>NC_044035.1:18029899-18629899 GCF_901765095.1 Microcaecilia unicolor | reverse complement strand
TGAAACAATTTTATTCTGCCTTCAATACATACCATCCTACAATCAGATTCAAAATTGACTACTCCCCAGAAAAAGTCAATTTTTTGGACACCACGGTCTCAATCAGTGATGGCTGTATACAAACATCTATATACAAGAAACCCACAGACAGATGCAGCATCCTTCACATACAAAAAGATCCATCATTTACAGCCAAGCCACAAGATACCACCGTATCTGCTCTGACCCAGGGGACAGAGACAGACACCTTAAAAGCCTGACTGCATCCTTCAAACAGAAAGGCTACAACCCCAAAATAATCTCCAAGAATATTGCCTCCTCCCTCAAAACACCCAGGGAGAATCTGCTACAGTACAAGGAGAAAAAATCCACAGACAGAATCCCCCTTGTAGTGACATACAATCCAGAGCTGGAAAAACTGAGGAAAATCATAAGAGATCTACAACCTATACTCCAGGAGGATGAATTACTGAAAGAGATATTCCCATCCCCACCAGTACTGGCCTTCCGACAGCCACCCAACTTAAAACACAAGCTAATCAGAAGTAAACTTCCATCACAGACTGAAAAGGAACAGAAGGGTACACTTCCCTGTAATTTATCCAGTTGCAAACTATGCCAAAATATTTCACAGGACCCCACAGTTACCCACAAAGGAAAGATATTCAACATAAAGGGATCTTTCACTTGCTCATATTAGGAGGAATAATTCATGATTGTTATGAAGAAGATGTGATACTGCTAATTTTTTCACCTTTCCTTCAGTCAAGGGTAAAAGGAGACTATTGCTTTTTGACAAATCTTTGGCTGTTCAAGTTGCTAGATTATGGAAGGATATTGCTGGAATATTTTCATTTTCTCAACCCTATCTTTTATTTAGAAGGAGGGTCAAAACATTTTTATTTAAGAAATATGTATTATAGATCTGATGTTATTCTCTGTTTCATATAATTCCCAGAGGATTATTCTGGTTTTCTTGGTGGTTGTGACCTGCTTAGAACTGAAAGGTGGTAGCGGGATACAAGTTATGATGCTAGTGTTACCGCAGCTTGTTAAAAGTTCCCCTAAATCCCATTGTAGTCCTTGAGAATACCTGTAGGTAGCTTCCTTCACCCTACATTCCAGTACCTCCAAATCCTTTTCAAACTACAAAAAGAATATGTTTAGATTTTGACTTAACATGTAAAAGAATACTTTCTCAAAATGTAATAGTTCTATTTTTTTTTTAAGGAAAAATAAGTCTTTGAGTTAGTACATAAGTACATAAGTACATAAGTAGTGCCATACTGGGAAAGACCAAAGGTCCATCTAGCCCAGCATCCTGTCACCGACAGTGGCCAATCCAGGTCAAGGGCACCTGGCACGCTCCCCAAACGTAAAAACATTCCAGACAAGTTATACCTAAAAATGCGGAATTTTTCCAAGTCCATTTAATAGCGGTCTATGGACTTGTCCTTTAGGAATCTATCTAACCCCTTTTTAAACTCCGTCAAGCTAACCGCCCGTACCACGTTCTCGGGCAACGAATTCCAGAGTCTAATTACACGTTGGGTGAAGAAAAATTTTCTCCGATTCGTTTTAAATTTACCACACTGTAGCTTCAACTGTATACACAACTCATGCCCTCTAGTCCTAGTATTTTTGGATAGCGTGAACAGTCGCTTCACATCCACCCGATCCATTCCACTCATTATTTTATACACTTCTATCATATCTCCCCTCAGCCGTCTCTTCTCCAAGCTGAAAAGCCCTAGCCTTCTCAGCCTCTCTTCATAGGAAAGTCGTCCCATCCCCACTATCATTTTCGTCGCCCTTCATAAGTACATAAGTACATAAGTAGTGCCATACTGGGAAAGACCAAAGGTCCATCTAGCCCAGCATCCTGTCACCGACAGTGGCCAATCCAGGTCAAGGGCACCTGGCACGCTCCCCAAACGTAAAAACATTCCAGACAAGTTATACCTAAAAATGCGGAATTTTTCCAAGTCCATTTAATAGCGGTCTATGGACTTGTCCTTTAGGAATCTATCTAACCCCTTTTTAAACTCCATCAAGCTAACCGCATACTTAAAATTGGAAAACAAAACTGTGTAATTTCTAAAATACACAACCTGTATAAATGGCAAATAGGTGTCAGGAAGCACGCTATGAGGCATATTTTCAAAGCACTTAGCCTTCCAAAATTCCATAGGTTTCTGTGGAACTTTGGAAGGCTAAGTGCTTTGAAAATATGCCTCTATTTGTTTTATTTTTCTTCTGACGTCAGCCATGAATTCAGTGTGAGTTTCTAATGCTTAGCAGGATGTTCAGTAGTTGCACAGAGCCAGTGTGTCACACTGCCAGCTGTTTCAATGGTAGTATAAAGTGGAGAATCCATTGGCAAGGGTTTGCACCTTCCATTCCTGTGAAGTCCTGTAAACAGATATTTTTTTCTAGTCCATGAGAGAACAGGGACAGTTCTCATACCTCCCGTATCTAGTCAAAGGTTGTGGTCACTACCAATTATAATGTTCTAGTACATATTGTGTTGTCATTGCAAGTAGTAGACCATGCCATACTTTGTATTGTTGTTCGAATATTTTTACTGCTGTAATTGCCTCCTGCTCATGTTTGATCTATTCTTACTGTACACCGCCTTGAGTGAATTCCTTCAAAAAGGCGGTAAATAAATCCTAATAAATAAAATAAATGGGCTTTGCACACGTTCTTGTTGTGGAAATACGCACGCACCTTCGCTTTGAAATTGCAGCAGATACAAAGTTGAGTTGTTGCTGTGTTTAAAATGAATTAGGTAATATGAACATTATTTCCTGTTTCATTTAATTAAAGAAGAGCAAACAGTTTTGTTTGTATTCTGTTTTCGGTTACACTACTACTACTTATCATTTCTATAGCGCCACCGGACGTACGCTGCGCTTCACACTTGAACATGGAGAGACAGTCCCTGCTCAATAGAGCTTACAATCTAATTATGACAGACAGGACAAGTAAGGGATAAGAGTTAGGACAGACAGGACATATCAGGGATAGGGGACAGTTGAAGGTTTAGGTTTAGGAGTTAAAAGCAGCATCGAAGAGGTGGGTTTTTAGTCTAGATTTGAAGATGGCCAGAGATGAGGCTTGGCGTACCGGCTCAGGAAGTTTATTCCAGGCATACGGTGCAGCAAGATAGAAGGAACAGAGTCTGGAGTTAGCAGTGGAGGAGAAGGGTGCAGATAAGAGTGATTTGCCCAGTGAGCGGAGTTCCCGGGGAGGAGTGTACTTAATGGCAGCCACGTTTCACCCTCTTATTTCACTGTTAGCCTTGCCATACGTCACATAAAGGTCTGTTTTTTAAATATTTTGTCAAATGGTTCTGGGGCCCTTTTACTAAACCATGTAGGCGCCTATGCACGTCAATTTTGAGTTACTGCCCGGCTACCTCGTGGCCCTTGTGGTAATTTCATTGTTGACACACGTCCGCTATGTGTGTTGGAAAACATTTTTATTTTCTGGCATGCAGGCGGCAATCAGCATTTTTGCGCGTAAACCATTACCACCTGATTACCGTGTGAGACTTTACCGCTGGCGGTAAGGTCTCAGACCCAAAATGGACGTGCATCAATTTTCATTTTGCAGCACATCCATTTTTGGCAGAAATTTTACAAAGGCTGTTACAGATGTGATGAAAAACGATTCTGCGCGCGCCCAAAACACGCGTCTATGCTTCCACAGGCCATTTTTCAGTGCACCTTTGTGAAAGTGCCCCACTGTTTTTTATCTGTGAATTATGGTGGATGCTAAACAAAGTCATTTATTTATTTATTTGTTTTGGTACATTTATACCCCGCATTATCAAACATATAAACGGCGAGTGACCGTACTCACTCGCAAATGTGCAGTAGAGACTTCCCACTCTGTCCCGCCCCCGCGTCAATACGTGATGACGGGGGCGGGACAGAGAGGGAAACTGTGCGAAGCCGCCGAGGTCGCTACCGCTCCCCCCCCCCCCCCGAGGTTGCCGCTACCACTCCCCCCACCCAGAGTCGCCGCCGCCACCCCTCCACCCGGCCCGGGCCCGCTCTTCGCTACTGAACTTACATCCATTCGCCGGAACGCAGCACGCATATCAGCTGAGCTGCCGTCGGCCTTCCTTCCCTTCCTGTGTCCCGCCCTCGCTACGTTACGTCACATGAGGGCGGGTCACAGGCAGAGAAGGAAGGCCGACGGCAGCTCAGCTGATGTGCGTGCTGCGTTCCGGCGAATGGATGTAAGTTCAGTAGCGAAGAGAGGGCCTGTGCCGGGTGGAGGGGTGGTGGTGGCGGCGACTCCGGGGGTGGGGGGGATAAGCAATCTTGAATAAAAAGATGTCATTTCCAGGAAGGTTGTGCAGCTTTTTTCACATATTCTTTAGCAGTTTGGACCTGCATAAGTGGGATTTTTGTTTTTCTGTTCGTTCATTATGATAACGAGTGTGAAAGAAAATGAAAGCCCTCATTAGCAGATACACTTTGTTCTTTTTTAGAATTCATAGTAATGGAATCCGGTTTAAAAAAAACAAATCCTAGACTACTTTAAAAATAGTGTAATTTTTTTCTCTCTGCAGACGATTGCTTTCATACTGACACATCAGCAACAGTATTTTATTATTACTGCATATTTATGATTCTACAAGTAGATCTCATTTGCAAAGCAAAGCACTTGCTGCCATTCCATAAACAACATTAGAAATGAGAATAAATTTAGCCAAATATGGACAGCCTGCAATGGATTACGATTCTCCCTATATAGATTGGTATGTGATGTTTATTTGGGTGAATTTAAAAGAATTACTTGGTTTCTGTAATAGGTTAATTTACCACTTAATGGACTGAGGATTAATCTCATCATTACACTGTGTTACTTTGAGGGGACAGAGCTGAACATGAAAATAAACATTTTAGCAAGACGTGCCATTTTGTAAACATGCATTTTTTTCTCTCCTTAAATCCACTGTAAAAGTCCCAAATAAGTCCATCTCCACCGCTTCAAGATACGAGCCTTTTCTTGAAGAAAGCAATGGAAAAAGCCACATCTCTGAACAGTCGCAGAGAAGAGAGAAGTAATTCTTGGGATGTGCAAAGTTTTTACTAAAAGCCATTGGGAAGGACAGGAGAGAGAGGCAACTGTCCGAGGCATGCCAACACATCTTGTCAAGGGAGAAGAGCACCTGTTTTCATGTTGCCACAGCAACTTTCTTGGAGTACCCTCCCATCTGTGCCCCCCCCCCCACCATTTACTTCCCTTGGACTGCCCAGTGCAGTGATTGGTTTAACAGTGTGCTTGTCAAAAGTGATGGGATCCCGCATTATACTCTGGAAGACAGAAAGTTGAGAAGGAATTTGCTAGAGATTTTCAAACACTTCAAAGGTATAAAGCATAAGAAACTTTGTTTTTTTAATAGGAGAAAAAGTTCTTTAACAAGAAGAGTCAAGGTACGAATCCAGAAGACGTAAACTCGGAAGTAACAGGTGAAAGATTTTCTTCACAGAGAAAGGGGGTGATTGCATATAATAGCCTCCTAGTGGGATAATAAAGGACAGAAGAAATAACCAGAATTCAAGAATGCAAGCGATGAGAACAAAGGCTCCTCAGGCAGTAGGGAAGTGAGTGTAAGCCATAGGACAGGTAGCACCTGCATTATTGCAGTAAGAAAGGAGAATAGCCAAACTAGATGGGGCTTGCATTTATCATCTGGCTTCCACATTGTCTTTCCATGAAAAAGTTAAGATCTTAAATGGCCACTGTGCACATCTGAAATTAAATACTGAAAAAACTCAATGCCTGGTACTCACCTCCCAATACAACACTAACGAATTCAAAGTGATAAATACACCAAACCTAAACCTTCCAATCTCAAAAACGCTAAAAATCCTTGGAGTCTCTATTGACTGCCACATAACACTTGAAACCCATGCAAACAACACAACTAAGAAGATGTTCTACTGCATGTGGAAACTGAAAAGGATAAGACCATTCTTCCCAAGATTCGTCTTTCGTAACCTAGTGCAATCCCTCGTCCTCAGCCATCTGGATTACTGCAACTCATTATACGCAGGCTGCAAAGAGCAAACACTGAGGAAACTTCAAACAGCCCAGAACACAGCAGCCAGACTCATCTTTGGAAAACCAAAGTATGAAAGGGCAACACCACTACGAGAAAAACTACACTGGCTTCCACTTAAGGAACGCATCACTTTTAAGGTATGCACACTAGTCCACAAGATCATTCACGGCGAAGCCCCAGCCTACATGTCCGAGTTGATTGACTTACCACCCAGAAATGCTAGGAGATCTTCCCGAACATACCTCAACCTCCATTTCCCTACTTGCAAGGGCGTGAAATACAAGACGCTACACGCGTCAACCTTTTCTCACATGAGCACGCAGCTTTGGAACACATTGCCGCGCAACTTAAGAGCGACCCACGAACAAGCATCCTTCCGCAGATCACTGAAGACCCATCTATTTGAAACAATTTACAGAAAGAACCAAAACACATAGAGTCCACACTCACTGTTCATCAATGCATCATACATCCACTTATGATCTCCCATCCCCCATAATTCAACACTACTCATACACTTACTCACAGAAATATGTACACCATATGCCTTTGTGTCTTAACACTGCCCTTAAGCTTCATGTTGACGTCCCATTGTGATTTTCCTAATGATAATTCGATTATCTCGCATAACTTGTACAATATAACCCATAACCAAGTTGTAACAAATGTATTTTCATTATTCTTATCTTATTGTAAGCCACACTGAGCCCGCAAAGAGGTGGGAAAATGTGGGATACAAATGCAAACAATAAAATCTATTTCATTTTAAATGTGATATTGGGACTATATGGTTAATAGGGCTCGTTGGGAGGTATAACTGACTAGATGGGGAGACTTGGGGGCCGGTTGGCTAGCTAAGAAGGGGATTAACATAGTAGATGACAGCAGAAAAAGACCTGCATGGTCCATCCAGTCTGCCCAACAAGATAAACTCATGTGTATACCTTACCTTGATTTGTAGCTGTCTTTCTCAGGGCACAGACCGTATAAGTCTGCCCAGCAGTTTTTCCCACCTCCCAACCACCTGTCCCGCCTCCCATCACCGGCTCTGGCACAGACCATATAAGTCTGCCCTCCCCTATTCTCGCCTCCAAACCACCAACCCCTCTTCCCCCCACCTGCTCCGCCACCCAATTTTAGCTAAGCTTTTGAGGATCCATTCCTTCTGCACAGGATTCCTTTATGCATATCCCACGCATGTTTGAATTCCGTTACCTTTGGAGGGTGGCCGGATTTCTTGGAAGGAGGTGACTGGCTAGATGGCCAGTTGACTGGGCAGGATAAAGTTGGCTGGCTAGATGAAGACTTGATTGGATTGGGAGAGGAAAGATTATGGGATGGTAGAGAGAGAGAGTGGGTGATGACAGGGTAGGGGACGAGAGAGAAACTGAGTGACAACAGCCAGAGAGAACGAGCGAGAGAAACTAGGTAACGGAGGTGGCTGGCTGTGTAATTCTCAAAGTATCCTGATGTGGGGTGTCCCTTGTGTCTATCAGAGATGATGAGCCCAAAAGGTTCCTTCCCTCTCAAGGTAGCTTTTGAAAATTCTGCCCTCTTCGGAAATAAGTTTAGATATTAGTAAACATTCTGGGGCTAATTTTAGAACAGGGCATTTAAAAATATATATTTATAAACACAAAAACTAAACAAAATACCTACAAGCAATTCAGGTTTGCAAAGAAAATGTTTGTACAAAGAGTTTAGATCATCAAATTGAAGAAGCTTAATAGCTGTCAATCCAGCTTATTCTTATGCTTCAATTAAATATCATCATTGGTCCAAACATCTCCAAGATATTCAATATATCAAAAATACAAACGTCCATATCAAAAAGTCTTAATGCAGTATATCCACAGTTCAAGAATTTACTCAACTCCTCATAAATATAGTACTCAAATCAAGTACTTATCGTCCAACATCACTTGTTTTGAGCATTATATTTATGAGAAGTTATGAGGTTGACGTTCATGAGCTGTGGATATACCTCACAAGGACTGTTTCTGCTTTTGTCAAAAAAAAAAAAAGACAAATACAGTTCAGTGAAATAAAATGTAAATAAGAAAACACAAAATGATATTTTTTCAGTTCACCTGTAAAAAATTCCTTTTGGGGGGGGGGGGGGGTGATCGAAAATGGACGTGCGGCAAAATCAAAATTGGCATGCGCCCATTTTGGATCCGAGACCTTACCGCTGCCCGTTCACTTAGTGGTAAGGTCTCGCACATTAACCAGGCGGTAATGGTCAACGCACGTTCAAATGCCAATTACCGCCTGTGTAAAAAATGAAATTATTTTCTAGCGCATGTAGTGCACGTGCATAAAATATGAAATTACTGCCAGGGCCATGCAGTAGCCGGGTGGTAATTCCAAATTGATGCGTGTTGGGTGTGCGTAGGTGCCTTACCTGCTTATTTTTGAAGGAGATTGCCGGCCATCTTCTGACACAAATCGGGAGATGGCCGGCCATCTCCTGAACCCAGCCTAATTGGTATAATCGAAAGCCGATTTTGGCCGGCTCCAATTGCTTTCCATCGCAGAGCCAGCCAAAGTTAAAGGGGGCATTTCTGCAGGGTTTGGAAGGCGGGAAGGGGGCGTGGTAATAAGATGGCCGGCTTCAGCCTATAATGGAAAAAAGAAGGCCGGCTCTGATGAGCACTTCGCCAGCTTCACTTGGTCCATTTATTTTTAGGATCAAGCCTCAAAAAAAGTGCCCCAACTGAGCAGATGACCACCGGAGGGAATCGGGGATGATCTCCCCTTACTCCCCCAGTGGTCACCAACCCCCTCCCACCCAAAAAAAAATCATTTTTTTGCCAGCCTCTATGCCAGCCTGAAATGTCATACCCAGCTCCATGCCAGCAGTATGCAGGTCCCTGGAGCAGTTTTTAGTGGGTGCAGTGCACTTCAGGCAGGTGGCCCATCTCCCCCTACCTGTTACACTTGTGGTGGTAAATGGGAGCCCTCCAAACCACCCCCCCCCAAAAAAAAAAACCTCACTGTACACACATGTAGGTGCCCCCCTTTACCCCTTAGGGCTATGGTAGTGTTGTACAGTTGTGGGTAGTGGGTTTTGGGGGGGGGGGATTTGGGGGGCTCAGCACAGAAGGTAAAGGAGGTATGCACCTGGGAGCAATTTTTGAAGTCCACTGCAGTGCCCCCTAGGGTGCCCGGTTGGTGTCCTGGCATGTGAGGGGGACCAGTGCACTACAAATGCTAGCTCCTCCCATGACCAAATGCCTTGGATTTGGCCGGGTTCGAAGTGGCCGGCATCGGTTTCCATTATCAGCGAAAACCGATGCCGGCCATCTCTGACATTTGGCCGGCTCCAATCGTATTATCGAAACGAAAGATGGCCGGCCATCTTTTTCGATAATACGGTTCGGGACCGCTCTTTGCGGCGCCGGCCATGTAGATGGTCACCCATATAGATGGCTGTCGCCGTTCGATTATGCCCCTCTAAGCTGCTTAGTAAAAGGGCCCCTGAGTAAGCTACTGCATAATGCCACTGCTGAATTACCCAGCTATGATGACGTATGGCCTTTTCTGCCAAATGATTTTTATGATTCTAAACCCCATCACAGCACCAAAAAAAAACCTTCAATAAACTCCCAACATCGGAATAGAAATGGATTCTCCAAATCTTCCTTCTCTCCCCCCCCCCCCCCCCCCCCCCCACACCTCCCAAATCCCAAATGCCAATAAAGATCCCAAAGGGAAATATCTTTCATACTTAATGCCCATCAGCACAAAGCATCTTTCTACAGAACAGCATGTGCCCAGACCAAGTGGGAAACACCTGCTGACTAGAGTCCAGCTTGGAAGTTAGAACAAAAAAGCAAAAAGGAAATAAACGTTTAACATGTGTCAGCTATTATAGCACACAGCTGGGCGTAATGATGGCCAGGAAAATACGGTTGCTACTAGTTCTGGGTCTCGTGCCAGTGGCGGTGGAATCCATGGCTTGAGTATAGGATGACTGGTGCTCAGCCCAAGTCATGACGGGCTGTACGTTGCCCTCCTCCCTCAGAAAAAAATATACAAAGAATACCATAATGACCAAAGAATAGGACGCAGGAAAGCAATGCAGAAAATACCAAGGGAGAAACAAAATAGATTTAACCAGTCCAAAAAGAAAAAAAATAAGCAGTCAGAAAAGAAATGGAAACTGGAGGTAAACATCAGAGCCAAAACCAATGAAAAGAAAAAGAGAAAAATGAGGTGCGAGTCAAACTCCAGAATCAATGTACTGACAACAGCAACAAAAAAATATCCAGGTCACCATGGAAGGAGGAGCAGGACTCAACTCCATAAACCAACACACTGTCATCTGGGGTGTCAAACAGTGCAGCTTACCAGCGTTTAGAAGTTTCACGTGGGCAGGGTAAACATTGCGTTAGAAAACCCCCTTCTTTCAGAGCAGTCGTTTTAATTCAGCAAAGCCCTGATGCTTTCTGCACTGCCACAGAAGAATCTTGAAATAAAAATTCGCTGTTTTTATAAACAAAGTTCTGCTCTATGCCAACCCACTTTAGTTTACTCTTATTTGACACCCAACAGACAGGACTTAAGAAAGATCTGGGTTTTCTAGCCCGTTATAAACCATAAAGTTGTATTGCTCTGTTTATCACCCTCCTCTCACCTATCCACCCCCATCCTATTAGACTATCTCTGAAATGCTTTGATGTTCCCATGCATACCTCCTACCCATCCTCACCCTGTTAGACTGTCACTGAAATGCTTTGATGTTTCACTCATATATATACTATCAGCTACCACATTTGCTTATTTCCGATCTGATGAAGAAGGGCAACCTTCGAAAGCTAATCAAGAAATGTATTAAGTTATGCCCAATAAAAAAGGTATCATCTTATTTTCTTTTCCATGTTATATTTTGTTTGATTTCTATTGATTACTCTTATTCCCCCAATTTTTTTGTCCTGATAATGAGCGCTCAAGGTTTCCCGTTCAGCTCAGGGAGTCGGAGCAAGCACCCAGTGCTCTTTATCAGTTTTCAATTGATTTTTCTCCTCGTCCATGTCTAAGGGTACAGGTGCTATTTTGTTTTTCCCTTTGGCCTGTTTCAGTAATCCCACCACACACAGACTGTACCAGCAGTTCCAGTTTTAAAGATCTTGCCGCTGATCCAGCGCTTTACATTTTGTGCTCTAACAGGTTGATTTTCCAGACATATGTGGTAAGGGAATCTTCCAGTGTGCTAACGCAATGCATTTGGATATGTTGAGACCTGTCGCAAGATTTGCTAGGTAGTCACTGTAGCTGCAGCAGATGAATCGCAAAGTCCCAGAGCTCTCCATCGGGTAGCGGTGCCTTCAATGGGCCTATAAAAGAGTTTTTGGGCTGCATTCAGTTCGAGTGGCATGGTCCTTCGTATTCTTGTTTCCAAGAGCTTTATCTGCCCACATTTTATGATTTGACTGTCTATCAATTTTTTTAGGGGCCCTTTTACTAAGCTGCGTAAGTGTCTACGCACATCCATCGTGAGCCAAAATGGAGTTACCGCCTGGTTACCACGTGGCTCTTGCGGTAATTTCATTTTTGACGCGCAGCTGAAAAATTTATTTTCGGACACACGCCAAGTGGCACTTGACCCGCATAGGTCTTTACCACCCGGTTACCGCGTGAAACTGTACTGCTAGATCAATGGCTGGTGGTAAGGTCGCAGAACCAAAATGGATGCGTGGCTATTTTGATTTTGCCGCACGTCCATTTTCGGCAAAAACTTCTAAAAAAGGCCTTTTTTACAGGCACACTGAAAATGGATTGGCACGCACCCAAAACCCACGCGTACACTACCGCAAGTCATTTTTCTGCTCACCATAGTAAAAGGACCCTTAAGACTGTTTGCATAAAGGTTGTGCAATAAAAGTTAAGTGTAAAATAGTAAAATTGAAGAGGGCTAGTGGCAGCTCTGCAACAACACTGCTTTTTTTTTTTTTAGCAAGCATCACATGACCTTCACCCCTTGCACCCCTTTTGTCTTTCCTTTTTTTAAAATAACTTTATTAGTATGACATAACCAGTAAAATAACACATGTTCCATTACATAACATGATACAAAGATCTATAACCACATTAAACTGACCCACTCCTGTCATTATTTATTTATTTATTGCATTTGTACCCCACATTATCCCACCTTTTTGCAGGCTCAATGTGGCTTATAGAGTGTTGTTATGATGCAGTCATTACATGATCTTAAATACATAAGCTGAAAGTAGATGAATTAGATGCAAAGTGCTAGAAAGGTGTTGTGAGAGGCGTTTTTGATGCACCTGAGTGATTTGAGGAATGATTTATTGAGGATGTTCATACAGTTCATACAGTAGGAGCAGTTCTCAGTTCATACAGTAGGAACACTTGCTTAATATGTTAAAACCAACATCATGGGTAACATAAAAGGAACTAGTACAGAACATACTACCAAAATATCACCATGTCACACTGGAAGGGAGTTTTTTAAAATATAAAATATATAAAAAAAGAAAAGAAGAGATGACAGTAACAAATAACATTCCCTACCCCACCCACCTAGTCCCTCTAATTAAAAATTAACTAATTACTTTAATTTAACACCCTCCCCAAGTGGACCCTCTAGACCCCCATCTCTATGTCATACTTCTATGTACTATAAAAGTACCATTTTCAAGTAATCACAAAGTTTACGGAGTTTATAGAAACATGATGGCAGATAAAGGCCAAATGGCCCGTCCAGTCTGCACATCCACACCATCCACTATCTCCTCCTCTTCCTAAGAGATCCCACGTGCTTGTCCCAAGCTGTCTTGAATTCAGATAACCTTGTCTCCACCATCTCCACTTGGAGTCTATTCCATTTATCTACCACTCTTTGGGCCTTGTTTACTAAGTCACGTTATAGGCGCATTAGCGTTTTAAACACGTGTTAACCATGTACGTGCATTAACAGTGTATGCGCCTATAATATTCCTCGATCTAATTAAGAATATTTCCTCCAATCCCGAAATGGTCTAGGAGGTGTAGAAGTATGTTGTGGTTTACCATGTTGAATTGGAGGAGGAGTATGCTTTTACCTGTGGCAATTTCATGCTTGAATTTGGCCAGGAGAGTGACTAGTACAGTTTCTGTGCTATGAGAGGGGCGGAATCCTGATTGTGATTCATGTAATAATGAAACTTGTCCATGTATTTCATAAGCTGTTTTGTCACCATACTCTCCATCAATTTGACTACCAGTGGGATGGATGCGACTGGGCGGTAATTGGTAAGGTCGTTCATTTTTTTCTTTGAGTCTTTTGGTAGTGGGGTGAGTAGTATGTTGCCATATTCTTTGGGGAAGAGACATTGTTGGAGCATGTAGTTTAGGTAGGATGTAAGGTCTTCGATGAAGCGATTTGGTGCTGATTTAAGTAAGTAACTGGGGCAGGTGTCCAGTTTACAATGAGTATTAGAGAATCTATGAATCGCTTGGGTAACTGATTCGATGGAGAGAAGACTAAATTTTGACCAGATTCGGTCTGAGGGGTATTCTCCATGGTTTGAGTCCAGTAAATTGGAGAATTGTTCGAGGTCGGTGTTGTGTTGAGGAAGTGTATTGCGTAGTTTTATTATTTTTTCCTTGAAATGGTTGGCAAGATCATCTGCAGACGGGGTATCAGTGTTGGTTGTAGTGATAGGAGTGATATCTAGGAGCTTGTTTACGAGTTGAAATATTTTCTTCAGGTCTTTGTAGTCTGGTCCTATTTTAGTTTTGTAGTAGGATCTTTTGGTTTGTCTTATAGCATATTTGTATTTTCTTTGTGTTTGTTTCCATGCATTAAGTGTATAAAATGTTTTGTACTTTTTGGGGATCTTGCCGGGTATTTGTGACCTGGATTGGCCACTGTTGGAAACAGGATGCTGGGCTTGATGGACCTTTGGTCTTTCCCAGTATGGCAATACTTATGTACTTATGAAACGAAGCTCCTAATGAACTTACTGCAGAACACGATTCCAAAAACGTCTTTTGTCTAGACTGCATCCACTAAGACACATTGGGAAGCACCTGTACCTTCTCTTCCATAAAAGAGGTATCTGTAGTCTTATAATACAGTCTCCATACTGAATCTCCGTCTTGATGAAAAACAAGGGAAACTAATAAAGTGGCTCTCGCTGCTATTTCAAATTCCGAAGATTCCAGAATATCAAAGATAGTCAAGTCAGCCGGGAATTCAGTCATTCTTTTATTATGCGAAGTCGCATAAAATATTTTCTGAAGAGGTGGAAAAGCTGCCTCTGGAAATTTCAACAGTTTGCAAGAAAATTATGAAAAAGATCTCTCGCCGGAGTCAGCCTTGATTGTGGAAAATTTAAGAGCCTTAAATTCAAACTTCTTTGAGAGTTCTCCAAATTTTCAATTTTCCACATCATGTGACTTATTTTGTACTAAGAGTGATTGAGAAGATTTTATCTCCGCCACAGATTTATCCAGTGTGTCAACTCTAACAGTTCAGGAGTTAACTTTAGCCTCTAAGGGCTCCTTTTACTAAGCAGCGGTAAGCCCAACGCGGCCTTACCGGTCACTGTACAGGAAGTACTTCTGGGCTACAGCAGCAGCCCGGCAGTACTTCCCACCCTAGCGCGCTGTCATTTTCAGCGCTACAAAAATGTATTTATTTTTGTAGTGCTGGAGTGTACCCGGTGGTAATCGGGCAGTGCTGCGCACTGTCCGGATATCACCGGGTTAATTCGAGAGCCCTTACCATCACCTTACTTGCCACGCAGCAGGCGGCAGAGGGTGGTGGTAAATGGAGCAGTGGAGTTCCTCAGGGGTCGGTGCTGAGGCCAGTTCTGTTTAATGTATTTGTGAGAGAGATTGCAGAAGGGTTGGAAGGAAAGGCATGCCTTTTTGCAGATGACACTAAGGTAGCCAGTAGAGTGGCTACCCTGGAGGGAGTAGAAACAATGAGATGGGATCTCCAAACACTAGAAGAATGGTCGAGGGTCCGGCTGTTAAGATTTAATGCCAAGAAGTGCAGAGTGTTGCACTTGGGGTGCAGAAACCCAAAAGAGAGATACTGGTTAGGAGGGGAGAGATTAGTAAGCTCGACTCAGGAGACAGACCTTGGGGTGATGGTGTCCGAGGATCTCAAGGTGAAGAAACAATGTGACAAGGCAGTGGCCAGAAGGATGCATAGAGAGGGGTATAACCAGCAACAGAAAGGAGGTGTTGATGCCTACAAGTTGTTGGTGAGTCCCCACTTGGAGTATTGTATTCAGTTTTGGAGGCTTTATCTTGCTAACGATGTAAAAAGACTGGAAGTGGTGCAAAGAAAAGCTACAAAAATGGTATGGGATTTGTGTTGCAAACCGTACGAGGAGAGACTTGCCGACCTGAACATGTATACCTTGGAGAAAAGGAGAAACAGGGGTGACATGATACAGACATTCAAATATTTGAAAGATATTAATCCACAAATAAACCTTTTCCGGAGATGGGAAGGCAGTAGAACTAGAGCACGTGAATTGAGGTTGAAGGGGGGCAGACTCAGGAATAATGTCAGGAAGTATTTTATCATGGAGAGGGTGGTGGATACATGGAATGCCCTCCCGCAGGAGGTGGTGGAGATGAAAACGGTAACGGAATTCAAACATGCTTGGGATAAACACAAAGGAATCCTGTTTAGAAGGAATGGATTCACAGAATCTTAGCAGAGATTGGGTGGCAACACCAGAAATTGGGAAGCAAAACCAGTGCTTGGCAGACTTCTACGGTCTGTGCCCTGATCGTGACTGAATAGATATGGATAGACTGGAGTGTAAATTTTAAAAAGTTTTGACATTAACTTCAGAACTTTTAGTACAAGAAGAGTGCTGGGCAGACTTCTATGGTCTGTGCCCTGAGAATGGCAAGGACAAATCAAACTCGGGTATAAAGTATCCCATACCATGTAAAATGAGTTTATCTTGTTGGGCAGGCAGAATGGACCATACAGGTCTTTATCTGCCGTCATTTACTATGTTACTATGTAAAAGAAGAGCTCTAATTCATTCCTGAGACACTAGATGAGGATATGGTTAACAGTCAGAGCTAAATTTGGGAAAGCTGGCACTGTGTCTTTCTTGGCTTCCATTCGCTATGAACCATCATTTGTAGTGGGGAGAGGGGAATGGGGTTTTCTCTAGGTGGAAGGCTGGAGGCTGAACCCACTTCCGGCAGTTCCTGGATGTAGGGTACTTAAGCACTTTTATTGAACTTCGGGACTCATCAACTCCCTTCTAGTAACCTTTTCAGTTACTTACAGGTTAAGCATTTCACAATTTCTCAGAATTGGTTATGGGAGGATGCTGAAGAGAAGGAACATCTTGAAAAAATATGAGTAATCTTGGGGAAATTAAAGAGTCCCAGATTTTAGGAAGCTAAATTCAGTGTTTTTACCACATTACATTTTCTAACTTTGTAAATCAATGTCCCCTTCATCTTTTTTTTATTGAGCAAGAAAAGTTTTCAGTGAACTAGAATGGCTGCTGGATTGTGATTCTAAATGTTTAGTGTCTCTCTTTCAGGGGCAAATGAGAATGATGTTCTCTGGATAGCCATGGCTGGCACACATCAAATCTGGGCACTACTATTAGAAGACGCCAAGTTGCCGAAAGGAAGGTAAGCAGTCATTCTGTTTATTTTCATTCAGAAGCTGTATTGCAGTTGTACCAGGGCCGCCGAGGGGAGGGGGGGCAAAATTCCCGTGGGCCTGGCCTCCAACGGGGGGGGGGGGGGGGGGGGGGCCGCCCAGCTCCTGTGCAGAGCAGAGTTATTGTGCTATCATGTTAACTCTGCCGTCCACAGATTCTTCTTCAGAGTTGCCACATGGGAAAATTTTTCCCAGCCCTAAACCCGCCCAAAGTCAAACTCCGCCTCCCATGTCACCAAACCCAGCCTCCCATGTCACTAACTCTGCCTCCACGTCACTAACTCCGCCTCCACATCACTAGCCCGCCTCTTACATCACTGGCCCTGCCCCTGATGTCACCAACCCCCCGCCCCTGATGTCATTAACCCCACCCCCAACATCAACCCCGCCCCTGAAAAGCTTCTATTGGACCAATAGAAGCCCGAAAAAAAGCGCCCAAACTGCACAGCGGCCGCGGGGAAACAGCCCAAAAAACCGCACCCAGCAGCCGCCAAAATTTTCCCGCAGCCGCTCACGGAAACCCGCCCAATTGGGCGGGAAAACCGCCCACCTGGCAACCCAGTGTTGCCAGGTGGAAAATTTTTTTCCCACCCAATCCAGCATAAAAACCGCCCAAAACCCGCCCAAACTCAAACCCCGCCCCTGACACCCCCACCCCCGCGTCATCACCCCCGCCCCCGCCGTCATCAACCCCGCCCCCGCCGTCACCGGCCCCGCCTCCCCCGTCACCGGCCCCGCCTCCCCCGTCATCGGCCCCGCCTCCCACGTCATCGGCCCCGCCCAAAACGTCACTAACCCCGCCCAAAAACGTCACTAACCCCGCCCCCCGCGGCCGAAAAAGCCGCCCAAAAAACCGCCCTGAAGCCCAAAAAGCAGCCCAAAAAACCGCAACCCGCCGCGGGCAAAAATTACCCGCGGCGGGTCGCGGAAAACCGCCCAATTGGGCGGTAAAACTGCCCACCTGGCAACACTGCTCCCTGCCGCTGGCCTCCTGCCGCCGCTTCCGCCCCCCCCCCCCAGCCGCTGCTCCCCCCCCTCCACTGCGAGTGTGCACAGCGATTGAAAACAGGACAGGGTGCCAGGCAATGTGAGACCAGTGCAGGACAAACGCTTTAGCTGGTGGGAGTTGGGGGCCCCAGAGCCAATTTTGGGGGGCCCAGGCCCCCATGGCCCCTGTAGCTATGCCACTGACTTACAGAGCAGTGACGTAGCCTGACCCAGTATTTTCATGGGCCCAGAGCTAACTTAGATGGCCCCTTCCACGGCACGTATGACACGGCACTCCACAGCTCCCCCCCCCCCCCCCGGAGATATTAAAAAATAGATTTTTTTTTTCACCTACCCCACATCAACATCTCTCCTCCTCCACGACGTCCTGGAATCTACCTGCCCGTCGCTGAACCCCGTCTCTCCCTGATGTACCTTACAAGCGTCCCCGGTGCCTGCATTAATTTAATTATTGCTGCCTGCGCCAGCTCCGCAGGCTTCCATCGGCCGGGTCCCGCCAGACAGGAAATGATGAAAGCAAGGGCGGGACCCGGCCGATGGAAGCCTGCGGAGCTGGTGCAGACAGCAGTAATTAAATCACCTGTAAGGTACACCAGAGAGGGATGGGGTTCAACGACGGGTGGGCAGATGCTGGGACGCTGCAGAGGAAGAGAGATGTTGATGTGGAGTGCCACTGCTGGGTAGGCCTGAGCCAAGAATGGGTGGGCCTGTTCCCACCCAGGCCCACTCGTAGCTACACCACTGTTACAGAGTACTGTAAGTTATACGCAGCCCTGTCATACTTAGGCATACTTACTCACACCAGCTCTATGGCTGGCATATATGCGAAAGCCTAATTGTTAGACTCAAGGATAGCCAGTTACACTAGTGTCCTTTTTGCTACCCCCATATCCCTTCCTTTCCATCTTCTTACACCTACCTCCCAACGCTCAATTCCTTCTGCTCCCAATTTCTCCCGTGATTAATTTACTTCCGTTAACCCCATTAATTTCGCATTTACTACAAACTGTATATTCTTATTACAACTTTGTAATTCTTTATATTGTTACTATGTAAGCCGCATTGAGCCTGCCATGTGTGGGAAAGCGCGGGGTACAAATGTGATAGATTAGGGTCCAACCGCACACCCTCCAGTTGCCTGATTGGAGGCACCCAGTTATAGAATTGCCACCATTCCGTTTGAGACATTTTTCCAAACAGTGTATGTTCCTCGGTACTTTTAGTTTGACTTGTTCAGTGTTTGGTTATTACTGGACATCTTGTTGTAGCTTGTGACATATTCCCAGTAATTAGTGGAAAGTGATGCATTGTCTTTTCTTTGTTGGTGAAACAGAAGATGTAGTTCCTTATTTTGAATTCCTATTTTCCTCCTAGCGCTCTACTGAAGGGAACCTGTGTCCGGTTTGCTGGTAGCGGGAATGAAGAGAGCCGGAATAATGCGTATCCCCACAAAGCAGGCTTTGCTCAGCCCTCTGGTCTCTCTGTGTCCTTGGAAGAACCTTGGAACTGTTTGTTTGTAGCAGACAGCGAGAGCAGCACCGTGAGGACCATCTCGTTGAAAGATGGAGCAGTGAAACTTCTTGTAGGAGGAGAGAGAGATCCTTTGGTAAGAACTATTGAACGTTTCGTTTTTAAGCTTTGGTTCGTAATTCACTAAGGTGCCCTTTTGCAAAGGCGCAGCAAGCCTACCGCCAGCCAATTCAGCACTACCACCGGGCTATTGCAGGAACCTGGTGATAGTTCCTGCCCCAACCGTACGCCATTTCCGGCGCTTGAAAAACATTTTTATATTTTTAGTGCCGGGAGCTTACCACCGGGTTAACGTGAGAGCTCTCACTGCCTCCTAAGTAGGTGGCAGTAAGGGCTCCCTCAGGAACTGGCCACATGGCAAGTGTTTAACTTACCACAGTGGCCTCAGAACGCAGCATTGTAACATAGTAGATGACGGCAGAGAAAGACCTGCACGGTCCATCCAGTCTGCCCAACAAGGTAACTCATATGTGCTACCTTTTGTGTATACCTGACCTTGATTAGTATCTAAATTCCAAATCTTGAAAATAAGGTTTTTCAGATGTCACACCTTGTACCTCCAGGATCAAACATATACGATCCTTGTCATTATATTTAACAAACAAGGAACCTCAAACACTCCAGTAGAGGAAACACTGCAAATACTGCTAGATCCGCTATTACATTAAGGAGTAGAATAATATCATAGGTTCCAGTGAGGAGGAAGAGAGAAAAAACCATACAAAAAAACTCATAAGTATATGAGAAAACCGAGTGGTATAAAAAAACTCCCCTTCTCCTTCACTATTGAAATGGAGTATACAGGTTGCAAACACCTTACCTCAAAACCACCATACCGGAAATAAACCCGGAACAACTCAAAAATCCCTCATACCTATAAACCTACGTCAAACCTCAATCTTGAACATTTCTAACATTTCTGCCCCACATCCAAATATTATGTACATCAAAATCAAACATATAAATGGCGAGTGACCGTACTCACTCGCAAATGCGCAGTAGAGACTTCCCTGTCTGTCCCGCCCCCGCTTCAATACGTGATGATGGGGGGGGAGCGGGACAGAGAGGGAAACTGCATGAAGGGGAGGGAACCGCCGAGGTCGCCACCGCTACCCCCCCCCCCCCCCCCCCCCGAGGTCGCTGCCACTGGTACCCCCCCCCCCCCCCGGAGTCGCCACTGCCGCCACCCCTCCACCCGGCCGTCTCTTCGCTATTCAACTTACATCTCCGCAGCAGGCAGATCAGCTGAGCTGCCGTTGGCCTTCCTTCCCTGCCTGTGTCCCGCCCTCGCTGATGTTACTTCACAAGAGAGCGGGACACAGGCAGAGAAGGAAGGCCGACAGGAGCTCAGCTGATCTCTGCTTGCTGTGGAGATGTAAGTTGAATAGCGAAGAGACGGGCGGGGGGGGGGGGGGGCGGCGACCCACCAGCCCGTTTTAACGGGCTCAATGGCTAGTCTTTAAAGAAAACACCCCAGTCCAATAATGTACAGAAACTTTTTTCACTTATCTCCTGTTTAGATTTAAAGTTCCAGGCAGTGCAAGCTGTGAAGATCGGGCTGCTGGTAGTTTGGTCGGGGAAATACTTAAACTGTTTAGCATATAGTTGATAACACCATCCGTGGCGCCCCTCGACAAGTGCGCCTTGTTTCGCCAAATTGTAGGCTGCCTCAGGAAGGGCACTTTGATAAGTCCTTTCGCGGACCTTGAAGAATAGCCAAACAGTCCGAAAATCCTCACCCAATACACAAAAGATGGCGCCAGTGAACTACACACCGCCAGGGTTTATAAACCTGACCACGTCACTGACTTCTTACAGAAGCCACACCCTGTGGCATAATACTGCTCCAATGAGTTCATTCGAACCCACCCCTGGGAGTGGCCTGAGTTGATTCAATAATACGCATTCCATTCAATGTTGCGATTTAGACCCTTCGGTTCTACTGTTTGTAATAAATGAATCCAGTGTTGTTCTTTACGCCACAGAATGCTTTTAACAATCTAGCAATATTTGCAGTGCTTTCCCTATCTGGAGTGTTTGAGGTTCTTTGTTTGTTAAATATAATGACAAGGATCGTATATGTTTGATCCTGGAGGTACAAGCTGTGACATCTGAAAAACCTTATTTTCAAACCTTTTTCAAAGATTTGGAATTTATATAAATACGGTTTGAATATCCCTGTTTTAATTTAGAGTGTCTTGATTAGTATTCGCCATTTTCACGGCACAGACCGTAGAGGTCCGCCCAGCACTAGCCCCGCCCCCCGCCGGCTCTGCCACCCGATCTCCGCTAATCCACACGCTGACGCCACTGCAGGGCCCCCTTTACCGCAGTTTGGGAAAAGGGGCCCTAAGGTTCCTATGTACTAATGCTTAATGGACAATTCTGATATTTTACCATATTTTACCGCTCTAGGGCTGCTTTAGGTGGCAAAAAGCGGGGTATAAATGATCTAAAATAAAAATAAATATGTCAACTAGGACTAGAGGGCATGAGTTGAAGCTACAGTGTGGTAAATTTAAAACGAATCGGAGAAAATTTTTCTTCACCCAACGTGTAATTAGACTCTGGAATTCGTTGCCGGAGAACGTGGTACGGGCGGTTAGCTTGACGGAGTTTAAAAAGGGGTTAGATAGATTCCTAAAGGACAAGTCCATAGACCGCTATTAAATGGACTTGGAAAAATTCCGCATTTTTAGGTATAACTTGTCTGGAATGTTTTTACGTTTGGGGAGCGTGCCAGGTGCCCTTGACCTGGATTGGCCACTGTCGGTGACAGGATGCTGGGCTAGATGGACCTTTGGTCTTTCCCAGTATGGCACTACTTATGTACTTATGTACTTATGAAGGGCGACGAAAATGATAGTGGGGATGGGACGACTTTCCTATGAAGAGAGGCTGAGAAGGCTAGGGCTTTTCAGCTTGGAGAAGAGACGGCTGAGGGGAGATATGATAGAAGTGTATAAAATAATGAGTGGAATGGATCGGGTGGATGTGAAGCGACTGTTCACGCTATCCAAAAATACTAGGACTAGAGGGCATGAGTTGAAGCTACAGTGTGGTAAATTTAAAACGAATCGGAGAAAATTTTTCTTCACCCAACGTGTAATTAGACTCTGGAATTCGTTGCCGGAGAACGTGGTACGGGCGGTTAGCTTGACGGAGTTTAAAAAGGGGTTAGATAGATTCCTAAAGGACAAGTCCATAGACCGCTATTAAATGGACTTGGAAAAATTCCGCATTTTTAGGTATAACTTGTCTGGAATGTTTTTACGTTTGGGGAGCGTGCCAGGTGCCCTTGACCTGGATTGGCCACTGTCGGTGACAGGATGCTGGGCTAGATGGACCTTTGGTCTTTCCCAGTATGGCACTACTTATGTACTTATGTACTTATGAAGGGCAACGAAAATGATAGTGGGGATGGGACGACTTTCCTATGAAGAGAGGCTGAGAAGGCTAGGGCTTTTCAGCTTGGAGAAGAGACGGCTGAGGGGAGATATGATAGAAGTGTATAAAATAATGAGTGGAATGGATCGGGTGGATGTGAAGCGACTGTTCACGCTATCCAAAAATACTAGGACTAGAGGGCATGAGTTGAAGCTACAGTGTGGTAAATTTAAAACGAATCGGAGAAAATGTTTCTTCACCCAACGTGTAATTAGACTCTGGAATTCGTTGCCGGAGAACGTGGTACGGGCGGTTAGCTTGACGGAGTTTAAAAAGGGGTTAGATAGATTCCTAAAGGACAAGTCCATAGACCGCTATTAAATGGACTTGGAAAAATTCCGCATTTTTAGGTATAACTTGTCTGGAATGTTTTTACGTTTGGGGAGCGTGCCAGGTGCCCTTGACCTGGATTGGCCACTGTCGGTGACAGGATGCTGGGCTAGATGGACCTTTGGTCTTTCCCAGTATGGCACTACTTATGTACTTATGTACTTATGAAGGGCGACGAAAATGATAGTGGGGATGGGACGACTTTCCTATGAAGAGAGGCTGAGAAGGCTAGGGCTTTTCAGCTTGGAGAAGAGACGGCTGAGGGGAGATATGATAGAAGTGTATAAAATAATGAGTGGAATGGATCGGGTGGATGTGAAGCGACTGTTCACGCTATCCAAAAATACTAGGACTAGAGGGCATGAGTTGAAGCTACAGTGTGGTAAATTTAAAACGAATCGGAGAAAATTTTTCTTCACCCAACGTGTAATTAGACTCTGGAATTCGTTGCCGGAGAACGTGGTACGGGCGGTTAGCTTGACGGAGTTTAAAAAGGGGTTAGATAGATTCCTAAAGGACAAGTCCATAGACCGCTATTAAATGGACTTGGAAAAATTCCGCATTTTTAGGTATAACTTGTCTGGAATGTTTTTACGTTTGGGGAGCGTGCCAGGTGCCCTTGACCTGGATTGGCCACTGTCGGTGACAGGATGCTGGGCTAGATGGACCTTTGGTCTTTCCCAGTATGGCACTACTTATGTACTTATGTACTTATGAAGGGCGACGAAAATGATAGTGGGGATGGGACGACTTTCCTATGAAGAGAGGCTGAGAAGGCTAGGGCTTTTCAGCTTGGAGAAGAGACGGCTGAGGGGAGATATGATAGAAGTGTATAAAATAATGAGTGGAATGGATCGGGTGGATGTGAAGCGACTGTTCACGCTATCCAAAAATACTAGGACTAGAGGGCATGAGTTGAAGCTACAGTGTGGTAAATTTAAAACGAATCGGAGAAAATTTTTCTTCACCCAACGTGTAATTAGACTCTGGAATTCGTTGCCGGAGAACGTGGTACGGGCGGTTAGCTTGACGGAGTTTAAAAAGGGGTTAGATAGATTCCTAAAGGACAAGTCCATAGACCGCTATTAAATGGACTTGGAAAAATTCCGCATTTTTAGGTATAACTTGTCTGGAATGTTTTTACGTTTGGGGAGCGTGCCAGGTGCCCTTGACCTGGATTGGCCACTGTCGGTGACAGGATGCTGGGCTAGATGGACCTTTGGTCTTTCCCAGTATGGCACTACTTATGTACTTATGTAACTGCTGTAAAGCTCGTTGCATAAAATGCTATTTTTTTGCACTGATCATTAGTAAAAGTACACAAATTTTGTATGTTTTAGGCCGGTGTCATGGCTGAGCTGTAGGATGTTGGTAGAGCTTCATTTTTGTTGTGTACTGCGTTGCAGCCCTTTGAGGAAAGGTGATTTTTAAATTTGAAAAATAAAACAAATGTATGTAGAATCTCCTAAATAAATAGGGCCAGTCATTCATTCTAGGTCTTATTTCTTCCTTTCTGGACCATTCGTAGCCACGAGAACGAAGGGCTTTACATGCTGGCCTCAATTATTTGTATAAAGTAAGGCCGTACATCGATTAAAAGGTTTAAGCGTGCGATTAATCGCGATTGGATTTCTGGGTTGCGCAATCAATCGCACTTGAGATTTTTAATTGGTCTATTAATCTTCTGTTTACCCGAGTCGGGGTGAAGCAGCAGGCAGGCAGGCTTGCCTCCTCTTCGCTTCCCTTCCCTCTCAGCGCGTCCCGCCCTCGCGGAAAGGAAATTACATCAGAGGAAGGCGGGACGCTGAGAGAGGGAAGGGGAGCGACGAGGAGGCGAGCCTGCCTGCCTGCTGCTTTCACTGTTGTTTTGCCGCGAATTCTGGTAAACAAAAGATTTCAACGCAGGGAGCACGGGTGCATGAACGGAAGGGAGCGGGCAGGTGAACGGACCTCAGAAGAAAGGTGCCGGTACGCTGTACCAGCGCGTAGCGGCACAAAAAAAGCACTGGTTTAGACACACTATAGAACTGGACACCAAGTGCGACCCTTTGTGGTGCCTCAAATTGTGTCGATAATTTATAGAATAGCCACCTTTGTCTTTATTTGCCATCATCTGTGTACCTGTAAAATTACGTCCTGTTTTTATGGTACACTTCTCCAATGTGCATTATGATCTAAAATAAAATATGGAATGCGCTGATTTTTCATTACCCTTAAGAAAATCAAAGCCATGCTGTAGGTCTTGGCACAATGGTTTTCCTTCCTAGCTGGAAGTCACTTTCATTTTCTTCAGAATCCTATTTCCACCCACGTTTCTTTAAAGTAGCACTGCTGTTACCCAGAGGAAATCATTGAAGCCATTCTGTTAGATAAGAAGCTGGCTCCAGCTCAAAGGCAGTCATGATTTAACCTTAAGTATGGGAACTGCCTTGCCAGTTCTTTCATTATTATGTACACAGCGTGTGTTTTTAAAATCATTCATTCTCTAGATGACGTGAGATAGCACTTGATGATGGACATTGGCCTAAAATGGGCCTCTATCTATACACTGTGCGGTTTCTGTGTTGATAGGATTTATAACTCCAACATCAAAGGGGATTTCTGTTTCTCCGGAATAACTTGTGATAGTTAGTTGGTTTCCCAGAACAGAGCTTATGGTAATATCTACTATAATAAAACTCACCCTCAACGTTCTGAGGACACTGACGTCAGTGAAGCCAAGCCCTGACTTCCTTCAAAAAGGTTCAAAGGTTCGTGGTGGTGAAGCCACCAAAATCGCTTCGGGCCCCGCCCTTGAGGGCGGAGCAATGGCAGAACAACGAAGGGGTTGGCAGGGAGGGAGGCGGGGGGGGGGGGGGAAATCGCTCCGGGCCCCGCCCTCGCGTCAAACATCATGACGTTGGGGGCGGAGCAATGGCAGAACAACGAAGGGGTTGGCCAGGGAGGGAAGGAGGGGGGGGGGGGGTGTTGGCGACGAAACCCTTGCTAGCGCCCGTTTCATTTGCTCTGAAACGGGCCTCTTTTACTAGTAGTGAAATATTATAGTAAAGCAAGATCTAAAGAGTGGACATACAATATTACACCAAAGGTAACCCCCAAATTCTATATATCGTGCCTTAATTTCCGCACGGAAATCGAAGCGTATTCTATAACAATGCATGTAACTTAATTGGTTAACTAGCTAATCAGCACTGTCAATTGGATGTTAAGCAATTAACACTAATCGGCATTAATTAAGATTTACATGCACAACTCACTAAGTGTATTCTGTAACGTGGTGCACTTAAATTCTAAGTTGCATAGTTGAAAATGGTGTGTGGCTGTGGGCGGGGCATGGGCATTTCTAAAGTCTGTGCACATTATTATAGAATACACCCGCTCTGTGCCTAATTTAAGCTTCGGGATTGACACCAAGTAAATGTATGCGACCAAATTTGGTCGCATGGAGAGCGACTCTCAACGTAATTCTGTATACCACATGGAAATTTAAAAGAATACGCGTATTTTTTTCCACGGGGATTTTTCAGGCGCCATATATAGATTCTAGTCCTAACTGCATAACGATTCTGAGTTATCAAAAAAATAAAAAAGGACACAGAACTTTAAGGTTCCACTTTCCGTACTCTAGGCCAGTGTTTTTCAACCAATGTGCCATGGCTGCTTCCCAGGTGTGCCACGGGGTGCCACAGATGTCCCTTGAGAATTCCCTCTACAGAAATATTCCACCTGTGCCGCCTGCCCGAACTGCCACTCCCCTCCCAGCGAGGTCTGCCAGCTTTTTATTCCTTTCCTCCTCCTCCAATGCTCTTCCAACCTTCTCGTTTAGTACCAGCAATTTCAGCGATCAAGGCAGACTGATCATGAAGCTTTCTTTCTGCAGCTCCCACCTCCTCTGATGCAACTTCCTGTCCCCAAATAGGCGGGAGCTGCAGAAAAAAGCTTCAGGGAGCAGCCTGCCTGGATCGCCAGTGCTGGTGGCATAAGTACATAAGTACATAAGTAGTGCCATACTGGGAAAGACCAAAGGTCCATCTAGCCCAGCATCCTGTCACCGACAGTGGCCAATCCAGGTCAAGGGCACCTGGCACGCTCCCCAAACGTAAAAACATTCCAGACAAGTTATACCTAAAAATGCGGAATTTTTCCAAGTCCATTTAATAGCGGTCTATGGACTTGTCCTTTAGGAATCTATCTAACCCCTTTTTAAACTCCGTCAAGCTAACCGCCCGTACCACGTTCTCCGGCAACGAATTCCAGAGTCTAATTACACGTTGGGTGAAGAAAAATTTTCTCCGATTCGTTTTAAATTTACCACACTGTAGCTTCAACTCATGCCCTCTAGTCCTAGTATTTTTGGATAGCGTGAACAGTCGCTTCACATCCACCCGATCCATTCCACTCATTATTTTATACACTTCTATCATATCTCCCCTCAGCCGTCTCTTCTCCAAGCTGAAAAGCCCTAGCCTTCTCAGCCTCTCTTCATAGGAAAGTCGTCCCATCTCCACTATCATTTTCGTCGCCCTTCGCTGTACCTTTTCCAATTCTACTATATCTTTTTTGAGATACGGAGACCAGTACTGAACACAATACTCCAGGTGCGGTCGCACCATGGAGCGATACAACGGCATTATAACATCCGCACACCTGGACTCCATACCCTTCCTAATAACACCCAACATTCTATTCGCTTTCCTAGCTGCAGCAGTACACTGAGCAGAAGGTTTCAGCGTATCATCGACGACGACACCCAGATCCCTTTCTTGATCCGTAACTCCTAACACGGAACCTTGCAAGACGTAGCTATAATTCGGGTTCCTGAATGAAATTCGGGCATTGAATGAAAAGGTTGGAAGAGCGTCAGGGAGAGGAGGAAAGGCATAAAAATAGTTGCTGGACCTTGGGGTGGAGGTGGGGAGTGCTGGTGGAAGATGCTGGTTCTGGGGGTGCATGGCATGGGTGGAAGATGCTGGCTCATGGGGAGTTTGGGTGGAAGATTCCAGTTCTGGGAGGGGGTGCTGTATGAGTGGAAGATACCGGGGAGATGTCCTCCTTACCTCTCTACCCTCATCTCCCCTTACGTTCCTACCCGTAACCTCCGCTCTCAAGACAAATCCCTCCTTTCAGTACCCTTCTCCACCACCGCCAACTCCAGGCTCCGCCCTTTCTGCCTCGCCTCACTCCATGCTTGGAACAAACTCCCTGAGCCCATACGCCAGGCCCCCTCCTTTGCCCATCTTCAAATCATTGCTCAAAGCCCACCTCTTCAATGTCGCCTTCGGTACCTAACCACTACACCTCTACTCAAGAAATCTAGACTGCCCCAACTTGACATTTCGTCCTTTAGATTGTAAGCTCCTTGGAGCAGGGACTGTCCTTCTTTGTTAATTTGTACAGCGCTGCGTAACCCTGGTAACGCTCTAGAAATGTTAAGTAGTAGTAGTAGAGGGGAAAGGCAAGGATTAGATGATGCTGGTTCGGGGGGGGGGGGGGGGTCTGCACGGTTGGAAGATGCCTAAACTTAGGAGGTAGAGAGGAGGAGAATGTTGTCCATCAGCTGAGTAGAGCAGTATAGAGGGTGGTCAGGGAAGAAGCAAAGATGCCTGAGCATGAGGCAGGGAGGGAGAGAGGTGCTGGAGAGAGGGAGGTGATCTGGAGATAAGAGGGAGATTGGATAAAGTAGTAAGAAAGAGAATGGGAGAGAGGCTGGAGTAATGGGGGGAAGGAGAGAGAGAGAGAGAGTGAGAGTTATGCTGAGGGGAGAAGAAATAGAAAAGCAAACCTGGGAAATAATTTTGAAGACTGACACAAGAGGTCAAGGAGGGAGAGAGGTTCAGCATGAGGGGAAGGGGGGGGGGGCAGTGCTTCATCGGGGTCAAGGAGAGTGAGAGGTGTAGTACAGGGAGGTCAGTTAGAGAAGAGAGAGATCCAATGGGTTGGGTGAAGAGACAATACCACAGTGGAAAATGAGTGAAGTGTTGCACATAAAGGGAAGAGAAGAAGGGAGACAGGCTGCACATAAGGGAAAGGAAGGGAAGAGGGGAGACAGGCTGCATATGAAGGGAAGAGAAAGGAAAAACAACATAGATTTGAGAAGGAGACCGAGAAATTGATGAAAGCTCAGTGCCAAAAAGACATAGGGCAAGAGGAAAGTAGAACCAAAGACTGGGAACAAAATGATTGGAATAATAAAATTACCAGACTACAAAGGTAGGAAAAATAATTTTATTTTCTGTTTAGTGATTGAATTATGCGGGTGTTAAGAATTTACATCTGTCGGCTTTATTTTGTACGGTACAGAAGGACATTCCTTTCTTTCTATTTTTCTGGTGTGGCATGACATTTAGAATCCGGTATCTCTGCTTTCAGTTTTGTCTGCATGTTTTTTGTTACATTTGTACCCCGCGCTTTCCCACTCATGGCAGGCTCAATGTGGCTTACATGGAGCAATGGAGGGTTAAGTGACTTGCCCAGAGTCACAAGGAGCTGCCTGTGCCTGAAGTGGGAATCGAAGTTAGTTCCTCAGTTCCCCAGGACCAAAGTCCACCACCCTAACCACTAGGCCACTCCTCCACTGTTGCTACTATTTGAGATTCTACATGGAATGTTGCTATTCCACTAGCAACATTCCATGTGCAGATCACCAATGTGGCCGCGCAGGCTTCTGCTTCTGTGAGTCTGACGTCCTGCACGCACGTGCAGGACGTCAGACTCACAGAAACAGAAGCCTGCGCAGCCTTCTACATGGAATGTTGCTAGTGGAATAGCAACATTCCATGTAGAATCTCCAATAGTAGCAACATTCCATGTAGAATCTCCAATAGTATCTATTTTATTTTTGTTACATTTGTACCCCGCGCTTTCCCACTCATGGCAGGCTCAATGCAGCTTACATGGAGCAATGGAGGGTTAAGTGACTTGCCCAGAGTCACAAGGAGCTGCCTGTGCCTGAAGTGGGAATCGAAGTTAGTTCCTCAGTTCCCCAGGACCAAAGTCCACCACCCTAACCACTAGGCCACTCCTCCTATTTTGTATCAGGTGAGAGTCATGTTTGCATCTGCGACTGAGGTGAAGGATTCTGTGGTGTCTGTGTAGGAATCTGTAACAGTCTGTCCTGCTCCCATTTCCCAGTAGCAGGTATATTGGTTCTCTTATGTATTTGAGTAGAATAATTAAATGAAATAACTGCTTCTGAAGATTATATCTATGGGTGGGGATGAAGGAGATTACTTGCAGGAATGGAATGGATCTTAGCGGGGACGGGTTAGATTCCAGTGTTGTGCCTTGACAATTTTTGCACCTTGTAAGTGTGCTTCAATATGAAAAAGGTTGAAAATCACTTCTCTAGGCTGGCAGTCTTAGGAATGGCAAGGTGGCCAGTCGATTGCTTACAACGTAACCTGTATATAACTTCAATGAAAGCAAACTGTACTGTAGAGTAGATGAATGGAAATTTATAGGGGATGCTGATTCACATGGATTTTCATTAGGGTCAGGCACCTTTTAGTGCAACTCATTATCACAGGGCTGGTGGTTGGGAGGTGGGGATAGTGCTGGGCAGACTTATACGGTCTGTGCCAGAGCCGGTGGTGGGAGGCGGGGCTGGTGGTTGGGAGGCGGGGATAGTGCTGGGCAGACTTATACGGTCTATGCCAGAGCCGGTGGTGGGAGGCGGGGCTGGTGGTTGGGAGGTGAGGATAATGCTGGGCAGACTTATACGGTCTGTGCCCTGAAAAGGACAGGTACAAATCAAGGTAAGGTATACACAAAAAATGGCACATGTGAGTTTATCTTGTTGGGCAGACTGGATGGACCGTGCAGGTCTTTTTCTGCCGTCATCTACTATGTTACTATGTTACACACATCCATTAATGCTTTTAACAAAAATGTACCTAGAATTACAGTAAGAAAAAGTGCTAACAGTATGAAAGCCACAGCCAATAAATAGTAAATGTATAAAAAAAATATAAGCTATTGGCAAATAAGCATACATAATTTTAAAAAGCTGTACAAGCAAAGTAGCAAACATAAAAGCAAATTCAAAAGTACAATATGGCCATGTTTTATCACATGATTACAAAGTACAGCCATAAATACAAGCATGAATGGGTTCAAACATATTTGACCAGTAGCCCCTATAAGGGCAGTTAAAGAAAAGGGGGGAGGGGGTGGAATCTTACAAAGAAGGAAGATCAAGCAAAGAAAATTGCTAAAAAATGATTTTTTTTTTTTTTTTATTACATTTGTACCCCGCACTTTCCCACTCATGGAAGGCTCAATGTGGCTTACATGGGGCAATGGAGGGTTAAGTGACTTGCCCAGAGTCACAAGGAGCTGCCTGTGCCTGAAGTGGGAATCGAACTTAGTTCCTCAGTTCCCCAGGACCAAAGTCCACCACCCTAACCACTAGGTCACGCCTCCACTGTTGCTACTATTTGAGATTCTACATGGAATGTTGCTATTCCAACATTCCATGTAGAAGTCGGCCCTTGCAGATCACCAATGTGGCCGCGCAGGCTTCTGCTTCTGTGAGTCTGACGTCCTGCACGTATGTGCAGGACGTCAGACTCACAGAAACAGAAGCCTGCGCAGCCTTCTACATGGAATGTTGCTAGTGGAATAGCAACATTCCATGTAGAATCTCCTATAGTAGTAACATTCCATGTAGAATCTCCAATAGTAGCAACATTCCATGTAGAATCTCCAATAGTATCTATTTTATTTTTGTTACATTTGTACCCTGTGCTTTCCCACTCATGGCAGGCTCAATGCGGCTTACATGGGGCAATGGAGGGTTAAGTGACTTGCCCAGAGTCACAAGGAGCTGCCTGTGCCTGAAGTGGGAATCGAGCTCAGTTCCTCAGGACCAAAGTCCACCACCCTAACCACTAGGTCACGCCTCCACTGTTGCTACTATTTGAGATTCTACATGGAATGTTGCTATTCCAACATTCCATGTAGAAGTCGGCCCTTGCAGATCACCAATGTGGCCGCGCAGGCTTCTGCTTCTGTGAGTCTGACGTCCTGCACGTACGTGCAGGACGTCAGACTCACAGAAACAGAAGCCTGCGCAGCCTTCTACATGGAATGTTGCTAGTGGAATAGCAACATTCCATGTAGAATCTCCTATAGTAGTAACATTCCATGTAGAATCTCCAATAGTATCTATTTTATTTTTGTTACATTTGTACCCCACTCTTTCCCACTCATGGCAGGCTCAATGCGGCTTACATGGGACAATGGAGGGTTAAGTGACTTGCCCAGAGTCACAAGGAGCTGCCTGTGCCTGAAGTGGGAATCAAACTCAGTTCCTCAGTTCCCCAGGACCAAAATCAACATAATAAACAAAAATAAGAAAGTGGTAAATTTTTTAAAATTGAGTCATACTTCTAATGGCAACACCTCATAATTTATATAACTGTATTAAATGCCTGTGTTCATATTATTATATGATAATCTTTAAAATGCAGCAGTAAAAGATATGTTATAGCAAAGTTGTGAGGACCAGCCTTGATACAACAATGCGAAACATGGCCCATGTCGGCCTGGTATTATGCAGATAAGTTCCTAATAAATGTTTAATGTGAGATTTAGGAATGAAAGAGTCAGAGAAACTGAATCAAATGTCTTTAAACCTGGGAGATGTAATGGAGCAATTTGACAAATTGAAGAGTAGCAAATCACCTGGACCGGGTGGTATACAGCCCAGAATATTGATAGAAGTGAAAAATGAACTTGCAGAAATATTGTTAGTAATATGTAATTTATCTTTAAAATCAAGCATGGTACTAGAAGATTGGAGGGTGGCCAATGTAACGCCAATTAAAAAAAAAGATTTCAGAGGTGATCCGGGAAATTACAGAGCGGTAAGCCTGATGTTGGTGCTGGCCAAAATGGTAGAAAATTGCAGATCATATACATAAGAATGGATTAATGAGACAAAGCCAACATGGATTTAGTCAAGGGAACAAACATGTGGATTAAGGCGAGCTGGTCGATATCTGGATTTTCAAAAGGCATTTGACAAAGTACCTCATGAAAGACTCCAGAGGAAATTGGAGAGTCATGGGATAGGAGGTAATGTTCTATTGTGGATTAAAAACTGGTTAAAGGATAGAAAACAGAGAGTAGGATTAAATAGTCAGTATTCTCAATGGAGTCGGAAGACAGTGATTGAGGCCTTTTGTGGGGAGCTTGGGGTTGATTGGGATTAGCCCCTGGGCAGTTTAGGTTTTTATAATGTATTAATAATAATTTATTAATTATTAATAATTTGACTCATAACCACTTGTAACCACTTGCCTCCACCTACCCTCCTCTCCTCCTTCCTGTACACATTAATTGATTTGATTTGCTACTTTATTTTTTGTCTATTAGATTGTAAGCTGTTTGAGCAGGGACTGTCTTTCTTCTATGTTTGTGCAGCGCTGCGAACGCCTTGTAGCGCTATAGAAATGCTAAATAGTAGTAGTAGTAGTAGTAGAAGGGTTGATATTGGGGTCAGTGATCTACATATTAGAATAACTAGTGAGGTAATTAAATTTGCTGATGACATAAAGTTATTCAAAGTTGTTAAACCGCAAGAGGATTGTGAAAAATTGCAAGAGGACCTTACGAGACTGGGCGTCCAAATGATTAATGATGTTTAATGTGAGCAAGTACAGAGTGATGTATATGGGAAAGTGGAACCTGAACTATAGTTACGTGATGCAAGGTTCCGCATTAGGAGTCACCGACCAGGAAAAGGACCTAGGTGTCATCATTGACGATACGTTGAAACCCTATGCTCAGTGTGCAATGGCAGCTAAGAAAGCAAATAGAATGTTGGGTATTATTAGGAAAGGAATGGAAAACAAAAATGAGGATGTTATAATGCTTTTGTATCGCTCCATGGTGCAACTGCACCTTGAATACTGTTTGCAGTTCTGGTCACCGCATCTCAAAAAAGATTTGGAGGGGCATAATCGAATGCCCAAGTTTTCCTGAGAGCATCCTCACTAAGGGGTGGGGAAACCCGTATTATCGAAATAAGATGGGTGTCCATCTTTTGTTTCGGTAATACCGTTGGGGACGCCCAAATCTCAACATTTAGGTCAACTTTAGAGATGGATGTCCTTAGAGATGGTCGTCCCCGTTTTTCAGAGATAATGGAAACCAAGGTCGCCCATCTCAGAAATGACCAAATCCAAGCCATTTGGTCGTGGGAGGAGCCAGCATTCGTAGTGCACTGGTCCCCCTCACATGCCAGGACACCAACCAGACACCCTAGGGGGCACTGCAGTGGACTTCAGAAATTGCTCCCAGGTGCATAGCTCCCTTACCTTGTGTGTTGAGAGCCCCCAACCCCCCCCCCCCCACTCCCCACAACTGTACACCACTACCATAGCCCTAAGGGGTGAAGGGGGGCACCTACATGTAGGTACAGTGGGTTTTGGGGGGTTCTGGAGGGCTCAACATTAACCACCACAAGTGTAAGAGGTAGGGGGGATGGGCCTGGGTCCGCCTGCCTGAAGTGCACTGCACCCACTAAAACTGCTCCAGGGACCTACATAATGCTGTCAAGGAGCTGGGTATGACATTTGAGGCTGGCATAGAGCCTGTAAAAAAATATTTTAAAAGGTTTTTTTTTGAGGGTGGGAGGGGTTTGGTGACCACTGGGGGAGTAAGGGGAGGTCATCCCCGATTCCCTCCGGTGGTCATCTGGTCAGTTCGGGCACCTTTTTGAAGCTTGATCGCAAGAAAAAATGGACCAAGTAAAGTCGGCCAAGTGCTCGTCAGGGACGCCCTTTTTCCATTATTGGCCGAGGACGCCCATGTGTTAAGCACGCCCCAGTCCCGCCTTTGCTATGTTTCTGACACGCCCCCGTGAACTTTGGTCATCGGAAAGCAGTTGAGGACGCCCAAAATCAGCTTTCGATTAGGCCGATTTGGGCGACCCTGGTAGAAGGACGCCCATCTTGCGATTTGTGTTGAAAGATGGGCGCCCTTCTCTTTTGAAAATAAACCTGATAGTGAAATTAGGAAAGGTACAGAGAAGGGCAATAAAAATGATAAAGGGAATGGGATGACTTCCCTATGAGGAAAGGCTAAAGTGGCTAGGGCTCTTCAGCTTGGAGAAAAGATGACTGAGGGGAGATATGATAGAGGTCTAATAATGAGTGGAGGGGAAACGTGAAATTGCTTGTTTACTATTTCCAAAAATACTAGGAATAGGGGGCACGCAATGAAGCTACAAAGTAGTAAATTTAAAACAAATCAGAGAAAATATTTCTTCACTCAACGTGTAATTAAACTCTGGAATTCTTTGCTAGACAATGTGGTAAAAGCAGTTAGGGTTGGATGTCTTCTAACAGAAAAGTCCAGAAGGCATTATTAAGATAGACTAGGGAAAATTCACTGCTTATTTCTAGGATAAGCAGCATAAAATCTGTTTCACTGTTTTGGGATCTTGCCAGGTACTTGTGACCTGGATTGGCCACTGTTGGAAACAGGATACTGGACTTGGTGGATCTTTGGTCGGTCCCATTAATGCAACGCTTATGTTCTTATATTGGTAAATTAAAAAAATTAGACCGATGATGATTCAAGCGAATCACAAGGCAGAGTACCTCATGTGAAAAGAGTCGCTTCTGGGGTTTGAATGTATATAACATAGTAACATAGTAGATGACGGCAGAAAAAGACCTGCTTGGTCCATCCAGTCTGCCCAACAAGATAAACTCATATGTGTATACCTTACCTTGATTTGTACCTGCCTTTTTCAGGGCACAGACTGTACAAGTCTGCCCAGCAGTATCCCTGTCTCCCAACCACCAGCCCCGCCTCCCACCACTGGCTCTGGCACAGACCGTATAAGTCTGCCCAGCACTATTCCCCGCCTCCCAACCACCAGTCCCGCCTCCCATCACTGGCTCTGGCACAGACCGTATAAGTCTGCCCAGCACTATTCCCCGCCTCCCAACCACCAGTCCCACCTCCCATCACTGGCTCTGGCACAGACCGTATAAGTCTGCCCTCCACTATCCTCGCCTCCCAACCACCAACCTCTCTTCCCCCACCTGCTCCGCCACCCAATTTTGGCTAAGCTTCTGAGGATCCATTCCTACTGCATAGGATTCCTTTATGCATATCCCATTATCATTGAATGAATTAGTTTATTCGTGTCTTCACAAGGAAATTAATTTAGAGCGTTGGAATAGAGAGAATGCATATTATTATACGGGACATACTAGGAGGAAAGTTAAACATAGAATTGCAGAATATCTAAACATTATTTGTACATTGTGGATAGATGCCCAACTCTTGCAGCAGTAGATGTCAGCATGCCATCAACTGGCAGAGCTTCAGCTTTCGATATCGGAAATAGTTTGAATTACAGTGTGGATGTGATGTAAGCAGACGGTTGATATGGAAAGAACATCTCTACATTTTTTCATGGAACACAGTTATACCTAAGGGGTTCAATATAGAAGTTGAATGGACTGGTTTATAAATAGAGAACTTCTACAGTATTTATAACTTTTAGATTTATAAATATGATAGGATTTTTGGATAAGGTGAGCGTGGAAGTTATGTCAACAAACATGTAAATGGGGCTTGGCTTTCTGTGGTGGTTACTCTCTCATCCTATTTGGGGGAGCTGTTCAACTTAGTAGCCTGATTTCAGTTTTTCTCTAAACATACATTTTAAATTTTATATGTATGTGTTTATATTTATTAGGTATTTGATAACCCACCAGTATTCCAAAAAATACTAAAATCAGTCAAAACATCAGTAAAAAGTAGAGAATGTCTTTCATTACTTATTTATATTGCGTGGTCCATTCGAATAGAATATTCTGCTGTTCTAAGACTTGCAGGAAATTTTTGTGCATTTAGGAAAATCTAAAGACAAGGTTTTTTTCAGGCTTTTATTTATTTTATTTTGCTGCATTTATATCCCACATTTTCCCACCTATTTGGAGGCTCAATGTGGCTTACAATATAATACAACTACAATCACATTGATGCAGTGCCGTAGCGAGGGCAGCTGACACCCGGGGCGGGTTGCCGCTGCGCACCTCCCCCCCCCCCGGGTGCAGCACGGCACCCCCCCCCCTCGGGGCACACCTCCCCCCCCCCCCCCCGGGAGCACACCTTTACCTTGGAAAGTGGCGAGGGACGGGCGGGAGGGCTGATCCACCCTGACTGCACGTTGCTGGGAGCTGCGTCGGCTCCGCTGGTTCCCCGCTCTCTCTGCCCCGGAACAGGAAGTAACCTGTTCCAGGGCAGAGAGAGCAGTGATCCAGCAGAGCCGACACCCCCCCAGCGGCGTGCACCCGGGGCGGACCGCCCCACCGCCCCCCCCCCCCCCCCCCCCGTCCTACACCACTGCATTGATGGAATAAAGAATCAGAGTATATATAACAGAGAAGGTGCATAGGAATATTATTTTTTTATTTTATTGCATTTGTATCCCACATTCCCCCACCTATTTGCAGGCTCAATGTGGCTTACATAGATTTGGTAGCATAGTCATAACTGGATATCTGATATAGTTAGTAGTGTGTAGCGATTAAGGAAGGGGAGAGGGAAGAAGGAAGAGAGTTGGTAGGGTAGTTATAGACGGTGTGTGTTAATAATTGAGTGGGCTTAGTGAGGTTATGGCAATCATATTAACGGAGAAGAATTTCAGAATTATTGCTATTAAGGTTCATACGAAAATTATGTTGATGAAGAAGTGATTAAGTAGATAACATAGTAACATAGTAGATGACGGCAGAAAAAGACCTGCACGGTCCATCCAGTCTGCCCAACAAGATAAAACTCATATGTGCTACTTTTTGTGTATACCCTACTTTGATTTGTACCTGTCCTCTTCAGGGCACAGACCCTATAAGTCTGCCCCGCACTATCCTCACCTCCCAACCATCAGCCCTGCCTCCCAACCACCGGCTCTGGTACAGACCGTACAAGTCTGTCCAGCACTATCCCTGCCTCCCAACCACCAGCCCTGCCTCCCGATCCTGACTAAGCTCCTGAGGATCCATTCCTTCGGCACAGGATTCCTTTATGCTTATCCCACGCATGTTTGAATTCCGTTACCGTTTTCATTTCCACCACCTCCCGCGGGAGGGCATTCCAAGCATCCACTACTCTCTCCGTGAAAAAATACTTCCTGACATTTTTCTTGAGTCTGCCCCCCTTCATTCTCATATCATGTCCTCTCGTTCTACCACCTTCCCATCTCCGGAAAAGGTTCGTTTGCGGATTAATACCTTTCAAATATTTGAACGTCTGTATCATATCACCCCTGTTCCTCCTTTCCTCCAGGGTATACATGTTCAAGTCAGCAAGTCTCTCCTCGTACGTCTTGTAACGCAAATCCCATACCATTCTCGTAGCTTTTCTTTGCACCGCTTCAATTCTTTTTACATCCTTAACAAGATACGGCCTCCAAAACTGAACACTGAACATCATAATATAATGATATCATTGATGGATGCAAATTTTGAATTTGTGTTCTGTTGATGATTTTGAAAACAATTCTGGTGTTTGTAAATTTTGTCCTGATGTTACTGATGAAATGACGATTTTGTGTGATTCTCATTGTACTGTATTATGTTGACATTGTTTTAAAACATTATATATCTGTATTGTACCCCAGCTTAAACTGTAAGAGTTCAGGTCAGAAATGTTTTAAATAAATAAAAATATAAAATACGTACAAGCACAATACGTAATCCTGCATAAGTGAAATCTGTGTAGTTGCACCATTTATTTATAAACACCAGAAATGAACAGTGTAACATTTAGTGGCCCTTTTACAAAGGCGTGCCAAAAACCGGCCTACGGCAGCGTGGGTGTGTATTTTTGGTGCGCACCAAACCCTTATTGTACTGTGTCTGGGGAAAAAAGGGATTTTTGTACTGGGCCGGAAAATGGATGTGCGGCAAACTGAAAACAAGCGCGAGTCCATTTTTGGCCTGAGACCTTACTGCCACCCATTGACTTATCAGTAAGGTCTCACGCGCTACCCGGTCGGTAAGTATGCAGCGTGTTCCTACTGCTGTTTACCGCTGGGTAGGCGCCCAATGGTAGAAAATAGAAAATATTTTCTACCGTGTGTTTTCAGCTGAATTTGGTGCACACTGGAAACATGTAGGCCCTTAACGCGCCTTTGTAAAAGGGCCCCTTAGCGTACAAAGAAGCCTACCAATTAAGTGATGTAGATATTACCATGTGCTACTCAGGGGCGTAGCCAGACTTCGGCGGTAGGGGGGTCCACAGCCCGACGTGAGGGGGCAAATTTTAGCCCCCCCCCCCAGCACCACCGACCCCTCCCCCCGCCTATGCCGACATCCCCTGCCATTGCCGCCGCCACCACCACCACCAACAACAACTTTGACCCGCCTCCCTGCTGACGACCCTCTTTTTTTTTTTTTTTTTTTATTGTTACATTTTGTACCCTGTGCTTTTTCCCACTCATGGCAGGCTCAATGTGGCGGGCAATGAAGGGTTAAGTGACTTGCCCAGAGTCACAAGGAGCTGCCTGTGCCAGGAATCGAACTCAGTTCCTCAGTTTCCCAGGACCAAAGTCCACCACCTTAACCACTAGGCCACTCCTCCACTCTTGACCCCCCCTCCCCCCGCCTACCTTTGCTGGCGGGGGACCCCAACCCCCGCCAGCCGAGGTCCTTTTCTTCCCGCGCAAGGCTTCATTCTGACTGTTTCTGACGTGCACATCAGACTCACAGAAACAGAACGAAGCAAGCTTCTGTGAGTCTGATGTGTGCAGGACGTCAGAAACAGTCAGAACAAAGCCTTGCGCAGCGGGTTGGCAGCGGGGGAGGGGTCGAGAGGGTTGTCGGCAGGAGGGTCCAGGGCCAAATCTACGGGGGCCTAGGCCCCCGTGGCCCCACGTGGCTACGCCACTGGTGCTACTATCAACACGTGTGACCACTAATTTGTGCTGTTTTATGCAGTGAGGCCTATTGTAGTTACCAATAAATGGGGCTAATGGTAAAATTAACATGTCTTAACGGTAGCCCATTTTTGTGTTGGTAGTTGACCAAATAAAGATGGATATGAAGCCAACCTACAGTCTAAAACTTATAGGGAAGCTCATTTGAATTGTATGCTAACAAATGAGAAAGTTTGTTTGTTTGTCAGCCGTAGCACTCCAAATGCTGAATACCATCATCTCTTTTCTTTAGAACTTATTTGCTTTTGGTGATGTTGATGGCACTGGAGTAAATGCCAAACTGCAGCACCCCCTAGGGGTGACATGGGACAAGAAAAGAAGCTTACTGTATGTGGCAGATTCTTATAACCACAAGGTAGGTTATGAATATAGCATGACGGCTTAAGTATTTTTGAGCCTTGTTATTTTAATTTGTGTTTTATTCATTTGGTTATGTTATTTCTATGTTTTTATTGTATTTATTTATGTTTCATTTGTATCCCACATTTTCCCACCTATTTGCAGTCTCAATGTGGCTTACATAGTACCGTAAAGGCGTTCACCAAATCCGGTAGAGAAAGAAATGGGGCACAATGGGGATCGAAGAGAGGATAGGTTATATAGAGGAACATTTTCAAAGCACTTAGACTTACAAAGTTCCATAGTAACCTATGGAACTTTGTAAGTCTAAGTGCTTTGAAAATGAGCCCAATAGTGTCTATTACGAGCTTTGGTTTTGCTGTGTTGCAGAGTGTAGGCATTTATGTTGGGTCGGTAGGGTATGCCTTTTTGACCAGGTTGGTTTTTAGTGATTTCCTGAAGTTTAGATGGTCGTAGGTTGTTTTCACAGCTTTTGGCAGTGAGTTCCATAGTTGTGTGGTTATATAAGAGAAGCTTTCAAAAAATACTAGGACTAGGGGGCATGCGATGAAGCTACAATGTAGTAAATTTAAAAGGAATCGGAGAAAAGTTTTCTTTACTCAACATGTAATTAAACTCTAGAATTCATTGCCAGAGAATGTGGTAAAGGTGGTTAGCTTAGCGGAGTTTAAAAAAAGGTTTGGACGGCTTCCTAAAGGAAAAGTCCATAGACCATTATAGACTGGGGAAAATCCACTATTTCTGGGATAAGCAGTATAAAGGTTTTTGTACTTATTTGGGATCTTGCCAGGTATTTGTGACCTGGATTGGCCACTGTTGGAAACAGGATGCTGGGCTCGATGGACCTTTTGGTCTTTCCTAGTATGGCAATACTTATGTACTTACTTATGTAAGCTGGATGCGTAGGTTGCTTTGTATTGGAGTCCTTTGCAGTTTGGTTAGTGGAGGTTTAGGTATGGTCGGTTGTGTTTCTAGTTGGTAGATCTATGAGGTCTGTCATGTAGCCTGGGACTTCGCCGTAGATAAATACTTAATCCCCTGGATTCTATATATAGCGCCCAAAATTAAGCGCTGATCCAAGATGTGTGCCCAACTTAATTGGCGAAAATGCCAATCGGTGCCAATAATTGAGTGCTAAATGGCACTAATTGTCACCAATTTGGATTTGGCCACACATCTTGCCAGGCACTATTCTATAACAATGTGCACCCAAATCCCATAGCGCACAACTGAGAACAGGGTGTAGCCATGGGAGGTCCATGGGTGGGTCATGGCTGTTTCTAAAATTTGTGCACAGAATTATAGAATACTGGGGATGTGCGCTGCAAATTGGTTGCCAGGAATTATACCTAGTTTCAGCAGGCGTAACTCCTGGTGCTGAAATCGGCACTCAGTTCTTATTGTATAATTACACTGACACCTAGGTCTAGGCAGAATACAAATCAATAAACCTTAACCTGAACTTTAAGTTCATCTGCTACAAACCATTTTCTGTGTTTTTCAAAAGTGACCGTTTTTAAACAAAGCTCTATTTCTAGTTCACCTGATAGCACTGGTGTGAGCGCTGACCAGTGATAAGTACATAAGCATCGCCATGCTGGGACAGACCAAGGGTCCATCGAGCCCAGCACCCTGTCTCCGACAGCAGCCAAAAGAACAAGCATTTCGTCCCGCCTATCCCAGAAATAGTTGATTATTCCCACGTCCAGGAAGCCGTCCAACCATTTTTTAAAGTCCACTAAGTCAGCCGCCTTAACCACTTTTTCCGGCAACGAATTCCAGAGTCTAACTACGCGTTGAGTGAAGAAAAATTTCCTCCGATTCGTTTTAAATTTACTACACTGCAGTATGCTACTATAAAAATAATCATTTGGGGAATATATACTTCTCATCCCAATAAGATGCTTTAAAATGTATAGTAGTTCAGAACCTTGCGTGAAAGGTTGTTAACAGTTTTGACTCTGGATTATTGCTTATAATAATTATTATTATTATAAAACCGTCCAAAATGGAAAAGGAACAATGGGCCCGATATTCAGCCGGTGGTGATCAGCATTTTGCTGACTGCCGCTGGCGTTAAACCCAGAAATTCGATGCCTGGCCATGTCCAGGCACTGGCATTGAGTTTCTGGGTTTGAGTAGCCAACTAACACTTAGCTTGGTTAAAGGGCTCTTTTACTAAGGCGCGCCGAAAAATGACCTGCACTGGTATGTTCCCCCCCCCCCCCCCCCCAGGAGGAATCTAAAGAGAATCCACGTGAACTCAGTAGAAATCATCAATTCATGAGTATTATTTTGACTATGAATATAACATGTGACAGCAACGTTTAGCATATTTGTTGACTGGAAGTCCTTGATCTTCATGAGCAAGAATAATAGGAAATTCTCTGAATTCTGGTGCTGTACAATGTTAGTGCTGATGGTATATCTACAATTCTCCGAGGACAAGCAGGCTGCTTTTTCTCACTGATGGGTGACGTCCACGGCAGCCCCCTCCAACCGGAAACTTCACTAGCAAAGGCCACTGGAAATTGTTAGTTTAAGGTCATTAGTGTAACCCTATGGGTTAAATGTTAAAAGATTACCTGGCTCCTTCTAGATCTGGTGTAGACAGGGCTTTTTTTTGAGGGGGTACTTGGGGGTACTGAGTACCGGCACCTTTTCCATTGTCTGCTAAAATTGACCCAGGGGCCCCAAGTTTTAATGAAAGAGCTCACAAATTCTGCCTTGTCATAGATTCTGTGACTGGTTCCAGGGGGCCTGGCTATTGTGGGGTGGGTCCCTCAGTATCATCTCACCCCTGAAGGGTGGCCTAGCATTTGAGTACCGGCACCTTTCTTGCTAGGAAAAATGCACTGGGTGTAGAGGCAGTGAGCAGTGCAGTGAAACTGAGTGGTCTGTGTGCATGCGCTGAGTGGTCCGCATGCTGATGGAACTCTCAGGAGAGTGACAAACAGCTCAGGCTGGCACTTGGGAGAGAGCTCGATTGGTGAGAACATGTTACTAGGATAAGACTGGAAGAAAGTTGATGCTGGAGATCATCACCTGAAAGAAAAGGCGCCCACTGTTCAAGAGAGCCAGAGAGAGAAAACAAAGAGAGCAGCTAAGTGACTGAAACTATTTAAAAAAGTGCACATAAGAGAAAATAGTAAAGGAAACCTGAACAATAAGTGAGAGATAACTAAAAGAAGAAAAAAAAAGTAGAGGAAAACTTACATGTTGGGATCCTTGGGGGTCTCTGGGGGTCTGAAAGACAGGAGAAAAGAAATGTTAAAGAATCTAGTGTTTTGTAAAATTGAATGTGCTTAAATGATTTATGTACCTAATATTTATACTTAAATGCTCCCAATGTTTCTAAACTGATTTGTGTTGCAAACCTGTAATTGAAATACATATGTTGAATTTGCAAGTTGATAAGATTTCATTAGTATTTAAATATAATTCTCTAATAAAAAAAAATATTTTCTTTTTATTGTTAAACTCCCTGGTTGGTGTCGAGTCATTTCGGGGAAACACTGTGACATATTTGGTACCATCATTGTAATACCTTGCTCTGCCACCAGGGGGTTTACAATAGGAATGATGGTGATACCTCTGGCTTAAATATCACCTCACTTCCACTGGTGTAGAAGAATGTTGAATATAATGTGTGGCTTTTGTCTTCATCTTTTATTGATTTTTTTCCCTTTTTATTTCTCTTTTCTCTCTCCCTCGCCCCTAGATTAAAGTTATAGACCCCAAAACCAAAAGCTGCACTACTTTGGCAGGCACTGGAGAAGCAGGTGACCTCTCTGGGCCAAGATTTTCACAATCAACTTTTAACGAACCAGGAGGCTTATGTGTTGGATATGGTGGGCACCTGCTATATGTGGCAGATACAAATAATCATCAAATTAAAGTGCTGGATTTGGGTTCCAGAACAGTATCCGTGGTAAGGAAAAATCATGTGCTTGAGAGAGCAGAATGATGGGTGTAGCCAGACTTCGGTGGGAGGGGGGGGTCCAGAGCCTGAGGTGAAGGGGCACATTTTAGCCCCCACCCTGGCACCGTCGACCCCCCCGCCATTGCCGACCCCGCCGCCGCTGTCACCTACCTTTGCTGGTGGGGGACCCCCAACTGCCGCCAGCCGAGGTCCTCTTCTTCCGGCGCAAGGCTTCGTTCTGTTTCTGACGTCCTCACAGAAACAGGACGTCAGACTCACAGAAACAGAACGAAGCCATGCGCCGGAAGAAGAGGACCTCGGCTGGCGGCAGTTGGGGGTTCCCCGCCAGCAAAGGTAGGCGACGGCGGGTTGGCGGCGGGAGGGGGGGTCGAGAGGGTCATCAGCAGGGGGGTCCAGGGCCAAATCTACGGCAGCCCAGCCCCCCCGTGGCCCCAAGTAGCTACGCCACTGGACTATGTGCTTAATTTGAAATGAATGCAAAAGATTCTCATCCTGTCAAAGCCTTTATCATTTTATATGGATAATCCATTTGAAATTAATGTAATTTATTTGGACATTTATGGCTTCCAGGGCCATCGAAAGCAGCTGACAAAAAAAAACAAAATTAATACATTAAACACTTCACACCCCTTCTAATGCACCCAATCAGGCTACCCTTCAGCCATCTAAGTACTTCAACAGATTATAACAGATCCTACATATAACACACACCACACTGCAACCCAATACCCATTGCACTATCAGAAAGGATCTTATGAAAATCAAAAAGGGATAAGATGTCTTATACATATTTTAAGGACTTGGGGAAAATCCACTATTTCTGGGATAAGCAGTATAAAATGTTTTGTACATTTTTGGGATCTTGCCGGGTATCTGTGTCCTGGATTGGCCACTGTTGGAAACAGGATGCTGGGCTTGCTGGACCTTTGGTCTCTCCCAGTATGGCAATTCTTATGTACTTATGTACTTGGGATTCTGAATGGAATGTTCCTACACTTTTGAAATTCTGCATGGAATCTTGTTATTCTTTAGAATTCTAGAATCTTGCTACTCTTTGGGGTTCTACGTGGAATGTTGCTACTATTTGGGTTTCTGCCAGGTACTTGTGACCTGGATTGACCACTGTTGGAAACAGGATGCTGGGTTTGATGGACCTTTGATCTGTCCCAGTATGGCAATAATTATGTACTATAAAACATATAAGTAGTAGAACTGGGAAAAAAAATCCATCTGCTGTTTCCCTGTCGCCACCTGAAGGTACTGTATAACATACATTCTGCAGCTGAATTTTGGTTCTAACCATATAAGATTTTTGCCTTTCCCTCCTCCCTCCTGTACTGCCCAAAGCCATGCCTCTTCTTTTTTAACGTTCAATCATTTTTATTGACAACCATAACAAGAACACAACTTATATCCTAAATCTAACATGTTGCTTCCTCAAATTCAAATAACAATGCAGTATATTCACAGTGTACAGTTGTCATTTTGTATTATAATCTTCCCCCCCAACCCCCCCCCCCTTTACTTTTGGCCCTTATTCCAGTCCTTCCAAGAGCACTTTTCCTTTTCCTCATCTGTGACCTTAAATATTCAGTAAATTTCCTCTTGCTGCTGGTGTTAAAGTCTGCCAAAATGCAGACCATCTCTGTTGAAATTGTTGTCCTCTTGTCGTTTCCATGTTAGTTGTTTCTAATCTTCGCATTAAGTGTATCATCTGGGCTCTTCACTGAGGTATCGTGGGTGCCTGACTTGACAGCCACTCCAACAAAATCACCTTTTTTTGCTACTATTATAGCCCTTCTCGCAAAATCTTTAAACCCTCTGGGCGACCGTGTTGGAGTGATTATATGGTCAAATAATATCATGCAGTCCAGGTTCCACTGTACCCCCCCCCCCCCCCCCCCCACCACCACCACATCTGGGAAATTCTTCGTGTCAGTATCCTCCAGAACTGGGTTATGCGCGGACATGTCCAAAACATATGTCCTAGTGTTGCCCCCACCACATTACATTTTGGGCATTCCCCCGCCGGGGACAACCCCTTGTGGAAAGCTCTCCGTGGTGCTATATGCATTCTCAACGCCACCTTATATTGTATTTCCCAGCACCAAGTAAAGTTGGTGGATCTCCTCATTTTTTGTATATGGTTTGTAAGTCTTTCTATGGGTATAGTGATGCCTGGATCTACTGACCAGGCCCGAGCCAGTTGTACATAGTTCAGCTCTGCTGCCGTGTCTCTTATCATGCCTCTTCTTTTAAACATATAACTGACTGATTTGCAAATTAAGGGCCCTGTTTACTAAGGTGCGTTAGTGTTTTTAACACGCCTACAATTAGCGCGTGCGCTAACCATGTAGGCACCTATAGGGATACTGTAGGCACATACACGGTTACCGCGCATACGTGGTTAACACATGTTAAAAATGCTAATGCGCAAACAAAAAAAACAGCACCTCGGGCCTTTAAAAATGGAACACAGTTCTTTAATGAATGAGCCTTGACAAAAAGACCCGACACGGGCCGTGTTTCGGTGACTAGCACCTGCGTCAGGGGTACAGAAAGTGAAAGTGCCTTGGTGCTTTGTAGCTTTTACTATATGAGACGTGGGGAAAGGAATAATATATTGTAGAGGAATATATTCGAGTTATTCCCCGAGTTTTCCACGTCATCACTGTGACCCCTGACGCAGGTGCTAGTCACCGAAACACGGCCCGTGTCGGGTCTTTTTGTCAAGGCTCATTCATTAAAGAACTGTGTTCCATTTTTAAAGGCCCGTGGTGCTGTGTTTTTTGTTTGCTATTCCACTAGCAACATTCCATGTAGAAGGCTGCGCAGGCTTCTGTTTCTGTGAGTCTGACGTCCTGCACGTACGTGCAGGACGTCAGACTCACAGAAGCAGAAGCCTGCGCAGCCACATTGGTGATCTGCAAGGGCCGACTTCTACATGGAATGTTGCTAGTGGAATAGAATCTCAAATAGTAGCAACAGTGGAGGAGTGGCCTAGAGTGGTTAGGGTGGTGGACTTTGGTCCTGAGGAACTGAGTTCAATTCCCACTTCAGGCACAGGCAGCTCCTTGTGACTCTGGGCAAGTCACTTAACCCTCCATTGCCCCATGTAAGCTGCATTGAGCCTGCCATGAGTGGGAAAGCGCGGGACACAAATGTAAGAAAAATAAATATTGGAGATTCTAGGTGGAATGTTGCTACTATTGAGATTTTGTTGCTACTATTTGACATTCTACATGGAATGTTGCTACTATTGGAGATTCTACATGGAATGTTGCTATTCCACTTGGATACAGAAAGTGAAAGTGCCTTGGTGCCGATGACACAAAATTATTCAGGGTCGTCAAGTCGCAGGAGGAATGTGAACGATTACAGGAGGACCTTGCGAGACTGGGAGAATGGGCGTGCAAGTGGCAGATGAAGTTCAATGTTGACAAGTGCAAAGTGATGCATGTGGGTAAGAGGAACCCGAATTATAGCTACGTCTTGCAAGGTTCCGCGTTAGGAGTTACGGATCAAGAAAGGGATCTGGGTGTCGTCGTCGATGATACGCTGAAACCTTCTGCTCAGTGTGCTGCTTCGGCTAGGAAAGCGAATAGAATGTTGGGTGTTATTAGGAAGGGTATGGAGTCCAGGTGTGCGGATGTTATAATGCCGTTGTATCGCTCCATGGTGCGACCGCACCTGGAGTATTGTGTTCAGTACTGGTCTCCGTATCTCAAAAAAGATATAGTAGAATTGGAAAAGGTACAGCGAAGGGCGACGAAAATGATAGTGGGGATGGGACGACTTTCCTATGAAGAGAGGCTGAGAAGGCTAGGGCTTTTCAGCTTGGAGAAGAGACGGCTGAGGGGAGATATGATAGAAGTGTATAAAATAATGAGTGGAATGGATCGGGTGGATGTGAAGCGACTGTTCACGCTATCTAAAAATACTAGGACTAGAGGGCATGAGTTGAAGCTACAGTGTGGTAAATTTAAAACGAATCGGAGAAAATTTTTCTTCACCCAACGTGTAATTAGACTCTGGAATTCATTGCCGGAGAACGTGGTACGGGCGGTTAGCTTGACGGAGTTTAAAAAGGGGTTAGATAGATTCCTAAAGGACAAGTCCATAGACCGCTATTAAATGGACTTGGAAAAATTCCGCATTTTTAGGTATAACTTGTCTGGAATGTTTTTACGTTTGGGGAGCGTGCCAGGTGCCCTTGACCTGGATTGGCCACTGTCGGTGACAGGATGCTGGGCTAGATGGACCTTTGGTCTTTCCCAGTATGGCACTACTTATGTACTTATGTACTTATGTACTTATATGAGACGTGGGGTAAGGAATAATATATTGTAGAGGAATATATTCGAGTTATTCCCCGAGTTTTCCACGTCATCACTGTGACCCCTGACGCAGGTGCTAGTCACCGAAACACAGCCCGTGTCGGGTCTTTTTGTCAAGGCTCATTCATTAAAGAACTGTGTTCCATTTTTAAAGGCCCGTGGTGCTGTTTTTTTTGTTTGGACTTTAGTTTGTACTTCGTTCCCTCTCTTTTGTTATATATAAAAATGCTAATGCGCCCATAACGCGGCTTAGAAAACAGGGCCTTAAATTGCTAAAAGTATACACAGAAATGCTCTGGATTTTTAAAAAACGCAGTACTCGCAAAAATACTTTTGAATATTGACTGGAAAATATTTTGTTTTGGAGCGTAGAGTATGTGCATAATTTAGGAGCATAAATTTTATAGAATAAGGCCCTATGGGGGTAATTACTGATACACCATGTAAATGTAGAAGTGGTTTAGAATAATGTCATATTTTACAGGTGGGCGGAGCATGGGCATGGTTCACACTCATGCCCAGCTTATAAGGTAGGGTTACTATATTTGCGAAGACAAAAAAGAGAACACAAAAAATTAAAATTGTTGCTACCTTTGCTATAGAAATATTTAATCATAGCAAATGTGTAAATAGCTTTTATAATTGTAGCAAATGTGTAAATGGCTTTTAGTTAATGAGCACACATCAAACAGTGACTGCCTTACAGGTCAGCAGTAGACAATAATCTATTTTAGTGGAGGAGTGGCCTAGTGGTTAGGGTGGTGGACTTTGGTCCTGAGGAACTGAGTTCGATTCCCACTTCAGGCACAGGCAGCTCCTTGTGACTCTGGGCAAGTCACTTAACCCTCCATTGCCCCATGTAAGCCGCATTGAGCCTGCCATGAGTGGGAAAGCGCGGGGGTACAAATGTAACAACAAAAAAAATTTTTTTCAAAAACTTACAGATTTGAGTTTGAGCCCAAGTGTACTTATCAGAAGAGCGGGTATCACCTCAACAACTTTGACTGACTTTTGAGACCATAGCCGCCGAGAGAGGGGGGGGCAGGGGGGACAAAATTCCCCAGGCCCGGTCCTCCAAGGGGGGCCCGGCGCCGCAGTCCTACCTGCCCTCCGTCATCGACCATCTGCCCCCTGCATTGAAATCGCAGTCTCACCTCCGTGAAAACAGCGCTGCAGGCAGCAGAACGCCTCACTTCGGCCCTCCTTCCCTCCCTGTGTCCCGCCCTCGTCTGATGTAACTTCCACGAGGGCGGGACACAAACAGGGAAGGAGGGCTGAAGGGAGGTGTTCTGCTGCCTGCAGCGCTGCTTTCACGGAGGTGAGACTGCGATTTCAATGCAGGGGGCCCGGCTCGGTGGCGGATGGAGGGGGGGAGCGGTGGCGGCGACCTCGGGGGGGGGGGGGGGGGGGGGGCGGCAGGCCCGGCCCAGTCTCTTGGTGGCCCTGTCTGAGACACGTGTGAAAATCTTTGCATAACATATGGTTAAAGTTGTGCTGTATGAACAAAATTCCTTTGACAGATTCAACCTGCAGAGAAAAAGAGATGATCATGCCTCTCTCTCTCTTTAGTACCCTCATGTGTCCAGGCTGACTAATAGGCCAGAGGTGGTTTCTCTCATTGTGTGGGTCATAGGCACATAAGAGAAAAAGAGGACGTTTTCCTAAAAATTAAGAAACCTGGAGGACATATCTGAAGAAGTCCAAAAGGAGGACATGTCCTTTTAAAAGAGGACGTATGGTAACCCTAATATATCTCCTGCATTTAGGGGTGAGCAGTTACAGCAGCTCTATGGCTGATGTAAGCAGTCGTTCCTAAATTATACAAGCAGTTCAGACCTGTTAGTCTAGTGTTGTATAAAGGAAAGTAGATGCCTATATTCCATTATGAAATAGACCTTCTAATAGGGCACCTAAGTTCGGCACCGTGTTATAGAATTTCCGTTATGGGGTGAATTCTATATATGACACTGACAAAAGCGCATTCTCTAAGCTGCGCTTAAAGTTAGGTACGGCTTATAGAATAGCACTTATGCCCGGGAGTCACGCTGAACTTTAGGTGCTGCCATTTGAACCAACTGAAACGTGGTGTAAATGTGCACGCCTAAATTGGGTGAGTGTCCCCTCCCCCTTATTTTATAACAAGGTGTGTAAATGATAGGAACGCCCCCGTTCTGCCCATGACCCTCCCATTTCCTCACCTCCTTTTTGAACTCATGTGCAAAATTCTAATTAGTGCCAATAATTGCTTGTTAAACCAATGATTGGTGCTAATTAGCTCATTAATTAAATTGGGTGCGTGCTCAGATTTGCATGCACAGTTTTTGGTGACTTTTCTAGACTTAAGGGGTATAAGTATAGCTGAACAGTTAAGGACATTCTTTTTTTTCTAGCCTAAATTATACCCCTTAACTATACGGATAGTGGCTGAATATCATCCATATCCATACAGCTAGATGGTCCAACCCTCACTTCACCCCAGAGTGTTTACAGAGAATTTTTTGTGACACTATATAAGTATATAAGTGTTGCCATATTGGGACAGACCGAAGGTCCATCGAGCCCAGCATCCTATTTCCAACAGTGGCCAGTCCAGGTTACAAGTACCTGGCAAGATCCCAAAACAGAACAATACATTTTATGCTGCTTATCCTAGAATAAGCAGTGGATTTTCCCCAAGTCCATTTTAATAATGGCTTATACTGTAGACTTTTCTTTTAAGAAGCTGTCCAAATCTTTTTTAGACCTTCTAAGCTAACTGCTTTTATCACGTTTTCTGGCAATGAATTCCAGAGTTTAATTACATGTTGAGTGATGAAATATTTTCTCAGATTCATTTTAAATTTACTGCTTTGTAGCTTCACTGCGTGCCCCCTAGTCACAGTATTTTTGGAAAGAGTAAACAAGCGATTCACGTCTACCCGTTCCACTCCACTGAGTATTTTATAAACTGCTATCTTATCTCCCCGCAGCCGTCTTTTCTTCAAGCTGAAGAAACTTCATGAGTTGTATATTTTCCCCCTCCCCCATTCTATATAGTGCTCCCGATGTTCAGCGCCAATTAGTCAACTTAACTTCCACACTAAAACAGTAGTTACAGGACTAAGTGGTGGGAAGACGGCAGTTAACGCACCTAACCGCGCTTATGTGTTATTGTATAACTTCACACCTAAGGTGTTCTAGTGCAGAACTGCAAGAGGGCATGAACATGAGAGGGTCATGGACATATCCAGCAATTACAGGCTAACCTTTTAGACTATGGTCAGTGGCATAAAGCAATGGCGTAAGTGGTTGCACGTAAAGTTGCGTGCATAACTGCAGACTTTTTCTATAATGGCAATTATGCACAAAATTGTTGTTATAGAATTTGCGCGTAGCGCCCAAACTGCTATGGACAGCCTGTGTAGAATTACCTCCTTAGCGGCTGCTGCCAAACATAGAAACTCAGAAACATGACGGCAGATAAAGGCCAAATGACCCATCCAGTCTGCCCATCCTCTGTAACCCCTAATTCTTCCTGTTCCTAAGCGAACCCACATGCTTATCCCATGCCTTTTAAATTCTGAAACAGTCCTCGACTCCACCACCTCCACCGGGAGGCCATTCCACACCTCCACCACCCTTTCTGTGAAATACTTTCTTAGGTTACTCCTAAGCCTATTCCCATTATGACATCACAATATGAGCTCTGGTTACCAGAGACTGAAACTCTTCACACTAAGGGGGGAAAGTAAGCCAAGAATAGGACAATTGAGCCATTGTGACATCACTGATGAGGTTGGCTCTTAGGCATTGGTGGAATGAGGCATTATGACATCACAATATCAGCTCTGGTTAACAGAGACTGAAACACACTAAGGGGGGAAAGTAAAGCCAAGAATAGGACAATTGAGCCATTGTGACATCACTGATGAGGTTGGCTCTTAGGCATTGGTGGAATAGAAACATGACTGCAGATAAAGGCCATATGACCCATCCAGTCTGCCCATCCTCTGTAACCCCTAATTCTTCCAGTTCCTAAGCGATCCCACATGCTTATCCCATGCCTTTTAAAATTCTGGAACAGTCCTCGACTCCACCACCTCCACCGGGAGGCCATTCCACGCCTCCACCACCTTTCTGTGAAATAATACTTCCTTAGGTTACTCCTAAGCCTATTCCCATTATGACATCACAATATGAGCTCTGGTTACCAGAGACTAAAACTCTTCACACTAAGGGGGGAAAGTAAGCCAAGAATAGGACAATTGAGCCATTGTGACATCACTGATGAGGTTGGCTCTTAGGCATCGGTGGAATAGAAACATGACTGCAGATAAAGGCCATATGACCCATCCAGTCTGCCCATCCTCTGTAGCCCCTAATTCTTCCTGTTCCTAAGCGATCCCTCGTGCTTATCCCATGCCTTTTTAAATTCTGGAACAGTCCTCGACTCCACCACCTCCACCGGGAGGCCATTCCACGCTTCCACCACCCTTTCTGTGAAATAATACTTCCGTAGGTTACTCCTAAGCCTATTTCCTCTTAGCTTTGTCATATGCCCCCTCATTCCAGAGCTCTCCTTCATTTGAAAAAGGCTCTCTTCCTGTACATAAATGCCCTTGAGATATTTAAACGTCTCTATCATGTCTCCTCTCTCCCTCCTCTCTTCCAGCTTATACATGTTGAGGTTCATAAGCCTGTCCCTATAATTGTAGCCACCCTCTGGACTGACTCCATCATAAATCCCTTTAAATATTAATCCTCAGATTTTTCTGTGTTAGAGCAGAAAGAAAAAAAATCGGGGTTGGCATATACTGTTTTCATAGCTTTAATGCCAGAAAATCTGAGTATTGAAAACCAGGCAATAATATTTGTTACATTCATCTACATTGCAATTTAAGGATAAAGTTACGATCTAGGGATAAGATCATAAAAGAGGGTTAAAGCAAGACATGTCAACAAATGGATGTCCATAACATATCATAAATCACAATATCTTCAAACAGACTTTCATGTGTAAAAGAGCAGATACCTGTATTCTGCTTTGAATTCTTTTTTTTTTAGTTGCCTATCTTGGAGCCAGAAGTGTATGATACAGTAGATCACCGGATGCCACCGACAGTCAAGGTACCGGTGCTGCCTAAATCTACCCCATGTGTTCAGCTGCCTTCATTGAGTGTGTGCCCCGGGCAGGATCTGCAGTTCTCATTGAGCCTGGTTCTTCCTGCGGGATCGAAGCTGACTGAGGGGGCTTCTAGTTTCTGGTGTCTCCAAGCAGAAGGTAAATGTTTTGGCTTGTTCAGCTTAAATTTGCTCTTGTTATGTTATTCTGTAGCTACCTTTAAAAGATTGAGGGGCCCTTTTACTAAGCCGCGTAGGCGCCTACGCGCGCCAAATTGGAGTTACCGCCCGGTTACCACGTGGCCGGTGGGGTAATTTCAATTTTGGCGTGTGGCCGCTACGCGCGTCTGAAAAATATTTTTTATTTTCTGGCGCGCAGCAGCTACACACGTCAAGTGGCATTTGACGCGCATAGACCATTACTGCCCGGTTACGGCGTGAGAACTTACTGCTAGGTCAATGGCTTGTGGTAAGGCCTCAGACCCAAAATGAACGCACGGCAGTTTTCATTTTGCTGCACGTCCGTTTTCGCCAAAAAAAAAAAAGGCATTTTTTGTAGGTGTGCTAAAAAATAATACTGCGCGCGCCCAAAGCGCACCCAAAACACGCGTCTACACTACCGCAGGCCATTTTTCAGCGCACCTTAGTAAAAGGACCCCTGAATACAATAAATCCAAGAATTATAATTACATTGAATCCAAGCGAATAACCTAAGACAAACACTTATTAAACAACCAAGTTTTCAAACATTTACGAAACACCAAGTCATCAGTAATAATTTGTATAGATGCTGCTTGTTTCTTACAATAAGTGCGCGTTATCAGCATCAGTTTGTTTTCTGAAGTTTTCTAGCTTATCAGGAATTGCCGAGCTGGAAGATTCCACCCGCACCAATATGTTAGCATATAAAGTAATACAAAGCAAAGGTTTATAAAAAGCATAATATGGTTGAAAATTCTGTGTATAATCCATAGAGGACAACATAAAGGAAATTAATAATTTTGGCCTCTTTGAAAAGTATGAATGATAGTAGATGCTGCAAGGAGGGAGCAAATCCCGAAACTCCTTTGTCTTGAGAGCACTGGGACTTACTCTTATTTATTGTTGGCCACCTTCCAAGAAGAAGCCATAGTTCGTGGCCTTCGGCCTTGGACCATCATTTAATGGCTGGGCTGAGCTGGGTGGTGGATCTAAAAATAAGGGAGGAAATTATCTCCATTGTAGTTGTAGATGAAGGTTCATGGCAGAACAGCCTGATAGAAGCCAATTCTGAGAAGCATGAAGGAACAGCAGAAATTGTCAAGTCAAAAACAATACTCTAACGTTTGCCGTTAGCCATCTTAAGTGTAGATTTTAGATATCTAATCTCAGTGCAATCTTTTGAAAATATAGCCCTAAGAGTTCAAAAAAACAAACAAACTGAAGAATGTCGCAATGGCCCGGACTGACTGCAGTGTACAGAGTCCGATAAGAGGGTTTTTGAACTTCAGACTATAGCAATTGTTCGGTTAATCTACACCAGATTGATTTTTAGCTATCAACCACTAGTAATTTACATGGGAAAAGTAATGTGATAACAAAATTGGTTTGGATGGAGCTTCCTGTCGATTTCTCTGTCCACTGATGTCATGTAAGACCAATCCTTAACCTGCAACTGAGACCACTGATGGTTATACATCACTCCTAACTGCAGCCATCAGTTACTCTGAAAAATAAAAAGCCCTCTTACCTTCCAAGCCAATATCAGCTTGTTCAGTATTTTTAGTGGTCCTTCAAAAGTATGACCATTGTTCAAAACATTGTTGTAAAGATGGAGAAGTGGATCTATACAAGAAGGATGGAGTTCCCACGTACCAACAGCAAGGGATCTAGGTGTCATCGTTGATGATACATTGAAACCCTCTGCTCAGTGTGTGGCAGAGGCTAAGAAAGCAAGTAGAATGTTAGGTATTATTAGGAAAGGAATGGAAAACAAAAATGAGGACGTTTTAATGTCGTTATATCACTCCGTGGTGCGACCGCACCTCGAATATTGTGTTCAATTCTGGTCTCCGCATCTCAAAAAAGATATAGTGGAATTAGAAAAGTTGCAGAGAAGGGTGACGAAAATGATAAAGGGGTTGGGACAACTTCCATATGAGTAAAGGCTAAAGCAGCTAGGGCTCTTCAGCTTGGAGAAAAGGCATTTGAGAGGAGGTATGATAGAGGCCTATAAAATAATGAGTGGAGTTGAACGGGTAGATGTGAAGCGTCTGTTTACGCTTTCCAAAAATACTAGGACTAGGGGCCATGCGATGAAGCTACAAAGTAGTAAATTTAAAACAAATTGGAGAAAATATTTCTTCGCTCAACGTGTAATTGGAATTCGTTGTTCTGGAATTCAAAGCTCTGGAATTTGTTGCCAGAGAATGTAGCTAGCTCAGTGGGGTTTACAAAAGGTTTGGATGGCTTCCTAAAGGAAAAGTCCATAGACCATTATTAAAATGGACTTGGGGAAAATCCACTGCTTATTTCTAGGTTAAGCAGTATAAAATGTATTGTACTGTTTTGCCAGGTACTTGTGACCTGAGTTGGCCACTGTTGGAAACAGGATGCTGGGGCTTGATGGACCTTTGGTCTGTCCCAGTATGACAGTACTTATGAGGCTCATTTTACAAGGTCAGGCTGATAAGATGGTTTGAGATACCACAAAGACGTTTCACCAAGAACATGTGTGTGTGTTTGAGCGTGTGCAGACATATTCATGCCTCCTAAAAGGTGTGGCATTATTAGCATGGAGTTATGTGTCTGCAAAAATTGAAACCAAGATAAATATACGTAAAAATATATGCACATGGAGTGCAGTTCTATAATAATGGGCTTATACCTATTTCCTTTATAGAGTACCAGGTAAAATATGTGCCTGTAATTTATATATAAGCACTTATACCAGCCACACAGGTGGTGTACATGCTCACACCTCAATATTGGAGATATGTACCTTAGTATTCTGTGAGTTATGCACTTAGTGTGATTCCAGCCCATGCTCTGCCTAGAATCCACCCATGTGTATGTCCACCTATTAAATACGCTATTTACAGAAGAGCACTTAAGCAGATTTTTGGCATTTATATGTATATAAAAGTTGCATTGGCTCCCAATCAAAGAACGGATCATCTTCAAAATCTGCACCTTAGTCCACAAAATCATATACGGCGTTGTCCCAGGATACATGACAGATCTTATTGATCTACCAAAAAGAAACAAAGTCAGACTGTCAAGATCCTACTTAAACCTACACTACCCAAATAGCAAAGGACTGAAATACAAAACAACTTATGCATTCGGCTTCTCCTACATAAGCGCACAACTATGGAATGGTGTCCCAAAAGCCCTCAAAACAATCCACGACCACCAGAACTTCAGGAAATCACTAAAAACCATCCTCTTCAAAAAGGCCTACCCTAACGACCCCACATAAACATCTTCACTCAGCAGCACAGCATAACTTTGATCATACTGGACAACACGCAATCTTCATCCTTCCCAACCCTCCACATATACCTCATACGATCACATTTCAACCTTGAACTTGTTATCAACCGACTGGGCAAATGCCTTTGACGGTACTGCGTAAGCCACATTGAGCCTGCAAATAGGTGGGAAATGCAACAAATAAATAAATAAAAAATTGGGCACATAAATGTTATAACCTTATATAGAGAGTTACAGAGATGCCAAGTTATCCAGTTCCGGGCTGGAGGTTTTGGGTCAGTCTTGGTTTTATCCTAATCCTGCTCATTGAAATCAGTGTTGTAAGTCCCATAATGCACCAGGATGGTATGGTCAGAAATCGAGGACTATCTCAAAATCTCCAGCCTAGAACTGGGTAACTTAACTTTGCATCTTTGAAATTACCCTTCCCCCCCCCCCCCCCCCCCCCACTAGTTAAGGGGTTTGTTAATCAGTGCTCATTCGTGATGGAGGGGTCTCACTTCTGAGAAAGGGATCAGTGACTTAGTTGAGATAAATTCTATTCTTACTGTACACCTCCTTGAGTGAAGTCCTTCATAAAGGCGGTAAATAAATCCTAATTAATAAATAAATCAAGATAGCTGCCACCTGATTTGCACGGGTCTTACCCTTGCTGAAGAAATTTAGTATCTATAAGGTAGGGCAGTGTCTCCAGTCAGGTCAGTTTTGTGTATACCATGAAGTAATCAGCCTCACTCGTAACAATGTTCCCTGTAAGCTGCGACCCTGCCATCTGGAGGTGCTGTTTCACTATCATTTTCAATAGTGAGGGTCAGGCAAGCTTTGCAGGACTGCAGGGAATCTTCCTGTCCCTAGCAATTGAAAACACAATATTGAAGCTCCACCCCCTACTGGCAGTAATGCAGTTGGAGGATTCCCACTCAGTTTAGAGGGAACAGTGACTCCTAAGCCAGGATATATGGAATAATAATCCCAAACCTCCATATTTGCATTTAAGGCTTGCCATAATGTTTATTTGTTACATTTGTATCCCACCTTTCCCCACTTATTAGTAGGCTCAAAGTGGCTTACATAGTTCCGGAGAGGTGGTTACAGACTCCGGTGTGAACAAATACAGTGTAGGGGTGCTGACAAATACAGTAAAGAAGTATCGGTAAATAGGTTGGGGTGGTTCATCCCAAGCAGAATGCTAGGGTGGGAACATGTGTAGGGTTGAGTACTGTCCGTTTCCTGGTTAAATTGCCATGTTTCATTATTCGGTATTTATGTCAGTTCTGTGGGGTATGCCTTTTTGAAAAGGTGAGTCTTTAGGCTTTTTTGGAATTTTAGATGATTATTTGTGGTTTTCAGGCATTTTGGTAGTGTATTCCAGAGCTGGGTGCATATGTAGGAGAAACTTGACTTGTATGTTGATTTATAATTCAGGCCCTTACAACTTGGGAAGTGAACAGTTAAGTACGTTCTGGCTGATTCAATTGTCCTTACTCAAGGCCCATCTCTTCTCCCTTGCTTTTGGCGCCTAACCACCTTCCCCATTCATGATACCTACACTGACTACATAGCTTATTACCTTTAGATTGTAAGCTCTCTTGAGCAGGGACTGTCCTTCCCCATGTTTAAACTTGTACAGCGCTGCGTAACCCTGGCAGCGCTATAGAAATGCTAAGTAGTAGTAGTAGTTTCTAATTGGTAAGTCGATTAGTTCAGTCATATAGCTCAGAGCTAGACCATGTATTATTTTGTGAACAAAGGTACAAATCTTGAAAGCGATACGTTCTTTGATTGGTTGCCAGTGTAATTTTTCCCGGAGGGGTTTTGCGCTTTCAAAATTTAGATTTTTCATAGATAAGCCTGGCTTACGTTGTGCCAAAGAGAGTTCTCTAACTTTTCTAGGCTATTCGTACTCATTCCTTCAATTTATTGGAATGGTTGTCCAAGTTTAAGGATGGAGACCCATTCTGGACATTTACCTTCATGCTTCAAATAGTTTTGCGTATTTGGGTCTGTTGATGCTGCTAGGCAATCCTGGATGCCTCTGATTGTAGCTCTCTTTCTACGAAACCCATTCCTCCTTGGCATACACTGATTCTTTTAAATTACCCTGTGATCATGGAGAAGTACTTTTGTTGGTACATCCAGTTTTTCAAGATCTTTTATGAGGCCAACCAGTCAACAATTCCAAAACTGTAGTAAAGCAGGAGAACTGCTAGCTGATTAATGACTTGTACTTTATTTGTTCCGTTAAAACACTTCTCAGTCTCAGTTTTAATCATCTGTAATATATATATATATATACCGTGTTTCCCCGAATATAAGACACTGTCTTATATTAATTTTTCCTCCCCAAGACCCGCTAGGTCTTATTTTCAGGGGAGGTCTTATTTTTTTTCGGGGAAACATCGGGGTCGCCACCCCCACCCAAGGTCGCCCCCCCCAACCAAGGTCGCCGGGCCCCCCCTCCACCCGCCCTCCGTTGCTCCCAACCTGAAACACCTCCTTTCACCTTCCTTCGCAAATTCGGAGCAAGCAGCAGCAGGGCAGGCCACTCCTTCCTTCTGTGCCTCGCCTTTGCCTGACGTTACGTTACATCAGGCGAGGGCGGAACACGGAAGGAAGGAGTGGCCTGCCCTGCTGCTGCTTGCTCTGAACTTGCGAAGGAAGGTGAAAGGAGGCGTTTCAGGTACTGGTAGTTCCGGGAGCGGTGGAGGGGGGGGGGGCGGCGGCGGCCTTTGTCCGGCTCTCGGCGGCACTGCTTCAGGTAGGTCTTACTTTCGGGGGAGGCCTTATAATACAAATTTGCAGCAAAACCCCGGTAGGCCTTATTTTCGGAGTAGGTCTTATTTTCGGGGAAACACGGTATATATATATATATATTGCTGATCTTTTCTCACAGTAATTTAGTGCTGGATTGTTGCTCTTCCTTTTCCTCTAGATATCTCTCTTACTTTACTTTGTTTTTTATCCCACCTAATCTTCTAAAATTCTAAGTGGGTTTACAAGAAACAACCACAATTAAAATATAAATTAGGATTAAAAGAGAGACAAATTTTTGCACATAAAACCACTTTTATAAAAGCAGCCTACAGGTTATGAGTATAAAAATATATGCAGTGCGAAGAAGGCATGCACCTTTGTGACTTGCATTTAGGTATGTTCAGTGGCGGAGTCGCAGTTTACACATGTTCCTTTCATGCCAATATTTACACTTCCTCCTGAACAAGTGTAAATTTACAACTTTAACGTAGCTGCGATTTCCACCAGTCTGTGCTTAATATTTTATAAAGACACGTAGGGGCATATGTTTTTTTTTATGAAATAGGTTAGCAATAGGTGCCTTCTTACTCTCTCAACTTAGATACTCTGTTATAAAAATACCCTCTAAGAGCCTGAACTAATATTTATTTATTTATTTGCTGCATTTGTAGCCCACTTTTTCCCACCTATTTGCAGGCTCAATGTGGCTTACATTATGCCACAATGGTGATCACCATTAACAGAGTAATAATACAGATAGGTACTACAATGACAATAAATGAAACTATCACAGAAATTAGGTGCAAAAATTAAGTAACGAATGAATAGGAGGGATAAAGTGAATAATTCGTAACAGGTGCGTAAGAATAGAACAAGATAAAAACGTTCAATAACAATGATGTGAAATAAAGTAACCAGATTGATGAAATCATTTTGGTTATTCTAATGCAAATCACTTAACAATTGGTTCCAAAGACTTGGAGCAATTATTGAAAACATTCTAGCTTGTATAGTAGCTCTTCAAAAACACTTAATAGAAGGCTAAGCTCATTCTGCCTCGCCTCACCCTATGCTTGGAATCAACTTCCTAAGCCCTTACGCCAAGCCCCCTCCCTACCCATCTTCAAATCCTTACTCAAAGCCCACCTCTTCAATGTTGCTTTCGGCACCAAACCTTTATACCTTTCAGGAAATCTAGACTGCCCCTACTTGACTGACTGTACATTTGTCCTTTAGATTGTAAGCTCCTTTGAGCAGGGACTGTCCTTCTATGTTAAATTGTACAGCGCTGCGTAACCCTAGTAGCGCTTTAGAAATGTCAAGTAGTAGTAGTAGTATGTTGCTATTCCACTAGCAACATTCCATGTAGAAGGCTGCGCAGGCTTCTGCTTCTGTGAGTCTGACGTCCTGCACGTACGTGCAGGACGTCAGACTCACAGAAGCAGAAGCCTGCGCGGCCACATTGGTGATCTACAAGGGCCGACTTCTACATGGAATGTTGCTACTACTGGAGATTGCTTGGAATCAACTTCCTGAGCCCTTGCGCCAAGCCCCCTCCCTACCCATCTTCAAATCCTTGCTCAAAGCCCACCTCTTCAATGTTGCTTTCGGCACCTAACCTTTATACCTTTCAGGAAATCTAGACTGCCCCTATTTGACTGACTGTACACTTGTCCTTTAGATTGTAAGCTCTTTGAGCAGGGACTGTCCTTCTATGTTAAATTGTACAGCGCTGCGTAACCCTAGTAGCGCTTTAGAAATGTCAAGTAGTAGTAGTAGTATGTTGCTATTCCACTAGCAACATTCCATGTAGAAGGCTGCGCAGGCTTCTGCTTCTGTGAGTCTGACGTCCTGCACATACGTGCAGGACGTCAGACTCACAGAAGCAGAAGCCTGCGCGGCCACATTGGTGATCTGCAAGGGCCGACTTCTACATGGAATGTTGCTACTACTGGAGATTGCTTGGAATCAACTTCCTGAGCCCTTGCGCCAAGCCCCCTCCCTACCCATCTTCAAATCCTTGCTCAAAGCCCACCTCTTCAATGTTGCTTTCGGCACCTAACCTTTATACCTTTCAGGAAATCTAGACTGCCCCTATTTGACTGACTGTACATTTGTCCTTTAGATTGTAAGCTCCTTTGAGCAGGGACTGTCCTTCTATGTTAAATTGTACAGCGCTGCGTAACCCTAGTAGCGCTTTAGAAATGTCAAGTAGTAGTAGTAGTATGTTGCTATTCCACTAGCAACATTCCATGTAGAAGGCTGCGCAGGCTTCTGCTTCTGTGAGTCTGACGTCCTGCACGTACGTGCAGGACGTCAGACTCACAGAAGCAGAAGCCTGCGCGGCCACATTGGTGATCTACAAGGGCCGACTTCTACATGGAATGTTGCTACTACTGGAGATTGCTTGGAATCAACTTCCTGAGCCCTTGCGCCAAGCCCCCTCCCTACCCATCTTCAAATCCTTGCTCAAAGCCCACCTCTTCAATGTTGCTTTCGGCACCTAACCTTTATACCTTTCAGGAAATCTAGACTGCCCCTATTTGACTGACTGTACACTTGTCCTTTAGATTGTAAGCTCTTTGAGCAGGGACTGTCCTTCTATGTTAAATTGTACAGCGCTGCGTAACCCTAGTAGCGCTTTAGAAATGTCAAGTAGTAGTAGTAGTATGTTGCTATTCCACTAGCAACATTCCATGTAGAAGGCTGCGCAGGCTTCTGCTTCTGTGAGTCTGACGTCCTGCACATACGTGCAGGACGTCAGACTCACAGAAGCAGAAGCCTGCGCGGCCACATTGGTGATCTGCAAGGGCCGACTTCTACATGGAATGTTGCTACTACTGGAGATTGCTTGGAATCAACTTCCTGAGCCCTTGCGCCAAGCCCCCTCCCTACCCATCTTCAAATCCTTGCTCAAAGCCCACCTCTTCAATGTTGCTTTCGGCACCTAACCTTTATACCTTTCAGGAAATCTAGACTGCCCCTATTTGACTGACTGTACATTTGTCCTTTAGATTGTAAGCTCCTTTGAGCAGGGACTGTCCTTCTATGTTAAATTGTACAGCGCTGCGTAACCCTAGTAGCGCTTTAGAAATGTCAAGTAGTAGTAGTAGTATGTTGCTATTCCACTAGCAACATTCCATGTAGAAGGCTGCGCAGGCTTCTGCTTCTGTGAGTCTGACGTCCTGCACGTACGTGCAGGACGTCAGACTCACAGAAGCAGAAGCCTGCGCGGCCACATTGGTGATCTGCAAGGGCCGACTTCTACATGGAATGTTGCTACTATTGGAGATTCTACATGGAATGTTGCTTCTATTGGAGATTCTACATGGAATGTTGCTACTATTGGAGATTGCTTGGAATAAACTTCCTGAGCCCTTAGGCCAAGCCCCCTCCCTACCCATCTTCAAATCCTTGCTCAAAGCCCACCTCTTCAATGTTGCTTTCGGCACCTAACCTTATACCTTTCAGGAAATCTAGACTGCCCCAATTTGACTGACTGTACACTTGTCCTTTAGATTGTAAGCTCTTTGAGCAGGGACTGTCCTTCTATGTTAAATTGTACAGCGCTGCGTAACCCTAGTAGCGCTTTAGAAATGTCAAGTAGTAGTAGTAGTATGTTGCTATTCCACTAGCAACATTCCATGTAGAAGGCTGCGCAGGCTTCTGTTTCTGTGAGTCTGACGTCCTGCACGTACGTGCAGGACGTCAGACTCACAGAAGCAGAAGCCTGCGCGGCCACATTGCTGATCTGCAAGGGCCGACTTCTACATGGAATGTTGCTACTACTGGAGATTGCTTGGAATCAACTTCCTAAGCCCTTACGCCAAGCCCCCTCCCTACCCATCTTCAAATCCTTACTCAAAGCCCATCTCTTCAATGTTGCTTTCGGCACCAAACCTTTATACCTTTCAGGAAATCTAGACTGCCCCAATTTGACTGACTGTACATTTGTCCTTTAGATTGTAAGCTCCTTTGAGCAGGGACTGTCCTTCTATGTTAAATTGTACAGCGCTGCGTAACCCTAGTAGCGCTTTAGAAATGTCAAGTAGTAGTAGTAGTATGTTGCTATTCCACTAGCAACATTCCATGTAGAAGGCTGCGCAGGCTTCTGTTTCTGTGAGTCTGACGTCCTGCACGTAAGTGCAGGACGTCAGACTCACAGAAGCAGAAGCCTGCGCGGCCACATTGGTGATCTGCAAGGGCCGACTTCTACATGGAATGTTGCTCCTATTGGAGATTGCTTGGAATCAACTTCCTGAGCCCTTACGCCAAGCCCCCTCCCTACCCATCTTCAAATCCTTGCTCAAAGCCCACCTCTTCAATGTTGCTTTCGGCACCTAACCTTATACCTTTCAGGAAATCTAGACTGCCCCTACTTGACTGACTGTACACTTGTCCTTTAGATTGTAAGCTCTTTGAGCAGGGACTGTCCTTCTATGTTAAATTGTACAGCGCTGCGTAACCCTAGTAGCGCTTTAGAAATGTCAAGTAGTAGTAGTAGTATGTTGCTATTCCACTAGCAACATTCCATGTAGAAGGCTGCGCAGGCTTCTGTTTCTGTGAGTCTGACGTCCTGCACGTAAGTGCAGGACGTCAGACTCACAGAAGCAGAAGCCTGCGCGGCCACATTGGTGATCTGCAAGGGCCGACTTCTACATGGAATGTTGCTCCTATTGGAGATTGCTTGGAATCAACTTCCTGAGCCCTTACGCCAAGCCCCCTCCCTACCCATCTTCAAATCCTTGCTCAAAGCCCACCTCTTCAATGTTGCTTTCGGCACCTAACCTTTATACCTTTCAGGAAATCTAGACTGCCCCTATTTGACTGACTGTACATTTGTCCTTTAGATTGTAAGCTCTTGGAGCAGGGACTGTCCTTCTATGTTAAATTGTACAGCGCTGCGTAACCCTAGTAGCGCTTTAGAAATGTCAAGTAGTAGTAGTAGTATGTTGCTATTCCACTAGCAACATTCCATGTAGAAGGCTGCGCAGGCTTCTGCTTCTGTGAGTCTGACGTCCTGCACGTACGTGCAGGACGTCAGACTCACAGAAGTAGAAGCCTGCGCGGCCACATTGGTGATCTGCAAGGGCCGACTTCTACATGGAATGTTGCTACTACTGGAGATTGCTTGGAATCAACTTCCTGAGCCCTTGCGCCAAGCCCCCTCCCTACCCATCTTCAAATCCTTACTCAAAGCCCATCTCTTCAATGTTGCTTTCGGCACCAAACCTTTATACCGTTCAGGAAATCTAGACTGCCCCAATTTGACTGACTGTACATTTGTCCTTTAGATTGTAAGCTCCTTTGAGCAGGGACTGTCCTTCTCTGTTAAATTGTACAGCGCTGCGTAACCCTAGTAGCGCTTTAGAAATGTCAAGTAGTAGTAGTAGTATGTTGCTATTCCACTAGCAACATTCCATGTAGAAGGCTGCGCAGGCTTCTGTTTCTGTGAGTCTGACGTCCTGCACGTACGTGCAGGACGTCAGACTCACAGAAGCAGAAGCCTGCGCGGCCACATTGGTGATCTGCAAGGGCCGACTTCTACATGGAATGTTGCTACTATTGGAGATTGCTTGGAATCAACTTCCTGAGCCCTTGCGCCAAGCCCCCTCCCTACCCATCTTCAAATCCTTGCTCAAAGCCCACCTCTTCAATGTTGCTTTCGGCACCTAACCTTTATACCTTTCAGGAAATCTAGACTGCCCCTACTTGACTGACTGTACATTTGTCCTTTAGATTGTAAGCTCCTTTGAGCAGGGACTGTCCTTCTATGTTAAATTGTACAGCGCTGCGTAACCCTAGTAGCGCTTTAGAAATGTCAAGTAGTAGCAGTAGTATGTTGCTATTCCACTAGCAACATTCCATGTAGAAGGCTGCGCAGGCTTCTGTTTCTGTGAGTCTGACGTCCTGCACGTACGTGCAGGACGTCAGACTCACAGAAGCAGAAGCCTGCGCGGCCACATTGGTGATCTGCAAGGGCCGACTTCTACATGGAATGTTGCTACTACTGGAGATTGCTTGGAATCAACTTCCTGAGCCCTTGCGCCAAGCCCCCTCCCTACCCATCTTCAAATCCTTGCTCAAAGCCCACCTCTTCAATGTTGCTTTCGGCACCTAACCTTTATACCTTTCAGGAAATCTAGACTGCCCCTATTTGACTGACTGTACATTTGTCCTTTAGATTGTAATCTCTTGGAGCAGGGACTGTCCTTCTATGTTAAATTGTACAGCGCTGCGTAACCCTAGTAGCGCTTTAGAAATGTCAAGTAGTAGTAGTAGTATGTTGCTATTCCACTAGCAACATTCCATGTAGAAGGCTGCGCAGGCTTCTGTTTCTGTGAGTCTGACGTCCTGCACGTACGTGCAGGACGTCAGACTCACAGAAGCAGAAGCCTGCGCGGCCACATTGCTGATCTGCAAGGGCCGACTTCTACATGGAATGTTGCTACTACTGGAGATTGCTTGGAATCAACTTCCTAAGCCCTTACGCCAAGCCCCCTCCCTACCCATCTTCAAATCCTTGCTCAAAGCCCACCTCTTCAATGTTGCTTTCGGCACCTAACCTTTATACCTCTCAAGAAATCTAGACTGGCCCAATTTGACTGCCCCTACTTGACTGACTACACTTGTCCTTTAGATTGTAAGCTCTTGGAGCAGGGACTGTCCTTCTATGTTAAATTGTACAGCGCTGCGTAACCCTAGTAGCGCTTTAGAAATGTCAAGTAGTAGTAGTATGTTGCTATTCCACTAGCAACATTCCATGTAGAAGGCTGCGCAGGCTTCTGTTTCTGTGAGTCTGACGTCCTGCACGTACAGGACGTCAGACTCACAGAAGCAGAAGCCTGCGCGGCCACATTGGTGATCTGCAAGGGCCGACTTCTACATGGAATGTTGCTACTACTGGAGATTGCTTGGAATCAACTTCCTAAGCCCTTACGCCAAGCCCCCTCCCTACCCATCTTCAAATCCTTGCTCAAAGCCCACCTCTTCAATGTTGCTTTCGGCACCTAACCTTATACCTTTCAGGAAATCTAGACTGCCCCTACTTGACTGACTGTACACTTGTCCTTTAGATTGTAAGCTCTTTGAGCAGGGACTGTCCTTCTATGTTAAATTGTACAGCGCTGCGTAACCCTAGTAGCGCTTTAGAAATGTCAAGTAGTAGTAGTAGTATGTTGCTATTCCACTAGCAACATTCCATGTAGAAGGCTGCGCAGGCTTCTGCTTCTGTGAGTCTGACGTCCTGCACGTACGTGCAGGACGTCAGACTCACAGAAGCAGAAGCCTGCACGGCCACATTGGTGATCTGCAAGGGCCGACTTCTACATGGAATGTTGCTACTATTGGAGATTGCTTGGAATCAACTTCCTGAGCCCTTACGCCAAGCCCCCTCCCTACCCATCTTCAAATCCTTGCTCAAAGCCCACCTCTTCAATGTTGCTTTCGGCACCTAACCTTATACCTTTCAGGAAATCTAGACTGCCCCTACTTGACTGACTGTACACTTGTCCTTTAGATTGTAAGCTCTTTGAGCAGGGACTGTCCTTCTATGTTAAATTGTACAGCGCTGCGTAACCCTAGTAGCGCTTTAGAAATGTCAAGTAGTAGTAGTAGTATGTTGCTATTCCACTAGCAACATTCCATGTAGAAGGCTGCGCAGGCTTCTGCTTCTGTGAGTCTGACGTCCTGCACGTACGTGCAGGACGTCAGACTCACAGAAGCAGAAGCCTGCACGGCCACATTGGTGATCTGCAAGGGCCGACTTCTACATGGAATGTTGCTACTATTGGAGATTGCTTGGAATCAACTTCCTGAGCCCTTGCGCCAAGCCCCCTCCCTACCCATCTTCAAATCCTTGCTCAAAGCCCACCTCTTCAATGTTGCTTTCGGCACCTAACCTTTATACCTTTCAGGAAATCTAGACTGCCCCTATTTGACTGACTGTACATTTGTCCTTTAGATTGTAAGCTCCTTTGAGCAGGGACTGTCCTTCTATGTTAAATTGTACAGCGCTGCGTAACCCTAGTAGCGCTTTAGAAATGTCAAGTAGTAGTAGTAGTATGTTGCTATTCCACTAGCAACATTCCATGTAGAAGGCTGCGCAGGCTTCTGTTTCTGTGAGTCTGACGTCCTGCACGTACGTGCAGGACGTCAGACTCACAGAAGCAGAAGCCTGCGCGGCCACATTGCTGATCTGCAAGGGCCGACTTCTACATGGAATGTTGCTACTACTGGAGATTGCTTGGAATCAACTTCCTAAGCCCTTACGCCAAGCCCCCTCCCTACCCATCTTCAAATCCTTGCTCAAAGCCCACCTCTTCAATGTTGCTTTCGGCACCTAACCTTTATACCTCTCAAGAAATCTAGACTGGCCCAATTTGACTGCCCCTACTTGACTGACTACACTTGTCCTTTAGATTGTAAGCTCTTGGAGCAGGGACTGTCCTTCTATGTTAAATTGTACAGCGCTGCGTAACCCTAGTAGCGCTTTAGAAATGTCAAGTAGTAGTAGTAGTATGTTGCTATTCCACTAGCAACATTCCATGTAGAAGGCTGCGCAGGCTTCTGTTTCTGTGAGTCTGACGTCCTGCACGTAAGTGCAGGACGTCAGACTCACAGAAGCAGAAGCCTGCGCGGCCACATTGGTGATCTGCAAGGGCCGACTTCTACATGGAATGTTGCTCCTATTGGAGATTGCTTGGAATCAACTTCCTGAGCCCTTACGCCAAGCCCCCTCCCTACCCATCTTCAAATCCTTGCTCAAAGCCCACCTCTTCAATGTTGCTTTCGGCACCTAACCTTATACCTTTCAGGAAATCTAGACTGCCCCTACTTGACTGACTGTACACTTGTCCTTTAGATTGTAAGCTCTTTGAGCAGGGACTGTCCTTCTATGTTAAATTGTACAGCGCTGCGTAACCCTAGTAGCGCTTTAGAAATGTCAAGTAGTAGTAGTATGTTGCTATTCCACTAGCAACATTCCATGTAGAAGGCTGCGCAGGCTTCTGCTTCTGTGAGTCTGACGTCCTGCACGTACGTGCAGGACGTCAGACTCACAGAAGCAGAAGCCTGCACGGCCACATTGGTGATCTGCAAGGGCCGACTTCTACATGGAATGTTGCTACTACTGGAGATTGCTTGGAATCAACTTCCTGAGCCCTTGCGCCAAGCCCCCTCCCTACCCATCTTCAAATCCTTGCTCAAAGCCCACCTCTTCATTGTTGCTTTCGGCACCTAACCTTTATACCTTTCAGGAAATCTAGACTGCCCCTATTTGACTGACTGTACATTTGTCCTTTAGATTGTGAGCTCCTTTGAGCAGGGACTGTCCTTCTATGTTAAATTGTACAGCGCTGCGTAACCCTAGTAGCGCTTTAGAAATGTCAAGTAGTAGTAGTAGTATGTTGCTATTCCACTAGCAACATTCCATGTAGAAGGCTGCGCAGGCTTCTGCTTCTGTGAGTCTGACGTCCTGCACGTACGTGCAGGACGTCAGACTCACAGAAGCAGAAGCCTGCGCGGCCACATTGGTGATCTGCAAGGGCCGACTTCTACATGGAATGTTGCTACTACTGGAGATTGCTTGGAATCAAGTTCCTGAGCCCTTGCGCCAAGCCCCCTCCCTACCCATCTTCAAATCCTTGCTCAAAGCCCACCTCTTCAATGTTGCTTTCGGCACCTAACCTTTATACCTTTCAGGAAATCTAGACTGCCCCTACTTGACTGACTGTACATTTGTCCTTTAGATTGTAAGCTCCTTTGAGCAGGGACTGTCCTTCTATGTTAAATTGTACAGCGCTGCGTAACCCTAGTAGCGCTTTAGAAATGTCAAGTAGTAGTAGTAGTATGTTGCTATTCCACTAGCAACATTCCATGTAGAAGGCTGCGCAGGCTTCTGCTTCTGTGAGTCTGACGTCCTGCACGTACGTGCAGGACGTCAGACTCACAGAAGCAGAAGCCTGCGCGGCCACATTGGTGATCTGCAAGGGCCGACTTCTACATGGAATGTTGCTACTATTGGAGATTCTACATGGAATGTTGCTTCTATTGGAGATTCTACATGGAATGTTGCTACTATTGGAGATTGCTTGGAATCAACTTCCTGAGCCCTTGCGCCAAGCCCCCTCCCTACCCATCTTTAAATCCTTGCTCAAAGCCCACCTCTTCAATGTTGCTTTCGGCACCTAACCTTATACCTTTCAGGAAATCTAGACTGCCCCTACTTGACTGACTGTACATTTGTCCTTTAGATTGTAAGCTCCTTTGAGCAGGGACTGTCCTTCTATGTTAAATTGTACAGCGCTGCGTAACCCTAGTAGCGCTTTAGAAATGTCAAGTAGTAGCAGTAGTAAGGAACCTAAAGAGCATTTGGAGGCATTCACGTAAAGGCTGACTGGCATGGTGAACATGCAGAAGAGATTGCAAAAAGGAAGACATGCCATGCAAAACCTTAGATGACATTAACAGCAGTTTAATGTAATGTAAAACTGAATCGGATGCCAAAATACAGTTCTGTCAGGTAAGGAGTGAACTGATCGTACCTTGAGGGAGAGGAAGAGATCGGGGATGATATGGATGAGCAGACTGGATAGGTCATATGGCCTTTATCTGCCATCAACTTTGTTTTCTGTAGTAATTCAAGCAGCCACATTTTGTAAAAGTTATACTGCTTTAAGTGATGATAATGGAAGACCGGCAAAGATTGTATTTCAGTAGTCTAGGATAGTAAAATTATAGCCTAGGATATTGTATGAAAATCTGATAGTAAATAGAGTGTCAGGTGACCCAATAAATGAAGTTTGAAAACAGGACTGTACAGTTTTCCTAATATGAGCATTTAGATATGAATCAACCAAATAGATGACCTCAGATGTAAAAGGAAGAATTATTTCCTTATCATCCCACCAGACCAGTCTAGATGTTTAAGTTTGTGCTGTGAAGACTGAGAACTACTGAGCTGTGATGTCATCACTTAAGAACCCTGTGCAACCCCATGGCCAATCAGAATTTCTCAGTCTCCTGCAAGTGGTAATCTTCCTGTGGTCTGGTAGGATTTTATTTTCATTTCCTGAGTATGAACAATCCTTTTCTTAAGGGGTTAGGTTTTTCTTGTGCCTTGGACCTTTTCCTTGGTGGAAGACCTTGAGTACCCAAACTTAATTGCTGCTCAAAAGACAGCTTGACTAACAGTTGCCTGTAACATTGCTTCTTGGGTCTTAATTTACCCAGTGCAGTCCTGGGGGGGGGGGGGGGGGGGGGAGCCAGCTCTTGATTTTATCTCCATTGCTGTTCTGTTTGTGGGGCGCAAAGGTCATCTATCTAGGTAGTAGGAAAATGCCAACAGTGTGAGGAGAAAGCTGAGGTTTATCCAGAGAAGAAATATCCAGAAAATATTTGTTTCTTCAATACATTTGGGTTAAACTGATAAAATTTACAACCCTGAATCAGATTATAACATTGCAATATTTCTATCACACAAGCTTTGGCTGAAATGTATATTTCGCTGTACACATAGAATCATATCATAGAGTACTAGTCTGAAAGCCAATGGCAGATTAGGACACTTGAAAGCTACGTGAAGAATACAACTAAGAAAATGTTCCACTCCATGTGGAAACTCAAAAGAATAAAACCTTTCTTCCCAAGGGCCATTTTCCGAAATCTGGTACAATCGATGGTACTAAGTCACCTGGACTACTGCAATGCACTTTACGCTGGATGTAAAGAACAGATTATCAAGAAACTTCAAACCGCCCAAAACGCCGCAGCCAGACTCATATTTGGAAAAACAAAATATGAAAGTGCAAAACCCCTAAGAGAGAAGTTACATTGGCTACCTCTTAAAGAACGTATCACGTTCAAGATTTGCACGATAGTTCATAAAATCATTTACGGAGACGCCCCGTCATACATGCACGACCTAGTGGACCTCCCACCCAGGAATGCCAAAAGATCTGCCCGTACTTTTCTTCAGCTACACTTCCCCAGTTGCAAGGGATTAAAATACAAACTAATACATGCATCCAGCTTTTCTTACATGAGCTCGCAGTTGTGGAATACACTACCAAAATACTTAAAAATAATTAATGAAATAACCAACTTTCGCAAATCGTTAAAAACCTATCTCTTCACTAAAGCTTACCACGAGAATCCATAACTAACCACAACACACCACCACGACTCCCTGACTATGACTTGTCTCCTTTCTATAACTATGATTATATTGACACGTGAACCTTGTTATTCTTAACATCTTTGTAACACCAATTGTATTTTGTACCCTGAAATGGTAATGCCATTACAGGTATTTGTAAGCCACATTGAGCCTGCAAACAGGTGGGAAAATGTGGGATACAAGTGCAATAAATAATAATAATGTTGATTTTTTTTCTATTTGGAAGAAAAACCCAAAACATTGGTTAATCAGAAATAAGGTGATCTTTCTGCTCTGTCTATACCATCAAGGCAGCAAAGAGCCTTTGATGCTGGCTCTCACTTGACAACATGCTTTTTGTTTCCATAACGAGATTGGATATTTTTTATAGATTTTTTTGGATGCTAATCACATAAATGACATTAAAATGTTTCTATAACGTATGGTTTTCCAGCCTTATTTTATGTATTGCTTCTAGGAGAAGTTGATAAATAGCTAGTTAATTTCATGATCCGATGATTAATTAAACTGAAAATGCTGTAAAAATGTGTTAGTCATGCTGACGCCTTCTGCTACATTTGCTGTGAATTCTGTCTGAAGGCTCAAAGAAGAATCATGACTCCAGTGGTGAAGAGGACCTATGGAACTGTATTTTGAATGTAAAATTGGCAATCAAGACAAAAGTTGGGCTACCCATATTTGTTGTGCATTAGTTAACTGCACATGATGCACAAAAATTATGTTCTGGTTTCCAGGACCCCCTTTTGATTGGTGTTGGAAAGCCTTCCCAGGCGTTCCCTATCCTTCAGGTAACAGACTGAAAATATCCAGGCAGATTACTTCAACAGGAATTCTTGGATCCTGGAGAATAGAGTCTAGTGAAAGATGCTTTCTTGGAAGTGGTACACCATTAGAGTTATTGAATCATGGACCTGATGGCATCAGGCCAGAATGCAAAGTTTCCAGCCTTTTTCAGTCAGAGAAAAGATTGAAAGTCAAAAGGAATAGATGCCTTAATTCAACCATTGCTGGGTCTTCTATATATATTTTTTATTTTTTTGTTACATTTGTATCCCGCGCTTTCCCACTCATGGCAGGCTCAATGCAGCTTACATATTGTATACAGGTACTTATTTGTGCCTGGGGCAATGGAGGGTTAAGTGACTTGCCCAGAGTCACAAGGAGCTGCCTGTGCCTGAAGTGGGAATTGAACTCAGTTCCTCAGTTCCCCAGGACCAAAGTCCACTACCCTAACCACTAGGCCACTCCTCTACCATGACAACTTACAGACAGTGTCATTAAAAGGATAGAGAAGCATTGGGGGGTAATTGCATCTGAGTGGTCAAGAAGGCCCTAGTACAGGAACCTGATGCGTCTTAAAGTAGAGGATCCTTTATCTCTCACTCAAGGTTCAAGGTCCAATCAGCATACTGGACATGTCTCAGCTTTGTCTTATGGCTTGGCTCTTGAGAGGGTGAAGTTAAAGAAGAAAAAATATTTGAGTAAATTGATAGCTACCTTGTTACATTCTAAGAAAAGGTCTACTTTGTTAGCATATATAAGAGTTTGGAAGATTGTTGAGAATTGATGTCAAGATATGTGTTTTTAGGTAATCATCTGTAAACTTGATTGATTTAGGAAGAGAATTCCAAATTTTTGGTGCCATGATAGGAGAAATTAGCAGAGTGAATTGTTTTATATATCACATTCTTACAAGATGATGAAACAGCATTACGAGGGGGTAATTCAGTAAGATTATTCATACATGATGGGGCTTGGCCAAAAAGGATTTGGTGAATGAAAATGCATAATTTGAAAGATATTCTGTCTTTTATTGGTAACCAATGTAGCTCATATAAAAGAAGAGTGGCTTTGGCGAAGTGAGTACATCTACATATTTTAAAAGACTTGACTTGTGTAAGTGTCTTCAAGGATCCCGACGTGGACCATGTTTTGCTGTAGCTTCTTCTGGGAACCCACTTGTATAAATAGCACTCTGGATTATATCCAAAGTTTTAAAAAAGTAGCAGTCTAGATACTACTACTACTCAACATTTCTAAAGTGCTACTATCTAGATTGTAAGCTCTTTGAACAAGGACTGTCTCTTTTTTGTGTATGGTGTACAGCGCTGCATATTTATTTATTTATTTATTTATTTATTTGTTACTTATATCCCACATTTTCCCACACATGCAGGCGCAATGTGGCTTACAGAGAATTACATAAGAGTACAAACTTAACAGCTTAGGCAAGCATAAAGAAGTAAACATGGGGGAAGAAACTAACAAAGTGAACTAAGGGTAAGGGACAAGGGATGTTTTAATCAACATGGTAAATTGAGGGATAAGTCTTAGCAAAGAGGAATGTCTTTAACAACTTCTTAAAATATGCCTTGTAGCGCTATAGAAATGATAAATAGTAGTAGTAGTAGACTTATGCAGCGCTGTATAGTCAAACACGAGGAGAGACAGTCCCTGCTCAAAAGAGCTTACAATCTAAAGGACATAACAACAGAGACAATCGATGCGAACAGACCAAAGAAGAGATGACAGAAGTCCAAACTATGATCCAAATTATTAGCAACAAAAGTAGTGGAAGGGGTAAAAACTGCGCATAGGTATAAAATAGGCTTCTTAGCATTTAGTGTGAGCTACTTCCATTAGCGCGTGCTAAGTTATAGTAAGAGGGCCCCTAAGTTTGTACCGAAAGCAATGTAGGGCTAAGTGTCCAGGATCACAAGGAGCAGTAGTAGCAGCAGCAGCAAGATTTGAGCCAGGCTTCCCCGATTGTCAACACGTTGCTCTAACCACTAGACTGCCTTTCTACACCAGGATTCATTATTGCCTTACACAATAGTTGCAGGTAAATAAAATAATAATGCTGAAAGGAATGAACCCTGCGGGACATAAGGTAGAACTGGCAACTAATCAGATTCTTTCTGCCCAGTTTTAATCTGCTCTCTTAGACCCAGCAGGTATGAGTTAAACCAATCCAGTATAGTCATGGTTGTATGAACAGTGGTATCAAATGTTGACGATATGTCAAGGAATTTCATCAAATAAGCTATACTGGATTTATCCAGATCTTGCAGTATGCAATCAAATATCAATGCCAAAAGAGTCTCTACACTATGACCTTGATAAAAACCAGACTCCTGTACATCTAAGCATGTGTGTTCGTCAACATAATCTTGTAGTTGTAACAACACTCAACCAGTTTTTCCAAGAAGGGAAGACTGCCCCTGAGAATAAAATCAGGCCAAGCCCACTTTGTTACTCCGCAAGACTTACAACACATAGACAGGGCCCATTCTTGTTCCAAAGACTATGAAGACAGTAGCTAGTGCATAAGAAATCATTCACCAGATGGCAGAATTGGTTAGGTATGGACATAGGCCAATTTTTCTTCTAAGTCTTAAGGCCCAAGAAGCTATGAGTGAGTGCACAGGTGAAATGCAAAAAGTGGACATGGCCTACTTTTGCTCTGAAGGGTTCAGATCAGATGACGATAACTTGAATCCATAGGGTTCAAGTTATCTTCAGTACTGAATGAACATTTGCTCACTTTAAAGAAAAGGGAAAAAAAATCCTAGTCAATAAAGAGACAGACAATTTGAATAAGACATTTGGCAGGTTTGGAACAATCATTTTTATTCAGCCAATTGGACACAGATTCAGCATTGACATTTGTTATATTCATAGCACAAACAGTTTTACAGATTGCATCCTCTTCTATTAATGGGAAAACTGGACCACAAAATAGGCCTCTACCCAGAGGTCCAAACCAAACACACATTGGCTAATGAAATACAATGCTCTGATCATAGCAACTTGGCAAAATACCAGGAGCTAACATCACATCCTTTTTTGGACTTGCAAATCAGCTGCCTCAGTCTTACAGAATCTGGCTGTTTCACAAAGAGAGAAGTTGAGGCTCCAAATTAACAATTTATTTCGCACCAATATGAGCTAGCTCTGTGTTCTGAAAGCTTGTTTCTGTTGATCATTGTGTGATTTTTGCCATTTTCATTCAACTCTGTGATACATGCTTTTTCTCCTAAATAACCAGTGGAAGGTACAGTCTGTTCCAATTGAGCGGAGGAATAGCCTAATGGTTTGTGCGGTGACCTGAGAACCTGGGGAACTGGGTTCAATTCCCACTGCAGCTCCTTGTAACTCTAGGCCAGTCACTTAACCCTCCCATTGCCCCAGGTACAAATAAGGACCTGTATATACTATGTAAACCGCTTTGAATGTAGTTGCAAAAACCACAGAAAGGCAGTATATCAAGTCCCATTTCCCTATTTGAGATTCTACATAGAATGTTGCTACTTTTTGAGATTATACATGGAATGTTAATGTTGCTATTCCACTACAACTTTCCATGTAGAAGCCTGCCCTTGCAGATCAGCAACGCGGCCGCGCAGGCTTCTGTTTCTGTGAGAAACAGAAGCCTGCATGGCCACATTGCTGATCTGCAAGGGCAGGCTTCTACATGTAATGTTGCTAGTGGAGGAGTAGCCTAGTGGTTAGTGCAGCGGACTCTGATTCTGGGGAACTGGATTCGATTCCCACTGCAGCTCCTTGTGACTGTGGGAAAGTCACTTAACCCTCCATTGCCCCAGGTACAAAATAAGTACCTGAATATATGTAAACCGCTTTGAATGTAGTTGCAAAAACCACAGAAAGGCAGTATATCAAGTCCCATTTCCCTTTCCCTATTTGAGATTCTACATGGACTGTTGCTAGTGGAGGAGTAGCCTAGTGGTTAGTGCAGCAGACTTTGATCCTGGGGAACAGGGTTCAATTCCTTGTGACTCTGGGCAAGTCACTTAACCCTCCCATTGCCCCAGGTACAAATAAGGACCCGTATATACTATGTAAACTGCTTTGAATGTAGTTGCAAAAACCACAGAAAGGCAGTATATCAAGTCCCATTTCCCTTTCCCTTTATCACAGTCAATATAACTCTACCCAGAAACAAAATTACGCTTCCTCTGATGAATATCCCAGCCACAACTGATGCATAATGACACTAAATAGTGATCAGAACTGGTACAATAGTCAAAGCAGACAAACCTCCCCAGTCAATAAGTTTTGTTGGTACAGAAATCAAATCAAGTGTCTGACCCTCCATACACATAGTTCAAAAACTAGTTATTATGTATTTATATACTGCCTACACCTAAATGGTTTACAATTTCTTTGCAGGTACACTGTCCCTAGTAGGCTCATAATCTAAGCAGTATATTGTACCTGGGGCAATGGAGTGCTAAGTGACTTGCCCAGGGTCACACAGAGCTGCAGAGGGAATTGAACTTGGCTCCTCAGGATCTCAACCCACTGCTGACCGTTAGGCAGCAGCTGGACTAGAACCCGGTTCTCCAGGTCCACAACCCGCTGCATTGACCATTAGGCCACTCCTCCACTCCTTGCGTATACCTTCAATGATGACGGAGAAAGTAAAACATTTTCTGACTGCCTTATATTCAACCTGCAGCGCTTAATGGTTTTAAAGCCGCTGATTGCTATGTGCAAAATCTAATCCAGATGTTCATCGTCGGGGCTATGTCCAGGCATTAGCTTTGAAAATCTGGATCAGTTGCCACTGGCAGTTATTTATCTATGTATTTATTAGATGCATTCTTGTATCCCACTATTATCCAAAAACAAATTTCAGTTCAAAGTGGCTTACAATTTACATTTTGGTGGAGTTACAATAGTGTTGTGCAATGTGGAGAGGGCATCTATAGTTCATGTGGTTATTCACAGAGCTTTTGAAGCGATAGATTTGAAGAGGAAAAGGTGTGGTAGCTTTTGTGTTCAATTGTAGAGTTTTGGTGATGTTTTTTCATATAGTTTTTGAAGAGGTAGATTTGAAAGGAAGGCAACGATATCTTTGTGATTAGCTGTAGAATTTTTTGAAGAGGTAGGTTTTCATTTCTTTTCTGAATTGGAGGAGATTTGTGATGCTTCTTATGGTTTTTGGTATCGAGTTCCACCATTTGGAACCCGGGTAGCTAAATCCCTTCTGTGTAGATAGTTTTGTAGATGGTGTTTTTGCAGTTGGGTAGTTGTAGGGGTAGGTAATTTCTGTTTACTGAGCTGGCATTTTTGGTTAAGCATTCATATATTTGGGTGCCATTCCAAATAGAATCCTGAAGATTAGGGTGCTCGCTTTGAAAAATATTCTTGCCTCGACTAGTAGCCAATGTAGTGTTTCAAGCAGTGGGGTTGCTCTTTCGTATTTCGATTTCTTGAAAATCAGTCTTGCTGCCATGTTTTGGACTGTTTGCAGCGATTTTAGTGTGTTTTCCTTGCACCCTGTGTATGCTGCATTGTAGTAGTCTAGTTGTGATAGTATCATTGATTGGGCCAGTATCCGGAAAGATTGTCTAGGGAAATAGTCTTCTCAGTTACCATAGTGTTTTGAAGCATTTTGATGTTACTGTTGATATTTGATTGTCCAGTGTTAGATGTTTGTCGAGAATGATTCCTAGTATTTTAAGTTGTGTTTCGCTGTGGTTTGTTGGTTGGTTGAGTGTGAATTTTTGGTAGGATGTGGGGTTGCGTGGGTTGGATAGTACTAAGAATTTGATTTTGTCTCTGTTCACTTTGAGTGTGAAAGTTGTTGCCCATTCTTCCATGAGGTCCAATCCTTTTTTAAAATTTTGTCCTGTATGTATGTTATGTGTGTGTTGGCTGGTATTTGGTGCCAGCACTTGCATACGTACGACCACCTCAACTTCCGGAAATTACTAAAGACTTACCTGTTCGAAAAGGCATATCCTAAGGACCCAACTTAATTAACTGAATCCAGTAACTCAAAGAAACCCAAATTCGTTTTGAACTTTATATAACTTCCCTCTCTATGTTTCCCTAATGCGTCTGTACATATCTATTTCATTTAAAATAACATCCTATATAATAAAACGCACCTCCAACATTCTGAAGCCGACTGCATGGCTGAGGCATTCCTGCTCTCTGTATCCATCTCCTGAATTGACATCACATACTTCTGGGTTCGTCACAAGCAGAAGTGACCAACCACACGAGGTTTCTCGGCTTCAGAATGTTGGCAGTGCATTCTATTAAGCACAGCCAGAGCTCAGTGTTCTGCACAGTAATGCTCAGACACCAGAGAGAGAGGGGGGGCCTGACACCAGAGAGGGGGGGGAGATATCTCTGTCACACACACACTCTCTCTTTCTCACAGTCAATGTCTTTCTCTCTCTCACAAACTGTCTCTCACACACTCTATGTCTCACACTGTATCACATTCACTCACACACTCTCTTGGTCTCATACACTCAGTCTCACAGAGAGTCTGTGTCTCATACACACTCTCTCTCTCGCACACACTGTATCTGTGTAAAACACACTCTCTCTCACACTGTGTCTCACATACGCACTTGCACACACTCTCATTCTCACACACACACACTCTCTCTCACAGACACACTCGCACCCAGACTCACTCTCTCTCACACACACACACACACTCGCACATTCACTCTCTCTCTCACACAGTCACTCTCACATACACTCTCTCAACCATACACACTCCGAGGAAAACCTTGCTAGCGCCCGCTTGTGTCAGAAACAGGCCTTTTTTACTAGTCACTCTATATTTGTTTCTTCACCGGAGGAGGCTTTCGCCCCACGGCGCTATGTAAGCCACATTGAGCCTGCAAATAGGTGGGAAAATGTGGGGTACAACAAATATAACAAATAAATAAATAGCTAAGTGTGCAAAAGATAGGACAGCCTTTTGTGCGCTTCTTTCTGCCCGCTTAGCTATTCGGGCACCAGCACTGAATATGGTTGGCGCCCACATAACTGCTGGCAGCTCCTGACTTCACCCACAGACCACACCCTGCACTTTACCGCTCAGTGCTATGGCTGTCGGAGGGGATATTTATCGGTACCATGTGGTTAAGCGCCACTTAATATCCAGAGATGGCTCGCTGAATGGGATTTCTCCTGCCCATCATGAATACCTTGTGATCTATATGCAGATTAAACTCACCTAATATAATAACTAAGAAAGATCCAGTAAACATCAAGATGTCACTAATCAGTGGAGATAAATCAATGTTGCCAAAAAATCTGGAGGCCTAGAGACTAAACAAAAACCCAAGTTTTGATTTTCATCCACTATTACATTAGCATCACTTATCTCATCCTAGTGGACCTGAGTAAAACAAAAAAACTATGTTTATTTTTTCTTTTACCAAAACTAATATATCACCCCCATGCTTTTATACCGAGGATCATGAAAAACGTCATAATTGGAAGGACATGATTCGCATATCAAAACTGTCACTGAAAGTAACCAAAACTCTCAGTTACACATAACAGATCAGGACAGGGGCAGTGGAACATCTCGCTGCTTGGAGGGGCCAAACTTAACTGCCCCTAGTTTCTAGTTGCTGATGCTATAGTGAGCAAAATGTTGGCGGAGCTGTGGCCAACCTTTCCACTGCCTATGCATCAATGTGTTGATCAACAATCAAGTCATAAGTGAGAGGACCCTTATGCATGGACCAGATATTAACCAAAATAACAATTAAATATGCCATCAAAGCAGTCACAGCACCAGCCTAATACTAGGGTCCACCTTGGGGGTCAGCTCTCAAGAAAAAGATCTAGGTGTCATTGTAGACAATATGCTGAAATCTTCTGCCCAGTGTATGGCTGCCAAAAAAGCAAACAGGAATTATTAGGAAAGGGATGGTAAATAAGACCAAGAATATTATAATGCCTCTGTATCGCTTCATGGTGCTGCCTCACCTTAAGTATTGCGTTCAGTTCTTATCGCCATATCTCAAAAAAGATATAGCGGAATTAGAAAAGGTTCAAAGAAGAGCGACCAAATTGATAACGGGGATGGAACTCCTCTCATAAGAGGAAAGGCTAAAGAGGTTAGGACTGTTCAGCATGGAAAAGAGACGGATGAGGGGAGATATGATTGAGGTCTACAAAATGCTGAGTTTTGTAGAATGAGCAGAAGTGAATTGATTTTTTACTCTTTCAAAAAGTACAAAGACTAGGAGACACTCGAGGAACTTACATGGAAATACTTTTAAAACAAATAGGAGGAAATATTTTTTCACTCAACGAATAGTTAAGCTCTGGAACTCTTTGCCGGAGGATTTGGTAACAGCAGTTAGCCTATCTGGGTTTTAAAAAGGTTTGGACAAGTTCCTGAAAGAAAAGTCTATAGTCTGCTTTTGAGACAGACATGGGGAAGCCACTGCTTGCCCTGGGATTGATAGCACAGAATATTGCTGCTATTTGGATTTCTGCCAGGTACTTGTGACCTGCATTGGCCACTGTTGGAAGCAGGATACTGGGCTAAAGGGACCATTGGTCTGACCCACTTTGGCTATTCTTAGGTTCTTATATAACAAAGTGAAGAGATGGGGACAACTTTCTTGATAGGTTTCCATATCCCATGTCATCTATAACCTGTAAGAACAAGAATAGGAAACGTCCAAACCTCAGCGTATCTAACACATATATCTGCAAATAAAAATTAAAATATGTAAAATAACTCCCTACACACAAGAAAAATAAAAGATGAAATATTAACAAGAATGTTCAAGTGCATTTGGCATTGATTAAGAAGACAGATTTTCCTGTGAATGGGTCTCATTGTTGTGGAACAGCTTGCAGGATAAACAGAGGGGTGAAGGATTACCTCAAATTTAAGCGAGAAGTGATTTTTTTTCCAGCAAGTGTATGAGAAATATAAGACTGGGGCACATTTTGGTGTTTGTGGGGAGTATTACAGAGTTAGGGTAGTGATTGCCAACCTAGCTGTGTCACGGCTCCATCCCTTCCGCACTTACCCACAGAGCGGCTTGTGGACAGCATCCTCCACACCCGCTGTCGTGCATGCTGCAGCCCAATTGTTATAGGGCTAGTGGCGAGACGACGGAGGGGCACGGTGGAGTAACGTCATGGGCTGGGGTGCTTTTTGGCAAGCCCAGCCCCACCTCAAGTACCTTCGCAACTGGTTCCTGCTGGCCAAGTTAGCTTGTCTCCTGGTTCCAGCTTGGTCCCTGCCTTGCCAAGCTTCAGCCTTGTCTCCTAGCTTCCTGCTATGCCAAGCTTGTGTCTTGCCTCCTTGCCTTCTACTCTGGAAGTTACCTGTCTCTGTGGTTGGGTGTCTGGCTAAGGTCCTAGGGCTCACCTCCCAGGTTCACAACAAGCTGAAGCTACTGAATAGTACATTTTAAACAAATCAGAGAAAATATTTATTCACTCAATGTGTAATTAAGCTTTGGAATTCATTGCCAGAGAATGTGGTAAAAGTGGTTAGCGTAGCAGGGTTTAAAAAAAGGTTTGGATAAGTTCCTAAAAGAAAAGTCCACAAACCATTATTAAGATGGATTTGGGAAAATCCACTCTTATTTCTGGGATATGCAGCATAAAATCTGTTTTACTCTTTTTGGATCTTGTGTTTATGACGTGGATTGGCCACTATTGGAAACAGGATACTAAGCTTGATGGACCTTCGGTCTGTCCCAGTATGGTGATATTTACGTACTTATGTAGTTCTCGGGGCACACCCAGGTAGCTGAATTTTCAGGACATCTACAATGACTATGCATGTGATCAATTTTCATGCATTTCCTCCTTTGTACATCAATCTAACTCGTGCATATTCATTGTGGATATTCTTGATACTCCACTGGCTGGATGTGCCCTGAGGACTGCGTTAAGAACCAGTAGACTAGGGAATTGTTTTACTGGAAAGTTTTATATTATTTGTAATTATAAGAATTTTATGGGGATAATTTTATTTTAAATGACGTTGTAAACTTCCTTGAGTTGTTTTGTCAATAAGACTATCTGTAAATCAATTAAATAAATAAAATACAAGATTGTCTATCAAACATTCTAGTGCAGTGCTTCTCACCCTAGTCTACAGGGCATACCCAACCAGTTGGGTTTTCAGGATGTCCACGGTGGAAATGTTTCAGATAGTTTTGCATGCACTGTCTTCTTGTTATGCAAATCTATCTAAAACATATCCATCATGGATATCCTAAAAACCGACTGGCTGGGTTTGCCCTGAGGACTGGGGGCAACTTTCTATATAAAGTAGAACTGTTGGGCAGCGGGTAATGATGTCACTTTGGGGGTGGAGCCTGATTCCTACCCTGCACCTGGAGAAACATAGTCTGGTAGGCTTCAAACTGCCAAGAGATAGAATGACAGGTTAGTTGATGGAAATAGTCCTAGTCAACCATTGGACAAAGCAGCAGCTATATATGTAGAAGGGAAAGCCATTGGACAATGGTTGATGATGTCACTTCGGGGATGGAGCCACCTCCTATGCCTGCACCTGGAGGAAATAGAAGCACAGTACACTTTTAAATTTCTGCGACCCTGAAGCACAAGATGTTTCTGAATCCACAAAACAACCTTTTTCGGAGACGGGAAGGAGGTATAACTAGAGGACATGAATTGAGGTTGAAGGGTGGCAGACTCAGGAATAATGTCAGGAAGTATTTTTTCACAGAGAAGGTGGTGGATATGTGGAATGCCCTCCAACGAGAGGTGGTGGAGATGAAAACGGTAACGGAATTCAAATGTGCGTGGGATAAACACAAAGGAATCCTGTTTAGAAGGAATGGATCCGCATAATCTTAGCGGAGATTAGGTGGCAACACCGGTAATTGGGAAGCAAAACCGGTGCTGGGAAGATTTCTACGGTCTACGCCCTGATCGTGACTGAATAGGGATGGGCTGGAGTGTAAATTTTAAGGGGTGTCGACGTTAGCGTCAGAACTTAGTGCAAGAAGAGTGCTGGACAGACTTCTACGGTCTATGCCCTGAGAATGGCAAGGACAAATCAAACTCGAGTATAAAGTATCACATACATTGTAAAATGAGTTTATCTTGTTGGGCAGACTGGATGAACCGTTCAGGTCTTTATCTGCCGTCATTTACTATGTTACTAAATGTTACTATGTTACTCTTTGGGGTTCTACATGGAATGTTGCTACTAATTGGGATTCCGGAATCTTGTAACTCTTTAGGATTCCAGAATCTTCAGAACTTTTAGTACAGAAACAGTGCTGGGCAGACTTCTACAGTCTACACCCTGATCGTAACTGAATAGATATGAATGGGCTGGAGTGTAAATTTTAAGGGGCTTCAACGTTAGCTTCAGAACTTAGTACAAGAACAGTGCTGGGCAGACTTCTACGGTCTGTGCCTGAGAATGGCAAGGACAAATGAAACTCGGGTATAAAGTATCACATACCATGTAAAATGAGTTTATCTTGCTGGGCAGACTGGATGGACCGTACAGGTCTTTATCTGCCGTCATTTACTATGTTACTATGAAGGTCTCACCTTCAGAGGATTCTGCTCACAACTCTGGGACATGTATGTATGTCTTATACCAGTTTGTAATCAGGAATGCTGCCCCCTGCTGCTGAGAGTCCAATGAGGAGCACTGCAGCAGAGGACTCGCTGCTGCTGGTTGGGTTGGAGAGCTCATATGCTTCCACTCCCCTGTCAAGTGAGTGTAGAGCAAGCAACAGCGATGGAAGCGACTTCTTGCAGAAACCAAGGCTCTGCATGTGGATGTTGTGAATCTGGTGACCACCATTAGCAATAGGAGAGAAATACAACCACAGAGCGGAAAGATGGATTGAGAGTTCAGGGCCAGTATACATCCACAATTGTGATTCCCGGTATGAAAGCACCAACCAATGTTATGATTTGCCATTAATGATTTAAAAACTAGTTATTATAACCGAGGTGCAAGTTCTGATGCAAAAGGCAGGGTTAGGGCCAGACTCATATTTGGAAAACCAAAATACGAAAGTGCAAAACCCTTAAGAGAGAAACTTCACTGGCTCCCACTTAAGGAACGGACCACGTTCAAGATCTGCACGATTGTACACAAAATCATCCACGGAGACGCCCCAACCTACATGCTAAACTTCGTAGACCTGCCTCCCAGAAATGCCAAAAGATCATCCCGAACATTTCTCAATCTACGCTTCCCTAGCTGTAAAGGACTCAAATACAAGCTTATACACGCGACCTCCTTCTCTTACATGAGTACGCAATTGCGGAACGCACTACCAGTCGACGAAATAACTAACTTTCGCAAATCCCCGAAGACGTATCTCTTCAATAAAGCCCACAAAGAAGACCTATAGCTCAACTATACCACCAATCCACCCAAGTCTGAAAGTCACCCTTCTATATCCATTCTCTTAGAACCTCTTCCCCATCCTTATTCCCTTGCACTACTACTTGTATCTGACACCCTGGAATGGCAATGCCATAACAGACCTATGTAAGCCACATTGAGCCTGCAAAAAGGTGGGAAAATGTGGGATACAAATGTAACAAATAAATAAATCTGAGATTCTACATGGAATGTTGCTACTATTTGAGGTTCTACATGGAATGTTGCTACTATTTGAGGTTCTGCATGGAATGTTGCTATCTGTATTTGTTTACACTGGAGTCTGCAAACACCTCTCCGATACTATGTAAGCCACATTGAGCCTGCAAATAGGTGGGAAAATGTGGGCTACAAATGCAATAAATAAATAAATAAATATGGAGCTTTAATAAGGGTGTCCTAGTGTAGCTTTTAAAGCTGATGTGGCTAAAGATAATTCAGTGATGGCCGGGAAATTGGAGCTTATCCAAAACTCTTTAATAACTTTATAACCAAGCAGTTAATTTTACCTGCTCATCGCTTGTGTCTGGTATTGAATTTTCTTTTTTTTTTTTTAATTATATGGAACAGTGTTTGCCTGTTCCTCGTGATAAGCTGCCTCCTGTTGCAAGAGCTTTCTGTGTCCAGAAATTTGCCTCTGGAACAGAACTGCATTGTTTTGCAGACAAGAGCAGGGATTATCTTTTGAAATGGTCTGTACTACAGGGACTTTGCTGGTCACGTTTGTTCTTGAACCAGATAAATAATGAATTATGATGGAAGCTTTTTTTTTTTTTTAAAGGACTATTTCAAAAAACGTTTCTGGGCTGCAAAGTTAGATTGTTTCCGGACGGCCAAAGCTGCGCAAGTGAAGAGGAAATCTTTCTTGTCAATGAGGTCTCTTTTAGAAGTAAAGTATCCTGCCAAATGCAAAGTTATGTTTAAGAATATGAAATATATCTTTTTAGGTCCTATACAGCGTGCTAAGTTTGTAGTGTCTGATAAGCTGAAGCCTGCAGATAATCATTCTTGAAGTGATATAAACACTCTGTCTGATGTGGAAGTCTGAAATGTTGCTATTCATACTGCTGTATTCTTATTTCTTTTCATTTAGGGTGAGTCATTTGTTTTATTTTTGTTACATTTGTACCCTGCTCTTTCCCACTCATGGCAGGCTCAATGCGGCTTACATGGGGCAATGGAGGGTTAAGTGACTTGCCCAGAGTCACAAGGAGCTGCCTGTGCCTGAAGTGGGAATTGAACTCAGTTCCTCAGGACCCAAGTCCACCACCCTAACCACTAGGCCACTCCTCCACTGTTGCTACTATTTGAGATTCTACATGGAATGTTGCTATTCCATAGGCAACATTCCATGTAGAAGTCGGCCCTTGCAGATCACCAATGTGGCCGCGCAGGCTTCTGCTTCTGTGAGTCTGACGTCCTGCACATACGTGCAGGACGTCAGACTCACAGAAACAGAAGCCTGCGCAGCCTTCTATATGGAATGTTGCTAGTGGAATAGCAACATTCCATGTAGAATCTCCAATAGTAGCAACATTCCATGTAGAATCTCCAATAGTATCTATTTTTTTTATTACATTTGTACCCTGCGCTTTCCCACTCATGGCAGGCTCAATGCGGCTTACATGGGGCAATGGAGGGTTAAGTGACTTGCCCAGAGTCAAAAGGAGCTGCCTGTGCCTGAAGTGGGAATCGAACTCAGTTCCCCAGGACCCAAGTCCACCACCCTAACCACTAGGCCACTCCTCCACTGTTGCTACTATTTGAGATTCTACATGGAATGTTGCTATTCTTCCATGTAGAAGTCGGCCCTTGCAGATCACCCTGCTTCTGTGAGTCTGACGTCAGACTCACAGAAACAGAAGCCTGCGCAGCCTTCTACATGGAATGTTGCTACTGGAATAGCAACATTCCACGTAGAATCTCCAATAGTAGCAACATTCCATGTAGAATCTCCAATAGTATCTATTTTATTTTTGTTACATTTGTACCCCGCACTTTCCCACTCATGGCAGGCTCAATGCGGCTTACATGGGGCAATGGAGGGTTAAGTGACTTGCCCAGAGTCACAAGGAGCTGCCTGTGCCTGAAGTGGGAATCAAACTCAGTTCCTCAGGACCAAAGTCCACCACCCTAACCACTAGGCCACTCCTCCACTGTTGCTACTATTTGAGATTCTACATGGAATGTTGCTATTCCACTAGCAACATTCCATGTAGAAGTCGGCCCTTGCAGACCACCAATGTGGCATCGCAGGCTTCTGCTTCTGTGAGTCTGACGTCCTGCACGTACGTGCAGGACGTCAGACTCACAGAAACAGAAGCCTGCGCGGCCGCGTTGCTGATCTGCAAGGGCAGGCGTCTACATGGAATGTTGCTAGTGGAGGAGTAGCCTAGTGGTTAGTGCAGCAGACTTTGATCCTGGGAAACTGGGTTCAATTCCCACTGCAGCTCCTTCTGACTCTAGGCAAGTCACTTAACCCTCCATTGCCCCAGGTACAAAATAAAGTACCTGTATATAATATGTAAACCACTTTGATTATAACCACAGAAAGGTGGTATATCAAATCCCATCCCCTTTCTCTATCCCTTTCCTATTATGTCTTTAAATGCATCCATTCTGCAGCCCCCCCATTACCTCTCCACTCTCATCTCTCCCTACACTCCTCCCCGTGACCTCCGCTTGCTGGACAAATCTCTCTTGTCGTCCCCCTTCTCCTCTACTGCTAAGTCCAGGCTTCGTTCCTTTTCTCTCGCGTCACCTTATGCCTGGAATAAACTTCCTGAGCCTATATGTCTAGCTCCATCTCTACCCGTTTTCAAATCTATGCTGAAAACCCACCTTTTCACTGCTGTTTTTTTAGCTCCCATTACTTCCCGCACCCGTAACTGTCTTGTCTGTCTGTATTATTTAGATTGTAAGCTCTTTTGAGCAGGGACTATCTCTTTGTATCAGGTGTTCAGCGCTGCGTGCGTCTGGTAGCGCTATACAAATGCTAATAATAATAACAAGCTTCCACACGGAATCTCAAAGGGTAGCAACATTCTGGAATCCTAAAGAGTAACTAGATTCCCATGTGGAATCTCAAAGAACGGCAACATTCTGGAATCCTAAAGAGTAACAAGATTCCATGCGGAATCTCAAAGGGTAGCAACATTCTAGAATCCTAAAGAGTAAATGCATCCACTCTGCAGCCCCCCATTACCTTTCCGCTCTCATCTCTCCCTACATTCCTCCCTGTGAACTCCGCTCACTGGACAAATCTCCTTTGTCGTCCTCCTTCTCCTCCACTGCTAACTCCAGGCTTCGCTCCTTTTCTCTCGCGGCACCTTATGCCTGGAATAGACTTCCTGGACCTATACGTCTAGCTCCATCTCTACCTGTTTTCAAATCTATGCTGAAAACCCACCTTTTCACTGCTGCTTTTGGCTCCTAGCCACTACTCATTTGCCTCCCCCTTGTTCCTTCTCACCCAGTACTTCCCTCGCCCTTATTGTCTTGTCCGTCTGTATTTTTTTTTAGATTGTAAGCTCTATTGAGCAGGGACTGTCTCTCTGTGTCAGGTGTTCAGCGCTGCGTGCGTCTGGTAGCGCTATACAAATGTTAATAATAATAACATTCCATGTAGAAGCCTGCCCTTGCAGATGAGCAACGCGGCCGCGCAGGCTTCTGTTTCTGTGAGTCTGACGTCCTGCACATACGTGCAGGACGTCAGACTCACAGAAACAGAAGCCTGCGCTGCCGCGTTGCTGATCTGCAAGGGCAGGCTTTTACATGGAATGTTGCTAGTGGAGGAGTAGCCTAGTGGTTAGTGCACTGGAACATGGAATGTTGCTACTGTTGGAGATTCTACACGGAATGTTGCTACTATTGGAGATTCCAGATGGAATGTTTTGGCTCCTAGCCACTACTCAAGTGCCCTCCCCTTGTTCCTTCTCACCCAGTACTTCCCTTGCCCTTTATTGTCTTGTCTGTCTGTATATATTTTTAGATTGTAAGCTCTATTGAGCAGGGACTGTCTCTTTGTATCAGGTGTTCAGCGCTGCGTGCGTCTGGTAGCGCTATACAAATGCTAATAATAAATGATCTGCTCCTCCTCAATGGCTTTAAGGTGACGTTCTGCATTTTTTTTTGTTTTGCAGGGCATGAATGGCTGCTTCAAGGTCAGAATCTGTGTGGCAGAATTGGGAGCCTCTCTGAAACGCCCTTGATAGCACTTGTGATCCCATCTACTTTCCAGTCATCAGAAGCCATACTATCTGTGGGCGCCTGTCTCTATTACTGCGCTCAGGACAGCAGTGTTTGCACGATGAAGGGAATCTCCTTCAGCCAGCCTTTACAGATAGCTCACACAAACCAGCGATGCACCGCTCAGGTGCAGCTCACCTATGCATTTTAATTCACAGAGCCCAGTTTTTTTTGTATAAAACCCGCTGCTTAGCATTTTACTGAGGGAGAAAAAGAATGGCACAGATGGAGCTTCATCCACGGCCTCTTGCAGTGTTCAAGCAGTCGTCTTACTGTGTAAGTTGGAAAGCAATCTTAAGGCTGTGTTTTCCATTCGTGCTGCTTTGGCAAAAGAACTGCCGTGACCACAGCCCGAAGCGGTCTGTAGAGCATCTTGCTTCTGCTGTGTGAATCAGTGATGGTAACGTTTTTGAGGCCACAGTAGTAATGCTTAGATTTGCTTTTAGCAGAGTAGTATAGAATGGCCAGGTTATTTGTCAACAGCAGTGACTGTCAAGATATCCTGTCATCTGATTGATTGACTGAATTCTAATGCATTTTGCAAGTCAGAAAATCCAACTCTAAGCAGAAAAGAATGACCATAGCAATAGCTTTCTCTCTGGGAAATCTGTGTATCCGATAAGCGTAGAACAACATCGATCCTACAGGGCCTCATTCTCTCCACTGCTCTCATTAGATTAAAATATTTAATGCAGTGGGCATCTCCTGGACTATTTAAGGTCAGTTTTGGGGGGTGGAGGGACGCTGAACAGGAAACTTAAGTAGACAGCTTTGTCTGATGAACTTTCTGAGGTGTTCAACCCCTGTCGGTATGATTTGTACTGTATATACCCTGAACAGCGTTCAGTTAACCAAGTAACTGGGGGACAGCTGTTTATCTACTCGGAATTACCATGTCAACTTTATCCAGCTTGCACTAAATATAAACACTGAACAGATAAAGCGAAATTGTGTCCTGGGAAACATCAGTGCCTCCTCTTTTTATCCATGTTAAACTTTATATGCACCGCAAACTGTCTACATAAATTTTAGCTGGTTGGTAAGGGGAGGCAGATTATAACAATGAAAAATATGTATGACTGTCTCCCAAAGTTGGTCAAAACAACCCTTTTGAGGATGGACCTTTTAGTGACCATAATAAGATGCCAAAGGATGCAACAATGCAAGGCCATCTTAACCATCAGGCAGATTGTGTGTGTGTGTGTGTGTGTGTATATATATATATATATATATATATATATATATATATATACACAGTAGTATCTCAGTGTTCTGCAAAAAATTTGTCTCGGATTTCGTCGGCGTGCCCACATGACCTCGCTGCTAATTTTGCGAAAACAAAGGGCGACTCACGCGTTCTCCTGCTCAGCGTGGCATTTCTCGTTGTGTGAGCATCACCCCGCGCGTCTAGGCAAACAATTCCATTGCTTTCCAGTGTTGATGCATATGGAAATAATTGCCTCGGTTTTTGTTGGTTTCGGATTTCGCCGATTGTTTTCGGACGGATTATCGGCAAAAGGTATCACTGTATGTGTGTGTGTATATATATATATATATTCAATATTTAAAAGAACGTTATCGAGTTCTGCTTTTTACAGGATAATGTCAAGAAGGGTGGCACAGTTGGTCAGCAAGCTGTGTTATATCCCCTTCATGTAGAGTGCAGTAGAGAGTCAACTTACACCGTTTTGAGTGGGTTGGACTTCATTCTGTTAAGTGTCTGATGTATTTGCTTACGCCAACAGCCAGCTGCTTTCTACCTATGCCTCCATTTGCAGGAGTGAATGAAGCTCTACTACGGTATATGCAATCCTTATTTCTTCCCTCTGTCATAATATGAAGATGGGGCATTTTTCTCTAGGTTATGAATTTTATAGAAATTCTTTGGGGTCCTTTTACAAAGGTGCACTGAAAATGGCTTTTGATAGTGTAGGCGAGAGTTTGGGGTGCATTCCGATCCATTTTTATGCGTGCCTGTAAATAAAGGCCTTTTTTTTTTGCCGAAAATGGACGTCTGGCAAAATCAAAATTGCCGTGCGTCCATTTTGGGTCTGAGACCTTACCGCCAGCCATTGACCTAGTGGTAAAGAATCCGGGCGGTAATGACCTATGCATGTCAAATGCCACTTGGCGCGCGTCATTTACGCATGCCCGAAAATAACAAATATTTTTCAGGTGCACCTATCGGATGCATGCCAAAAATGAAATTACCACAAGAGCCATGCGGTAGTTGGGAAGTAAATCCATTTTGGCTTGCGTTGGGCGCGCATAGACGCTTACACGGCGTAGTAAAAGGGCCCCTTTGTATTTTATTTTTAACATTTTCTGTGAATCCATGTCATGCCTTACTGACGAGGTCATTTTGCTCTCTGAATTCTTTGCAGATATGTTAACACTTTGTTACTTTAAAAAATAAAAAGAGAGAGAGCATGGTAAATTCAAACAAGGTAGGAGTAGCCAGAAATGGTGATTTCCTAGAAATTGTAGAAATGTTTATCAGCCATTTATGTATAATAATGTTTACTATTCTTAACATTAATATATTAATCACTGTAGAAAAAATGCTTTCTCCCTAGAGTGATTACAGTCTAAACTTCATCAGTTGTGAAGTAATGAATTGGGTCTCTAGGGTTTTGTTACTGTTGAGGCTGCTTACCAGGCCAAGGATACTGGTACCATAAACCTTTATTTGGGCTTCGCAGTATATCTAGTCTGATCACTGTAGGTACAGTTCTGGGTCAAAGACTATCTATATAGTGCTCTTTCTAGAACCCTGCCCCCTCCCCCAAGGGCTGTGAGTACTGCCTGTAGAGCATCTCTAGCAGACTTGGGGACTCACACTAGGGACCACCTGTATGAAGGCCAACCCAGTCTCCAGGTTTTATAGCTTTGTGCCTTAATCACAAATTAGTAATGTTAGTACACATCTACTTTGGTATGCCACTAGTGAATTATTTTCTAATTTCGATCACCAGCAGGACCCATCTAGAAAAGGTTAGCTATAAAGTGCCAAATCTGTATTTAACCCAAGAGCAGACTAGTACTTATTTAGCGTTCTTATCAAAATATATATGGTTCACCAAATCAATGCAGGTCACCAAAATAGCTGAGGCAGCTGGCCCGGTCAGGCAGAATACGCAGTACTGCAAGGCTGGCATCTTGGAGCATAGGCTAGTTACCAGAGTGCACTGATGGAAAAGGGACGTGACCTAGCATTGAGCAGGGGGCTTTTTGTGGGACCAGTCTGTCCACCTGCTGCTAGTATTGCTGGTGCTCCGTAGCTAGCCAGGGTAGCGCTGTTGTTGATAGAGGCTCCAGGCTTTCTTTTGTTGTCCTTTTAAAATGGATCTTCCTTCGTTGTTACACAAAGCAGTGAGGATGAGTGAGAACATGTAGCCTTGATGGCAGAAGAGGACTTGGTCCCAGTCACTTTGCTGCACAGTACCTGCAGCAGGCAGGCCAGAGAACATGATGGACTGTGGAGGGTCTGGGTCGCAGGTGGAAGACTCCCTGGCTCTCCCCAATGAAGTCAGGTTGTGTGTGTGTGAAGTGGAAGAGGAGTCCTTCATATGAGGGGAGAGGTGTTGAATAGTATTTCCCTTGGCAACGGGTTGGCTCATTTTTCCAGTCAATTCTTTTCATTTAAGCTGCCCAGTGACCAGAAACATAAAATACTGGCTTGAATATGACTTACTACCATCACCATGTCCTAAACTGGAACAGTATCCATTAAAGCAGTAGTAGCAGATGCTATACGTTCGTGTTTCTCGGTTCAGATGCTTCTGCTGTTGGATCTTGTTTCTAGGTTTTTCATTGTTTATTTGGAAAAATGTTCCTTTAATAATATTTCTCCCCGCCTCACTTGGAAGCTACATCATGTTATATTTAGGCTGAAAGTTTAGATTTTTTTTTTTTTTATTCCTTGAGTTCTCTGCCTTTCTTTGAGAAACCATTGGATCACTATTGAAACCCAGCAGTGAGCAGGGGCCATGGCAGCAGCTGTGATATTCAGTTATTATACGTATAGCTGAGCAATTCAACTCCAGGCATCTTTCTTTCTGTCCTAGCTATAAGGATAGTGGCTGAATATTGCCATTCTACATAAAACTAGACAAAGTACCCTCACTGTACAAATAGTGTACAGAGAAGTTTCAGTGGTACTGTCCATGTGAAGGGCAATTCTGTAACTAGCCACCCACATTAACGTACCCCTTTCATGCATTAATTTATAGAATACTAGTAAAAAAAAGCCCGTTCTCATTGAAATGAAACGGGTGCTAGCAAGGTAATCACCTTCTGCCATTAATGTTTTTAAGGGAAGTTCCAGCATCCCCCCTCCCTCCCTCCCTCCCTCCTTCCCAGTTCCAGGGTCTCCCTCCTTCCCAGTTCCAGGGTTCCCCCTCCCTCCCAGTTCCAGGGTCATCGTCCCTCCCTCCCTCCCAGTTCCAGGCCCCCTCCCTCCGAATTTTAAAAGTCATCCTGACTTACCTCGTCAGGGTTATGGCGGCCGGCAGCAACGGTAAAAAGCGTGCAGGCTTGGCACTTCAGTTTTCCCTTCTCTGTCTCTCAGCTCTGGTCCCGCCCTCATTTCCTGTTTCCGCAAGGGGGACAGAGAAAACTGAAGTAAGTGCCGAGCCTGCACGCTTTTACCGCGCATGGTAAGTCAGGATGACTTTTAAAATTCAGAGGGAAGGGGCCTGGAACTGGGAGGGAGGGAGGGACGACGACCCTGGAACTGGGAGGGAGGGGGGACCCTGGAATTGGAAGGGAGGGGGGACGGACGACGACCCTGGAACTCAGAGGGAGGGAACGAACTTCCGGTGGGCGGGGCAGTGATCGTGAGTGCGATTACGGACCCTACGAACACTACACGGCTTCACTGCCACGCTGCCACGGAGTCAGCTTAAGAACGTTGGAGGTGCGAATTATTATATTAGACTAGCATGTACACACTTTAGAGTATACTTACCCATGAAGTACTAGCAGGATGGTTAAGCCTTATTTTATAACGGCATATCTAAGTGGCTTAGCATATAAATCCATATACATGGGCCGAGCCCAGCGTGAGCAGGCAATGAGTGAGGCTCTCAAGCACGTAATTTACAGAATAATGTAAGTTATATGAGTCCCTGCCACATTTAGGTGTCTGCAGTTATGGCAGGTCTACGTGTGGAGTGACTGTGGACATCTAAATGTTAGGTGTATCCACACCAGGTTCTGGAATTACCCCATAGTGTTGCCTGAAAATTCAGGTAGAACTGCATGTTTTAGGAGCTGCTGCCAAACATTTACGACCCTTTGAAATGTTGGCCCATATGCTATCAGTGTGATTCTGTGGAATTCAGCCACAAATCATCCTAGCAGTGCCCTCGTTTAGCTTCAGAAAGCTTTTAAGCAATTATTTCATGGCTCAGAAAGAGGGATGTAAAGATTTGGTTTGTTTCAAATGAATTATATTCCTAGTGCTGCTTCTCTAATGTGCCTTTGACTTAGATTCGTACATAAATACTGTAGAACAGGAGTATGAAAAGCTTTAGCAGTGCTTCACTGCCACGTTTTGATGCTTGTATGCACTCCTCACATCTTGTAACAACCGACCTTCAGTTTGATACCAAAAAGAAAGAAGTTGTTTATGTCTTTTCTCTCTCATGTGAAATAAACTTGACTCTATTTCTGCTCTGGGTTTTTGGCGTATTTATGTATGGCAGGGCTGGAGGAAGGCTGTAGCTGATGCATGCATGTTTCTCTCCTTCAAATTCCTTCCACCTGCCAGGAATGGGTGAGTTAAGTGGTGACGTTTCCTGATGAACTTTGTAGGGTAGGAAAGCGCCTGTTCCAGCTGGTTACAATCCTAGAGTACAGGGAAGTGTGTGACTTTTTTTTTTTCCTGTTCACTCAATGTGCGAGCATAAACGCAAACTGAAGGGACATGTGATAATTAGAACTGGCGTGTCTCTCGCCAGTAATGCTAAAACATGAGAGAGTATTATCCAGCAAGTGCTGTGATCAGATCCATACTCTTGCTACAGTGCTATTCATTCATCAGAAAAGACAGAATCAATATCAGGCTTATTTTCCAAAGAGAAGGGCGCCCATCTTCCGACACAAATCGGGAGATGGGCGTCCTTCTCTCAGGGTCGCCCAAATCGGCATAATCGAAAGCCGATTTTGGGCGCCCTCAACTGCTTTCCGACGCGGGGATGACCAAAGTTCACGGGGGCGTGTTGGCAGCGTAGCGAAGGCGGGACTGGGGCGTGCTTAAGAGATGGGCGTCCTCGGCCGATAATGGAAAAAAGAAGGGCGTCCCTGACGAGCATTTGGCTGACTTTACTTGGTCCATTTTTTTTCTTGCGACCAAGCCTCAAAAAGGTGCCTGAACTGACCATATGACCACTGGAGGGAATCAGGGATGACCTCCCCTTTCTCCCCCAGTGATCACCAACCCCCTCCCACCCTAAAAAAAAAAACAAACTTTAAAATATTTTTTGCCAGCCTCTATACCAGCCTCAAATGTCATACCCAGCTCCGTGACAGCAGTATGCAGGTCCCTGGAGCAGTTTTAGTGGGTGCAGTGCACTTCAAGCAGGCGGACCCAGGCCCATCCCCCCCTACATGTTACACTTGTGGTGGTAAATGTGAGCCCTTCAAAACCCACCAGAAACCCACTGTACCCACATGTAGGTGCCCCCCTGCACCCCTTAGGGCTATGGTAGTGGTGTACAGTTGTGGGGAGTGTCGTTGGGGGGCTCAGCACACAAGGTAAGGGAGCTATGCACCTGGGAGCAATTTCTGAAGTCAACTGCAGTGCTCCCTAGGGTGCCCAGTTGGTGTTCTGGCATGTGAGGGGGATCAGTGCACTACGAATGCTGGCTCCTCCCACAACCAAATGCATTGGATTTGGTCGTTTTTGAGATGGGCATCCTCGGTTTCCATTTTTGCCAAAAACCGGGGACAACCATCTCTAAAGATGACCTAAGGATGACCTAAATGTTGAGATTTGGGTGTCCCCGACCGTATTATCGAAACGAAAGATGGACGCCCATCTAGTTTCGATAATATGGTTTTCCCCGCCCCTTCACAGAGCCGTCCTGCGAGGACGGCCCCAGGAAAACTTGGGCGCCCCATTCGATTATGCCCCTCCACATGTTGCTATACAATTAAGTGTATTTCTCTGCTGTCAAGCAGAACATTTAATAGGTACCATTACACCTATTATCCATGAAGCTGCCTCCTTAAGAAATACAGTCGCTCCCTACCATCATCCAGTCACTCAAATTACGGTCCATTAAACCAAATCTGAACGAATAGTGAGCTTCATAAAAGTTCATCCTGCTCATGGGACGGCACAGTGACGGCTGCATTTCTGTTGACTGAAAGGAATGTATTTTTTTACAACAGGAGAGTCTCCGGGGTTATCTGCTCGAAGGACATGGGAAACTGTGCTGGTGTCGTCATCATGACTTCACTAGAAAGAAAATTATTGCCCACTAGAGGGTCAATGCTTTATTTTCATTTTTAGTGACACAATTCTTACTGAGTCAGTAAAAAAAATACAAAGCTGTCATAAATATTTCTTCAAACTCTTTGCTCTAAAATACATTGATATGAAATTAAGTAGAAAAGAAAAAGAACTATGAACTTAAACTGATTGGTAAGTAGAGACTACAGATGTGATTGTTATATGTGGTAGTTAACATCCCTCTAGAAATCAGTGATCCTTAACCCATCCCGCAGGGCGCTACCAGCCAGCTGGGTCTTTAGGATATCCACAATAAATATACATGAGAGAGGTTTGCATGCACTGCTTCCTTGGTATGCAGATCTCTCTCATGCATATTCATTGTGGATATCCAGGATGTGTCCTGAGGACTTGGGTTGAGAACCACTGATTTAATTAACATGATTTCATGCCAGATCAAAAATAATTCTTTTCTTCCTCAAGCCATTAATATTTCAAGACAAAATAACCTGCAGAGTCCGTGCTTTGTCACTATAAATCAGATTACATATGTTGCTTCCTATTAAATGTGTGTTTTGTAACAAGTGAATATTATTATTTAGTGTGCAGGTTCCACAGACAGCTATGTTGGTTGGAGGAGCAGGCACATGAATGACCGCATCTTGGCAGTTCAGATTTTCTGTGAATAGGTTGCTGGCAAATGCTAACAGCCATATCAAAAGGTTTATGTGATACAACAGACTTTTGTAAACCTCTGCGTCAAGGCTCATTATTGGGCTCGTTTTCGAAAGAGAAGGGCGCCCATCTTTCAACACAAATCAGGAGATGGGCGTCCTTCTCCCAGGGTCGCCCAAATCGGCATAATCGAAAGTCAATTTTGTGCGCCGTCAACTGCTTTCCATCGTGGGGAGAACCAAAGTTCCCGGGGGCATGTCGGAAGCATAGCAAAGGCGGGACTGGGGCGTGCTTAACACATGGGCGTCCTCGGTCGATAATGGAAAAAAGAAGGGCATCCCTGACGAACAGTTGACCAACTTTACTTGGTCCTTTTTTTTTTTTTACAACCAAGCCACAAAAATGTTCCCTAAATGATCAGATGACCACCGGAGTGAATCGGGGATGACCTCCCCCTACTCCCCCAGTGGTCACTAACCCCCTCCCACACTAAAAAAAAAAATAATAATATTTTTTCTAGCCTCTATGCCAGCCTCAAATATCATACCCAGCTCCATGACAGCAGTATGCAGGTCCCTGGAGCAGTTTTAGTGGGTACTGCAGTGCACTTCAGACAGGGAGACCCAGGCCCATTCCCCCCTACCTGTTAAACTTGTGGTGGTAAATGTGAGCCCTCCAAAACCCACCACAAACCCACTGTACCCACATGTAGGTGCCCCCCTTCATCCCTAAGGGCTATGGTAGTGGTGTACAGTTGTGGGGAGTGGGTTTTAGGGGGGGTTGGGGGGGGGTTGGGGGGCTCAGCACACAAGGTAAGGGAGCTATGCATGTGGGAGCTTTTTCTGAAGTCCACTGCAGTGCCCCCTAGAGTGCCCGGTTGGTGTCCTGGCATGTGAGGGGGACCAGTGCACTACGAATGCTGGCTCCTCCCACGACCAAAGGGCTTGGATTTGGTTGTTTCTGAGATGGGCATCATCGGTTTCCATTATCGCCAAAAATCGGGGTTGACCATCTCTAAGGTCAACCTAAATGTTGAGATTTGGGCGTCCCCGACCATATAATCGAAACGAAAGATGGCCGCCCATCTTGTTTCGATAATACGGGTTTCCTCGCCCCTTCGTCCTCGCAGGACGTCCTCAGAAAAACTTGGGCGCCCCGTTTGATTATGTCCCTCCACATGGTGTAGTGCTGCTAGACTAGGAAATGGGGTCAGAAATAAGCTTGGTATTGTAACGCCCCTTTACCTGGGCACTTCTGGGTCCGGGGTCCGAGCTGGCTGGAGCCCCCATGAAGGGCCAACTCCATTGGACCCTCACTCACTTGTGGGCCGATGATCAGAGGTCCCACACTTTTAATCAGCGCTCTAAAAATAGCGCTGGAACAGCGCAGGCCTATAATGCCCCTATGATCAAAGTTTATAGCATGCAAATTTATGTGTGCTATTAGCTCTGATCATAGGGATACTTCTGCGGGAGGATTGTGCCTGGGCATGTGCCCAAGGCACAATCCTCCCAAAGAAGTTGTTTGACAGGTCTGGACTGTCAAAAACGTGGATCTGGCAAACAGCAGAAGAGGTTTGACAGGTCTGGGACCTGTCAAACCTAAGCCTGCCCCCCCCCCCCCAAAACACAAGACCTGGAGGTCCGGTGGACTTCCAGGTCCCTCCCCCAAAGCACAAGAACCCTGGTGGCCCAGTGGGACCAATAGCTTTCCACTCGCACCTCCCCACACACACACATCGCACAAAAACATCCTGATGGTCCAATGGGACCGCTATCTATCTGCCCCCCTCCACCCCCGGCGGCCTACCTCTCTGTAGTGGTACTATTAGTTGGCAGACGGAGGGACTAGCACTCCTTCCCTCCCTCCTCTTCTGGGACCTTCCCAAAATGGTGGCATCCCTCCCTACCCGGTATAGCCTGGGCTGCGCTGGGTGGGATTTAACTTCCATATATGGTGCCAGCAGCAGCACAGTAGCAATGTGGCTGGCGGGAATCCCCAAGCCCTGCCAGCTAAGGACTCTTAGCATCTGTTTCCCCAACACTCCTGGTACCTTTTAAAATTCTTCTATTCTTTGTCGGCAGTGAGTAGGGACTCCTACCCAAGGAAGTTTGATAACAGGAAACAGCATAAGTCTATCTGGCCCATTATGTGGGCTGAAGCCGGTAAGTGGAACTTGTCACCCAATCAATGTCATTGTTTTGGGTGTACTAATATGGCCACAGCTGCACAGGGGAGAATTAAAACCTCTGTAGGTGGAGACAGGCTTCAGCCTTGTGACATGTCATCTCCTGTTATCAAACCTTGCTCCTACTACTACTTATCATTTATATAGTGCTACTAGACGTACGCAGCGCTGTACACTTGAACATGAAGAGACACAGTCCCTGCTCGTCAGAGCTTACAATCTAATTAGGACAGACAAACAGGACAAATAAGAGATAAGGGAATTACTAAAGTGGGGATGACAAAATAAGGGTACTGAACAAGCGAGTAAGGGTTAGGAGTTACAAGTAGCATCAAAAAGGTGGGCTTTTAGCCTAGATTTGAAGATGGCCAGAGATGGAGCGTGATGTACCAGCTCAGGAAGTCTATTCCAGGCGTATGGTGCTGCAAGATAAAAGGAATGGAGTCTGGAGTTAGCGGTGGAGGAGAAGGGTGCAGATAAGAGAGATTTACCCAGTGAACGGAGTTCCCGAGGAGGAGTGTAGGGAGAGATGAGAGTGGAGAGGTACTGAGGAGCTGCAGAGTGAATGCACTTATAGGTCAATAAGAGGAGTTTGAACTGTATGTGGAAATGGATGGGGAGCCAGTGAAGTGACTTGAGGAGAGGGCTAATATGAGCATAGCGACACTGGCGGAATATAAGTCGTGCAGCAGAATTTTGAACAGATTGAAGAGGAGAGAGATGGCTAAGTGGGAGACCTGTGAGAAGCAAGTTGCAATAGTCTTAAGCGAGAGGTGATAAGGGTGCTGGTAGTGTGCTCAGAAAGGCAAGGGCGAATTTTGGTGCTATTATAGAGAAAGAAACGACAGGTTTTAGCAGTCTACTGAATGTGTGCAGAGAAGGAGAGAGAGGAGTCAAAGGTGACTCCAAGGTTACGAGCTGATGAGACAGAGAGGATGAGAGTGTTATCCACAGAAATAGAGAATGGGGGAAGATAAGAAGCTCAGTCTTGGTCATGTTTAGTTTTAGATGGCGGTGAGACATCCAGGCGGCAATGTCAGACAGGCAGGCTGATACTTTGGCCTGGATTCCTGCTGAGCTTTCTGGTGTGTAGAGGTAGATCTGGGAGTCATCAGCATAAACATGATACTGAAAACCATGGGATGAGATCAGAGTGCCCTACCCATGCTGGTCCCAAGCCCTCCCTCTGAAGTAACTTCCTGTTCGCAGTACCAGGAAGTCACGTCAGAGGGAAGGCTGAAGCTGGTGTGAGCAGCAGGTAGGAGTCCCTTCTTGCTGATGGGTGCAGTTAAAAGTTTCCTCATCACTGGAGTGTGGGAGGCTGGCCACCATCTTCCCTTACTATGCCACTGGGTCTGTTCTACCCTTGTTGCTGAATTTGGCCTGCCTGGGGCTAGCAAGGACGTACAGGCCCAGAAGCAGAAGGCTCAGGAATGGAATGTAGATCTGCTTGGTGCCACACATAGCCATCGGTCTGACTCTCATGACCTGGGTTTCCTCACTCTTCTGCAAAACAGAGCTGACTTTTACTGTCAACTCAGATTCGTCCCTGATTCTGGCAGTGCACCTATTGCATGGACAGTTTACCAGCTGCACTGAAGCACTGCTTTGGGCAGTGGAGGTTACCTCAGCAAGATGTGTCCTTCAAAAATGTCATCACCTGACATGGAGTGTGCTGATGACACTGGATATAAAGTTTCACATCACTGTAATGTGATATTTCCTGCCAGAAAGGCAGGAGGAAAGGTCAATCCATCAACTCAAGTACTTAACACAGACTGAACAAAACTGCCAACTCACCCTGTGATCAACATGGAAAATATGTCACTCACCATACTAAAAAGGAAAAGTACAGGGAGGAGGGGAGAGAACAAAGGAAAGGCTGAATGAAGTACTGTTCACAGTATAGTGCTTCTCAACCCTGTCCTGGCCAGGTCTCCAGTCTCTCCTGCATATTCATTGTGGTAATGCCGAAAATCCACTTGGCTAGGTGTGCCTCCAGGACAGGATTGGTGGTAGCATCCTCATTCACAGGATAACTACACCAACATTTGCTTTCTATTGAAGAAGGGATCTTGTAAAATAAATAAACTAAGCAAATACTAAAAGATTTGCAGCAGTTTATAGATAGCAGTACGTGACATATTCACCTCATAGCTAAACCCTATTAGCGTTGCCACATACCTCCTCTTTTCTCTTCCTTTTCCTTCCATCCTTGTGCATCTTGTCCCTCTCTCTTCCCTTCTATCCATTTACATCTTCTCCTCTCTCTTCCCTTCTATCCATTTACATCTTCTCTCTCTCTCTCTTCCCTTCTATCCATGTGCATCTTCTCCCTCTCTCTTCCCTTCTATCCATTTACATCTTCTCTCTCTCTCTCTCTCTCTTCCCTTCTATCCATTTACAGCTTCTCCTCTCTCTCTGTCTTCCCTTCTATCCATGTGCAGCATTGCTCCTCTGTCTCCCTGTACCCCCTTCCTTGTCCACCATTGCCCATCCGTATCTGCCCTATGCTCTATCCCCATCCAGCATATCTGTTGAGTCTCTGTCCCTCTCTCTGTGTCCTGCTTCTTCCTTCTCCCTTCCCTTTCACCAAACCTGGGACCCAGCATATCTCCCCCTCTCTTCCATCCCCCACTCCCCAGTTTGGTTTGATCCAATCCTGTCTCCCCCCCCCCCCCCCCCACTTTGCAGCTCCAACATCTATTAATACCTCCTCCTTCCACCCCAGCCCATGGAGCTCTACACTTTCTGTCTTCACCAACAGGCACTTCCAGCTGGGCATGGGGGCCTTTGGCTTTCCAGAGGCAACCTGGTTTAATCGCTGCCAGTGAAGACAGCAATTTCAGAGCTCCATGAGCTGGGGTGAAGGGAGAAGGTACAGAGAGATGCCAGACTCGGGAGAGAGGGAGGGAGCAAGCCTTGCCTGACCTTAAAGCAGTGTTCTTCAATGCAAGGCCAACAGCCTCATCTAATGCCAAAAAAACCCCAAAAAACGATGCTGGGGGGCCACCAATTTCCCACAGGCTTTGTTTTGAAGAACACAGCCCTAACAAGTATTCACTGAGTAGCTAGAACACACAGGCTGCTGGAAATTGAGAGGGACCCCATCCTCTGGGACTAACTGGGTTTCTGCTTAAGCCAGACAACTGCCTGATTCTATGTGTAATAACTAATTCCAGATGGATGGACGGTTGGCAGTATTTTCCTTCTGTAAACTCTGGTCTGCAGTATTTATCTATGTATTTTTGTGATTTACTCCTTGCTTGGTGGGGGATGGGTATATAAATTGTAGGGAAAGGGAAATGGGACTTGCCTTTCTGTGGTATTTTGCAACTACATTCAAACCTGTTTACATATATATAGGTACTTATTTTGTACCTGGGGCAATGGAGGGTTAAGTGACTTGCCCAGAGTCACAAGGAGCTGCAGTGGGAATCGAACCCAGTTCCCCAGAATCAAAGTCCGCTGCACTAACCACTAGGCGGCTACTCCACTCCAATTCTGTAATCTAGATACCCACATTTACACATTCAAGGGGCACATAAACAGGGGTGTGCTGGTAAATTTTTAACAACGGGCTCTCTCTCTCCAGGCATAGCCAGCCCTGAAATTTTTTTTTTTGGGGGGGGGGGAATACATGCCTCTCTCTCCCCTCCCTTGTGCAGGCACGCTTGTGCCGAGCCCCACCAGCCAATAAATGGATTGCCACCATTCTCTGCTGCTTGTTTCTGGCTCTGAGCTGCATGATGGAACCTTCTTGCGCTTGCATGAAAAGTCCCAGCCTGATGCTCAGAGAAACAAGGAGCAGGGAGCAGCAGCAGTCTATTTACTTGGCTGGTGGGGCCAGCATCACTGCCAGCAAAGTAAAAGAGAATTCAGGAGGGGGCCCAAGCCTACATTTTGGGAGTCAGTTGTTAAAGTAGCCATGGGGAGGCCTACTTTAACAACCGGCTCCCAAAATTCTTAAAAACTTAACAAACGGCTCTCGCGAGCCCGCTCCAGCACACCACTGCACATAAATGTAGAATTACTAGCACTTAGGCTTCTAACTATGGACTTACCCGTGAAAGTGCCACTGGGGAACCTATGTGTTGTTCTGCAATGACGTGCATAAACTTACATAGCACATGAAGGGCATGGGCGGGAATCCTTATGTGTGTAATTTACAGAATACTGTAAGTTACTTGTGTTCTGGCCACAGTTATGCAGGGTCTGTGGCTAGTAAATTGTGAACACGTAATGTAAGACATTTATTTCAAACGTAATGAAGCGCCACTCCTGGCACAGGCCATATTGGGATGAAATAGATAATACATAATCAAAATTCATGAAAAGAACCCCCAATAAATTTATAGAACAGACACATTCACTTAAAAAGAGACCAATACCAAGTTACGGAATGTCGTGGGAAGCCACCTGCTCAATTTCCCCAGTTGCGACAGGCAGAAATCACGACATATTGTAATAACTATATCCCGGTAGCAATCCCTCTGGGGCGGTGGTATGCTCCCTTCAGCAGTTCAAAACAAAGTCCTTCCAGACAACACAGCTTTTAGTTCAAACCAGTTTATTCCCCCTCCTCCACAAAACTCAGTTCAAAGGGTTAATGTCCCATTCAGTTCCAAAACATAGCAAAAAGAAAAACTCTCCATTTAAATCCAAGTTCTCCCAGTTCCAGCCTCCTGGGTTTCAGTTTCAAAAGTCTTCCCTCTTGAGGGGTCGCAGAATGGCAGTACACAACCCACAACACAGCTACTTAACTCCTGTGACCACCCACTGCCTTCAATCCCTGCAACTCTGCCCCAGAGTACAATTACAGTCTATGTCAATCGGTTCCTCCAAACCTGGTGTGCTGGGCCCTCCTGACTCTCCTTCCTCCAAACACTCCATTAACTCTGCCTCTCTGCTAGTTTGTTGGTTAGAGCCTTCCCCGTCCTCCCAGGTGGGAGGAATCTTGTACTGATTTCTGACCCAAGGGAATTGAGCTTTGTCATCACGGCTCCCCCTTCTGGCCCTTGTCTGCCATAGCAGCTGCTCTTTCCAGTCCTTACCTCCCTCCCTTCCACGTGGTGTCCCTAACGGGTTTTGGAACCTACCATCCCAATTCCTTCTCTCAGGGTCTTGTGGGAGATGTAGTCTGGCCTCATATCTCCTCCTCACCTGCTTAGACCCTCCAACCTCCTTACAATATGCAAGTGTCTTGGGCGAACCAGCTGCTCAGATGGAAGAGAAAAGCCCCAGCCATGGGAGCGAGGTTTTGCTTAATCATGCGAGACCTGTTACTCCCCTGCCTCCTGGGAAGGACTCTCAGCTGGGTCCTAGAGGGGTGCTTCAGTTGTCTGCATCCTCTCCAGGCGTGAGTGGCCATGCTTTGAGACTCCCCCTGGTGTAATGTCATTACGAGGACTGTCATATGCCCTGTCAGCAGGGGAGAAGCTGGAGGATCAGGTTGCAGCTCCAGAGGAGATTTTGCCACCATTGATCAAGCCAGCAGCAATAACCCTGGAATCGCTCTGGCTAGTTCTGGAGGCCCTCTACAACGTTTCTGCCAAGATTCTTCCAGTGGCCTCACAAAGTGTGTGGGTAAGATCCAGGTTTTGGATGAGAAAACTGCAGCTTTGGATACTAAGGTTGGGAATTTAGAGCTTCAGGTACAGCAGATTAAAACTACTCAAGTCACTGTGTTACAGGATAAGATGGTTCTTTATCGTCAGGTTAAGAACTTTGAGGACTATATTAAAGTATTGAATTTGAGATGGTTGAATTTTTCACAAGTGATTACATCTACTCCTAAAGTGAGATTTTATAAATTCTTAAAGGAGGTATTTAATTATGAGGAAGGACATGAATTGAGGTTGAAGGGGAGCAGACTCAGGACTAATGTCAAGAAGTATTTTTTGCAAGGAGAGGATGGTGGATATGTGGAATTCCCTCCCACGGGAGGTGGTGGAGATGAAAACAGTAATTCAAACATGCGTGGGGTAAACGCAAAGGAATCCTGTTTAGAAGGAATGGTTCTGCGGAATCTTAGTGGAGATTGGGTGGCGACGCCGGTAATTGGGAAATAAAACGGAAGCTGGGCAGACTTCTACGGTCTACGCCCTGATCCTGACTGAATAGATATGGATGGGCTGAAGTTTAAATTTTAAGGGGCTTCAACATTAGCTTCAGAACTTAGTACAAGAAGAGTGCTAGGCAGACTTCTACAGTCTGTGCCCTGAGAAAGGCAGGGACAAATCAAACTCAGGTACAAAGTATCGCATACCATGTAAAATGAGTTTATCTTGTTGGGCAGACTGGATGGACCGTAAGGTCTTTATCTGCTGTCATTTGCTATGTTACTATGTTACTCTTTGGGGTTCTACATGGAATGTTGCTACTAATTGGGATTCCGGAATCTCGTAACTCTTTAGGATTCCAGAATCTTCAGAACTTTTAGTACAAGAACAGAGCTGGGCAGACTTCTACAGTCTGTGCCCTGAAAATGGCAAGGACAAATCAAGATCAAGTATAAGTATGTAGTATCACATCATACCTTATACTATGAGTTTATCTTGTTGGGCAGACTGGCTGTACATCAACTAAACCATGTTGCTATGTTCTCATCACTAACACATCAACGTTCTCCTCCCCACATCAGCACACCTTTCCCCTTCAGTTTATCATTGGAATTCTTTTTAGAATTCACTTATTTCCTGGGTCTTTTATCCATTCAGTTTGGACCTCAGGAAGGGCGGGTCAGCTTCTGAAAGCCAGTCAAGAAATAAAGGTTAACAAAAAAAAACAAAACAAAACTGTGATTCATTACCGACAAACAATAAAATTCTAGTGTCTGCTTTTATGAAGTAGTTTTACATGCTGTTGGGTATTTATGGAAAGGACTTCATGCTGTTGCTTGGGGAGGCACTGCCCGGAGCTTAGTAAGAGCTTCCAGAGCTATTAGTCAGTGTTAATTGAATTGTTAAATGCAGAGGAAGGAACACTGCATGCTTGAAAATGTCCAGCCTGTCAAGAGGTTGTTCTCACTAAACCAGTCCCAGAATTTGGCTGTTAAGGAAGGAATACCAGCAAAACTGGGGCACAGGGTGACTGTTCGTGTTCTTGGTGCACCAAATTTGTTTTCTACTGCCAGGTAACCGAGAACAAGAGTGTTGAGTCTGTGGTACAAGTGCACCACTGTGTACTACTGAGGTTACACTCATGCTGCAAACAAACGATAGAGAGTTTTGCATTTCCTTCTGAAAGATATTAACATGTAAACTTTTTGAAAGGGGAGACAACCACACAAAGTGGAGGAACACTTAGGCCCTACGTGCGTCAGCAAGGCAGAATCCAAGGAGTAGGGTAGATAGGTTCTTCCAAAAAAAATCGAGGGAGACGCTAGGGCTCAGATCTACTACTACTACTACTTAACATTTCTAAAGCGCTACTAGGGTTACGCAGCGCTGTACAATTTAACATGGAAGGACAGTCCCTGCTCAAGGAGCTTACAATCTAAAAAGACAGGTGTACAATCTAAAGACAAGTGTAGAGTCCGTCTGGTAGGTAATACTATATTTCATGAGAGGTTAGGTGCCGAACGCGGCATTGAAGAGGTGAGTTTTAAGCAGAGATTTGAAAATGGGTAGGGAGGGAGCTTGGCGTAGGGGTTGAGGAAGATTGTTCCAGGCAAAGGGTGAGGCAAGGCAGAATGAGCGGAGCCTGGAGTTGGCAGTGGCGGAGAAGGGAACTGACAGGAGGGATTTGTCCTGTGAGCGGAGGTTACGGGCGGGGACATAGGGGGAGATGAGGGTAGAGAGGTAGTGAGGAGCCGCAGACCGGGTGCATTTGTAGGTAAGGAGGAGAAGCTTGAACTGTATGCGGTATCTGATCGGAAGCCAGTGAAGTGACTTGAGGAGAGGAGTGATGTGAGTATATCGGTTCTGGCAGAATATAAGACGTGCGGCAGCGTTCTGAACGGATTGAAGGGGGGGGTAGATGGCTACGTGGGAGGCCGGTGAGGAGTAGGTTGCAGTAGTCAAGGTGAGAGGTAATGAGAGCATGGACGAGAGTTCGTGTGGTTTGCTCAGATAGGATCTGAGTGTAAAGTTCTGAGCGTGCAATTTCCCGCATGTGGCAGTTCCTTAAATCCTTCAGCTTTTCTGTATTTGAGAGGTTTTTTTCACCTCTTTGCGCATTGCGCATTTGTGATAATGATTTTTATATATGTTTTTATTGCACTCTGCCCAGATGTTTGCATAAATAAATAAGTGAAACCAATCATTTATCTTCGTACAAAAAAAGTTATTTTGTTTATTTTCTTAGGGATTTTTTTTTCTTTGTATAACCAGAACTTCTGCACTCACTTAAGCTGCTTATTTTGTTTGAGCTCAGACCATAATCAGTCTGGCTGCAAACAGGGCCGGATTAATGCATAGGCACACTAGGTGCGTGCCTAGGGCCCATATATTTAGGGGGGCACTGACAGATGTGCTCGGGATTCAGGATTCTAGGGTTGTCTGAAAACTTTCAGGCCTTTACAGATTTTTGCACTAATCTCTGGAAGTCGGATGCACGGCTACAACGTCTGAAAAGTGTTCAAAGGTTCGACCTCTCTCTGCATTTCTCGAATCCTCCTCTCTGCCTGATTTTAGTGTCACTAACAGAAGAGATTTGGGTAGGATCCAACTTATGGGAAATCATGGGGGAGTGGGAGAACTGGAAGGCAGCTCTAGTCTCAGGAAGGGAGGGAATGAGCCGGCCGGGGGGGGGGGGGGGGGGAACATACATACATAGTAACATAGTAGATGACGGCAGAAAAAGACCTGCACGGTCCATACAGTCTGCCCAACAAGATAAACTCATATGTGCTACTTTTTGTGTATACCTTACCTTGATTTGTATCTGTCCTTTTCAGGGCACAGACCGTATAAGTCTGCCCAGCACTATCCCCGCCTCCCAACCACCAGTCCCGCCTCCCACCACCGGCTCTGGCACAGACCGTATAAGTCTGCCCAGCACTATCCCCGCCTCCCACCACCGGCTCTGGCACAGACCGTATAAGTCTGCCCAGCACTATCCCCGCCTCCCAACCTCCAGTCCCGCCTCCCACCACCGGCTCTGGCACAGACCGTATAAGTCTGCCCAGCACTATCCCTGCCTCCCAATGTTTCTGTGTGTTGCTAATAAGGCTTCTGGATGAAGGATGAGGAAGGTGGACTGAGCTCTGCAAGGAACACTGGACTGACTTTGGAGAGGTGGAGTCGGTGAGTGGCCTAGAGGGGAAGGTGCCGAGAAAGGGTAGGAATGGGACATGTGAGTGGGCTGCAACAGGCTGAGGAAATGCATGAACTTTACATGATGATGAGCAGAGCTAGTTGGAGGAGGGGCACTCGGTGAGCATTTGAGTAGCAGACAGCAGAGCACCGCCAGAAGAACAAGAAGATGGTCACGTGAGTGTGACGAGTTAGAAAGCTGCTCACATGATTGTGTCTGAAGAGCCAGGTGCATGTTTGTGTGTTTCCTCTGGTAGCAAGGTCTCATGGAGGTGCATAATCGAATAGGGCGCCCAAGTTTTCCTGAGGGCGTCCTCACAGGACATCCCACGAAGGAGCAGGGAAACCTGTATTATCGAAACAAGATGGGCGGCCATCTTTCGTTTCGATAATACGGTCGGGGACGTCCAAATCTCCACATTTAGGTCGACCTTAGAGATGGTCGTCCCTAGAGATGGTCATCCCCGAATTTCGGCCATAATGGAAAACAAGGACACCCATCTCAGAAACGACCAAATCCAAGCCCTTTGGTCATGGGAGGAGCCAGCATTCGTAGTGCACTGGTCCCCCTGACATGCCAGGACACCAACCGGGCACCCTAGGGGGCACTGCAGTGGACTTCAGAAAAAACTCCCAGGTGCATAGCTCCCTTACCTTGTGTGCTGAGCCCCCCAAAACCCACTCCCCACAACTGTACACCACTACCATAGCCCTTAGGGATGAAGGGAGGGGGGGGCACCTAGATGTGGGTACAGTGGGTTTGTGGTGGGTTTTGGAGGGCTCACATTTACCACCACAAGTTTAATAGGTAGGGAGGGGATGGGACTAAAGTGCACTGCAGTACCCACTAAAACTGCTCCAGGGACCTGCATACTGCTGTCATGGAGCTGGGTATGATATTTGAGGCTGACATAGAGGCTGGAAAAAAATATTAAAATTTTTTTTTTTTTAGGGTGGGAGGGAGTTAGTGACAGTCCCTTCTCAATAGAGCTTACAATCTAAAAAATACAGACAGACAAGACAATTAAGGGCGAGGGAAGTACTGGGTGAGAAGGAACAAGGGGAGGGCAATTGAGTAGTGGCTAGGAGCCAAAAGCAGTGGTGAAAAGATGATTTTTCACCATTTGAAAACAGGTAGAGATGGAGCTAAACGTATAGGTCCAGGAAGTCTATTTCAGGCATAAGGTGCCGCGAGGGAAAAGGAACGAAGTCTGGAGTTAGCAGTGGAGGAGAAGGGGGACGACAAGAGAGATTTGTTCAGTGAGCGGAGTTCACGGGGAGGAATGTAGGGAGAGATGAGAGTGGAGAGGTAATGGGGGGCTGCAGAATGGATGCATTTAAAGGTCAATAAGAGAAGTTTGAACTGTATGCGGAAGCGGACAGGGAGCCAGTGAAGTGACTTGAGGAGTGGGCTAGTGTGGGTAAAAGGATTTTGGCGGAAAATAAGTTGTGCTGCAGAATTTTGGACAGACTGGATAGGAGAGAGATGGCTGAGTGGAAGACCAGTGAGAAGCAAATTGCAATAATCCAAGCGAGAGGTGACAAGGGTTTGTATAAGGGTTCTGGTAGCATATTCAGAGGGGAAGGGGCGAATTTTGCTAATGTTGTAGATAAAGAAACGACAGGTTTTGGCGATCTGTTGAATATGCGCAGAGAAGAAGAGAGAGGAATCAAAGATGACTCCAAGGTTACGAGCCAAGGAGATAGGGAGGATGTGAGAGCCATTAACAGAGATAGAGAATGGGGGAAGAGGGGAGGTGGGTTTAGGGGGAAAATGAGAAGTTCAGTTTTGGTAATGTTTAGTTTCAGATGGCGTTGAGACATCCAAGCACCAATTTCGGACATGCGGGATGAAATTTTGTCCTGGATTACGGTTGAGATTTCAGGGGTAGAGATGTAGATCTGAAAGTCATCTGCATAAAGATGGTATTGAAAGCCATGGGATGAAATCAGGGTACCAAGAGAAGAGGTAGAGATGGAGAAAAGGAGGGGTCCAAGGACAGAACCCTGGGGGACACCAACTGAAAGAGGGATGGAAGTTGAAGAGGAACCGCCAGAGTGAACACTAAAAGTGCGAAGTGAGAGGTAGGAGGAGAACCAGGAAAGAACAGGGCCCTGGAATCCAATCGAGGATAGCTTATCTAGGCGTATGGTGTGGTCAACAGTGTCCAAAGCAGCAGATAGGTCAAGAAGGATAAGGATAGAATAGAGACCTCTTATCCCATGCTTATCCCATGCCTTTTTAAATTCAGACACAGTCCTCGACTCCACAACCTCCACCGGGAGGCCATTCCACACTTCCACCACCCTTTCTGTGAAATAATACTTTCTTAGATTACTCCTAAGCCAATATTCCCTCTTAACTTCATCGTATGCCCCCTCGTGCCAGAGTTTTCCTTCAATTGAAAAAGGCTCTCTTCCTGTACATAAATGCCTTTCAGATATTTAAACATCTCTATCATGTCTCCTCTCTCCCTCCTCTCTTCCAGCGTATACATGTTGAGGTTCCTAAGCCTCTCCCTATATTTTTTGTGTTCAAGACCGCTTACTAATTTTGTAGTTGCCCTCTGGACCGATGATCTCAGTGTCTCAAATTACCCATAGGACTTGCATTATGCCAAAGAAAGCTTCCTTCTGGCGGTGCTAAAATGTAATCAGGGAAATTCTATAAATGGTTTGCAAATTTCCGTGCTATTTTGAAATGCGTGCGAAACTCAATTGGCTAACAAGCCAATTAGTGCCAATAATTGGGCGCTAACAATAGAGTTTTGCTGTTAATTGGCAACAATTTGGATTTTGCGTGCGCATGTTGCTAAGTGCTAGTCTATAAAGATCCACGTGCAAATCTTATAGGGGGCCTTTTACTAAGGTGTGCTAGCGTTTTTAGCACTTTTTTAAAAAATCAGCTGGCGCTAAATGCCGAGATGCCCATTCTATTCCTAGCACGAGCTAAAAATGTTAGCGCATCTTAGTAAAAGACCCCCATAGTGCGTAACTCAAAAGGGTTGTAGCCATGGGAAGGGCATGGGCAGGTCAAAGGCATTCGCTAAAGACGCAGCAGTATTATAGAATATGGGGGAGCCACATCTAACTTACCAATCAAGACCTAGACCAGGCTTCAGTTGGTGCAAATCCTCATGCACGAAGCTGGGCACCAATCCCAACGTTATCTGTTATTCTATACACGGCATCCAACTCGGAGTGCTGTTTATAGTATAGCGCTCCACATATTTGTTTGGGTGCCATTTATTGAATCTAGTCTAATATGTATAGACAGCTTATCAGGGGCATTGCCAGACCTTACGGTGGGAGGGGGCCAGAGCCCGAGGTTGGGGGCACATTTTGAGTGCCACCTCGCCTTTGCTTGCGGGGGTCTCCAACCCCTGCCAGCCGAAGCCTTCAGCGCCGGTCTCTGGCGCAGCCACATTCGCTGCCCTGCATGCTCTTCTTTCTTGTTCTTGCTCCTCCTGTGCACGCTGATGCTCCTTTGTGTGGAACTGAGAAGGAGCGTCAGCATGCACAGGAGGAGCAAGAACAGCAGGGCAGCGAACGCGGCTGCGCCAGAGACCGGCGCTGAAGAAGGCTTCATCTGGCAGGGCTTGGGGACCCCTGCCAGCCAAACCAGGGGCCTGGACGAAATTTGCAGGGGCCCAGGCCACCGTGGCCTCCAATAGCTACGTCCCTGCAGCTTATTAAGCTGTTTTTGAAAATGTTTTAATCCAGTCTTTGGCATCTTGCTCAATAGAAAATATTTCTTATCTGTCTGTCACTTTTTTTTTTTCTGGTCTCTGACAGCATTTCTTTGTACTCAAGAATCTTCTGTCTCCACACAGAAAAAAAGCACTTGACAGTCACATTTCTTTTAACAAAGCTGTTCTTGTGTTATTCTCCTATACCACTAGGTCTGGTTTTTCACATTGAGCTTCTTATCAGTTGATCAAACCTCTTCAGTCACCATAATTCTTAGTGTCGTGATTCCAGTTCTTTTCTGGTACAGGCACTGTTATAGCATTTACAAAGTTCCCAATGAATGAGACCATGTCATTTTATTTTGTCTTTCTGTATAAATCTATTTTTCCTATTAGAACTTCACAGCCAGTTATAAGATGAGTAAATGCAGTGCATTTTTTGTAGCGAAAAAGGTGCTGGTACTCAAATGCTAGGCCACCCTTCAGGGGGTGGGGTAATCACTGAGAGACCCACCTGAAAATAGCCAGCCCCCCTGCAACCAGTCACAGAATCTATGACAAGGCAGAATTGGTGTGTAGAGCCTGAGCTTTTTCATTAAAACTTGAGGTCCATGGGTCAATTGTAGCAGACAATGGAAAAGGTGCCGGTACTCAGTACCCCCTCAAAAAAAGCCCTGAGTAAATAATTCCAGCTCTTTCTGGCAGAATCTACATGTAGAAACCCCTAAGATGGTTCTATAAGTGGATGGCAGAGACGTAATGGTATCGCACTGTGACCTGTATATTTCCCTTCAATTTCCAGAACAAGGAGCTTCAAAGCATTTCAATGCCAGTCCTCTCAACTACCCACACCCATCCTGTTAGACTATCAATGAAATGAAATGCTTTGATGTACCCATGCATACCTCCTACCCACCCCCACCTTTTTAGACTGGCATTGAAATGCTTTGAAGCTTCACTTATATATACTATCAACTAACACATTTGCTTATTTCCGATCTGACGAAGAAGGGCAACCTTCGAAAGCTAATCAAGAAATGTATTAAGTTATGTCCAATAAAAAAGGTATCATCTTATTTTCTTTTCCATGTTTTATTTTGTTTGATTTCTATTGATAACCTTTAAGAGTGCACTAACATGGCTACCACACCTCTCTACTTACAGAACAAGGAGCAAACTCTCCTAAGCAGTGATGTAATAGTAGGAATTAGACTTCTTTTATCAGAAAACAGGGACTAGTATAAAACCTTGGCCCCATTGAAATCTTTGGTCTTTCGATCCCTGGTCAGTGCAGTACAGTGCAAGGGGACAGCGATCTTTGGCTAGCCCAGCCATTATACCAGGAAGAGTTTGTACCCTGACAAGGTCTTCACTTAGGGCTTCTCAGCATACTCTTCCCAATCCTGGATGGGAGGAAGGGGAGGAAAGGAAGCGCCCCACCCAAGATTGGAAAGAGTATGCTGAGAAGTCCTGAGAGAAAACCCTGCCATGGGAATTCAGAGGAGAAAGGTCCATGGTATGACTGCACAATTAATATTATGTACACGTCTAGATGCCCCATTTCAGAAAGGAAATAGAGGAACTAGAAAAGGTTCACAGAACAATGACAAAAATGACAGGACGGAGCACCTCCCTTCTGAGAAAGGCTAAACAGACTCCTGGTGCAGGCCCTTTAGCCAAAACACCACTCTTGTCAAGTCAAGTGAAGTTTTAAATAAAGGATATAGAAACGCCTTTTCTTACTTTGTCATCTCCACTGTGTTTCTTGTTGCCTTGTGCTTGGAGTGGAGGATTGTTCTTCTGTTTAAATGCGATACATGTCATGCCTTTTTGCCTACCTGAAAATGAGAAAGCAGTGATGGGATCTCAAATTCCAATAGAGTCAATGTGCCCAGCTTCTCTCTACCAGACTTCATCCATCAGCGTCAATTCCAGACTATGCTACAATTGTGGACGTCTGAATACAACCTGTCCAAGGGTGTCCCATTTACACCACCAGAGTATCAATTGGTCCCTCACATTGGATGCTTCCAATCCCAATTGGGGATCCCACCTTGGATCTCTTCTCACTTAAGAGACCTGGTCAGTTTGAAATATTGCTCCATATCAATCTTCTGGAGCTCCGAGCAATATTTTACTCCCTTCGGGTATTTGTATGTCTTCTTCAAGATTACTCAGTGCTAGTTCGAGTTGCAATGTTTTACGTCAACAAGCAGCAATGAATAGGTTTCCTGTGCTGATGCTAGCATTTGGAACTTCATGATGCCCAATCACATACACATTCAAGACACTTACATCTCAAGCTTTCAGAATCAGAACAGCTTCAACCGAGTTCTTCAACCTCACAAGTGTTCGCTGGATCAACAAATGCTTTCAAGCCTGGCGAGCATCCTGAATAGACCTTTTCTCCAGCAGTGAGAATGCAAATCTACCTCTCTGTTATTCAGTGCACCTTTCTCGGTATTGACTGGCAAGGGATGATCTGTTCATAAATCAGTCTTGGTCCTCCTTTACAAGTATTGTCTCACCTCTCTCATAGCAAAGACCCTGAACAAGTTTGAACACCCTACTGGCCTTATCAGAACTGCTCAGAAGACTCTGTTTAGGTTTCAATTATTTACATTGCTAATCACTGAAAACAAGGGTCTCCATTCTATATCTAAATCTTGAATTACTAGCTCTGACAGTGTGGAAACTGATCAGTTTCTCCTCTAGGATATAGATTGGGCACTGCAAGAAAACCAGCTGCCAAGCGTACTCGAGGATCACTCAAAGCGTTACATTGCAGCCCTGAAAACTTTGAAAGAATGATTGACAAGGGTTTGGAAGCACAAGAAGGAAATTTTGATACAACACGACAATGCTAGGTCTCACACAGAATGAAACACCATAGAGGCAATTGCAGAGATGGGTCTCACAGTAATACCCATCTGCCATACAGCCCAGACTTTGAGCCATGAGATTCCCATCTTTTTCCAAAATTGAAGGAATACCTTTGGGGGCATCTGTTCGACTTGAATGAAAGAGATGGAAAGAACTGTGAGCAGCTGGTTGAAGAGACCAACTGTGCAGTTCTTTCGTGACAGCTTTCAAAGACTTGTCCATCAGCAGAAATGTGTGAGAACGGTGGTTCACTATTTAGAAATGTAAATCGATGTAATTAAAGAACGAGTTTCAAGTATTATTGTTTTCATGTTTTTATTCATTTCAATATCTTCATTTAAACAAAAGTCATGAACGTGGAGGCATTACTTTTCATGACCAGGGCTCTTTTGAGGGGGTACTTGGGGGTACTGAGTACTGGCACCTTTTCCATTGTCTGCTAAAATTGACCCATGGTCCCCAAGTTTTAATGAAAGATCTCATGCTCTAAACACCAATTCTGCCTTGTTATAGATTCTGTCATAGGAGCCAACGTTTCAAAATTATTGGGGGTGCTAAGCCCAATGGAAATGACCCCTCCCTGGACACATACAAGGAATTTTCTCAATATTGGGGGTGCGACTGGTTGCAGGATGTTTTGCATATTTTGGGGTGGGTCTCTCAGTGATCACCCTACCCCTGAAGGGTGGCCTGGCATTTGAGTACCGGCACCTTTTTTGCTAGAAAAAACGCACTGCATGTAACCCTTGTATACTTCCCTCCAAAAGCTACAGCTGTACTCTGGATATTGACATGAATGTGCCTCCTGTCACTGAACAGGAAGGCACATTTTGGAGTCCTGCTGCACAACTTGTACAGGTGAGAAGCAACATTTTCTCTTGCATATGCAGCAAAAGCTTAACAAACAAAAAAACTTCACTTCACTGGCTTCCGATCAGATACCGCATACAGTTCAAGCTTCTCCTTCTTACCTACAAATGCGCTCAGTCTGCAACCCCACATTACCTCTCTACCCTCATCTCCCCTTACGTCCCCGCCCGAAACCTCCGCTCACAGGACAAATCCCTCCTCTCAGTACCCTTCACCAGCACCGCCAACTCCAGGCTCCGCCCATTCTGCCTCGCCTCACCCTATGCTTGGAATAAACTTCTTGAGCCCCTACGCCAAGCCCCCTCCATACCCATCTTCAAATCCTTGCTCAAAGCCCACCTCTTCAATGTTGCCTTCGGCACCTAACCTTTTTACCTTTCAGGAAATCTAGACTGCCCCTATTTGACTGACTGTACATTTGTCCTTTAGATTGTAAGCTCTTTGAGCAGGGACTGTCCTTCTATGTTAAATTGTACAGCGCTGCGTAACCCTAGTAGCGCTCTAGAAATGTTATATAGTAGTAAAACAAAAAAACTAATGTAAAATGACTCCTTTTTAATATAATGGGGGGTTTTTTCTCCAGCTTTCAAGAGTTAACACTCCCTTCCTCAGGTCCAAACAGGATGTGAAGGTCAAAGCATGAGAAAACATTGCCAAAAAATACAAGGGACTCATCAAATACAGTACACGAACAGTGTAAAGGGGAAGTGAGGGACTGATGTGTTAGCAGGATAAGAAGGTAGCAGAGAAGCAGCAAACTTAAGTACATAAGTACATAAGTAGTGCCATACTGGGAAAGACCAAAGGTCCATCTAGCCCAGCTTCCTGTCACCGACAGTGGCCAATCCAGGTCAAGGGCACCTGGCACGCTCTCCAAACGTAAAAACATTCCAGACAAGTTATACCTAAAAATGCGGAATTTTTCCAAGTCCATTTAATAGCGGTCTATGGACTTGTCCTTTAGGAATCTATCTAACCCCTTTTTAAACTCCGTCAAGCTAACCGCCCGTACCACGTTCTCCGGCAACGAATTCCAGAGTCTAATTACACGTTGGGTGAAGAAAAATTTTCTCCGATTCGTTTTAAATTTACCACACTGTAGCTTCAACTCATGCCCTCTAGTCCTAGTATTTTTGGATAGCGTGAACAGTCGCTTCACATCCACCCGATCCATTCCACTCATTATTTTATACACTTCTATCATATCTCCCCTCAGCCGTCTCTTCTCCAAGCTGAAAAGCCCTAGCCTTCTCAACCTCTCTTCATAGGAAAGTCGTCCCATCCCCACTATCATTTTCGTCGCCCTTCGCTGTACCTTTTCCAATTTTACTATATCTTTTTTGAGATACGGAGACCAGTACTGAACACAGTACTCCAGGTGCGGTCGCACCATGGAGCGATACAACGGCATTATAACATCCGCACACCTGGACTCCATACCCTTCCTAATAACACCCAACATTCTATTCGCTTTCCTAGCCGCAGCAGCAGTTGGCAGTAGTTTTGAGGGCTATTACTTTGGCCCTCCCTTTAGAAACAAAAATCTTCTTCCTTGTATTAACCATTGTAGTGTTCACTCTGGCTGTCTGACGAATAATTTCTCAGTTTGCCAGACCTTGATCGAGGAAAGTTAAATATTTAAGCCAAAAGTTGTTGACTTCATCAGGGCCAGGACTCTTCCAATGTGGAAAACAGCGGAAGTAACAAAAAGCGAAATTTGTCCACCAAAGGCAATCAAATCTTTTATTTAAAAAATCCTCACTTACGCATTTAAGAAATATTTAATGGAGATCTTACATTATTCCTCAGAAACGTTTCCGCCAATAAGTAAAATTTACTATATTCTACCAAAGAAAGATTTACAACAACTTCCGGAGGTTCCTGACTTACCAAGAGTAAATAAAGATACTCTGAATTTGACTGATTTCTTAGAGGCCTCTATATCCGAAGAATCTGAAAGGTTGACTTTGATGGTGACGTTTGTATTTGAGCAAGACCTGGAGGCAATTAAACGCCTATACTTTAGAAACTTAAAGATACTCTTCCTAGGTAAAAAGATTTGGATGTTCCCAGATGTAACTAGATCAACCCAGGAAAGAAGGAGAGCTTTTCTAACTCTTAGGGCCGAAACTTTGGCTCTGGGAGCATTATTTTATCTCAACTATCCTTGTAAATGTGTGATTAAATTTTTGGGGATAAAATATATATTTTTTCAGCCTGAACATCTTAGTGAATTTATAAAAATGAAGAAATTGGCTGCTGGCTAGAACCAATTAATCGGGTATATTTAGTTTGGATAGATGGGTGCTAAGCTATATTATTCTTAAAGTTTTCCTTAGCATTTCTCCATGTATTTTCTTTCATGTGGCCTTCCCTATAGTGGTCTAAAGAGGGGGGGGGAAAATGTTTTTCTTATAAAAATATAATTGTGTTTACAATTTTAAGTTCCGTATTGCTGGTTCAAGTTTGTACATGACTTGTAAAAATTTAAATGCATTAAAAATAAAAATAAAAATAAAAAATCCTCACTTGACTTGACTTGGGCCGTGTTTCAGCCAAATGGCCAGCATCAGGAGTCTAAAAAATAACAAAAGAGGTGTATCAATAAATAAATAAATAAATAAATACATACATACATAAAAGAGAATTAAAATATAAACAATAAACTCAAATGAATAAAACATAATGGAATTCTTCCTACACAACATAATAAACACTTGAACAGTTTAAAAATGATGTAAGATATAATAAAACTATGACACAATAAACATAGTAACATAGTAGATGATGGCAGAAAAAGACCTGCACGGTTCATCTAGTCTGTCCAACAAGATAAACTCATATGTGCTACTTCTTGTGTATACCTTACCTTGATTTGTGTAAATATACATTGCTAAAATATATAAATGGAAAGTTTGCTCTTAAGGCTGTTAAAACCACCTAACTAATAAAAATAGCCAGATCGAATTGAATAAGCTGTGGTATATTTGTGAAATGGAAAGACTGAAGGCTATTCGTTGTAAAACTTTCTCTAAATGGGAGGTGATTTGGGAGCCTTTTGTTTCACGTTGTTCCTTTTAAACATATTCTTTTAAGGTAGTGGGGTTTTTTTTTTATCCTTTAACTTTGTTCTTTTTCCTTTTTCGTATATTCATTAGTTTTGTGGTTTCCTTTTCAAAAACTTTTGTTATAAAAAATAGAAGTTATAATTTAGTGCACAATTAACTGATATTTAGAGGTTTATCATATTTTTAAGCTGTTTCCTCTTTTCTGTTTATTGAAGTTGTATTTGATGTTTTATATTATCTCTATTTATTTAATAAAGACTTCTTTACATTTGAAAAATAGCCAGACCTCATGGAAAATTTGCATGCACATTTGCTTCAAAATTATGAATACTTAAACTTACAACTAAGACCCCGTCCCCAACCTATGAAAATGATGCATTTATTTGTCAGAAGTCCATTGAACGATACGAGTCTCATCAAACCTTACTGCTCTACCATTGAAAAGAATTGTGGATACAAGATAAACAAAACAGAAAATGATAACAATGCTAATCTCATCAATTCTTGCTACTATGAAATAGAAGAGAAACAAATTAACATATTTACATATCGAACATATCAATGGCAAGTGACCAACTCACCTGCAAATGCGCAGTAGAGACTTCCCTCTCTGTCCCGCCCTCGCATCAAGACGTGATGACGTCAGAGGGCGGAACAGAGAGGGAAATGGAGTTGGACACTGCCGCTGGAGCCTGGAAACGAACATCGCACGCACCAACCTGCACCCTCCCCCCCATCCCCGCCGCCGCTCCCTCCCCCCTCCGTATCGGGCCCCCTGCACTGACCTGACAGCGCCTCTCACCTCCGTGTGGAAGCGCTGCAGGCAGCAGCAGAGCGATCTGCTGCTGCCTGCAGCACTTTCACATGGAGGTGAGAGGCGCTGTCAGATTAGTGCAGGGGGCCCGGCACGGAGGGGGGAGGGAGCGGCGGCGAGGAGGGTAGCTGGAAATCTCGCCCGTTTTAACGGGCTTAACGGCTAGTATATGTATATTTCTAATTGTGTGAACACTCAAAATATAACGAAAAGCGAGCTTGTATATTGGTATAGGTTAACAACGTAAAAAATAAAAAAAAAATGGGGGAAAAGACCTCAGAAAATGGTGACCACCAGCTACAAAACCGAAGTGACTGAATCTTACTGGTCACAGTTCTTTGTAATCATCGGTCGTAAAAAAAACCCCCAAACCAACCTATGTGTGTTTGTGCAAATCTTTTTGATCTGTTTTATTTTCTTTATTGCGTTATGTGAGAAACAAAAAAGGATTTCGTCCAATCAGCAAACTCTCCCCACCGCAATACTGTAGTCGTAGTTGATAAATCCAACTTAACTGAGTAAGCTTGGCTGTGTGCAACTGTCCCAGGAAGGCATCCAGACTCAACGGACCCGTTTCACCGTGGAGCTTCTTCAGGGGATATTGGATATCAAACTGCTAAGTGCAGGTTACAACTCGGCAGTAGCGTTCGACAGGTACTGCGGACTTTAATTCTTACACTGACTTTAAGCGAGCTTCCCCTTTGCGTTTGTTACTTTGTTATTTCTAATTGTGCAAATAAACTATATATCAAAAATAGGAGATCAATTCATTTTTATGTGTTTATTGTTTTTTTTATCATGTTATATATATATACATCTTTTTGTTATTTTGTAGACTCCTGATTTAGGCCATTTAGCCGAACACAGCCCACATCAAGTCATGTGAAGGTTTTTTTAACACAAGAGATCTGAGCGCCTTCATACTCAGGTTTATGGAGCTTGTCCTTGCTAATGGTCAGGCACAAGGGTAATACGTTCTTTGATTAGAAGCCAGTGCAATTTTTCTCAGAGGGGCTTGGCACTTTCGAATCGCAATTTACCAAATATCACTCTAGCTGCTGTATTTTGAGCGGCCTGGAGTTTCTTAGTGAGTTGTTCTTTGCATGATTTATAGAATGCTACCATTTACACAAGGGCGGCCCAAGACAATCTGCCACCTGAGGCGAGGAATGAGCCGCCGCCCCCGCCCCCAAGGCAAGGAATGAGCTGCTGCTGCCGCAACCCTCCCCCTGCCACAGACTACCATCTGTCCTCTTCCTTCCCCAGCCTCCTTCCACCAATTTCCAATTTACCTTTTCTTTCTTGTTTTTCCAAAGGCGGTGGCAGCGATTCCCACAGAGGCTGCCTGGCCCCTTCTCTCTATTGTGGCCCGCCTCTCTGATGTAATTTCCTGTTTCTTCAGAGGCGGGGCGGGCCGCAGTAGACTGAAGGGGCCAGGCAGCCTCTGTGGGAATCGCTGCCACCGCCTTTGGAAAAACAAGAAAAGGTGAATTGGTGGAAAGGGGTTGGGGAAGTAAGGGCAGGAGGCGATGCCTTCAAAGAAGAGTGTCACCTGAGGCCCCCGCCTCAGGTGGCCTAATGATAGGGCCACCACTGCATTTACATACCTAACTGGTACTATTTGGCTCATTCTATGAAATTGTACACACAAATCGGGAACGCAGCTAAATTTGTGTGCACAATTTTTGGCAATCTTTATAGAATCAAGGAGACAGGGGCTGAATATCTGCAGATTCTAGACATTTATTTATTTTTTTTTATTTTATTGCATTTGTATCCCACATTTTCCCACCTATTTGCAGGCTCAATGTGGCTTACGGAGTCTTGTTATGGCATTAACATTACAGGATATCAGATACAATTAATGAAGATGTATTAAGATTAAGTGGGGGTATAGAAAAGAGTTAGATGGGTGAGTATAGAAGGTAGATTGTCTTAACTGGTTGGGTTGGCGAAATTGTTAAGTGGGTTATGGTTTTTCTTTGTACGCCTTGTTGAAGAGATATTATTATTATTATTATTTATTGCATTTGTATCCCACATTTTCCCACCTCTTTGCAGACTCAATGTGGCTTACAATACATCATGAATAGTGAGAATACATGAGAAAGTATACCTTTAGTAATAGCATAGAATTTTTGGTAACATGTCTTCAGAGATTTACGAAAGTTGGTTATTTCGTCTATTGTTTTCAAATCCTTAGGTAATGCATTCCACAGTTGCGTGCTCATGTAGGAGAAGGTAGTGGCATGTAACAGCTTGTATTTTAGTCCTTTGCAGCCGGGGAAGTGCAGATTGAGGAATTTGCGGGCTGTTCTTTTAGCGTTTCTGGGAGGCAGGTCCACGAGATTTAGCATGTAGGTTGGGGCGTCTGCATGGATGATTTTGTGTACAATCATGCATATCTTGAACGTGATGCGTTCCTTAAGTGGGAGCCAGTGAAATTTCTGTCTTAGGGGTCTTGCACTTTCATATTTAGTTTTTCCAAATATGAGTCTAGCGGCAGTGTTCTGGGCTGTTTGGAGTTTTTTGATAGTCTGTTCTTTGCAGCCAGCATATAGTGCGTTGCAGTAGTCCAAGTGACTTATTACCATAGATTGTACTAGGGTACGGAAGATGTATCTCGGTAAGAAAGGTTTTACTCTTTTGAGTTTCCACATGGAGAAGAACATTTTTTTTGTCGTATTCTTCACGTGGGTATCGAGTGTGAGGTTTCTATCAATGGTAACTCCAAGGATTTTCACATTTTGTGAAACGGGAAGAGAACAATATGGTGTGGTTATGGTGGTGAAGTTGTTTGTGTTATATTGTGAGGTGAATATGAGACATTGTGTTTTTTCTGCGTTAAGTTTTAGCTGGAATGCATCCACCCAGGAGTGCATGATTTGGAGGCTTTGGTTGATCTCGTTGGTGATTTCATTCAGATTGTGTTTAAACGGGATATAGATCGTGACATTGTCTGCACATATGTTTACAGGTGAAAAGCCCCCTCCTCCCCCATTACAAAGGCATATTATGTTTTAAATATAAAAATGACATTTCCCATTTTCATGATTTCTGCTTGCCGGTGCTTGACTTCTGTATCCAAACTCATAAATGTCCATGTCACTGTAGTTAAAGATAGCTGCATAGCTCATGGGAATTTTGAAATTAGTACTAACAGCCCTGGAGGGTGAGTTCTTGTTGATTTTGGCCCACCGCACACATTTTTACTACTGTGTGGTGCTGATGGAAGAAAGAGAATGGAGACCAAGAAAAACACACGTAGCAGGTCAGAAGAACTGCTAGAAAAATAACAGAAATGTCTGTGTTTGTGCCGTATCTGTTTCTGATGGGTCAGTCTGTGAGGACTGTCCTGACATTAACCAGACGTGGATTAATACAACAGCCTTTTTCTCATTGTCTGTTTCACAGATGTATGGTATTGTAATTAATATCTTTCAGCTAGTTGACTGTATAACCTCAGGCACAGAGCTTTCAGTTAGTGGAAATTTTCTAACCTGTCTGCATCCACAGGATCAAATTCTGAATTCAATCAATACTTTTGCTCAGATAAGTCATCTACTATTCATTATTATTAATCTATAGTAGGAATCAAGAAGACTTGATAGCAGTAGATGGCATGAGCCTATCTAGCCCATTATGTGGGCTGAAGCCAGTAGGCGGAGCTTGTCACCCTGCTATCAGTTTAATTGTTTTGAGTGTTCCAAGATGGTGGTGGCTGCTGCAATGGGGAGAATTGAAGTCTCCTTGAGTGGAGACCAGCTTCAGCCTTGTGACTTCATGCTGTCTCCTGGAACAATCCTGGCTGTCTGATTAGCTGCTGATATTCCCGTCCAGCGGTATGGATCATATTCAAGCATTGTTAGAACATTCTAGATTTAAGTTCTATTGAGATATTGGCAGAACACGCGAGGGCTGCCAGTTTTCCACCACAATATGCAATGCCTAATTGTCAATAGAACACAACAATTACCATCCCAATGTTACAACTTCTAGAATATATTTTTTTCAAAATTATACAAAACAACTCCTACATTTTCTTCAGAAACCTCATGGGTGACTCATTTCACACCCCACAACTCAGTGATTCGCCACATTCTTCATAGATTCACAGTGACATTACTTTTTTTTATTCTAAAAACTAGTAAAAGAGGCCCGTTTCACAGCAAATGAAACGGGCGCTAGCAAGGTGTTCGTCGCCAACACCCCTCCCTCCCTGGCCAACCCCTTCATTATTCTTCCATTGCCCCGCCCCCAACGTCATGACGTTTGATGCGAGGGTGGGGCCCGGAGCGATTTCCCACCCCCCGCCTCCCTCCCTGCCAACCCCTTCGTTGTTCTGCCATTGCTCCGCCCTCGAGGGCGGGGCCCGGAGCAATTTTGGTGGCTTCACCACCACGAGCCTTCGAACCTTTTTGAAGGAAGTCAGGGCTTGGCTTCACTGACGTCAGTGTCCTCAGAACTTTGAGGGTGAGTTTTATTATAGTAGATTGTTTTAAGATATTTTTGAAAGACATGGGCCATGTTTCGCTCCAGTAGTAAGCTTCATCAGAGCTGGGTCCTGAAAAACAATTCAGAACAGTGACAAAACAATTCACAAAAGAGGAGCTGTAGCAGGGGCGTAGCCACAGGTGGGCCTGGGTGGGCCCAGGCCCACCCAGTTTTGGTTCAGGCCCACCCAGCAGTGGAGGCAGTGGAGTGGAGGGAGCAGCTCCGTTCCCGCATCTGCCTCCCTCACTCTCACGGCAGCGCTTCCCAAACGCTGCCCACCGCCGCCACGATCGCGGGATTTACCTCCCTCCTCTCAGCACTCAGCAGCAGCGGTAGCGAATCATACACGCTGCCTCCTTCTAACCCGGAAGCGGCAGAGAGACGCTTCCGGGTTAGAAGGAGGCAGCGTATATGATTCGCTACCGCTGCTGCTGAGACGGAGGGAGGTAAATCCCGCGATCGTGGCGGCGGTGGCCAGCGTTTGGGAAGCGCTGCCGTGAGAGTGAGGGAGGCAGATGCAGGAACGGAGCTCAGCCTGCACTGTAAATTTTTTTGGGGGGGGAGAAGAGGGCTCCGGGCGGGCAGGTGGAATTGCAGGACATGGATGGGAGTGGGAGGGGCGAGAGGAGAATCGCTGATGGCTGGAGGGAGGGGACAGGGGAGAAAAGAGAATTGCTGGTATAGATGGATAGAGGGGGGCAGGGGCAAGAACAGAATTGCTGGGTATGGCTGGATAGGGGCAGGGCAGAGAGGAGAATTGCTGGGGATGGATGAATGGTGGGGGCAGGGGAGGGAATAGAATTGCTGGGGATGGATGAATGGAGGGGGGCAGGGGAGGGAAGAGAATTGCTGGGATGGATGAATGGAGGGGGGCAGGGGAGGGAAGAGAATTGCTGGGGATGGATGAATGGAGGGGGGCAGGGGAGGGAAGAGAATTGCTGGGGATGGATGGATGGAGGGGACAAGGGGAGAGAGAAGAGAATTGCTGTGGATGGAAGGATAGAGGGGGGCAGGGGAGAGAAAAGAATTGCTAGGTATGGATGGCTGGAGGGGAGAGGAGAGTTGCTGGACATGCGTGGATGGAGGGGAGGAAAGAGGAGATAGGAAGGTTGCTGGACATGGGTGTATGAAGGGGAGGGCAGGGGAAAGGAGGGTTGCTGGACACGAATGGAGGGAAGGACAGGGGAGAGGAGGGTTGCTGGACATGGATGGAAGAGAGGGAAGGGAGAGAGAAGAAATGCTGGACATGGATGGAGGGGATGGAAGAGTGAGGAAGGAGATGAGGGAAAAGGAAGAGAGGAGAAAAACTGCACATGGATGAAGAAAATAGGCAGAAGCTGGATCCACTGGACAGTCAAGTCTGCGGAGGATCCAGCTTTTACTTATGGATATAGAGCAAGAAATGAAGAAGAAAGGAGGAAAGTAAAGAAATAAATGGAAAGGAAGCCCTGGAAACGGAGTTAAGAGGACAGATAGCAGCAGAATCGGATACTGGGCCAGCATGATCAGAAAAACAGTCACCAGACAACAAAGGTAGAAAAAAAATCATTTTATTTTCATTATAGTGTTTGGAATATGTCCACTTTGAGAATCAGGTGCTCAACATTAAAAGTTTATATTTATTTACTTATTTATGGCATTTTATCCCACATTAAACATGAATTAAATTGGAACCTGGGATCATTTAATTTTTTTTTCCTGGAGACAGAAATGCATTGACCCCCCCCCCCCCCCAGGCTCTCTCCCCGGCTATAGCCAGCTCTGCAATTTTGAGGGGAGGTGCACAGGTGGATGGGGGGGGGGGGTGCAGAGGTGGACTGGGGAGAGAGCCTGTTGTTAAACATTTACCAGCACACCACTGTCTAGTGCCCACCCATCCAACCTGTTGGCCCACCCAAAAATTGACTTCTGGCTACGCCACTGAGCTGTAGTTGTTGAAGCAAATAATGTTACTTCTTCTTACCTCTAATACTGACGCTCATCTCATGCTTGCATTGTGTTCAAAATGGCACCTACTAGCACTTCCAGACACCACCTGATCACTCTATTTAATTGATTAGCTAATAAAGAAAACATACGTCACAGCAAGGAGCTCCAGTCGATCTTCAGGTTCAGTCCTTCAGGACCAATGGTGCATAATTCAAAGATCTACCTTCGTTCTTTGTAGGCGAGTAAAGCATTTTGTTCCCCTCCCTCTCAGCCCATTTACTACTACTACTACTACTACTACTACTATTTAGCATTTCTATAGCGCTACAAGGCATACGCAGCGCTGCACAAACATAGAAGAAAGACAGTCCCTGCTCAAAGAGCTATGTAATAAAAGTGAGCCAAGTATAGGACAATCAAGCCATTGTGACATCACTGATGAGGTTGGCTCTTATTGGTGGCCTGAGGCATTATGACATCACAACATTAGCTCTGGTTACAAGAGACTACTAACCTACTATTTATCACTTCTATAGCACTACAAGGCGTACGCAGCGCTGCACAAACATAGAAGAAAGACAGTCCCTGCTCAAAGAGCTTACAATCTAATAGACAAAAAATAAATAAAGTAAGCAAATCAAATCAATTAATGTGAACGGGAAGGAAGAGAGGAGGGTAGGTGGAGGCGAGTGGTTACAAGTGTTTACGAGTCAAAAGCAATGTTAAAGAGGTGGGTTTTCAGTCTAGATTTAAAGGTGGCCAAGGTGGCCACTCATTCCAAAACCCTCCATTTAATATCAGTACATGCGAGTACTTCCTCATTGATGCGAGATCTTGATTGGACGCGATGATCTTCCAATATATATTTTATCACATGGGCACTGAATTAATTATATCACATGGCGGGATTCACATGTAGTATTTGTACAAGAAAACACTTTAAAGCCTGTAGTAGGATGTTGCCAAAATAATCCTTCATTGTCGAATCACACCAAATACAGTGACTACAGCTCTTATGTCCTTTCAACAACTCTGCGTCAACAGAAAAATCCAATCTTTTGTATGTCAATAATTTGCCGATTGTGCGTCCTCTTCTGAACACCATCAGTGGATCCAGCTCTGATGCAGCTTACCATCGGAGCAAAACATGGCCCAAGTCTTTCAAAAATATCTTAAAACAATTATTAGAATGAAAAAAGTAATAAAAAATGAATGTCACTGTGAAACCTATGAAGAATGCGGTGATTCCATGCTCTTCCCAATGCAGAAAAGATTTGTTAGTCATACCATCTGGGAAGTCATTGTTACCTTGAGAGGCAGCTAGACTGTGACCCGAAAGTTCAAGTTTTTCTGCTTACATAACCATACCCACAGCTTCCGCAAGGGAGCTACCGGATAACTATGTTTGATATGAGCAGGCTAATGGTGTGGTGTAGCATGTAGAACATAGTTGGGACTTGAGAGAGAATAGTGCTAAGAGACCCTGCTCATATGAAAGAAGTATGTAATGTGCAGTTTGTTTCAATCAATCCTCGATATGCCCAAGGTGGCAGGCTCTATTATATAAATCTAAATCCGGCAGGCCCAAGCCACCCTGCCATGGGTGAATTCCTTCAAAAAGGCGGTAAATAAATCCAAATCAAACATATAAACGGCGAGTGACCGAACTCACTCGTAAATGCGCAGTAGAGACTTCCCTCTCTGTCCCGCGTCAATATGTGATGACGGGGGCGGGACAGAGAGGGAAACTGCGCTCCCCCCCCCGAGGTCACTGCCACCAGTTACCCCCCCCCCCCCCCGAGTCGCCACCGCCACCTCTCCACCCGGCCCGGGCCCTCTGATCACAATTAATTCAACTTACATCGCCGCAGCAGGCTGATCAGCTGAGCTCTGGTCGGCCTTCCTTCCCTGCCTGTGTCCCACCCTCGCCGACGGTACGTCACAAGAGGGTGGGACACAGGCAGAGAAGGAAGGCTAGGCCGACAGGAGCTCAGCTGATCTGCGTGCTGCGGCGATGTAAGTTGAATTAATAGCAAACAGAGGGTTCGGGCCGGGTGGAGGGGTGGTGGCGACTCCGGGGAGGGGGGGGTACTGGTAGCGGTGACCTCGGTGGGGGGGGCCTTGGAAAACCCCCATTCCAATAGTAGCCCGTTTTAACGGGCTCAACGGCTAGTAAATAAATATATGCCAATTGTTTATATGTAAAATGTGCTTTATTGCCCTTCCAAAGACAACGTACCATTCGTTGCAGCTGTAATTTGTCCCGTCTGCGCAGAGTCAAGGGAATAGTTTGGAAAACATGAAGCCATTTTGGCATGATAACCATCTGGAAGAGCACCAGCTGGCCCAGAATGGTTAAAGGCAGCTGGAACCAATTAGCTAACAAGGAGTTTGTGAAAGTTAGTAATGGAGGCTATGGAGGTATTTAAACATCTCTATCTTATCTCCTCTCTCCCACCTTTCTTCCAAAATATACTTACTTTGTCTGTCCTCATACGCTTTATGACGAAGACCAATGACCATTTTACTAGCTGCCACCTAGACCGACTCCTTCCTGTTTATATCTTTTTGAAAGTGCGGTCTCCAGAATTGTACACAATATTCTAAATGAGGTCTCACCAGGGGCATCATTACCTCCTTTTTTCCTACTGGTCATTCTTCTCCCTGTGCATCCAAGCATCCTTCTAGCTTTTGCAGTTGCCATTTCTACCTGTTTGGCCACTAAAGATAATTCACACACCATCACACCCAAGTCCTGCTCCTCTTTCATGCACCTAAACCGTACTGTTCCCTCGTGTATTTGCAGTCCAAATCCATGACCCTGCATTTTTTAACATTAAATCTTAGCTTCCAAATTCTGGACCAGTCTTCGTGTTCTTCCTGGAACCGTGTCAAAGGTTTTGCTAAAATCTAAATACACCACATCTAATGCTCTCCCTTGATCCAACTATCTGGTCACCCAGTTAAAGAAATCAATCATATTTGTCTGACAAGACCTGTCTCTAATGAAACCATGTTGCCTTTGTGATCAAAAATGTAATCTCAATTAGTTGGTTACCTGGATATGAGTCTAAGGTAGCGTGAGCAAGGGTTGGGCACAGAGGCTCCACAGACATAACTAACCACAGTACAAAAGTAAAACAAAACTCTTTATTAGCATGTTAAACAAATATATACTGAAGGTTGTTCCCTTCACAGGCATGGTAACTTAATAGTAAGAGTAAAGCCTTTTACATGTCAATTACAATCTTCACAAGAGCAGGCCACAAATCACAGTGTGCATCAGCTTTGGAATCAGTATTAAAGAGGTCAGAAAATTTGGTGTTCCAATGAGAACCTTTTACCAACCTTAAGGCCCCTTTTACTAAACGGTCAACACGCTCCATTTCCGGAGCTGCAAACATATTTTCTATTTTTGTAGCTCCGGTGCGTACCCGGCGATAATCAGGCAGTGCTGTGCTCTGCCGGGTTAGCACGGGAGCCCTTACCAGCACCTAACGGGTGGCGGTAAGAGCTCCACCCCAAAATGGCTACACGGTAAGTGGTTCACTTACTGCATAGCCATTTCTTGTTGAGAAAAATAAAAACAGACAGCCTTTTACCCACTGCAGTAAAAAGGGGCCTCAGCGCACGTCAAAAACACGCACTGACGCTAACTCAGACCCCTTTTTACCGCAGCTTTTAGTAAAAGGACCCCTTAGCCAGTCTTCTGGTACTTTATACATACCAGTGGCGTAGCCATGGGTGGGCTGGGGTGGGCCCAGGCCCACCCACTTTAGGTTCAGGCCCACCAAGTAGCAGCACTCCTATAATGTGGCTGGTAGAGACCCCAAGCCCCACCAGCCAAAAACTCCCAACAACTTTTTGCTGCCGGTGAAAATCTGCTATTTAAAAGGTATACGAGGGAGAGGGGATGTTTGAAAGACCATATGGCATGCAGGCGAGAGAGGGAGAAACCAAATCACTTGTAGGACAAGGCAGAGTGCTGCCCACCCACCTTGGGTCCAGGCCCACCCAAACATGGGTGTCTGGCTACGCCCCTGATACATACACTGGAAGTAGGGTTACCATATTTTGTCCTCTGAAAAAGAGGACACATGTCACGCCCCCTGCCTTGCCCACTCCATGCCCCTTTCACATCCTCATCCCGCCCTTCCTTGCTCTCACCCTGCCCCCTGTCACATATTCCCCTCCCCCTGGGGCACATATTCCCCTCCCCCGTCACCTCCCCTCCCTGGGTCACATATTCCTAGGGTTACCATACGTCCGGATTTCCCCGGACATGTCCTCTTTTTGAGGACATGTCCGGGGCGTCCGGCGGATTTTGCCCGCGCCCACGTTTGTCCGGATTTCTGGACAAACGTGAGCGCGGGTGCGGGGAGGCGCGTGCGTGCGGTGGGCGGGCGATCGTCGGCGCCGTGGGTCACCTGGTCTCCCGTCCTCTCCCCTTCCTTACCATGTTCCCTGGTGGTCTAGTGACGTCTTCGGGGCAGGAAAGAGCCCCCTCTTTCCTGCCCGGAGCGCTGCCTCCCCTGTCTATCATCCTTCTCGGTCTGGCTGGGGATTCAAAATGGCCGCCGAGAGTTGAACTCTCGCGAGGCCGCTTCAACTCTCGGTGGCCATTTTGAATCCCCAGCCAGACCGAGGAGGATGCAGCAGGCAAGGGCAGGCAGCGCTCCGGGCAGGAAAGAGGGGGCTCTTTCCTGCCCCGAAGAGAAGACACTACTAGACCACCAGGGCTAGATCGTAAGTGAGGGGGGGGGGGGGTATGTGATGGGGGGAGGGGACTATGCGACGGGGGGGGGGGAGTAGGGGCGGAACCCGACCTGAAGGGGCGTGGCGGGGGCGTGGCATGAGGCGTGGTGGGGGGCGGGGTAGGGGCGTGACATGTGTCCTCTTTTTCAGAGGACAAAAAATGGTAACCCTACATATTCCCCTCCCCTCCCCTTACTTACTATCTACTGCCCTGGTGGTCTAGTGACCTCTTTGGGGCAGGAAAGAGCCCCCTCTTTCCTGCCCGGAGCGCTGCCCTTGCCCTGCATCCTGTTGCTGTGACAGTCTCGGGATTCAAAATGGTCACCAAGAGTTGAAGTCTCGCGAGGCCGCTTCAACTCTCGGCGGCCATTTTGAATCCTGAGACCATCACACAGCAACAGGATGCAGAGCAAGGGCAGCACTCTGGGAAGGAAAGAGGGGGCTCTTTCCTGTCCCGAAGAGGTCACTAGACCACCAGGGCAGTAGATAGTAGGGAAGGGGAGGGGAGGCTAGGATAGGTCCGCTGCCCACCCACCCGTTTGTCCAGAAATTCGGACAAACGGGCAGACTGGCAAAACCCACCCAGACGCCCAGACATGTCCTCAAAAAGAGGACATGTCCGGGTAAATCCGGAAGTACGGTAACCCTAACTGGAAGACTATTCCTGTCTTCTCTGGCTTATCTCTGCTCTGGGCTGTTGTCTCCCCTACCTGAACCAGGGTCCTCCTTGGTTAGCACTCTAGACCTAGGCCTCTTAAGCTGGACCTATAAGGGTATGTGATTGAGGGTCTGGCAGTTTCCTATACACTCCATCTGACTGTCCAAAACTCAGGGGGTGTTCCCTGCTCCTGAATGAACAAAGTAATGAATTATCTTAATTTCCTTAGTCGGTAAGGCCTGTTGTAATATGTAATGTAATGTCGTTCTTTTATCCCACCAACTCCCACTGTAGTGGTTCAAAGCAGGTAACAAAGCCAATATAAATGACTGAAAATAAAATGGCAAAAGAATTAACCAAACATTTTTTTAAAAAACAGGTAAGCCTCCAAATTCTTTCGGAAAGAAAAATAGGAAGAAGATGAACGAAGAACTAACGGGAGCAATAACCAAAAATGAGGAGCCTAATAACTAAAAGAATCTTCTAGAAACGTTTTAAACTTAATATCTGAAAAAGAAGGTAGAAATAAACAAAATAGGGCTCTAGTTCTCGTAAGACTACAGGCAGAAGGAAAGGATAAAAAACATCTAGGTGAAAGAGGCTAAAGGGTACTGTAAAAGGAAAACTCGATTTCTTAAAATATGGGGAGGCTACTTAGATAAAATGACACAGAAAGGACGAAGTCTCATTGTTAATACCTTATAATAGCACAACGTATGATAACAGCAGTGTACTGTGTAAGACATGGGTTAATTGGGGGGAGGGGAAGAGGGGCGGTAGGGGGGGTGGAGGGGAAGGGGGGAAGGGTATGAGAGAAGGAGGGGGGAAAGAAGAAAAGGGGGATTTCATTATCTTGGGGTCGTTAACTGTTAACTTTGTACTAAAGCAGAGTAATTGATGTGATCTGTAAGCCACATTGAGCCTGCAAATAGGTGGGAAAATGTGGGATACAAATGCAATAAATAAAATAAAATAAAAATGTAAACACACCATGTATGAAGTTTGTAATGTTTTACTTTGATTTATCCATAATAAAATGTTGAAATGTAAAAACATCTATACAGGCCCATTTAAACAGCGAAGGGAAGTAAGAACTGCCATAGCACTGTCAGGTCTTTTAAGTGCAAATATTAGCTTGGCTGCAGTATTCTGAAAAATTCTGGAGCAAAGTTTACCTGTAAGAGACAGATAATGAATGCTGCAATGATCTAAACGGGCCAGTGCAACAGCTTGTACCAGGGTGGTGAAGTGTTTACTGTCGAAATAATGATGGCTTTGTCACGGTTGTCGAAGTTTTAAGTATACAACTTGCACAAGATGGTTTACTTGGGGCTTGAAAGAGAGAGAGAGTAATGCCAAGAACAAACCCAAGGACCTTGGATGTACATTCTACCTTTAAAGACAGATCTTTAGAAACACCAAATAAATCTGGGATAGAGTTAACATTGCGATCAAGCCAAAGCAGTTTGGTCTTGTGGGCATTCAGTATGGAACTATGATATTTAACCTTGGAAATGCAGGAGGCAACCTTAGATGTAGTATCATTCAAATCTTCACTAATCAGAATTAACAACAACATGCCATCTGCATATAAGTAGAATTTTACACCTAGGGAAGAAAACCCCAAATCCATATGAGACATGTAGATGTTAAATAAGATGGGAGACAGTGGGGTACCCTGTGGAACACCACAATTCCAAAATCACCTCTTTCCTATGAACTCTTTAAACCATTGCAGGACATTTATTTATTTGGATTTTGCTCACACCTTTTTCAGTAGTAGCTCAAGGTGAGTTACATTCAGTACTCTGGATATTTCTCTGTCCCAGGAGGACTCACAATCTAAGTTTGTACCTGAGGCAATGGAGGGTTAAGTGACTTGCCCAAGATCACAAGGAGCAGCAGTGGGATTTGAACCGGCCACCTCTGGATTGCAAAACCAGTGCTCTAACCACTAGGCCACTCCTCCACTAGCAACATTCCATCTAGAATCTCAAATAGTAGCAACATTCCAGAATCTCAAAACATGGTAACATTCCATGTAGAATCTTCAGTAGTAGTAACATTCCATATATTTATTTATTGAGATTTTGCTCACACCTTTTTCAGTAGTAGCTCAAGGTGAGTTACATTCAGGTACACTGGATATTTTGCTGACCCAGGAGGGCTCACAATCTAAGTTTGTACCAGAGGCAACGGAAGGTGAAGTGACTTTCCCAAGATCACAAGGAGCAGCAGTGGGATTTAAACTGGCCACCTCTGGATTGCAAGACCGGTGCTCTAACCACTAGGCTACTCCTCCACCAGTAGCATGCCATGTAAACGCCTGCCCTTGCAGATCAGCAACACGGCCGTGCAGGCTTCTGCTTCTGTGAGTCTGACGTATGTGCAGGACGTCAGACTCACAGAAACAGAAGTCTGCGCGGCCACGTTGCTGACAGGCTTCTACATGGAATGTTGCTAGTGGAATAGCAGCATTAACAATCCATGTAGAATCTCAAATAGTAGCAACATTCCAGAATCTCAAAACATGGTAACATTCCATGTAGAATCTTCAATAGTAGTAACATTCCATATATTTATTTAGATTTTGCTCACACCTTTTTCAGTAGTAGCTCAAGGTGAGTTATATTCAGGTACACTGGATATTTCTCTGTCCCAGGAGGGCTCACAATCTAATTTTGTACCTGAGGCAATGGAGGGTTAAGTGACTTGCCCAAGATCACAAGGAGCAGCAGTGGGATTTGAACTGGCTACCTCTGGATTGCAAGACCAGTGCTCTAACCACTAGGCCACTCCTCCATTGCCAGAAATACTACAGGAATTTAATTTAAAAAGAATAATATTATGATCCACTATATCAGATGCAATAATGAGATCAAACTGAAGTAAAATATGTGCTTTGCCTTTAGCCCAAAAGAGTGCAGCATTGGTGACAAGTGTCAGCAAAGCCAATATCGTGCTGTGAAATGATCTAAACCCGAATTGTAGTGGACTGGAGAACTCATGTGTTTCCAAATAGGAGGTCAACTGGGACACAACAATAGTCTCTGAAAGTTTATAGAAAAGGGGAATACTGGTGCCGTTCTAAAACTAGCAGATAAGCTGGGATCTAAATTAAAATTTTTAAGGATAGGAGTGAGAATAATGCTGCCTTAGTTTACACTTCCAAACTTTGAGGGCTGCCAACAGGGCCATCGAAGGGGGGGCAAGATTCCCCTGGGCCTGGCCTCCAAGGGGGGGGGGGCATGCCAGTGCAGCTTAAACAGTGCCAGATCTCGCCTCCTATTGGTCCATTTGGACCAATAGGAAGGCAAGCTGTAAAAGAGCAGCCAACCCAGCCAAAAATAGCCCAAAAAGCCGCGACCCACACAGGCATGAAAAAAAGTCCACGGGGAGGAGTTGGGAAATAGCCCAATTCTGTGGTTTTACCACAGAAATGCAATAAAACAAAGAGAAGCTGCGGGGTTTTCTATAATGCCGGAGCTGCTACACACTGCTGATACCGGTTCCAAAACAGGAAGTGCCTTCAGAGGGAGCGGACCGGCAGAGAGTGTGTAGCAGCGCCAGCATTATGGAAGGCCCTGCGGCTTCTCTCTGCTTTATTGATGCTGCTGTACATCACAGAAAACAGCAGTGGCAGAGGAAGCAGCAGGTAGAAGAAGGGAGGAGGGAGGCTGGATATGCTTGCTCCAGGAGTGGGATGGTGCCAGATATGGGTTGGGCAGTAGGTGGTAGAAGAGAAATGATGGGGGAGGAAGATGCTGGCTTATAGGGAGAGAATGAGAAAGGATATATTAGCTAGGCTGGAGGTGGGAGTTATGGACACAGTGGGTTGGGATGGGGGAGAGAATAGGGGCACAAAGGAGGATTCTGGACCCTGTGTGCAGTAGAAAGACAGAGGGGAGATGCTGCACTTGTGGTGGAAAGGAGAAACAAAAGATGGAGTGGGAGACGGGCAAGATGCTAAACATGGGAAGAAGGAGTAAAGGGGAAGGGGACATGTTGGATGTTGGGGGGAGGTAGTCAGAAAGCAAAGGGGACATGCTGGATTATTGGAGAAGAATAGGAACAGAGAGGGGAATGCAGGGAAATGCTGGGCATGGGGGTTACAAATTAGGGTGGCTGAGAAATGCTGGATGGAGGTGAAAAGAGAATTGAGATACTAGATGGAAGTGGGAGAGATGCTGGACAGAAGAAGAAAAAGAGAGAGGGGGTGCTGTTCAGAGGGGAAGTGAGAGAAGGAGGAAGTGCTGGATAGTGGGGTGGAGAGAGAGAGAGGGGGGGAGTGTTAGCATGAAAACTGAGGAATCATAGGATGAGGAACAGGAGGACTAGGGTAAGGGAGATGGTAAGCTGCAGGTAGATGTATTAAAGAGAGATACCCTGAAAACCTGACTTGTTTGTGGTCGCCGGCAACTGAACTTTGACATTCCTGACATACTGGGACCTTGATACTCAACTCCAGTGCTAGAGGGCCTCCAACATGTTAGGCTTTCAAGATAACCCTGATGAATATGTAGAGATTAGCAAGCCTGTTACCTCCACTGTATGCAGATCTTCTCATGCATATTCATCAAGAATATCCTGAAAATCTGACCTGTTGGAAGCCTTCCAGGACTGAGCGTGAAGGCCAAGTACTAGGAGAAGCTTTTGCAGCTCTTCAGTGTTTCAGTTGTTTCCTTCTAGTAAAACTCCTCATGTCTGTCCATCATACTGGTCCTCGTGACTGCCTGGACCACACCCTCCTTGCTCTGCCCAGACTAAGCCACCCCCTCCCCTCCGTCACATACACCTATACCATCTCTGATTCAGAGCATAGATCTAGGATAAATTTAGTAAGACACCCTAAGCGCTAAACATATTGATAAGTATTAGCTATTAAAAATCAAATAGCATTGACTTTATGAAAAGGTTGAGTTCTTTTTTACACCCAAAGCAGGGCAGACAACTGATGCCAGTGTTGCTGGTCAGGCTGATCCAGTTCTGGCTTTCTGCTATTGCATACATGGACTTGTAATCCTACTTCTCTTAGGAAAAATCAGAACTGCAAGACCATGGGCGGATGCATTCCAGCTGAAACTCAACGCAGAGAAAACACAATGTCTTGTACTCACCTCACAACACAACAAAAACAACTACTCCACAATAACCACACCATACTGTTCTCTTCCCGTCGCACAAAATCTAAAAATTCTCGGAGTCACCACTGACCGAAACCTCACACTAGATGCTCACGTGAAGAACACAACGAAAAAAATGTTCCGCTCCATGTAGAAACTCAAAAGAGTAAAACCTTTCTTCCCGAGATATATCTTCCGTACTCTGGTACAATCAATGGTAATAAGCCATCTGGACTACTGTAACGCACTGTATGCCGGCTGCAAAGGACAAACCATCAAAAAACTCCAAACAGCCCAGAACACCGCCGCCAGACTCATGTTTGGAAAAACTAAATATGAAAGTGCAAAACCCCTAAGAGAGAAACTTCACTGGCTCCCACTCAAGGAACAAGTCGCGTTCAAGATTTGCACGATTGTACACAAAATCATTCACGCAGACGCCCCAATCTACATGCTAAACCTCGTGGACTTGCCTCCCAGGAACGCCATAAGATCATCCCGCAAATTTCTTAATCTGCACTTCCCCAGCTGCAAAGGACTAAAATACAAGCTGATACACGCCACCACCTTCTCTTACATGAGTACGCAGCTGTGGAATGCATTACCTACATCCCTGAAAGCTATTGACGAAATAAATAACTTCCGCAAATCTCTGAAAACACATCTCTTCCATAAGGCTTACAAAGAGAACCCATAGAGGGGCATAATTGAACGAAAACGTCTATCTCCATGGGCGTTTATCTCCGAGAACGGGTCCGTGAAGGGGCGGACCGAACCGTATTTTGGAAAAAAAATAGACGTCCATGTTTTATTTGACAATTTGTGAGCTGGGCGTTTTTGTTTTTCAGTGATAATGGAAAATGAAAGCGCCCAGCTCAAAAACGAATAAATCCAAGGCATTTGTTTGTGGGAGGGGCCAGGATTCGTAGTGCACTGGTCCCCCTCACATGCCAGGACACCAACCGGGCACCCTAGGGGGCACTTTTACAAAAACAAAAAAAAAGGTAAAAGAGCTCCCAGGTGCATAGCACCCTTCCCTTGGGTGTTGAGCCCCCCAAATCCCCCTCAAAACCCACTGCCCACAAGTCTACACCATTACTATAGCCCTAAGGGGTGAAGGGGGGCACCTACATGTGGGTACAGTGGGTTTGGGGGGCGGTTTGGAGGGCTCCCATTTACCAGCACAAGTGTAACAGGTGGGGAGGGGGATGGGCCTGGGTCCACCTGCCTGAAGTCCACTGCACCCCCTAATAACTGCTCCAGTGACCTGCATACTGCTGCCAGGGAGGTGGGTATGACATTTGAGGGTGAAAATAAAAAGTTGTGAAACGGCATATTTTGTGGTGGGAGGGGGTTTGTGACCACTGGGGGAGTCAGGGGAGGTCATCCCCGATTCCCTCCAGTGGTCATCTGGTCATTTAGGGCACTTTTTGGGGCCTTATTCGTGGAAAAACAGGGTCCAGGAAAAGTGCCCTAAATTCTCGCTAAAAACGCATATTTTTCTTCCATTATCGGCGAAAGGCGCCCATCTCTGATCGCCCGATAACCACGCCCCAGTTCCGCCTTCACCACGCCTTCAACACGCCCCCATCAACTTTGTCCGCATCCGCGACGGAGTGCAGTTGAAAACGTCCAAATTCGGCTTTCGATTATACCGCTTTATTCGTTTTTGTGAGATAAACTTCTATCTCCCGATTTGGGTCGCAATATAGGCGTTTTTCTTTTTCAATTATAAGCTGGAAAGCCTCACAAAACTACCTTACCTTCCACCCTGACTAACACATGCCATCTCTCTTCCCTTACTAAATCTCTGCACACCACTAAATGTATCTGATATAATGGAATGATTATGTCATAACCATACTCTGTAAGCCACATTGAGCCTGCAAATAGGTGGGATAATGTGGGATACAAATGCAATAAAATCAATAAAAATGGGGTAAAACCAGGACTGGATCAGCCTGACTAGCAGAAACTTAGTCAGTCGACAACCACCTAAACATCTGTCATTATATTTCTCCTAGCACATTCTCTGATCACTTCCTTTCAGCAGAGTCCAGCTACATACCCTCCATGAGCAGGTGCCAGTTTATTTCAGGAAACGTCTTTCATGGAAGCTTCAGTATTTTCTGAGTGTTCGCACCAAATTTAAAAAAAAATCAAATGAATAATTGGAACGAAAATGCTTTGTTGGCAGTGTACAGAGACTACCAACTCGTATTTTCACACATACTGTTAGCAGAGAGTGGGCAGGTTCCAGATTGTGGCAATGGGATGGAATGAGATGTGACACATTCCTCCTGATGGGTTTTCTATATTAAAGCAATAATGATGCGTTCAGTTTAGCGTTTGTTGGCTAAATTCATTAGGAAATACTACAATCTGTTTGTCAACAATCTACTTTACTGGTTAGAGGTCTGATGCTTTAATTTTGCCTGCATTGTATACAGAGCCTTGGGCGGCATCAACCGTGGATTATCCTGGCATTTTCTCCCATTTTAATGCTGTTTTTCTCAGAGATGGCCGGGTTTGAGAGGGCTGGCATCGGTTTTCGCCGATAATGGAAACTAATGACAGCGATCTCAACCCTGGCCAAATCCAAGGCATTTGGTCGTGGGAGGAGCCAGCATTTGTAGTGCACTGGTCCCCCCCTGACATGCCAGGGCACCAACCGGGCACCCTAGGGGGCACTGCAGTGGACTTCAAAAATAGCTCCCAGGTGCATAGCTCCCTTACCTTGGGTGCTGAGCCCCCCAAATCCCCCAACAAAAACCCACTCCCCACAACTGTACACCACTACCATAGCCCTTAGGGATGAAGGGGGGCACCTATATGTGGGTACAGTGGGGTTTTTTTGGGGGGGGGGTTGGAGGGCTTAACATTTACCACCACAAGTGTAACAGGTAGGGGGGGATGGGCACTGCACCCACTAAATACTGCTCCAGGGACCTGCATACTGCTGTCAGGGACCTGAGTATGACATTTGAGGCTGGCAAAAAAAAAATATTTTTGTTGTTGTTAGGAGGGGGTTAGTGACCACTGGGGGAGTAAGGGGAGGTCATCCCCGATTCCCTCTGGTGGTCATTTGGTCAGTTGGGGCACCTTTTTAAAGCTTGGTCCTGAAAAAAAAGGGACTAAGTGAAGCCGGCGAAATGCTCGTCAGGGCCGGCTTTCTTTTTTCCATTATTGGGCAAAACCAGCCGTCTCGTGAGCACGCCCCCGTCCCGCCTTCGCTACCCTACCGACACGCCCCTTGAAGTTTGGCCGGCTTCGTGACGGAAAGCAGTTGGCGCCGGCCAAATCGGCTTTCGATTATACCGATTTGGCTGAGTTCAGGAGATCGCCGGCCATCTCCTGATTTGTGTCGGAAAATGGCCAGCGATCTCCTTCGAAAATAAGCTGGATAGTAACATAGTAAATGACGGCAGATAAAGACCTGCATGGTCCATCCAGTCTGCCCAACAAGATAAAACTCATTTTGCATGGTATGAGGAAAGGCTAAAGTAGCTAGGGCTCTTCAATTTGGAGAAAAGACTGCTGAGGGGAGATATGATAGAGGTCTATAAAATAATGAGTGGAATGAAATGGGTAGACATGAATCTAAACAAGCGATTAGTTTCCAAAAATACTAAGACTAGGGGGCACGCAATGAAGCTACAAAGTAGTAAATTTAAAACGAATCAGAGAAAAAGTTTCTTCACTCAACAGGTAATTAAACTCTGGAATTCCTTGCCAGAGAATGTAACATAGTAACATAGTAGATGACGGCAGAAAAAGACCTGCACGGTCCATCCAATCTGCCCAAGAAGATAAACTCATATGTGCTACTTTTTGTGTATACCTGACCTTGATTTGTACCTGTCCTCTTCAGTTCACAGACCGTATAAGTCTACCGAGCACTATCCCCGCCTCCCAACCACCAGCCCCGCCTCCCACCACCGGCTCTGGCACAGACCATATATGTCTGCCCAGCACTATCCCCACCTCCCAACCACCAGTCCCGCCTCCCACCACCGGCTCTGGCACAGACCGTATAAGTCTGCCCAGCACTATCCCCGCCTCCAAACCACCAGTCCCACCTCCCACCACTGGCTCTGGCACAGACCGTATAAGTCTGCCCAGCACTATCCCTGCCTCCCAACCACCAGCCCCACCTCCCACCACCAGCTCTGCCACCCAATCTCGGCTAAGCTCCTGAGGATCCATTCCTTCTGAACAGGATTCCTTTATGTTTATCCCACGCATGTTTGAATTCCGTTACCGTTTTCCACCACCTCCCATGGGAGGGCATTCCAAGCATCCACTACTCTCTCCGTGAAAAAATACTCCACCCAGGGGTTTTAAACCCCTTTTACTCCCCACCCTTCCCAGTGGGGTGCATCTGAGAGGCGGAAACATGCCCTCCGTGCCCCGCTCGCACCCCGCTGGCATTAGTGCGCATGCCCATCAGGGCACGGCGCCATGTTAATGGTGGCTCCGTGCACCCGGGGGGGGGGGGCACTGTGCCTTGCTTTAACATAGGCAGCCGAGACCCCTCAGGCCTAAGGGTATTTGTGATATTAATAGTGTAGTCAAAGTAATTAGCTTAGCGGGGTTTTAAAAAGGTTTAGATAACTTCCTAAAGGAAAAGTCCATAGACTTGGGGAAAATCCACTGCTTATTTCTGGGATAAGTAGCATAAAATGTATTGAACTTTTTTGGGGGATCTTGCCAGGTATTTGTGACCTGGATTGGCCACTGTTGGAAACAGGACGCTGGGCTTGATGGACCTTCGGTCTGTCCCAGTATGTCAATACTTATGTACTTGGGATTCTGAATGGAATGTTGCTACACTTTGAAATTCTGCATGGAATCTTGTTATTCTTTAGAATTCTAGAATCTTGCTACTCTTTGGGGTTCTACGTGGAAAGTTGCTACTATTTGGGTTCTGCCAGGTATTTGTGACCTGGATGGCCACTGTTGGAAACAGGATGCTGGGCTTGATGGACCTTCGGTCTGTCCCAGTATGTTCTTGTTACCCTGTAAACACGATGATTGTAGCTTTCTATCTACTATTACTTAATAGAAGCACCACTAGACTAGGCCCCATGATAACCTGTTATTACCGTGTTTCCCTGAAAATAAGACACTGTTTTATATTAATTTTTGCCCCCCAAAATGCGCTAGGTCTTATTTCCAGGGGCTGTCTTATTTTTCGGGAAGCATCGGGGTTGGCCCGCCCGCCCTCCGTCGCTCCCGGAACTAACCTTAAACGCCTCCTTTCACCTTTGCAGCAAGCAGCAGTAGGGCAGGCCACTCCTTCCTTCCATGTCCCGCCCTTGCCTGACGTAACATCCGTGAGGGCGGGGCACGGAAGGAAGGCGAGGTCTGCTCTGCTGTTGCTTGCTGCAAAGGTGAAAGGAGGCGTTTAAGGTTAGTTCCGGGAGCGACGGGGGGGGGGGGGGGGGGGGGCGGCGACCTCGGGGGGGGGGGGGGGGGGGGGGGGGCGCGGCCCTGCTTTCAAACAAAAATTTGCTAGGTCTTACTTTCGGGGGAGGCCTTATATCTACCAATTCAGGAAAACCTCTACTAGGTCTTATTTTCGGGGGATGTCTTACTTTCGGGGAAACAGGGTATGAAGTTTTTTGCTGTTCTGTTTTACGCTACCATAGCAAGTCCTCTGCTGGACTGTAAACCTGCGACACACAGCTCGCCACGCCTCACGTACTCTGTAAACACGTCTCATGTACCCTGTTACTCTGTAAGCCACATTGAATCGAACTCAATTTGGATAACGTGGGATATAAGACTAAAAAAATGGAAATGGAAATGTATTGTAATCCACATTGAACCAATTTGAATAGAAGACTTGTGTAACCCAACATAACAGCTGCAAACGACGATCAACACCTCTGACATCCTTCAGAACTTGATCTATTGTAAAATATCTCAGGGTGTCTTTTACATAGGCGTGCTGATATTTTCAGTGTGCGTTAAAAATAGGCGTGTGCTAAACGCTAAAGATGTCTATATGAATACATTCAACGTATTCACTAGGGATATATCAAGTTATAATGGTGAAGGAAGTAATTAATCAATGATCTCATTACGCTCAGCTTCAACTTCACATTAATAACATCATATTGTTATTATTATTAGCATTTATATAGCGCTACCAGACGCACGCAGCGCTGAACACCTCATACAAAGAGACAGTCCCTTCTCAAAAGAGCTTACAATCTAAATAATACAGACAGACAAGACAGTTACGGGTGAGGGAAGAAATGGGTGAGAAGGAAGGGAGGAAGGGACAAGGGGAGGGCAATTGTGGCTAGGAGCCAAAAGCAGCAGTAAAAAGGTGGGTTTTCAGCATAGATTTGAAAACAGGTAGAGATGGAGCTAGACGTATAGGTCCAGGAAGTCTATTCCAGGCATAAGGTGCTGAGAGAGAAAAGGAGCGAAGCCTGGAGTTAGCAGTGGAGGAGAAGGAGGACAACAAAGGAGATTTGTCCAGTGAGCGGAGTTCACGGGGAGGAATGTAGGGAGAGATGAGAGCGGAGAGGTAATGGGGGGCTGCAGAGTGGATGCATTTACTCTTTAGGATTCTAGAATGTTGCTACCCTTTGAGATTCCGCATGGAATCTTGTTACTCTTTAGGATTCCAGAATGTTGCCGTTCTTTGAGATTCCGCATGGGAATCTAGTTACTCTTTAGGATTCCAGAATGTTGCTACCCTTTGAGATTCCGCGTGGAAGCTTGTTATTATTATTATTATTAGCATTTGTATAGCGCTACCAGACGCACGCAGTGCTGAACACCTGATACAAAGAGATAGTCCCTGCTCAAAAGAGCTTACATTCTAAATAATACAGACAGACAAGACAGTTACGGGTGAAGGAAGTAATGGGTGAGAAGGGAGGAAGGGACAAGGGGAGGGCAATTGTGGCTAGGAGCTAAAAGCAGCAGTGAAAAGGTGGGTTTTCAGCATAGATTTGAAAACAGGTAGAGATGGAGCTAGACGTATAGGTCCAGGAAGTCTATTCCAGGCATAAGGTGCTGCGAGAGAAAAGGAGCGAAGCCTGGAGTTAGCAGTGGAGGAGAAGGAGGACGACAAAGGAGATTTGTCCAGTGAGCGGAGTTCACGGGGAGGAATGTAGGGAGAGATGAGAGCGGAGAGGTAATGGGGGGCTGCAGAGTGGATGCATTTACTCTTTAGGATTCTAGAATGTTGCTACCCTTTGAGATTCCGCATGGAATCTTGTTACTCTTTAGGATTCCAGAATGTTGCCGTTCTTTGAGATTCCGCATGGGAATCTAGTTACTCTTTAGGATTCCAGAATGTTGCTACCCTTTGAGATTCCGCGTGGAAGCTTGTTATTATTATTATTATTAGCATTTGTATAGCGCTACCAGACGCACGCAGCGCTGAACACCTGATACAAAGAGATAGTCCCTGCTCAAAAGAGCTTACAATCTAAATAATACAGACAGACAAGACAGTTACGGGTGAAGGAAGTAATGGGTGAGAAGGGAGGAAGGGACAAGGGGAGGGCAATTGTGGCTAGGAGCTAAAAGCAGCAGTGAAAAGGTGGGTTTTCAGCATAGATTTGAAAACAGGTAGAGATGGAGCTAGACGTATAGGTCCAGGAAGTCTATTCCAGGCATAAGGTGCCGCGAGAGAAAAGGAGCAAAGCCTGGAGTTAGCAGTGGAGGAGAAGGAGGACGACAAGAGCGATTTGTCCAGTGAGCGGAGTTCACGGGGAGGAATGTAGGGAGCGATGAGAGTGGAGAGGTAATGGGGGGGCTGCAGAAACTCAAAGTCTAGTTACACAAAGACATTTTAATAGGATCATCAGACCCGCGTAACTACCTCTATAATGGCTAATGTGAGCCAAGCATATTTCAGAGGCAGTACCGTATTCCTCATTGATCCTTGTTATTTTTTAAAAACTTTTTTTAAAACTTTTTTTAAACTTTCATTTGTTATCATTAAACTTGTTATACGTATAATTTAGTACTTAGCTTTTAAACTTCAATTAACAAGTATAGTGGAGACTCAGATTCACCACAAACATAGTGAAGACTCGGATTGGCCGACATAGATCCATGTTTCACAGTACACGGAGTGGAGGAGTGGCCTAGTGGTTAGGGTGGTGGACTTTGGTCCTGAGGAACTGAGATCGATTCCCACTTCAGGCACAGGCAGCTCCTTGTGACTCTGGGCAAGTCACTTAACCTTCCATTGCTGCATTGAGCCTTCCATGAGTGGGAAAGCGCAGGGTACAAATGTAACAAAAATAAAATAGATACTATTGGAGATTCTATACGGAATGTTGCTATTCCACTATCCAACATTCCATGTAGAAGGCTGCGCAGGATTCTGTTTCTGTGAGTCTGACGTCCTGCACGTACAGGACGTCAGACTCACAGAAGCAGAAGCCTGTGCGGCCACATTGGTGATCTGCAAGGGCCGACTTCAAATAGTAGCAACAATGGAGGAGTGGCCTAGTGGTTAGGGTGGTGGACTTTGGTCCTGGGGAACTGAGTTCAATTCCCACTTCAGGCACAGGCAGCTCCTTGTGACTCTGGGCAAGTCACTTAACCCTCCATTGCCCACTGCATTAAGCCTGCCATGAGTGGGAAAGTGTGCAGGGTACAAATGTAACAAAAAAAAAAACTTCAATTAACAAGTATAGTGGAGACTCAGATTCACCACAAACATAGTGAAGACTCGGATTCGCCGACATAGATCCATGTTTCGCAGTATGCTGTTTCAAGGCAGTCTTCTGTTTTCTTAAAAAATCATAAGTAACAACAAGGATCAATGAAGATGTTTGGCTCACATTAGCCATTATAGAGGTAGTTACGCGGGTCATAGGAATACATTGGCATCTTTAGCGTGCGCCTATTTTTAACGTGCAGTAAAAATGCCAGCGCACCTATGTGAAAGACCCCCTCAGTTAATCAAAGACATGATTTTGAGCAATGCAGTGTTCAACTGAAGGTGCTTCTCTGATATTTCTATGCGCTGCCCTCTGGTGTTCAATACGTCTTGTTTTCAATTTCCTTGACATCTGACAACATAATTCTCCCAATACAGACCAAGGGTGGAAGAAGACCAAATCCAAATGACCAGCCCAACAAATGAGTAGGAGCTTCAAAACAAGTTTAGTAGGACCCAGTCTTCTGACAGGGACATTGTATGGTTGAGTGTTTCAATTCATATTCCTTCCGAACTCCAAGATTTACAAAATTACAGAGCACATCCGAGGACATGGATTACTGAGACCGAGTCAGCACGGCTTTTCTGTGGGGAAATCTTGCCTGACCAATTTACTTCAATTCTTTGAAGGAGTAAACAAACATGTGGACAAAGGGGAGCCGGTTGATATTGTGTATCTGGATTTTCAAAAGGCATTTGACAAGGTACCTCATGAAAGGCTTCAATCCGTTCAGAATGCTGCCGCACGTCTTATATTCCGCCAGAACCGATATACTCACATCACCCCTCTCCTCAAGTCACTTCACTGGCTTCCGATCAGATACCGCATACAATTCAAGATTCTCCTCCTCACCTACAAATGCACCCGGTCTGCGGCTCCTCACTACCTCTCTACCCTCATCTCCCCCTATGTTCCCGCTCACAGGACAAATCCCTCCTTTCAGTTCCCTTCTCCACCACTGCCAACTCCAGGCTCCGCCCATTCTGCCTTGCCTCAACCTATGCTTGGAACAATCTTCCTCAACCCCTATGCCAAGCCCCCTCCCTACCCATCTTCAAATCTCTGCTTAAAACTCACCTCTTCAATGCTGCTTTCGGCACCTAACCTTTCGTGAAATATAGTATGCCCTATCAGACGGACTCTACACTTGTCTTTAGATTGTTTAGATCGTCTTTAGATTGTACACCTGTCTTTTAGATTGTAAGCTCCTTGAGCAGGGACTGTCCTTCCATGTTAAAATTGTACAGCGCTGCGTAACCCTAGTAGCGCTTTAGAAATGTTAAGTAGTAGTAGTACAGAGGAAATTGGAGGGTCATGGGATAGGAGGAAATGTCCTATTGTGGATTAAAAACTGGTTGAAGGATAGGAAACAGAGAGTGGGGTTAAATGGGCAGTATTCACAATGGAGAAGTGTGGTTAGTGGGGTTCCTCAGGGGTCTGTCCTAGGACCACTGCTTTTTAATATATTTATCAATGATTTAGAGATGGGAGTAACTAGCGAGGTAATTAAATTTGCTGATGACACAAAGTTATTCAAAGTCGTTAACTCGTGACAGGATTGTGAAAAATTACAGAAGGACCTTACAAGACTGGTAGACTGGGTGGCTAAATGGCAGATGATGTTTAAGGTGAGCAAGTGCAAGGTGATGCATATGGGAAAAAAGAACCTGAATTATAGCTACGTCATGCAAGGCTCCACGTTAGGAGTTACGGACCAAGAAAGGGATCTGGGTATCATCATCGATAATACACTGAAACCTTCTGCTCAGTGTGCTGCTGCAGCTCGGAAAGCGAACAGAATTTTGGGTATTATTAGGAAAGGTATGGAAAACAGGTGTGAGGATGTTATAATGCCGTTATATCGCTCCATGGTGCGACCGCACCTTGAGTATTGTGTTCAATTCTGGTCGCCGCATCTCAAGAAAGATATAGTGGAATTGGAAAAGGTGCAGCGACGGGCGACGAAAATGATAGCGGGGATGGGACGACTTCCCTATGAAGAAAGACTAAGGAGGCTAGGGCTTTTCAGCTTGGAGAAGAGACGGCTGAGGGGAGACATGATAGAGGTATATAAAATAATGAGTGGAGTGGAACAGGTGGATGTGAAGCGTCTGTTCACGCTTTCCAAAAATACTAGGACTAGGGGGCATGCGATGAAACTACAGTATAGTAAATTTAAAACAAATCAGAGAAAATGTTTCTTCACCCAACGCGTAATTAAACTCTGGAATTCGCTGCCGGAGAACGTGGTGAAGGCGGTTAGCTTGGCAGAGTTTAAAAAGGGGTTAGACGGTTTCCTAAAGGACAAGTCCATAAACCGCTACTAAATGGGAAAAATCCACAATTCCGGGAATAACATGTATAGAATGTTTGTACGTTTGGGAAGCTTGCCAGGTGCCCTTGGCCTGGATTGGCGGCTGTTGTGGACAGGATGCTGGGCTCGATGGACCCTTGGTCTTTTCCCAGTGTGGCATTACTTATGTACAAACATTGACAGTGTAGACGTCAGTTTACAAATGGTACAATTATTACAAGCACTGTGACCTTTCCTCGGACCGTTTATTGCAGTCAAACTACTTTAGGGAGATGTAGGGGATAGAAATTCTTTTAATTTCCTACCCTGTCCCAAATCAATTCATAAATACCCTTCTAGTCTACCTCTCCCCTGAAACCCCTACATCTCGAGGACATCCCTACACATGTTGTGTGCTGATTTCCATGTCAGACATTGCATGTTGCCTCCGTCCATAAGAAATCTAATCTCTAAACCCTGTGCTCTTCCAGCCAGTCAGCAAAGGTCTGGATAATTACAGAACTGTGTACACAATTTCAGCCACCTCCTATATAGATATGTCATAGCCGGGGCACTGCTAGTTGAAATGGATAAAATGATCTGTCACAAGCTTGGAGAGCTGTAGGGGCATCGATTATTACCAAGAGGATCTAGGAGTGTGTAAATAAGGCTATTTTGCTAGGCTGATTAAACACATACATATATATAAGATAAGTGCTAAATGGACAAATATTTGCTGGAGTGTGATAGGTGAAACACTGGTGTTTATTGCAACACTCCTTGGTTGCACAAGAAAAAAAGGTTTTTGACTACTTTAAATGATTGTACACAAATAAAATAATCTATATGGACAAACACTTAAATGCAAGCTGTACCTCACTGATGGGCTCAAACCCTTTCTCTGTTGCTGCTGTGGGGCAGCTGGCCTCTCAGTGCTTTGTTGCAAAGCCACTGTGCACTGGCTGGATATTTCTGCAATCTGTTTGTACAAGCAAAAGTCGACAAATAAGGCAACACATGGAAAGTGTACCATGGACTCAACGTGTACTTGTGATAGAAATCGAGCATGCGTGGGACAGTTAATAGAGGACCATGGTAAGGACAGGGTTGGCAGGCTGCAGTACAATCCAGCCTTCACGCCGCCCCCCCCCCCCCCCCCCCCCCCCCCGAGAGCAGGCAGAGGAGGGAATGTCCAGGAGCAAATAAGAGCAGATGAAGGATTACGAGGACAGCAAGCTGCAACTCCCCCCCCCCCCCCGCCCCCACACCAATGCGATGAGGCCAGTATCAGCAGTTTAGGAAGCTTAGACTGCTGAAGTGGAAAGCAGTGTTTTATTTTATTTTATTACTTATTTTATTCATTGCACTTCCACATTTTCCCACCTATTTGCAGGCTCAATGTGGCTTACAAATACCTGTCATGGCATTGCCACTTCAGGGTACAGAAATACAATTGGTGTTACAAAGATAATAAGAATAACAAGGTTCACATGTCAATATAATCAAACAGTTATAGAAAGGAGACAAGTCATAGTCAGGGAGTCGTGGTGGTGTGTTGTGGTTAGTTATGGATTCTCGTGGTAAGCTTTAGTGAAGAGATAGGTTTTTAACGATTTGCGAAAGTTAGTTATTTCATTAATTGTTTTTAAGTATTTTGGTAGTGTATTCCACAACTGAGAGCTGGACGCATGTGTTAGTTTGTATTTTAATCCTTTGCAACTGGGGAAGGAAAGTACGGGCAGATCTTTTGGCATTTCTGGGTGGGAGGTCCACTAGGTCATGCATGTATGACGGGGCGTCTCCGTAAATGATTTTATGAGCTATCGTGCAGATCTTGAACGTGATACGTTCTTTAAGAGGGAGCCAGTGTAATTTCTCTCTTAGGGGTTTTGCACTTTCATATTTTGTTTTTCCAAATATGAGTCTGGCTGCGGTGTTTTGGGCAGTTTGAAGTTTCTTGATAATCTGTTCTTTACATCCAGCGTAAAGTGCATTGCAGTAGTCCAGGTGACTTAGTACCATCGATTGTATCAGGTTTCAGCACCATCAGTGGGAGGTCTTCAGCTGGCAGAGCTTGGGATCCCCACTAGCTAGCACTAAATATGTGCTGCTGTTGGGTGGGCCTGAGCCCTAAGTGGATGGGCCCCGGCCCACCCAGGCCCACCTGTGGCTACGTCACTGTGAGAACAACACTTTATTTGGTGCTAATTATTAGAATGTATTGAAGGTTGAGTCAACAAACCATACCTTGCCCAGTTCAGGGCAACTATTCAGAGGGTCACCATGATTCATCACTGAATCCAGGGCTCTTAATAGCAATAGCAAAGTAATTACACATTTTTGACATGGTATATTGCATAAACTGCATTGAACTCGAGAAAGGAGATATTAGCGGTATACAAAAATTGATTTTATTTATTTATTTATTACATTTGTACCCTGCGCTTTCCCACATATCGCAGGCTCAATGCGGCTTACATAGTAAATACAATTACAGAATCTGAAGAATAATTACAATTGTAGTAAACGAGTAGTTGTATGGTTTGATATAAGTGCAAGCAAAGATGGGTAACAAACGGAAGAGAGAGATAGGGAAGGTTAAGGAGTAGTAAGGATGGTAAGGGAAGATAGAGGGAAATGGAAGGCGTAGGAAAGATGGTAAGGGAAGATAGAGGGAAATGGAAGGCGTAGGAAGGATGGTAAGGGAAGATAGAGGGAAATGGAAGGCGTAGGAAAGATGGTAAGGGAAGATAGAGGGAAATGGAAGGCGTAGGAAAGATGGTAAGGGAAGATAGAGGGAAATGGAAGGCGTAGGAAAGATGGTAAGGGAAGATAGAGGGAAATGGAAGGCGTAGGAAAGATGGTAAGGGAAGATAGAGGGAAATGGAAGGCGTAGGAAAGATGGTAAGGGAAGATAGAGGGAAATGGAAGGCGTAGGAAAGATGGTAAGGGAAGATAGAGGGAAATGGAAGGCGTAGGAAAGATGGTAAGGGAAGATAGAGGGAAATGGAAGGCGTAGGAAGGATGGTAAGGGAAGATAGGGAAGTGTATTAGGAGATAGGGAGATATAGTCTAAATGGATAATAGTCATCAGGATCAGGTTCGAATAGCTGGTTTGAAAATTTAATTACAATCATTCGGGTAAGCTTTTTTGAAGAGGAGGGTCTTCAACATTTTCCTGAAGGATAGGTGGTCATGGATTTTCCGAATGGGTCTTGACAGAGCGTTCCGCTGCACAAGAAGGAGAAACTAGATGCATAGGAGGTCTTATATTTAATGCCCTTGCAATTGGGGAGGTGTAAATTAAGGTGGGTGCGAGACGACAATGGTCTATTTCTGGCTGGGAGGTCGATGAGATTTGAATTGAATTGAATATTGCATAGAACATTATAAATCTTCTCTATGGACACGACAGTTGCCATGTTGGCGGGAATTCCACCAAATTGGACAGTTTCCCGCAACCGCCCGTGGGATTTCTGAAAAAGCTGGTGGTTGCGAGTTGGGCGATGTTTTTTGCTGCCCCCACGGTGGCGGGTTAAGAAGCGCCACTAGTGACAGTCTGCACAGCAGTCCCTGACTCCGCTGCCCTCAGCTCCCCTTGCTCCTATTGGTCCTAATTGGACCGATAGGAGTGCGAGGGAGGATGAAATGATCTGGCGCCATGATTTGCTGCTGTCGCTGTGCTTGAGGTGCTCAGACCCTCTGGCACCAGATCCTGGCAGAAGAGGAGAGCAGTTGCTGGTAGTTTCTGGAAGAGAGCCTAGAAGCAGGGAGGAGTTGGACCTTCTGGAGGGGTGTTGCTAAAGAAGATTTAAACTCTTCACTTTACCACCATAATCTGGACTCTCTCCCTCCACTGATCACAGCTGACAAAGCAGAACCCCATTCCTGCCAATATCTTCAGAGAGAGAATTAGCCAGTCTATAACCAACTGGTTTGGCACCTAGGTCAAGGATTCAGGGACTGGGGCAAGTGATAGATCCAAAGAGGTTGCTGGCTAGCTATAGTGAGAAGTTGTGGGGACCCTTCTGACTCCGTTTAGTCCCAAAATGGGCGCACGGCAATTTTGATTTTGCTGCACGTCCATTTTCATCAAAAATGTTAAAATGACCTTTTTTACAGGTGCGCTGAAAAACGATTCTGCGTGTGCCCAAAACCCATGCCTACGCTACTGCACACCTTAGTAAAAGGACCCCTTAGCGTGTTCACTTTTTCACAGCACCCCTAAGTCAAAAGGAATACCGTAACACAATGTAATGTGATCCAACAACAACCCTAACAGTCATATCCAAATTTTATAAAACCTGTCATATCTAAATTTAAACAAAGCCAAAGCATTTTAGTGTTTTAAATTTAAGACAGTTTTGTTTTTGTTTTTTTTAACCTGGGCCATGTAAAAATTTGTATTCCAACAAGAACAAAAACCCTAAATCAGTGGCGTAGCCAAGGATGGACCCGGGTGGGCCCAGGCCCACCCACTTTGGGCTCAGGCCCACCCAGTGGCTGGCAGGGATCCCTAAGCGCTGCCAGTGAAAGTTGGCTATTTAAAAGGTATGTGGGGGAGGGGGTTGTTAGAGAGTCCATATGGCATGCAGGCGAGAGAGGTAGAGATCAAATCACTTGTGGGACAGGGTAGAATTCTTCTGCCCACCCATCTTCGGCCCAGGCCCACCCAAAATTGGGTGTCTGGCTACGCCCCTGCTTGGCAGGAGTCTCCATGCTCCATTAGTCCTTGAATGTTTGGTGCCTGGACCCGAGGAAGAAGGGTATTAGCGGGTGGGATTTCCCTCTCTTCCTCTCAGGAAACCCCCTCCAAAGGTGTGGCTGAGAACGCAGCTGGCTGGCAATAATTAAAAGTTTATTTAAATAATTTAACTTTAGGTTTTGAAGGAAATCATAGGCCTATGTCTTCTGCTATTATGAATTGTACGGTCAGTCAGTGAAGGAATGTGGAGGAGTACAGTAGTAAGTATTCAGTGATACACACTGAAGGCTGTGTCAGGCATACCAGGGGGAGGGGGTTTGCTCAGAAGTGAAATGAGATGATCACATAGAAGTTATATAAAAAAACAGTGATGTGTCTTATGCAAAGAAACTTCAGACCGCTCAAAACACAGCAGCCAGGCTTATATTTGGAACAACGCGATTTGAAAGCGCCAAACCCCTCCGAGAAAAACTACACTGGCTACCAATCAAAGAACGTATTGCTGTCAAAATCTGCACCCTGGTCCATAAAATCATCTATGGCGAAGCCCCGGAATACTTGACTGACCTCATAGACCTACCAACAAGAAACACGATCGGAACAACACGGACATACCTAAATCTCCACCACCCAAGCTGCAAAGGACTCAAATACAAATCAACTTATGCATCCAGCTTCTCCTACATAAGCACACAACTGTGGAATGCACTACCAAAAGCCGTGAAAACAATGTACGACCACCTAAACTTCCGGAAATCACTAAAAACCAACCTGTTCAAAAAAGGCATACCCCATCGACTCAAGTGCCTAAACCCTTCAACACAACGAAATCAAGGCTTGTAATAGACTATGCATAACTCTTTCTCTCTACGATTCCCCAATGTGTCTCTAACACATGAACCTTATCCGACCACATCAACTCCTTGTATTTGTTTCTGTACCGGAGATGGCGAACGCCTCTACGGTACAATGTAAGCCACATTGAGCCTGCAAATAGGTGGGAAAATGTGGGCTACAAATGTAACAAATAAACAAATAAATAAAAATAACTAAAATACCTGGCATATAGTATAGCTCTATCATACAGGTACGAACTGGGTTTGGGCAGAATTTGTTTTCCTCAAAAGTGTGTGAAGACATGAGAAGTTAGACATTGACCTCTTTAAGCTACTTCTTGACCAGCCTTTGCTAAATACGCATGTCTGGACTCTACTTTCTGCCAAAATAGGTAGTGCTAAAGGGCATCACTCATTAGTGAGGGACAGTTAACAAGATTAGCAAGTGTTACATTACTAATCAGTATTTCATGTATGCACTAAAAAGCCATGTATGTATTATTCTGGGTGACGCCCCCTTTCCTGGTCGAAGGGCTGTTGGGTTTGTCCCATCAGTTTATAGCAAGTATCAACAGTGCACTTAAACAGTTGAGATATTAAATACCTTAAAGCATAACCATTCAAGGAACAGCAAGGATTTCTTCGATACATTCCTATACAGCATGGTCTGCTGGCTGCTGGAAGTCCTGGGAGGATCTATGGTGCCTGGCCTGGCCTGGCCTGTCTCAGTTGGTGGACCTCCCTCCTGCCTGGAAGGATCATTGCTCCACTGCAACTGTGCTGCTGGACCTCCCCTCCACCCTACCTGAAGGGGTTGCCACTCTGCTGCCTCTACGCAGGGCCGCCGAGAGACTGGGCCGGGCCCGGGCCCCCGCCCCTGCCGCCCTCGCCGCCCTGCCCCCCGAGGTCACCACTCCCCCCTCCACCCCCCTGAGGTCGCCACCGCTCCCCCCGAGATCGCTGCAGCCACTGCTCCCCCCTCCACCTCCCCCCGAGATCACCGCCACCGCTCCCCCCCCTCTGTCCGCCACCGGGCCGGGCTCCCTGCATTGAAATCGCAGTCTCACCTCCGTGAAAGCAGTGCTGCAGGCAGCAGAATGCCTCCCTTCGGCCCTCCTTCCCTCCTTGTGTCCCGCCCTCGCGGAAGTTACGTCAGACGAGGGCGGGACACAGGGAGGGAAGGAGGGCCGAAGGGTGGCATTCTGCTGCCTGCAGCACTGCTTTCACGGAGGTGAGACTGCGATTTCAATGCAGGGGGCAGATGGTCGACGACGGAGGGCGGGTGGGACTACGGTGCCCGGGCCCGGGGAATTTTGTCCCCCCTGCCCCCCCCCCCCCTCTCGGCGGCTATGCCTCTGTGCTGCTGGACCTCCCTGTTGTCTAGAGGGGTTGCAGCTCCAGGTATCTCTCATGCTCTGCCTGCTCTGCCTAGGGCCACCCATAATCTGTCTCTCAGTCACTGCAGTCGCCCCTCCTGGGCTGTCTACAACTCAGAATCTGGCAGAGCCTTCCATTGCCATGGGTTGCATCCCCGACAGCAGGGCCGTGCCAAGGGTCTCTGGCGCCCCCATGCAGACTATTAGCGCCCCCCCCCCGGACCTGCCTGGCTCCAAGGCGCATGGAAGAGCCAAGCGCTGCTCCCTCAAGCTGCCGTCTGGGGCGCGATGGATGAAATGGCTGGGTTTGGCCTGCAAAGGAGGCTCTGAGCATACTTCTCAGTCAGCCTGAGCCTCCTTCGCTCCATCCCCGATTCCCCGGCGCTTTAAATTTACCTCGCTCCGCTTCCGACGTCTGCGCAGCGTCAGTGAAAGCGCTGCCTGTCTGACGTCTCTCCACCAGCCTTCCCTTTGCTCGTTCGTTCCCTCTGTGTCCCGCCCTCAAGGAAATGACATCAGAAGAAGGTGGGACACAGAGGGAACGAACAAGCGAAGGGAAGGCTGGTGGAGAGACGTCAGACAGGCAGCGCTTTCACTGACGCTGCGCAGACGTCGGAGGCAGAGCGAGGTAAATTTAAAGCACCGGGGAATCGGGGATGGAGCGGAGACGTAAGGTTTTTTTAAAAAAAATACAACTCGACGGCGCGGCGCCCTTGAAGGCAGGCGCCCCCCTGCAGCGCTTACCCCGCTTACCGTGTTGGCACGGCCCTGCCCGATAGGTCCAAAGCTCAGTAGCTATCAGGGATTCCAGCTAACGGAGCCCATCAACTGCAGTTCAGCTTACCTAGCTTGGAAGGACCCCTTCCCCTTTTAGTCAAAAGGCCAGGAGCCAGGCAGAAGCTAAGTAAACAAATGTGTAGGGTCTCACCTACCAATTTTTCTTGGACTATAGTTTGCTCTGAAACCAGGATCTGGGGCAAAATTCTACGCTTTCTGCTTGGTGTAAAAAGTCTGCCTTCCCTGTGAATATATTTTGCCACCTCCTTAAAACACATATAGTCCAATATCTATATTCCTACAGGATTACTGCCTTCAAATGGGTTTGTTTTGTGCAGAACATGACAGTGATAAACCTCACTCCTAAGCCAAGGAATATAAAATTTGATCTCAATTTCTCAAATTTACTGCTGGGGCTTTCCATAGGATTTCCATCACACCAAAGAAAGGTTCCTTCTGGAGCTCTTAAGACATAACACATAGAGGCTACCTTTCTAGGTCTGTTTGAAAATCTTTTTTAATCACGCCTGTTGCTCCCAAGACAATGGGAAATATTTCTCTCTATGTTCATGGTCTCTGCCTGCATTTTCTGGTATTTAAGAATCATCTCCCTCTTCTTCCGATCCACAGAGTAACCACGTGGAACTGACACCTCTGGGATCCATGCCATTCTGATCTTTTTTTCCTTTACCGCTACGTCTGGTTTCCTTGCCTCCAGCTTTTTATCGATTGGAATAAGGATGTCCCAGATGATCGCAATCTCTTCATTTTTCCATCATTTTCTTAGGGTCGTGACCTGTGGTTACCTGGCCTGACTTGTCTCTGCATACCCTGAAGAAAGCCACAGCATGATAACCGAAATGTCAGTCTCACTTGCTCAGAAACAGCAAGACCCAGTCAACCGCAGCAATCATGACACCAGCCGCGGAAGCCTAAGAGAACATCATGATTATTATTATTATTATTTATTGCATTTGTATCCCACATTTTCCCACCTTTTTGCGGGCTCAATGTGGCTTACAATACATTATGAATAATGGAAATTACATTTTGTTCCAATTCGGTTATGGATTACATTGTGAAGAGTTATACAAAACAAATCAAATCAAAGTATCGTTAAGGAATATATCAATGGAAAAGAATATAGAAACATTGAAAGGAAAACAATGAAAAACTAGAGATTCTGAGGACAATATATAGCATATAAACATTGGATAGCCTATGGTATACATCTTCTTTGGTTAAGGTATGAGTGTGGTGTGATTTCAGGATTGAGAATTCTTAGGTGGATGTGTTGATGTATAACGGAGCAGTGAGTGTGGATTTTATGATCCCAACGTTCTTCCAGTACAGCGATGTTATATTGTTTACAAAGTTTCCAACGGATAGGATCGGCAAGCTTTTCTGTATTGAAATTTTCTGCCATCAGAACTTTGCAGACAGCTACATAATGAGTGACCGCCTCCAGCTCTTTCTTATAGAATCTACAGATGTTTGTTTTACCATTTTTTTGTATGCGTGCTGTGAGCTATTTTGTCTGTAATCCATAGACCTACCATCCAGGAATGCTAAAAAATCTTCCCGCACATTCCTTAATCTTCATTTTCCCAACTGTAAAGGTCTAAAATACAAATTAATGCACGCAGTGGCGTTCCTGGGGGGGCTGATACCCGGGGCGGATCGCCGATGCGCCCCGCCCCCCGGATGCAGCGCCCCCCCCCGGGTGCAGCACGATCCCCGGTGAAAGAACACCCCCCCCCAGGTGCACTCCGCTTGGGGGGGGGGGGTGCCACGTGCCTGCCGGCTCTTCATTTTCATGCTACCTCTGCTCCGGAACAGGTTACTTCCTGTTCCAGGGCAAAAGGAGCATGAAAACGAAGAGCCGACAGGCGCGTGGCACCCCCCCAGCGGCATGCACCCGGGGCGGACTGCCCCCACCGCCCCACCCCTTGGTACGCCACTGAATGCACGCATCAACATTTTCCCACATGCAATTTTGGAACGCATTGCCACGTAACCTAAAAGCGACCTATGAACTGACCAGCTTCCGTAAACTACTAAAGACCCATCTCTTCGACAAGATATACCACAAAGACCAAAACATGTGAATCTCCCACATATATCTAGAAATGTTAATAATGCCTTCTGTTTCAGCATTTAACCCCAAATCTTTCTGTAATACTAAATGTTTACCCTCTTCTCATTTCCACTATCCATGATGGTTTGGAAGCCACATTGAACCTGCAAAGAGGTGGGAAAATGTGGGATACAAATGCAAGAAATAAATTATACTGGGCTGCTACTAGAGATGGGAATAACTAGTGAGGTAATTAAATTCGCCGATGACACAAAATTATTCAGGGTCGTCAAGTCGCAGGAGGAATGTGAACGATTACAGGAGGACCTTGCGAGACTGGGAGAATGGGCGTGCAAGTGGCAGATGAAGTTCAATGTTGACAAGTGCAAAGTGATGCATGTGGGTAAGAGGAACCCGAATTATAGCTACGTCTTGCAAGGTTCCGCGTTAGGAGTTACGGATCAAGAAAGGGATCTGGGTGTCGTCGTCGATGATACGCTGAAACCTTCTGCTCAGTGTGCTGCTGCGGCTAGGAAAGCGAATAGAATGTTGGATGTTATTAGGAAGGGTATGGAGTCCAGGTGTGCGGATGTTATAATGCCGTTGTATCGCTCCATGGTGCGACCGCACCTGGAGTATTGTGTTCAGTACTGGTCTCCGTATCTCAAAAAAGATATAGTAGAATTGGAAAAGGTACAGCGAAGGGCGACGAAAATGATAGTGGGGATGGGACGACTTTCCTACGAAGAGAGGCTGAGAAGGCTAGGGCTTTTCAGCTTGGAGAAGAGACGGCTGAGGGGAGATATGATAGAAGTGTATAAAATAATGAGTGGAATGGATCGGGTGGATGTGAAGCGACTGTTCACGCTATCCAAAAATACTAGGACTAGAGGGCATGAGTTGAAGCTACAGTGTGGTAAATTTAAAACGAATCGGAGAAAATTTTTCTTCACCCAATGTGTAATTAGACTCTGGAATTCGTTGCCGGAGAACGTGGTACGGGCGGTTAGCTTGACGGAGTTTAAAAAGGGGTTAGATAGATTCCTAAAGGACAAGTCCATAGACCGCTATTAAATGGACTTGGAAAAATTCCGCATTTTTAGGTATAACTTGTCTGGAATGTTTTTACGTTTGGGGAGCGTGCCAGGTGCCCTTGACCTGGATTGGCCACTGTCGGTGACAGGATGCTGGGCTAGATGGACCTTTGGTCTTTCCCAGTATGGCACTACTTATGTACTTATGTACTATCAGTTCCTCATCCTTAGGTTTCAGTTCACCTCACCTTAACTGTTCATGTGTTCAGGTTTCATCTGCATATGACTCCTGAAGTAACTCTTTGTACTTTTCACTGTACTTGTGGATTTGTGGAAGGCAACATCCAAACGGCATTGATCACAGAGGTGTCGGTTCCATGCGATTGCTCTGTGAATCAGGTGGAGAAGGAAACGATTCTTAAATATCAGGAAATGCAGTCAGACCGTTAAAAAAAGTTGCAGAAATAGCAAATATGGTAAAATGAGGGGGGGGGGGGGAGATGAGACATTTTTTACATATGTAAGATTGTAAGTGATAGGAGGAAGTGCAAAAGTGGTATTGTGAGACTCAAGGGTGAAGGGGTGGAATATAATATACAGTAGCTGATAAGGATAAGATGGAATTATATAATAAATATTTCTGTTCTACATTCACAAATGAAGGGCTGGGATTAGGTCCACAGAAGACAAACAGAAATAGGAATGGAAGTAGACCCTGAATGATTTTCAGAGGATGTTATTCGTGAGGAACTACATAAGTACATAAGTATTGCCATACTGGGAAAGACCAAAGGTCCATCAAGCCCAGCATCCTGTTTCCAACAGTGGCCAATCCAGGTCACAAAAAAGTACAAAACATTTTATACTGTTTTTCCCAGAAATAGTGGATTTTCCCCAAGTCCATTTAATAATGGTCTATGGACTTTTCCTTTAGGAAGCCGTCCAAACCTTTTTTAAACTCCACTAAGCTAACCGCCTTTACCACATTCTCTGGCAACAAATTCCAGAGTTTAATTACACGTTGAGTGAAGAAACATCTTCTCTGATTTGTTTTAAATTTACTACATTGTAGCTTCACCGCATGCCCCCTAGTCCTAGTATTTTTGGAAAGCATAAACAGATACTTCACATCTACCCATTCAACTTCACTCATTATTTTATAGACCTCTATCATATTTTATTTTTTGTTACATTTGTACCCCATGCTTTCCCACTCATGGCTCAATGCAGCTTACATGGGGCAATGGAAGGTTAAGTGACTTGCCCAGAGTCACAAGGAGCTGCCTGTGCCTGAAGTGGGAATTGAACTCAGTTCCTCAGGACCAAAGTCCACCACCCTAACCACTAGGCCACTCCTCCACTCTGATCACCCCTCAGCCGCCTTGTCTCCAAGCTGAAGAGCCCTAGCCACTTTAGCCTTTCCTCATGTTACAGTCCCATCCCCTTTATCATGTTCGTTGCCCTTCTCTGCACCTTTTCTATTTCCACTATATCTTTTTTGAGATGCGGCAACCAGAATTGAACACAATATTCAAGGTGCGGTTGCACCATGGAGCGATACAAAGACATTATAGCATCCTCATTTTTGTTTTCCATTTTTTCCTAATAATACCTAACATTCTATTTGCTTTCTTAGCCGCAGCAGCACACTGAGCAGAAGGTTTCAACGTATCATCAACGACGACACCCAGATCCCTTTCTTGGTCTGTGACTCCTAACGTGGAACCTTGCATGACGTAGCTATAATTCTGGTTCCTCTTTCCCACATGCATCACTTTGCACTTGCTCACATTAAACACCATCTGCCATTTAGATGCCAGTCTCCCAGTCTCGTAAGGTCCTCTTGTAATTTTTCACAATTCTCCCGCGATTTAACGACTTTGAATAACTTTGTTTCATCAGCAAATTTAATTACCTCACATATATATAAATGACCTAGAGTTGGGAGTTATATATATGTTAAAAAGCAGTGGTCCTAGCACAGACCCCTGAGGAACCCCACTAACTACCCTTCTCCATTGAGAATACTGACCATTTAACCCTACTCTCTGTTTTCTATCTTTAACCAGTTTTTAATCCATAATAGAACACTACCTCTTATCCCATGACTCTCCAATTTCCTCTGAAGTCTTTCATGATGTACTTTGTCAAACGCCTTCTGAAAATCCAGATACACAATATCAACTGGCTCACCTTTATCCATATGTTTGTTCACCCCTTCAAAGAAATGTAGTAGATTGGTGAGGCAAGGTTTCCCTACACTAAATCCATGTTGACTTTGTCTCATTAATCCATGCTTTTGAATATGCTCTGTAATTTTGTTCTTAATAATAGTCTCTACCATTATGCCCGGCACCAACGTCAGACTCACCAGTCTATAATTTCCCGGATCTCCTCTGGAACCTTTTTTAAAAATCGGCGTTACATTGGCCACCCTCCAATCTTCCGGTACCACGCTCGATTTTAAGCTAAACTAAAAGTGGACAAAGTGATGAGGCCTGATGAGATCCATCCAAGGTTATTGAAGGACCTTTTCAATACTTCTTTAGGGTCAGGAGTGGACAAAAGTGGAAGTAAGGAGGAGGTAGGGAACTACAGGCTGGTTAGTTTGACCTCTATGGTAAGTAAATTAAATGCTTTTTAAAACAGAAAACAGTGAAGTTTCTGGAATCCAATTGATTGCAGGACTCAAGACAGCATGATTTTACTAGAGACAGGTCTTGTCAGATGAATCTGATCCCTTGAGATTTTAGCAAAGCCTTAGACATGATTCCATGTAGATGACTAATAAATAAACTGAGTGCCCTCGGTATGGACCCTAAAGTGAATGTTTAGGAACTGGTTGAGTGGAAGGTGACAGATGATAGTGGTAAATGGAGCTCACTCTGAGGAAAAGGATGTTACCAGTGGTGTGCTGCAAGGTTCAGTTCGGACTACACCCATGATGGTGTAGATAACATAAGGAGAGACCTAGCAAAGCTTGAAGAATAGTCCAGAAGTTGGAAGCTAAGATTTACATAGTAACATAGTAGATGGCGGCAGATAAAGACCAGTATGGTCCAACCAGTCTGCCCAACAAGATAAACTCATTACATATTATGGTATGAAGTGATACATCATATGTATACCTGATCTTGATTTAACCCTTGCCTTTTTAGGGCATAGTCTGTAGAAGTCTGCCCGGCACTGTCCTTTTCTAAAATTTCTGAAGTTGTTGTCCTAGCCCCTGGAAAGCTCCACTCCAGCCCATCCAAATCTATTCAGCCTCGATCAGGGCACAGACTGTAGAGGTCTGCCTAGCACCAGCTTTCCTACATAATCTCCCCTAAGCTTCTTTGGATCCGATGCTTCTGAACAGGATTCCTTTGTGTTTGTCCCATGCATTTTTGAATCCCTTTACAGTTTTCATCTCTACCACCTCCTGTGGGAGGGCATTCCAGGTATCTACCACCCTTTCAGTGAAAAAAGTACTTCCTGACATTGTTCCTGAGTCGTCCCCCTTTCAACTTCAATTCAAGCCCTCTAGTTCTACTACTACTACTAGTACTACTTAACATTTCTAGAGCGCTACTAGGGTTACGCAGCACTGTACAGTTTAACAAAGAAGGACAGTCCCTGCTCAAAGGAGCTTACAATCTAAAGGACGAAATGTCAAGTTGGGGCAGTCTAGATTTCCAGAATAGAGGTAAAGTGGTTAGGAATAAAGTGGTTAGGAGCTGAAGGCGACATTGAAGAGGTGGGCTTTGAGCAAGGATTTGAAGATGGGCAGGGAGGGGGCCTGGCGTATGGGCTCAGGGAGTTTATTCCAAGCATGGGGTGAGGCGAGGCAGAAAGGGCGGCGCCTGGAGTTGGCGGTGATGGAGAAGGGTACTGAAAGGAGGGATTTGTCTTGAGAGCGGAGGTTACGGGTAGGAACATAAGGGGAGATGAGGGTAGAGAGGTAAGGAGGGGCTGCAGATCGAGTGCATTTGTAGGTTAGTAAGAGAAGCTTGAACTGTATGCGGTACCTGATCGGAAGCCAGTGAAGTGACTTGAGGAGAGGGGTGATATGAGTATATCGGTCCAGGCGGAAGATAAGATGTGCACCAGAGTTCTGAACGGACTGGAGGGTGGATAGATGGCTAAGTGGGAGGCCAGTGAGGAGTAGGTTGCAGTAGTCAAGGCGAGAGGTAATGAGAGAGTGGATGAGAGTTCGGGTGGTGTGTTCAGAGAGGAAAGGGCGAATTTTGCTAATGTTATAGAGGAAGAAGCGACAGGTCTTGGCTATCTGCTGGATATGCGCAGAGAAGGAGAGGGAGGAGTTGAAGATGACACCGAGGTTGCGGGCAGATGAGACGGGGACGATGAGGGTGTTATCGACTGAGATAGAGAGTGGAGGGAGAGGAGAAGTGGGATTGGGTGGGAAGACAATAAGCTCGGTCTTGGCCATGTTCAGTTTCAGGTGGCGGTTGGACATCCAGGCAGCAATGTCTGATAAGCAGGCCGATACTTTAGCAAGATAGGTCTACCGTCTTCCTGTCTCTGGAAAAGGTTTGTTTGCGGATTAATACCTTTCAAATATTTGAACATCTGTATCATATCACCCCTGTTTCTCCTTTCCTCTAGGGTATACATGTTTAGGTCAGCAAGTCTCTCCATGTACGTCTTGCTGCCTAAACCCTCTACCATTTTTGTCACTTTTCTCTGAACCACTTCAAGTCTTTTTACATCCTTAGCAAGGTAAGTCCTCCAAAACTGAACACAATACTCCAAGTGGGGCCACACTAATGACTTGTAGAGGGGCATCAACACCTCTTTTCTTCTGCTGGTTATACCCCTCGCTATGCAGCCTAGCATCCTTGTCGCACTGTTTTGTTACCTTGAGATCTTCAGACACCATCACCCCAAGATCCCTCTACTGAGCCGAGCTTACCAATCTCTCCCCTCCTATCTGGTACGTCTCTCTTAAATTTCTGTACCCCAAGTGCATCACTCTGCACTTCTTGCCATTAAATTTCAACTGCCAGACCCTTGACCATTCTTCTAGCATTTGGAGATCCCTCTTCCGCCTGTCGGTCAACCAATTTCCAATCCAGTTCAGCACTTTGGGTCCCAAGTTCAGCCCTTTCATCTTATTCATGAGTTTTCTGTGAGGGACTGTATCAAAGGCTTTGCTGAAATCCAAGTAGATCACATCTAGCTCACGTCCTTCATCCAGTTCTTTGGTCACCCAGTCAAAGTAGTCAATCAGATTTATTTGGCAGGATTTAATGCTAAAAAATGCAGGGTCACGCATGCATTTGTGCTACGAAAACCTGAGGGAATGGTACAGTTTAGGAAGTGAATTACCTCTGTGCACAAAAGAGGAGTGGGACTTGAGGGCGATAGTATTTGCTGACCTTAAGGTGGTCAACAAGTAGAAAAGGTGATGGCGAAAGCTAGAAGGATGCTTGGGTGCATAAGGAGAGGAATGGCCAACAGGCAAAAAAAGACCCCGTTTTTGGAGGCAGCCTTTGGACAAATGACGTATTGAGTTATTTTTCATACTTCCATGCTGCAGTGGGATGATGATAGGATTTATTTTGTGGGTCTTATGACCTTTTCCCCCTCTGTGCTGACAATTTATTCCAGCCTTTAATTGTAGCCCTTTTCCTTTATTTATTCCAGCAAAATTAATCCTTTATCTGTTCAAAACCCACTGGGAGGGAAGGAGGTGGTCATAGGAAAATATGGAAAAACGGTCGATGCATGGAATAGCCTCTCAGCAGAGGTGGTGGAGACAAGGACTGTATCTGAATTTAAGAAAGCATGGGACAAGCATTGTAGAGCTCGATGTAGATGGAAATCATTTTTAAAACAAATAGGAGGAAATATTTTTTCACTCAAAGAACAGTTAAGCTCTAGAACTCGCTGCTGGATGATGTGGTAACAGCCGTTAACATATCTGGGTTTAAAAAAGGTTTGGATGAGTTCCTGGAGGAAAAGTCCATAGTCTGTTATTGAGATGGACATGGGGAAAGCCACTGCTCGCCCTAGAATTGGTAGCCTGGAATGCTGCTACTCTTTGGGATTCTGCCAGGTACTTGTGACCTGGATTGGCCACTGTTGGAAGCAGGATACTCGGCTAGATGAACCATTGGTCTGACCCAGTATAGCTATTCTTATGTTATGACTGGATGTTCCATATAGTATTTATATGCCATCATTTTCTCTCCTGTCAATATTCAGCAGGTGGTGGTCAGTATTGTCGTAGATGCTGACCACTGTGGGTGGTATTAGCCCAGATATTCAATGCCGGGCCTTTTCCGGACACCAGCATTGAATATCCAGGGCCATGCTGGCATGTGCTGGCTGCTGGGTCCTATGAAGGCCCCTGCTGAATGCTGTCTGGGACCCACATAAGGGAAGCAAGTTCCCTCATGACCTCTGAGTCTCGTCCCTCCACACCTTCAACTACTGGGAGCCTACAACTGAGCCCTTGCCCCACCCTATTAGGCCTCCGAGGCGTACTTGTGTATCCCTGGTGATCTAAGAGTCCCATAGGCAGGAACAATGCCCATTCCCTCCCATCATGGCTGTAATCTCAAAATGGCCACCATGACCTCTAGCGGCAGCCTCGCAGTACTAGCAAATACCACAAGATTGCCTCTAGAAGTCACAGTGGCAGTTATGAGGTCAGAGCTTTCATGGGCAGGAGCAAGTGGTCATTGTTCCTGTCAGTAGACCTCGTAAACCACCAGGGATATACAAGATAAGTCCAAGGAGGCCTATGGGGGTGGGGCTCGCTCAGGGACTCCCTGCCATCGGGGGTGGGAGGTGAAGATCGGAACTGGGGGGAGGGAGGGGTGCCAGAAACCCTGATGCTGCTACCTGGAAGTTGTGCAGGCACTGGCCAATATTCAGATCGGTGCCTGGTTAGCTCAGTTGCTACAGTTAGGATAGCTTCAATATCGCTGAAAATCAGTTAAGAACCACCTCTGCCTATGGAATCTCCCACCACTCACTAGACAATGCAACTGCCGGGTTAAGTGCAGGCACAAGCGATGTAACTGGGCAGAAGGCTCTCCTACGCATTTAAATTGCTTTGAATATTGACCACTTAGCCATCTCTCTCCTCTTCAATCAGTCCAAAACTCTGCTGCGTGACTCATTTTCCACCAGAGTCGCTATGCTCACATTAGCCCTCTCCTCAAGTCACTTCACTGGCTCCCTATCCGTTTCCGCATTCAATTCAAACTTCTCTTACTGACCTATAAGTGCATTCACTCTGCCGCTCCCCAGTACCTCTCCACTCTTGTCTCTCCCTCGGATACTCCGCTCTGTAGATAAATCTCTCTTGTCTGTCCCCTTCTCCTCTACTGCTAATTCCAGACTCCGTTCCTATTATCTCGCTGCACCTCACGCCTGGAATAGACTTCCCGAGCCTGTACGTCTAGCCCCGTCTTTGGCCATTTTCAAATTCAGGCGAAAAGCCCACCTCTTTAACGCTGCTTTTGACTCCTAACCACTACTCACTTGCCCTGTACCCTTTTATCCCCACCTCTTTAATTCCCTTACCTCTTAGTTGTTCTGTCTGTTTGCCTGTCCTATTTAGATTGTGAGCTCTTTGAGCAGGGACTGTCTTTTCATGTATGGTGTAAGTGCTGTGTATGCCTTGTAGCGCTATAGAAGTGATAAGTAGTAGTAGTAGTAATGTAGAAGCCTGCCCTTGCAGATCAGCAACGCGGCTGCGCAGGCTTCTGTTTCTGTGAGTCTGACGTCCTGCACGTACGTGCAGGATGTCAGACTCACAGAAACAGAAGCCTGCGCGGCTGCGTTGCTGATCTGCAAGGGCAGGCTTCTAGATGGAATGTTGCTAGTGGAGGAGTAGCCTAGTGGTTAGTGCAGTAGAACATGGGATGTTGTTACTATTTCAGATTCTGGAATGTTGCTGTTACTTGAGATTCTACATGGAATGTTGCTACTATCGGAGATTCTGTTGCTACTATTTGACATTCTACATGGAATGTTGCTATCCCACTAGCAACATTCCATTTTTAGATTGTGAGCTCTTTGAGCAGGGACTGTCTTTTCGTGTATGGTGTAGAGCGCTGCGTATGCCTTGTGGTGCTATAGAAGTGATAAATAGTAGTAGTAGTAGTATGTTTCTGTTTCATACTAATATTATTTACGCCTCTGAAAATCAGTTTTCATGTAAACTAGTAGCAAATTTGTGCATTTAGCACCAATACGTATTTTGGACATTTTAGTCTTCTGGGAAAAACTGAAAACTGAAGTTGGTGTCTAGATTGTTCCTCCCTTTGAGATTCTAACCTGATTTCCAAAACAAAGCCATAAATCAGAAGACCCTGTCAGCCTACATTCAATGTGCTTAGTCTATCAACGAGAAACTTGGCAAGGTCTTTGTACCTCCTCTCTTTCTACTGTTCTGAGCCGCACAGTGTGTCTAGCTGATGGTCGTTCTTGGGATTCTGAAAGTCTACTTCCATTCCAAGACTCATTCACCCACTCGGGTCTGCGCATGGTGCGCGGATGTGCACGGCCTACACAAGTATACGCATTCCGGAAAAATGGGTATTTAGAGGACGAATCTAAGGAGGAGTTCATTTCTCTTCTTGTTGCTTAAATTCTCAGCTCAAGCCCGGGACAGTAAATTAGTTCAGTGTGTCTGGAACTGGGCTCAGATTCACTGGCTGAAAGTTCTGTATGTTCACAAACTTTCTTCAGATGGTTTATCAGAGTCTGTTGTTTACCTATTCTCACCGATGACGTCTTAGTAAAATTCTGTTCTATAGTGTCATGAAAAAAAATGTTCTACTCACATACACTGGAACTAGGTGTATCTTTTTTTTTCTTTTTCATTCTTCAGGGACCTGCATTACATCTGCCATCCAGCTGTTTATATCCTTGACTGGGGATATCAAGTAGTCAGAGAAGCTTGCAGGGAAGTTTCACGAGTAAGCCGCAAATTAAATAACAACTTAGATCACAGACTCCTCTTTGCAATGCAGATGGCACTGAAAAGACTATTACATAAATTAGGCAGCATGCTAGTGTGATTCACTACTAAATATAGTAAGACTAGTAGAAAAGGCCCGTTTTAGGCACAAATGAAACGGGTGCTAGCAAGGTTTTCCTCAGAGTGTGTATGTTGGAGAGAGTGTGTGTGAGAGTGACTGTGTGAGAGGGAGAGAGTGAATGTGCGAGTGGGTGTGTGTGTGAGAGAGAGAGTGTGAGACTGGGTGTGAGTGTGTGTGTGAGAGAATGAAAGTTTGTGCCAGGGGCCCCCACCTCCCTCCCTCAGAGTTTCAGGGTCCCCTCACCCCCTCCTTCCAAGTTTCTGGGCCCCCTCCCTCCAAGTTTCTTGGTTCCCTCACCCCTACCCTCCCTCCCTCAGAGTTTCAGGGTCCACTCCTTCCTCCTACTTCTAACAGGTCAATAGTAGGTGTAAAAGCAACAGCAGAGTGGAGGAGTAGCCTAGTGGTTAAAGCACCGGTCTTGCAATCCAGAGGTGGCCAGTTCAAATCACGCTGCTGCTCCTTGTGATCTTGGGCAAGTCACTTAACCCTCCATTGCCTCAGGTACAAACTTAGATTGTGAGCCCTCCTGGGACAGAGAAATATCCAGAGTACCTGAATGTAACTCACCTTGAGCTACTACTGGAAAAGGTGTGAGCAAAATATAAATAAATAAACATATGCAACTGATAATACTCTATAAGTTGTTGGCACCAACTTGATGATATGCCTGTGGCCTGTACTTGTCCCACCCACATGAATGCCCTCTCACAGTTGTGCATTAACCCCCAAGTTCTATATATGGCACCTTAACTTGTATATGTTAATTTGGCCACGACTTAATTGATTAATGAGCCAATCAATATTGATAATTGGTACTTAACAAGCAACACTAATTGGCTTTAATTAGAATTTACGTGCACAACTTTCTAGGTGTATTCTACAATGCGCTGCACGAAAATTCTGATGTGCACAGTCAAAAAGGGGTGTGTGGCCATGTGTGTAGAATGGGTGGGTTTCAAAAAACTATGTGCACTATTATGGAATACACCTGATCTGCGCCTAACTTAGGCGCGGGTATTTAGGCCTGGTTTTAGGCGGCCTAAATGGGTGCACCTCGATTTTAGTCATAAGAACGGCATGTGAGCGCATTTTATAAACTACGTATAACTTTAGGTGTAGTATATAGAATCACGCTAACTACATGGTTTTCTGGCACTGATTTTTTTAAGGTGCCGTATATAGAATTCCCCACTCAGTGACTTTGATCCTAAAGCTATAGAATAATGCTTATGCATAACTTCCATTTATTGGATGCATATAATGGACCCTGGAAGGAAGCGGTGGAGACAAAAATGTAACGGAATTCCAAAAAAGTACAGGATAAATATAAAGGATCCCTAAGTAGCCAGAAGTTGGCGACAAAACGGCCCAACCCAAAACAGCAGGGAAATGATTACACCGTGCTATTCTAAGCAGCGGGGCCGGTGAAACCCGGTAAGCGGGGTAAGCACCGCAGGGGGCGCCGCTGCGGCGCTGCGCCGCCATACCGTGCTGCCCTTGGGGGTTTAAATCTTTTATTTACCTCCGTCCCAGCGGCCGCGACATTTCAAAGCCTTGCCCGTCTCTAGCCTTCCCTCCCTTTGTGAGTTCATTCCCTCAGAGTCCCACCTTCTGATGTCATTTCCTCTTTCCTCAAGGGTGGGACTCTGAAGGAACGAACTCACGATGGGAGGGAAGGCTAGAGACGGGCAAGGCTTTGAAATGACGCGGCCGCTTGGACGGAGGTAAATTAAAAAAGACTTAAACCACGCAGATTGGCAGGAAGAAAAAGGGGGAAGTTGGGGGGAGAAGAGGGTGGAGATGCTGGGCGGGGCGGCACCAACTGATAGTCTGCAGGGGGGCACCAGAGACCCTTGGACCGGCCCTGCTAAGCAGAAGGCAGGGGAAGTAACCTGAACAGAGGGGCAACTGCACCACTGAACACTTTGCTGGGCCGATTGGATGGAACATTTTGGTCTTTATGTACCAACGTTCACTATGGGCCCAACATTGAAAGAGAAATGTCTAGATAACGCCCACGTTTATCCAGATATTTCCCTAAGTCGGGCCTATCCGCTGATCTTCAGCAGTACTATCTGGTATTCAGTGCCAGCCACTATCCGAATATCCAGTGCGTATGAAAAACACATGTCCACCGCCAAGGCTGAACATTAGCAGGTATGTTACTACGTAAGTGAGGGATCTGTTTCAAGTTGAGGCCTTTCCTCTAGCTTCTAGCTTGGTGATCTTTCAGCCATTAGCTTGGTCATTCAGGATATTGGGCTTGATGGACCTTTGGTCTGTCCCAGTATGGCAATGCTTATGTTCTTATGTTCTTAATGTGAAGACAACACACCTATGCCCCTGCCTGTTGCTCCAGTGTAAGTCAATGAGACTACAGCACAGAAATGTAGGTGAACAGCAAAGAAAGGTGACCAGTTTCTGAGCGACAAAGACAGTTAATTACAGGCAATAAAAACCACAAGTTACCTCATGGTCAGGACCACCAAGAGACTGGGCTGGGCCCGGGGCAAGGCTGCCCCCGGGGCCCTGCCCCTGCCCCCCCAAGGTGGTGGTGGTGGTCGTTGTCGCCGCCCCCCTCCATCCATCACCGGGCCGGGCCCCCATGAATTCAAATCATAGCGCCTCACCTCGACCTCGCTCCATGTGAAAGAAGCGCAGCAGCGGCAGTCTGCAGATCGCCACCCTTCGTGCCTTCCCTCCCTGTGTCCCGCCCTCGTGCAAGTTACATCAGACGAGGGCGGGACATAGAGAGGGAAGGCCCAAAGGGAGGCGATCTGCAGACTGCCACTGCTGCACTTCTTTCACACAGAGCGAGGTCAAGGTGAGGCGCTATGAGTTGAATTCAGGGGGGCCCAGCCCGGTGGTGGACGGAGGGGGGTGGGTGGAGGGGACTGCGCTGCCGGGCCCCTCTTGGAGGCCCGGGCCCGGGGAATTTTGTCCCCCCTGCCCCCCCTCTCGGTGGCCCTGCTCATGGTCTCTTATTCTCACAGATCCCCTGTCCCCCCACCTGTCCTCCAAGCTGTCAGGTGGAGTAGCCTCTTATCATGAAGAGCATGATGCGTATTTCAGAAAACTGGTTTGCAACATTTAAAGTCTGCTGCTGCTTCATAATCTGTAAGATTTGCATTTACACATTCAAGCAGATGGCTAAAAGTAAGCTTGTTTCCAGGGAAACTGTTCTAAGAAGTCCTATTTCACGATCAGCAGCCTCCAATCTCCGCCCCATCTCCCACCCATTCTGCACAGTTACTTAGTGTCCAAGCCGCTGTTTTGCATCAATTACAAATATTCTTCCTAATGGTCATTTTAAAATAGAGAATGACATGGGGACAAAGTTTGTCCTGTCCACGCCCCGTCCCCGTGGGCTCTGTCTCCATCCCCAACCTATCCCCGCACGTCCTGTCTCCATCCCCGCTCCCTTCCCCGCAGGTTCTGTCCCCGTCTCCATCCCATCCCCACGGGCTCATCTGCAGATGCCTCAAACACCTTTTTATTAATACAACTGTTGTTCATAAATCACATATAGTAAACAATAATAACAACAAGCAAATAGAATAACCTTCCTCCCCAACCACCACTCTTTACCCTTCCAGTCCCAACAATACTACTACTACTACTACTACTACTTAGCATTTCTATAGCGCTGCCAGGGTTACGCAGCGCTGTACAAGTTTAAACATGGGGAAGGACAGTCCCTGCTCAAGAGAGCTTACAATCTAAAGGTAACAAACTATGTAGTCAGTATAGGTATCATGAATGGGGAAGGTGGTTAGGTGCCAAAGGCAAGGGAGAAGAGATGGGCTTTGAGTAAGGACTTGAAGATGGGCAGGGAGGGCGCATGGCGTATGGGCTCGGGGAGTCTGTTCCAGGCGTAAGGTGATGCGAGGCAGAAGGGGCGGAGTCTGGAGTTAGCGGTGGTGGAGAAGGGTACAGATAGGAGTGATTTGTCCTGAGAGCGGAGGTTACGGGTGGGAACATAGGGGGAGAGGAGGGAAGAGAGGTAATGGGGGGCTGCAGATTGAGTGCACTTGAAGGTCAATAGGAGAAGCTTGAACTGTATACGGTAGCGGATCAGGAGCCAGTGAAGCGACTTGAGGAGAGGGGTGATTTGAGAGTATTGGTTCACGCGGTAGATAAGACGTGCGGTGGAATTTTGGACAGATTGAAGGGATAGGTGGCTAAGTGGGAGGCCAGCGAGGAGAAGGTTGCAATAGTCAAGACGAGAGGTAACGAGCGAGTGGACGAGGGTTCGGGTGGTCTGTACAGAGAGGAATGGGCGAATTTTGCTAATATTATAGAGGAAGAAGCGACAGGTCTTAGCTGTCTGCTGGATATGGGCAGAGAAGGAGAGGGAGGAAGAAGGAGAGAGAGGAAGAAGGAGAGGGAGGAGTCGAAAATGACTCCGAGATTGCAGGCTGAAGAGACGGGGAGGATGAGGGCATTGTCAACAGAGACGGAAAGAGGGGGAAGAGGAGACTAGCTACTTCTTCTACCCCAAGGAATCCTAATCCACCCTATTAAAATGTATAGGGTACAACCCGCTCTGTATGCCCTAGTGGGGGAGAAATATGCCCTATGAAGCACTGTTATAATTTTTTAATCTGCAGATGAATAATAATGATAATCTCAGGATTCGGTCTAGCTCTCCTGTCTTCCACAGTCCTTCCTGCAATAGAAGATGTCTTCTTAGAAGATGTGCTGGTAGCAGGAATGTACAGGATCCCCCATGCAAATTTTGCTAGTTGTGGCCAGCATGTTTACTTGTTTTTCCAAAAAATCTAAATATCTCCATCTGCATCACTCAAACACAAATAACGATCCAGTTCATTAACAGGCTTCAAAGGAGAGAATGATACAGGGACAAAGGTTGTCCCCATCCCCGTCCTGTCCCCGCGGGATCTCTCCCCATCCCTGCGGTTACCGCGAGTCCCGTTCCCCGTGTCGTTCATCTATTTTAAAACTTGCACATACATGTAACCTAATGCAAATCTGGTTTTCAAGATATCCACAATTAATGTGCAGGAGATAGATTTATATGCATTGCCTTCATCCTATATAATAAAATGCACCGCCAACATTCTGAAGCCGAGAAAGTGAAGCCTTCAAGCCGGAACTACATGTCGTCAGTTGAGGAGATGGAGCCTTACAGAGCGCATGAATGCTTCAAGGCTTGAAGGCTTCATTTTCTCTCACATACACTCTCTCTCACACACACAGACTCACACACACAGACTCACACACACACTCTGTGTCCCTCACACACTCTCTCTGACACAAACACACACACACACTCTGTCTGTCTGTCTGTCTGTCTGTCTGTCTCTCACTCATTCTCTCTCACATACACACTCCATCTCTCACCCACATACCAGTGGCGTAGCCAGACTGCCAATTTTGGATGGGCCTGAACCCAAAGTGGGCGGGCACAAATTTTTCTCTCTACCCCCCTCCCCCAGCAAAATTTAGTCACGCTAATCAGATGCATTTGTCACACAGGGTAAAGTGCTGCTTTTCAGTGCATCAGATTTCAGAAAATTTATTTAATAACCTAACACCCTTTTCAGTGAGCTTTCAGAGGCCAAAACCTCCTGCCTCAGGTCAGTATAATGCTGTTACGGTATCCTCACCTGACCTAAGGAAGGAAGTATTGGTCTCTGAAACCTCATTAACACAGGTACCATATTACTTTATCCTAAATTACTCATGTAGGAAAAGCTGGTCGCGTGTGTTAGTTTGTATTTTAGTCCTTTACAACTAGGGAAGTGTAGGTTCAAGAAGGTGCGGGAAGATCGTTTAGCATTTCTTGGTGGCAAGTCCACGAGGTCTAGCATGTAAGTCGGGGCATCTCCATAGTTGATTTTATGAACAGTCGTGCAAATCTTTTCTACTGGTATTTTAATAGTTTGGGACACCATGAGCAATTTCTGTGAGAAGGAATTTTCTAGCCCTACTAGGGCTTCCCATATGGAGTCGAGTGTTATTATTGCAAGTTTAAGAGGTAAAAAAAGACTTACTAGTCTCCAGTGATTCAAAAATGTTTCCATCAGGCCTTTCCTCTCCTTGAGCTGCTATTTCCTCTTCCAAGATGGCTGTTTCTTCCCCTTTCTCCACACCGACGGCAACACTCGGCGATCTCTGGCTGGCAGCAGACTCCTCTGCAGGAAGCTCTCCCAGGTCTTCGTTCCTCGGGACTCAGCGTAGTATCTGCCTCTAGCTGGGGAGGCGAGGAACCTCCAGTCGCCCCCTCCAGCAGCGAGGGATTTGATCCCAACCTTCCTCTAGGCTCGGTAAAGCGGTCCATCGGTCCCGTGGGTTTTGCAGCTGTTGAGGAGATCACTCGCTGCTTTCCTCTTCGTTTCGGCATCGGTTTCAGGTATTCAAAGTTAATTTAAGGAAAAAACGGGTAGAGAGCCACTTAACAGCGTACTCTTCAAGACACCATCTTGTTTTCTCTCATATCAGACTCTCACCGCCTAACACATACGTCTCCCATGGATTTTTGCTCCCTAAATGCATCACTTTGCATTTCTTTGCATTGAATTTTACTTGCCAAACCTTAGACCATTCTTCTTGCTTCTGCTTCTGATAAGGACCCTCAGTAAATTATTCTTTTGTGGTCCCAGCACTTGATGCGTTTGCTCTGTTTTTAATGTCTGTGGCAGCATCAGAGCTCAGTTTCATCCACATTTGTTAATGCACATCCTCAACGGGGTTCACCTATACCCCACTCTTTGCCAACCTCCTACCTCTAAGATTATTATGTTACATGTGGCTTTCCATAGCCTCCAACTTCTTCAATAACAGTGCGTTATCCATTTCCAATTTGTAAGTCACCATTCTTTCCTCATGACTACCATTCTCAGATTGTCTGTGCAATTCTCACTTATAACGTGTATTAAAAAGCCATCAGCACCGTAAGTTGGGCTCAGTTGTTGTTGTGGTCAATCACAGACTGAATTCATCTAAAAATAATAATCAGTCTATAGAACAAAATGCATTTTGCAATTTTCCATGGTGAATGGTCTAGCATGATGGTTGGGTTTTGGGGGGCAAAATGTGGTACATAATGTTAATTAACTCAATTAATCCATGCATCCATGAGTAACTGATCACCATTAAGAAAATAAACAAGTTGCCTTTATGAATCTGTATTATGAAATCCATTAGAATGGCATCAGTGACCAGCACTCCACTCCCCAGGGCAGGGGTTCTCAGTTTAGTCCTTGTAAAGCTACCCAAGCTGGTTTTCAGGATATCCAGAAAACCAGGCTAGACAATTTGTTCATAAGTACGTAAGTATTGCCCAGTATCCTGTTTTCAACAGTGGCCAGTCCAGGTCACAAGTACCTGGCAAGATCCCAAATCAGTACAATACATTTTGTGCTGCTTATCCCAGAAATAAGCAGTGGATTTTCCCAAGCCAATTTTAATAATGGCTTAGGAACTTTTCTTTTAGGAACCCATCCAAACCTTTTTTAAACCCTGCTAAGCTAACTGCTTTTACTACATTCTCAGGCAACAAATTCCAGAGTTTAATTACATGTTGAGTGAAGAAACATTTTCTCTGATTCATTTTAAATTTACTACTTTGTAGCTTCATTGCGTACCCCCTAGTCCTTGTATTTTTGGAAAGAGTAAACAAGCGATTCATGTCCTCCCATTCCACTCCACTCATTATTTTATAGACCTCTATCAAATCTCCCCTCAGCCATCTTTTCTCCAAGCTGAAGAGCCCTAGCCGCTTTAGCCTTTCTACATAGGGAAGTCGTCCCATCCTCTTTATCATTTTTGTCGCCCTTCTCTGTACCTTTTGTAATTCCACTATATCTTTTTTAAGATGTGGTGACAAGAACTGAAAACAATATCCGAGGTGCAGTCATACCATGAAGCAATACAGAGGCATTATAACATCCTCATTTTTGTTTTCCATTCCTTTCCTAATAATGCCTAACATTCTATCTGGAATAGTAGAAGATTCTAGAATAGTGAGGCGGTTCTAGAATAGCAGTGTATTTAAGAATTCCTCGACACTGGTAGACTTTGAGGCATATTTTCAAAGCACTTTGGGAGGCTAAGTTCCATAGGTTTCTATGGAACTTTGGGAGGCTAAGTGCTTTGAAAATGAGCCTGTATGTACACTCTGGCTTCTTTCTGCTGTTTTTACACTTCAACTCCTAGGGGCACCCACTGTGAGAAATCACTGTTAAAGCAATCAGTCTGTCATAAAAGAGACATTTTCCACATTCTAAGCTAATCTATAAAAAGAAAGTCAATGAACCATTTCGCAAAGAATGATATATACAAATAAACCGGTTGCAGTGATATACTGCCAGTGCACTCAATAGTGGTTAGGCAGCAGAAAATGATCCTGTACAAACATATGTTCCATATATTACCATCAGGTCACGGAGACTTGTGGGATCCTGTACTAATAATCATTGTGGTTTGATCGTTGAGACTGAATGCGTTGGTTAGCGTATGTTCAGTTTGTGAGCGTACCTTACAAAACGTAATGCATGCAAATTGGTTCTAACACGTGTAACTAACCAACTAACATGATTACAATTAATTTGCATAAGTAAAAAATTTCTAATGGGTGTTTAAAAAACTTTGTTGTTAAAACTATTATCTAACGCTAACCAAAACATAAAAACCATCACAGATCATCTAACTTTCAGGAAATCTCTGAAGACCATATTATTTGGAAGTGCTTATCCCACGGCCTCTTCCTGTGTCTCCACTGCTGGAAGCGCATCGATCTAGAGACATTTGGACATATCCCCCTTCCATTTTCCCTCAAAGTTTCCCTTCTCCTTCCATCCATTCCTATTCTTCCCCATTATCTCTTGTAGGTTTTCTGCTGTATTAGCTTCATTTTACTGCATTGGGGCGTCTGCCTCTGTGGTGCATTGTAAGCCACATTGAGCCTGACACTGTTGGGAAACTGTGGGGTACAAATGAGATAATAAATAAATAAATAAATAAAAACAAACCCCCCCCCCCCCTGAAAATCAGGCAAATGTCAGAAAACGAAACAAAAAGGTTTTTCTTTTGCACATCCCCTAAAACAGAACCATTTCTGCGTAAGAAGAGTGAGAATGGGGTCGGGTAAAAAGCCAGATGATCTTCAAACACTAATGGATGGAGCAGTAACAATGGTGTGACTTTAGGTCTCCTTCACTGAAACTCATTACCTAGAAATTCAAACACAGGAAGTGATAAATGTGTCATATCTATTTTTAGCAGGAAAGCAGATACGTTATAACTTTACAGTTAAAGAAACCTGCTATGGAACATAGGAGCCGACTCTGTGAGTGCTTGAGCACCCCCAATATTGAGAAAATTCCCTTGTATGTGTGTCCAGGGAGGGGTTATTTCCTTTGGGCTTAGCATCCCCAATAATTTTGAATAGTTGGCTCCTATGCTATGTAAGGTCAGGCTTTCAGGATATCCACAATGAATATTCATGAGATAGCAGAGATAGGTAGTAATGAAGTACAAGTGACAGTACTTTTAGTTGTAACGAATATGCACATTTATCTCATGGTTATTTATTGTGGGTAACCTGAAGATCTGACTGTCTAGGTGTGTCCTGAGGACTGAGTTGAGAACCTCTGTTCTAACTTCATATGTTAATGAGGCTTTGAAAATACACCTTATGCATCTCTTAGTAAGAAAATCTCTGAACCATTCCAACACTGTTCCTGTTATGCTATAACCACTCGTTATGTCCAGATTACAAGTTGATAGGTATATAATCACAACACAGTGTTGCCCGTAAACATACTAGATGCTGTGGTCCAACTTTATTGATGTATTTATTTATTTGGATTTAGTTATCGCCTTGTGGAAGGGATTCACTTAAGGCGGTGTACAGTAAGAATAGATCAAACATGAGCAATAGACAACTACAGCAGTCAAAAACTTGTTAAGAATACTTTTTACTTTGTAATAAAAAAGTAGTTTTAAGAGCTGTACTTTATTACTTTTATTGGAGTATTTTTTTGGGACAAGACTTTCTACTTGTACTCTTGAAACCAGCACTTTTTACTTAAGTTCTTTAAAAAAGTAACAACCCCATCTCTGTGAGATAAATTTGCATGAATTGCCTCCCCTGCATGCTAGGATACCTCAGAACAGGTTTTGGAACCAGGGATCTGCACATATAAAGAGTGCAAAGAGACATAGGCCCACCCCTTGGATTTCTGAGAAATTCTGCTACCTGCCCTTTCGACCTTAGCACTTTGTACCATACATGGCCAGGGTCCAGTGCTCAAATCTGCTAAAGCAAATACTTTGCACAAAGTTGAATTAAAAACATCTTTCATTGAAATCCTTGCAAAAGCCACACAGGATCACACCATACACAAAGTGAGGGTGTGAGGGGGTATATAGAGCACTGCTCCTCATCCTTAAGAATAGTCACTCAGGTAGCTCGAACCACCTTAAAACCCCTCGTATTATACAGTTGGAATTCTGGTCTCTCTCTCTCATGCGCCAGATCCGGCCTGGGCCACAAAACATGCTCAGTTCAGTTTCCCGTTCAGGGCCAATCTCCCCTCACTCATCAGTTCCAGCACACATGCAGTCAGTGGGTCAGTGGTCCGGAATTGCGATCCGGGGGTTTGAGAGGCTGTGCTTGATCCTCTGGAGCTGATCGGTTCCCTCAGCGCTCTCGCTTCCACAAAACAGGTAGTACTCGAAGAGTCTCAAACAAATGCAAACTCTTTATTTGAACTCTTGCAACAGGCAAACACCAACTGGCAAATTATCAGTCCAAAAGAATCCTTGTTGTTATACCCAAAGGGGAACTTCCTTTTACACTACTTTCCTGAATTATATGTACAAGGTATTTAATGTTATAGTTAGGTGTTTACAGCTTCTCCTGTCCGTGCCTATACTGCAGCAAGAGATTTTCCCCAAAGGCTCTACACCTCTTCTTTACAATGATTTGCTTTTTCGGGCTCAGACCCCACTCGATCTGACCCTCCTCCACTGGTGACCCCACCTTTGGTCCACCCTGGTTCTGGGGCTAGCTCTCCCTGGCTCCGGTCTGCTGCTCCCAGGCTGGGCCTTCCTCTACCCACCCATAGCACAATATCTCCCAGTTGCCACTTAGTGGAACCGCAACCTGCCTCTCACAATCAGTGGATCTCTCCAGTTTTTAGGACTCCCCTCTCTCTCCTCCTGACCAATGGCAGGAGATAAATGGGCAACTCCAGACCTACAAGCAACCAATGACCTGTAGGCAGCAGCTTTTATCTCCTTCCAAACTCCTCCCCCTTCAGTCTCAGGACACTATTTATCAGCATCTTATTTCAAAAGTGGAGGAGTGGCCTAGTGGTTAGGGTGGTGGACTTTGGTCCTGGGGAACTGAGGAACTGAGTTCAATTCCCAGCACAGGCAGCTCCTTGTGACTCTGGGCAAGTCACTTAACCATCCATTGCCTGCCACATTGAGCCTGCCATGAGTGGGAAAGCATGGGGTACAAATGTAACAAAATATAAAACTACTCAATATGGGCTGGGGTTCCTCCCACCCAGGGACATCTTACCTCTCCAGCCCTCTAGCAGGGACTTCCCTCAGGGCCGTGCCTAGGGTCTCTGGTGCCCCTCTGAGGACTATCAGTTCATGCGTGCGCCCTGATTCCCTGGCGCTTTAAATTTACCTCTGTCCGCCTCAGACATCTGCGCAGCGTCAGTGAAAGCGCTGCCTGTCTGACGTCTCTCTCTCCACCAGCCTTCCCTTCGCTCGTTCATTCCCTCTGTGTCCCGCCTTCTTCTGACATCATTTCCTTGAGGGCGGGACACAGAGGGAACGAATGAGTGAAGGGAAGGCTGGTGGAGAGACGTCAAACAGGCAGCGCTTTCACTGAAGCTGCGCAGACGTCGGAGGCGGAGCGAGGTAAATTTAAAGCGCCGGGGAATCGGGGATGGAGCGGAGGAGTAAGGTTTTTTAAAAAGAAATACAACTACGGCGCGGCGCCCTTGAAGGCAGGCGCCCCCCTGCGGCGCTTACCGTGTTGGCACGGCCCTGACTTCCCTCTCCCCAGGGCTCTAGAAAAATCTATCACTCTAGTATGCTCAATGAATTTCATCCTGGACGATAAAGTTGTCAAATGAAAATGAATAATACCAAGACAAGCAAAAAGGAGGAGCAAACCTCACGTGACTGTAAGAAACAAACAAAAGGGTGAGGTGGAGCCAAAGATGATGTCAAATGTCTTTATTGGAAACTTCTGGAAAACGACCCAACACGGCCGTGTTTCGGCACAAAGGCCTGCCTCAGGGGTCAAGCAAATCTCTGTTGTTGTTTTGGAGACGTTTAACAACAAAGAAGAGTGTTGTCGAAATCCTAGTTGTTGCTTTCCTGCGATATCCTCAATGATTGAAAACGCTGGAACACTGTAGTTTTCAAACTTGCAAAAGTTTGTTGTGTAAAAATTGCAACATACCAACCTTCCTGGAAATGACACAAAACAAACATTTTCTGGCTGCACATCCCTAACATAAATGCCATGCCTAGAGTGCAAATGATCCTGCACATATTATAAGAAATTTATAATCTACAATTGTAATAATGTGCCTCACCAATGCTCCACCCATGTGAAACCCACTCTCAAGAACACAGGTTAACGACTAGCCGCATAAGGCTGTACAAGCGCTCAATGCGCGCCAAAATGAACTTACTATCCAACTACCGCGTGCCTCTTGCGGTAATTTAATTTTTGGCGCGTGTCCGCTATGCACGTCTGGAAAATATTTTTTATTTTCGGACACGTGTAGCGAATGCTCGCCAAGTGGGATCTGATGCTATCACAAACCACTTTTTACCGCAGCTTAGTAAAAGGAGCTCGTAATGACTAGAATGCCAGCATTTACGTGTGTTTCAACATTGCCAGCACTTAGGTGTCCTTTTACTAAGGTGTGCTAACAAATATGGAGGGGCATAATCGAACATGGGTGCCCATCTATAAGGGTGAACTAGGAAAGGGGCGGAACTGACCGTATTATCGAAAAAGATGGGCACTCATCTTTCGTTTCGATAATATGGTCCGGGCCGGCTAAATCCCAATATTTAGGTCGACATTAGAGATGGGCGAACTCGGTTTTTGCCGATAATGGAAACCGAGAGCACTCATCTCAAAAACGGAAAATCCAAGGCATATGGTTGTAGGAGGAGCCAGCATTCGTAGTGCACCGGCCCCCCTCACATGCCAGGACACCAACCGGGCACCCTAGGGGGCACTGCAGTAGACTTCACAAATTGCTCCCAGGTGCATAGTTCCCTTACCTTGTGTGCTGAGCCCCCCCCCAACCCCCCCCCCCCAAAAAAAAAACTCACTACCCACAACTGTGCACCACTACCATAGCCCTAAGGGGTGAAGGGGGGCATCTACACATAGGTACAGTGGGTTTCTGATGGATGTTGAAGGGCTCACATTTACCACCACAAGAGTAACAAGTAGGGAAGGGGGATGGGCCTAGGTCCGCCTGCCTGAAGTGCATTGCACCCACTAAAACTGCTCCAGGGACCTGCATACTGTTGCCATGGAGCTGGGTATGACATTTCAGGCTGGCATAGAGGCTGGAAAAATATTTCTAATTTTATTTTTTTAGGGTGGGAAGGGGTTGGTGACCACTGGGGGAGTACGGGGAGGTGATCCCCGATTCCCTCCGGTGGTTATCTGGTCAGTTTGGGCACCTTTTTGAGGCTTGGTCCTGAAAATAAATGGACCAAAGTTGGCCAAATGCTCGTCAGGGTCACCCTTCTTTTTTCCATTATTGGCCCAGGGTGCCCATCTCTTACCCACGCCCCAGTCCCGCCTTCGCTATGCCTTCAACACGCCCCCTTAAACTTTGGACACTCCTGTGACGGACTGCAGTTGAGAGCGCCCAAAATCGGCTTTCCATTGTGCCGATTTGGGCGGCTTCAGGAGAAGGGCGGCCATCTCCCGATTTGTGTCAGAAGATGGGCGCCCTTCCCTTTCGAAAAAGGACTACCGCGCAGCTTAAAAGCTACTTACGAACAAGCTAATTTTCGGAAATCCCTGAAGACTCACCTATTCAACAAGGCATACCAACATGATCAACAACTAGAAATGTAACACAAAGCAACCATGCCTATCATCAACAATGCCCCTGCTCATTCCTACTTGCTCGAATCTCGATCTAGACCTATTAACTATATGTTTTTCTACTTATTCTCATTTGCTTAATCTCCGATGATAGTACTTTCCATTTAACACTAACAGTTATTTCCTATTATATTATCTACTAACAATAACACATTGTAAGCCACATTGAGCCTGCAAAGAGGTGGGAAAATGTGGGATACAAATGCAATATATATATATATCCAGGTCCATGTACAGTCCTGATTTCCAGGGTAAGTAAAAATGCACCTGTTTCTTAGGTGGAGAAATGAAAATCTCACTCGTGAATATTAAAGCTGGATACCCTGAAAATTAGACCTGTGTCGAGCCTTTAAGGAAGAGCATTTGCTATCCTGGCTTTAAACCATCACATTGAAAGAACAAACATTTTTGATTGCCAACATGTCCTAAGACCCTGGAGCACCAGACCAGACAGACTATGTGAGATGTCCCATGTGATAAATTCTATCACTAGGTCACTGTGTGCTTCTAACGACATTTAAGATGTACAATTTAGAAAGATAATCCCTCATATTGTATATCTGAGGCTTAAATATATATAGACAAAGTGAAACAGGCTCTGTGATGCCATTTAAGAGCACAAATCAGTATTAACCCTAATAATTACAGGTTTGCTTTCCTGCCGCTTTGAATGTGAACATTAATCAAATCCCAGTGAACTGCAGTTAATGGGATTAGAAATGGTTAAGACAGATAACTATCTGCACTCAGCAGGGCAAGATGGCTTTAGTGTAACCCTTCTGGGTCCCCGTGAAGCAGACACACTGAGAAATGCTTGCGTTTATTTGATTCAGTTGACAGTTACAGACTAAAAAAAAAAAAATCCTTTAATGTTCCTGTTGTTTTCTTCAGATTTTGGTCCATTTCTGAGATGTACATTAAGGGCCAGATTTAAGATTCAGGCCAAAGTCTGTGAGCCAGTTGGTCTGCATAGTTTTGAAAAGGCACTTTTTTTTAATTCTTGGCGCAAGGATAATTTCCTGCAGCATCTGGAAGGAGGAAAAATATCTACCAGATAAACTGCAAGCAGAACTTGATCGAAAGCTTATGCATAGTTTAAGAGCTGAGCAAAATTCTATGTGATCATTGAAAAGTTTGCTGTGCAGACTTTTTCCCTTCCAAAAGTGATAGAAAATGAAAAGCCTGGATAGAAAGATCTGCTTGCTTGAAAACCGTGCCAGTCAAATGGATGTTTGGGCGTCTTTTGTCAATTTGCCCTGAGTTTGTGCGAAACTTAATTTGGGCCCTAAATTTTCACCACATCCACTAGCAAAAATCCAATGTACAGTAACATAGTAACATAGTAGATGACGGCAGAAAAAGACCTGCACGGTCCATTCAGTCTGCCCAACAAGATAACTCATATTTGCTGCTTTTTGTGTATACCCTACTTTGATTTGTACCTGTGCTCTTCAGGGCACAGACCGTATAAGTCTGCCCAGCACTATCCCCGCCTCCCAACCACCAGCCCTGCCTCCCAACCACCGGCTCTGGCACAGACCGTATATAGGGTTACCATATGGCTCCAGAAAAAGGAGGACGGATTGAGCATAAAACCCGGCTGGCTCAATCCGTTCTCCTTTTTCTGGAGCCATATGGTAACCCTAACCGTATAAGTCTGCCCAGCACTATCCCCGCCTCCCAACCACCAGCCCTGCCTCCCAACCACTGGCTCTGGCACAGACCATACAAGTCTGTCCAGCACTATCCCCGCCTCCCAACCACCAGTCCCGCTTCCCACCACCGGCTCTGGCACAGACCGTATAAGTCTGTCCAGCACTATCCCCGCCTCCCAACCACCAGCCCCGCCTTAGGGTTTGCCAGGGCATTAGCAGGATCCCCGGGATTCCCAGGCCCCCACCCCACTCCAAACTCCTGCACAGTTCTGAATAGCGCCATAAAAATATTGCCCAGTCAGTGCTGCAAAACAACTCCCTCGTGTTCAGCGCTAATGGCATGCAAATTTACGCGTGATGTCAGCACTGAACATTAGGGAGCTGTTTTCAGTTCTGTGGGAGAATTGTGCCTGGGCATGTGCTCAAAAGCCCAGGCGCAATCCTCCTGCAGAAGAGATTTGACAGGTCCAGGTTTTCCTCCTGCAGGAGAAAAGCCCGGATCCGTCTAGCCCTGGTGGTCTGGTGGACCTCCAGACTCACCAACCCCCCAAAACACAAGAGCCTGGAGGTTCAGTGGACCCCAGTCCCCCCCCAAACAAAAGGGCCTGGAGGTCTGGTGGACTCCCAGAGCTCTTCACCTCCCCAAGCATATACCCCCCTTCCCCCATTGCAATACATATAACCCTGGTGGTCTAGTGGGACCCTTGCCAGGCTGATCTGACCACTCTTATACGGAATTTAAACCCCCTCCCAGGATGCACTGGGCAGGGCAGCAACCACAGGAGGAGGGAGGGAGTGCTAGTCCCTCCTCCTGCTTTAAGGTATGAGGGGGTTGGGGGGGAACCACCACTAGCCTTCGAGGGGAGGGAGAGATCACATCAGCCTGGTAAGAGTCCCACTGGATCACCAGGGTTTTATGTATTGCGGTTGAGGAGGTGAGGGGTCCACTGGACCTCCAGGCCCTTCTGTTTGGGAGGTTGGGAGATCTGGAGGTCCACTAGACCTCCAGGTCTGTGTTTGGAGTGGGGTGGGGGCCTGGGAATCCCGGGGATCCCGCAAAGCATTCCTCCCCAATGCCCTGGCAAACCCTAAGGCCAGCTCCAAGCTGGCGTAGGGTTTGCCACAGGAGCAGTGCCCTTTCTGGCGTGCTGCCCACTGAGCATTGGGGAGGGATCCTAATGACCCTGTTTAGCATGCAAATTAGCAGTCAGATCTGGCGAGCTCATTGTTCCATGCGTTTGCTGGCTCTGAACATTCTGTGGGAGCCAATGTGGCCACTACTCCAGCGCTAATGGCCTCTAACGCCCAAATTTGCTTCTGAGCATTGGGGCATCAGTGCCTCTTAAATAGCCCCCCCCCCCCCCCAACAGACGCTATGTTAAATTTGCATTTACCACACATTCAGGCACAGTAACTGCAAAATTTAATTCACTTTAATAAAAGGTCCCCTGTTTCTGATAACAATTGATGGGGTACCTTTTGATATATTAATTTTATTTTATTTTATGGATTCAAGAAAACTAGGTCATGGAAATTATGTTCTAATGCATACCCAAGCACCACATGACTGCTGACTTCAAAAAGTGATCATTCCCTAAAATAAGCCATGTTTACAAAAAAAAAAAAAAAAAAAAATACCATGCAAGGTTTCTGCACATCATAAAACTTACAATTCTCTATATGCAGTTCTAGAAAGTATTTCCAAAACGGAAATTCAAATTTTTAATCATTTATCCAGTCAGAGAGCTCTGTCATGATTCCAAGTTAAGGAGTGAGCGTCCAAGCCAGCACTAACAAATATTGAAAAAGATCTGGCAGTGTAGACGTTGACTTCAAGATGCAGCACGGGATACGGCTCGAACCGATCGTTAATCACCCTGGGTGTTGAGAGATCTCCAGAGTGGTGCTTATGAATATCCAGTAGAAAGAGAGCAGATTAAAAGAACATGTCAAAGATTCCCCACATGTGTTTCACACTTGAAATGTACACAAGAAAGCACAGTGTTTCTTTAATTCTCTAAAGATAATAGTACAACTCCCACGTCACTGATTACCATCTATTCCTTGACATTTCCTGGGATTTTCAGGCTTCTCCTCTTACCCCTCCCATTGCATACATGAGGGGTGGTTCCTAACAGGTTACTCAGATGAAATGCACAAAGAAAGCACCTAGTATATCAATGCTAAACGGCAAATGAACCCCAAATCATGGACCACTGAAAAGCTTCAAAGCTATAGAACAGACTTAAATGAATCGGTTTTTCTCTCATTCAAACAGTACAAAGAGCAAGGGACACTCAATGAAACTACATGGAAATACTTTTAAAACAAATAGGAGGAAATACTTTTTCAATCAAAACACTGTTAAGATCTGGAACTTGTCGCCGAAGGATGTAGTAACAGTGGTTATCATATCTGGGTTTAAAGAAGGTTTGGACAAGTTCCTGGAGGAAAAGTCCATAGTCTGTTATTGAGATGGACGTGGGGGAAGCCCTGGGATTGATAGCGTGGAATAGTGCCACTGATTTCCCTTGGGTTTGGTAGCATGGAATGTTGCTACTCTTTGGGATTTTAGAAGCTTGCTACTCTTTGGGATTCCGGAATGTTGCTACTCTTTGAGGTTCAGCATGGAATGTTGTTAGCCTTTGGGATTTTGGAATGTTGCTACTATTTGGGACTCAGGCAGGTACTTGTGACCTGGATTGGCCATTGCTCGAAGCAGGATTCTGGGCTGGATGGACCATTGGTCTGTCCCAGTATGGCTGCTCATATGTTCTTATGTAAATATTAAGGTGGGTTCAACAATAAACTCAGGGTTCAACCACTGTACAAATTCAAATGATTCAAAAGGACAAAACAGGGTTGACTAATGTTGTGGCACAAGTGTGTGTTACTGGAGGAAAAAGCCTCGAGAAAACTCCTATTACATGCAAACAAATGCTTTAAACGGAGTTGGACTTCATCATCATCGGCTGAAAAATCCTCCAGATGTTATAAATAGAACTATAAAGCTTTTCTACTTAGCTTTTTATGTCCATCAATGGTCTTGAACTTCCCATCTAGGCTACAGGCATTGGCTGTGATCTACGGCGACCAGCATTTTGAGTCCTATCTGCATCAGGATCACACGCCAAGTTATCTCCACTCAGTGTAGCCAGCGGTCGCGTTTAAAGCATTTGTTTGCATGCAATAGGAGTTTTCTTGAGGCTTTTTCCTCCAGTAACACACACTTGGGCCACAACATTAGTCAACCCTGTTTTGTCCTTTTGAATATTAAGGTGGAACCATCAGTATTTAGAGCTCATGACACAACTTTTTGAATAAGCTGTTTCTAGACTTCATTTTATCATTCATCAGTCCCAACAGATTGTGTGTTCAAAGCACTTTTTTAAAATGCCCATTTACACATTTAAATATGTGGCGTGATATATACTAGCATAAAATGCAAAAGTACGATCATTCCCCATGTTTTATCGGTTGAAAGTCTGATTTCTTCTGCTAGTCATATAAATAACCAGTACTTCTATGAGCCGCTACCTCATCATTCTGTCAAAAACGCTGTTTTCCATGTCCAACCTGATGTCAGGTTTCATGAAAAGACTTCTTTGGGACCAGGGCATTAGATGATCAAATTGTGTTCGAGGTTTTTCCACACCTGAGTTAATACAATATGGCAATTGCTTAAATAAAGCTTACTGTGGCCATGAGAAATAATTTACCTCTACTGGTGAACAAATTCTCTCCACAGATGGTGTAAATTATGTGTGTACTCTGGGGGGGGGGGGGGGGGTAACTTTCTAAAGAAGGGGTGTCCAACCTCGGCCCTTGCCAGGTCAGGTTTCCAAGATTTCCTTATTGAATATGCATGAGATCGATTTGCAATGGAGGCAGTGCATGTAAATCGATCTCATGCATATTCATTGGGAAAATCTTGAAATCCTGACTGGATTGCAGCCCTCGAGGACCGAGGTTGCCTGCCCCTGTTCTAAAGCTTTTTACTTGAGTAAAGCCTGTTTTACACACACAAAAATATTTCATTTTATTGTATGAACCTCATTAGTATCATGTTTTTTAAATTTATTTATTTATTACATTTGTATGCCGCACTTTCCCACTAAAAGCAGGTTCAATGGTCTTCTGTGTGCTTTATAAAGTGTTTCATTGGTATTGTCCTGACATCGTAACAGATCTATGTTATATGAATGTTCTTCCATGCTGTCCATTATGGTATCATTCATATTTTTCTGATATTTATCATATTTCTATGCGGTTCAATGTGTATATTTCTGATACTGTATCATTTATTTATTTATTAATTACATTTGTACCCCATGCTTTCCCACACATAGCAGGTTTAATGCGACTTACATAGTAAATAGAATTACAAAGTCTTGAAGGAGAATGTTACAAGTTGTAGTAAACATAGTAGTAGTGGGGTTTTGAGGATATGTAAATTGAGCATGGAGAGGTAAACAAAGATAGGATGAGCAAAAGGAGAAGAGATAGGGAGGGGTAAGGAGTAGGAAGGATGGAGAGGAAGAGGTTGAGGCATGAGCATAAGGAGATTGGGAGACATGGTCAAAGGTATAATAATCGTCAGGGCAGGAATCATGTGGGCGGGCTTAAAAAGTTAAGTTGGGTCATTAGGGTAAGCTTTCTTGAAGAGATGGGTCTTCAACATTTTTCTGAATGGTAGATGGTCGTTGATTGTTCGGATGGATCTTGGCAGAGCGTTCCAAAGCTGGCTGCCCAAAAAGGAGAAACTGGATGCATAGGAGGTCTTGTATTTAATACCTTTGCAGTTGGGAAGGTGTAAATTGAGGTAAGTACGAGAAGACGATCTGCCATCTCCATGTTTGTTGTATTTATGTTTTATTTGGTCATGTTACTAATGTTCTTATGGGTATACAGCTTGAAACATTTCACTCTGTATTACTTCCTATCATTTCCAGCTGAAAATGAAGGGTAATGCCTTGAAACAGCTTTGGCAAAACACACGTCGGCACACTTACCCCTGTTCTACAGCTCAGATAAGTAACACTTATCAGCTTGTAAGCTTGGACTATGCTTCTTTAAAAGTTTATAAATATTGATTATTTCATATATCTCGACTGAGAAAAAGAGAAAAAAGTTAACAAAATATTTGGATTGGTGAAGAGATAAGGTGAAACACCTACTTCCGACATTTTCAAAGCCGAAGGCTTAAGTGGAAGGTTACCTCTGAGATCTTCAGACATATTTTAGTAACTGCTCGTTTACAGCAGCAAGTATTATTTGGAGGGGCATAATCGAATGGAGTGCCCAAGTTGTCATGAGGACGTCCTCGCAGGACGGCCCCGTAAAGGGCCGGGGCAACCTGTATTATCGGGGACGCCCAAATCATGAAATTTAGGTCGACCTTAGAGATGGTCGTCTTTAGGTCGCTTTTGAGATGGTCGTCCCCGGTTTTCGGTGATAATGGAAGCTCATCTCAATAACGACCAAATCCAAGCTATTTGGTCATGGGAGGAGCCAGCATTCATACTGCACTGGTCCCTGTCACATACCAGGACACCAACCGGGCACCCTAGGGGTTTTTTTTTAACGTGGGAGAACCTGTGTCATTGTAAGGGGTAAATGGGAGAGGGTGGTATGGGTTCTGTTGGGGCGGGGATGATAGTAGGATGGGGAATGTAGGGAACTGAGGGGGGTATCATTTATTTGTCAATGTTGTCACCTTGTTTGGACTTTGTCTTGCCAAGCTAGATTGTTTGTGATCAGTATATTTATTTATTTATTTAATACATTTGTATCCCACATTTTCTCGCATAGCAGTAGGCTCAATGTAGCTTACAGGTTCCTGAGAGGAGAGTACCAAATCTGGGAATATATACAGAGTGGAAAATAGAGTAACAGTAGGTGCAAGGAAGCTGATATTCGTCCAACTCTGGGACAAATATATAGTAGCATATAGAGAGAAATAATCCCAATAAGGCTGATGTCTCCGGGGATGGGACTATAGCTTCTAGTGAGCAGTACAGAGTAGGATAAGGGTAGAAGTACACTTAATTATAACTGGAGTGGTAAACTTCATACAGTTTGAAGTAATAGGATTATGTGGAAGGGGTATTGTTCATTTCTTAGTTCGATAGATGTGATGCATTGTTCATGAATTAGTTTGGGTCTACTGGGTAGGCTTTTTCGGAAGAGGTGAGTCTTGAGGTCTTTTCAGAATTTTAGATGGGTGTTCACAGTTCTAATGATTCTAGGTAATGCGTTCCAGAGCTGGGTTCAAATGTAGGAAAAACTGGATGCATATGTTGATTTGTATTTCAGTCCTTTACAGTTTGGGTAATGCAGGTTTAGAAACGTTCTTGATGATTCGATGATGTTTCTAGTTGGTAAGTTGATAAGTTTGGTCATGTAGGTTGGGGCTAGACCATATTTGGTGACGTAATAAAAATATTCAAACATAAGAGCCCTATTATGGAATTGCCCTTTCAAGAGTAGATTCAATAAAGTGTGCCAAAAATTAGCCATGACATATGGGCGCTATGCACAAACTCGATAACAGCAATTGTGTGCGATATTGCCATTATGGAAAACAGCATGTTGGCATGGGCACAACTAAATCTAGGTGTCAGCACTTATGGGATGACAAAGGCTGGTGTAAATGCGAAAGTCCGAGTATTCTAAACTTATGCTTACAACTGCAAGACACACCCCTTACCTTCCCATAGACACACCCCTAACCTGCCCATGGGCACACCCCCTTTGTAGTTGAGTGCTATATTATTTAGGCACAAGGAGCTCCTTTTAAAAAGGCACACTAGCGTGTTTAGCTCGTGCGTTAAATATGCGAACTTTAAACGCTAGAGATTCCTTGGGTATCTCTAGTATTTAGCATGTGCTAAAAGAGCTAGCATGCCATTGTAAAAGACCCCCTAGGTTTATTGAATAGCGTCAAGTGCAGTTATGCTCCTAAGTACAAATTAGTGCCAATTAACTACTACTACTACTACTTATCATTTCTATAGCGCTACTAGACGTACGCAGCGCTGTACACTTGAACATGAAGAGACAGTCCCTGCTCGACAGAACTTACAATCTAATCAATACAGGCAAACAGGAGAAATAAGGGATAAGGACAAGAGTAGCAAGATTCCGGAATCCCAAAGAGTAGCAAGATTCCACGCAGAATCCCAACAGTAGCAAGATTCTGGAATCCCAAACACTACTACTACTACTACTTATCATTTCTATAGCGCTACTAGATGTACGCAGCGCTGTACACTTGAACATGAAGAGTCAGTCCCTGCTGGACAGAGCTTACAATCTAATTAGGACAGACAAACAGGACAAACAAGAGATAAGGGAATATTAAAGTGAGGATGGTAAAATAAGGGTTCTGAACAAGTGACACTACTTAAGGGTATTTAAGGCCAAATTGGTGTTTATATATTGACTCATAAACTGTTCATTTTGAGGATGATGAAGGACTGGTACTTTTCTGTTACTGGAAGTATTTTATTAAACACATATTTTTCCGGTTCGTATTCTTGTGTCTATGGTATTGCGTTCACGTTTATTGTCTCTGTTACATAATTTTATGAAAACATTTTTTGTGATCTTCTTTGATGTCCTTTTTTGAGTCTTTAATACATAATCAAAATTAAACCTAAACTGTTTACATGACAGATCGGATTAATAAGCAATTAAAATAAATTAGTGCAGCATTTCAATGCCTTAACACTCACAAATTACAGCAAAATGTTCCAATTCAGCTCAGGCTGTGCTTTCACAATTTGATGTCTCTAAAGTAAAACCTTTTAAAGACACCATAAGAACATGTGCAATAACTGCCTGGTAGATCCCTAAAAAGGAGATCTATTTCTTCTAGGTCATTTTTGGTGATGGCTTTCTCAAAAGTCTGCCCTGGAAAAGGATCTAGGTGTCATCGTTGACGATACACTGAAACTCCTCTGCTCAGTGTGCAGCGGCGGCTAAGAAAGCAAATAGAATGTTAGGAATTATTGGGAAAGGAATGGAAAACAAAAATGAGGATGTTATAATGCCTTTGTATCACTCCATGCTGCAACCATAACTCGAATACTGTGTGCAATTCTGGTCACTACGTCTCAAAAAAAGATATAGTGGAATTAGAAAAGGTACAGAAAAGGGTATCGAAAATGAAAAAGGGGGTGGGACGACTTCCCTATGAGCAAAGGCTAAAGCAGCTAGGGCTCTTCAGGTTGGAGAAAAGACAGCTGAGGGAGATATGATAGAGGTCTATAAAATAATGAGTGGAGTGGAACGGGTAGACATGAATCGCTTGTTTACTCTTTCCAAAAATACAAGGACTAGGGGGCATGCAATGAAGCTATAAAGTGCTAAATTTAAAACAAATCAGAGAAAATATGCCCTCACTCAACGTGTAATTAAACTCGAATTTGTTGCCAGAGAATATAGTAAAAGCAGTTAGCTTAGCAGGGTTTAAAAAAGGTTTAGCTAACTTCCTAAAAGAAACGTCCACATGGCATTATTAAGATAGAGTTGGGGAAAATCCACTGCTTATTTCTAGGATACCCCCAACCGAATGGTAGAACTACAATCAACTGGTCACCAAATTATTATGATAAGGGGGAGTCTCATATAGTCACCAAGGCAAATAGATTTTCAACAATTTGATATGCCTAATCAATGTGACAATTATAATCATAGACAGCCCCCTGCCATCCTTTTCAATTTATAAATTACTCTCCTTCTCTGCTCATATCCAGCAGATTGCCAAGACCTGTCGTTTCTTTCTTTACAACATCCGTAAAATCCGCCCCTTTCTTTCCGAGCACTCTACCAAAACCCTCATCCACACCCTTGTCACCTCTCGTTTAGACTACTGCAATCTGCTTCTTGCTGGCCTCCCACTTAGTCACCTCTCCCCTCTCCAGTCGGTTCAAAACTCTGCTGCCCGTCTCATCTTCCGCCAGGGTCGCTTTACTCATACTACCCCTCTCCTCAAGACCCTTCACTGACTCCCTATCCGTTTTCGCATCCTGTTCAAACTTCTTCTACTAACCTATAAATGTACTCACTCTGCTGCTCCCCAGTATCTCTCCACACTCGTCCTTCCCTACACCCCTTCCCGTGCACTCCGCTCCATGGATAAATCCTTCTTATCTGTTCCCTTCTCCACTACTGCCAACTCCAGACTTCGCGCCTTCTGTCTCGCTGCACCCTACGCCTGGAATAAACTTCCTGAGCCCCTACGTCTTGCCCCATCCTTGGCCACCTTTAAATCTAGACTGAAAGCCCACCTCTTTAACATTGCTTTTGACTCGTAACCACTCGCCTCCACCTACCCTCCTCTCTTCCTTCCCGTTCACATTAATTGATTTGATTTGCTTACTTTATTTATTTTTTGTCTATTAGATTGTAAGCTCTTTGAGCAGGGACTGTCTTTCTTCTATGTTTGTGCAGCACTGCATACGCCTTGTAGTGCTATAGAAGTGATAAATAGTAGGTTAGTAGTAACCAGAGCTAATGTTGTGATGTCATAATGCCTCAGGCCACCAATAAGAGCCAACCTCATCAGTGATGTCACAATGGCTTGATTGTCCTATACTTGGCTCACTTTTATTACATAGCTCTTTGAGCAGGGACTGTCTTTCTTCTATGTTTGTGCAGCGCTGCGTACGCCTTGTAGCGCTATAGAAGTGATAAATAGTAGTAGTAGTAGTAGTATATATATATATATATATATATATAATGCTTATAGTGTTCTTCTTACTTCTTTTGTATCAAACTAAAAATGCCACCTTGTTCATAAAATGTGACCAATAAACGCTCAGTAGAAGTTTACTCATTTACTGCAGTGGAGATAACAAACACTTATCTGCGTGCATATCCTCAAATGATTCCAGGGCTCTGCTATCCCGACAGGTGCCTGTTTCGCTTGTATGCTTTGTCAAGGGATAGTCGGTCTTTTCTCCTACTGCTGCTAATCATCCACTATCCCTTGACAAAGCATACATTATATCTGAACAAATATAATTAAAAGATCATGATAAATGCTACCCTTCAACAACTATATTATTAGGTATTTCAGCTTGGAAAAGAGATGGCTGAGGGGGGGGGGGGGGGGGGGATATGACTGAGGTCTACAAAATCCTGAGCGGTGTGGAGCGGGTGGAGGTGAATTGATTTTTCATTCTTTCAAAAGGTACAAAGACCAGGAGACACTCAATGAAATTGCATGGAAACACTTTTAAAACAAATAGGAGGAGATATTTTTCACTCAAAGAATAGCTAAGCTCTGGAACTCATTGCGGAGGATGTGGGAAAGGTGGCTAACATATCTGGGTTTAAAAAAAAGGTTTGGACAAGTTCCTGGAGGAATAATCCATCGTTGGTTATTGAGATGGACAAGGGAGAAACCACCATATGTCCTGGGATTGGTAGCATGGAATGATGCTACTAATTGGGTTTCTGCCAGGTACTTGTGACCTGGATTGGCCACAGTTGGAAGCAGGATACTGGGCTATATGGACCATTGGTCTGACCCAATATGGCTATTCTTATGTGGAGAAGTAGCCTAGTGGTTGGTGCAGTGGACTCTGATTCTGGGGAACTGGGTTCAATTCCCACTGCAGCTCCTTGTGACTCTGGGCAAGTCACTTAACCCCCCATTGTCCCAGGTAGAAATAAGTACCTGTATTTAATTTGTAAGCCGCATTGAGCCTGCCATGAGTGGGAAAGCGCAGGGCACAAATGTAAGAAAACTAAATATTGGAGATTCTACATGGAATGTTGCTATTCCACTAGCAACATTCCATGTAGAAGCCTGCCCTTGCAGATCAGCAACGCGGCTGCGCAGGCTTCTGTTTCTGTGAGTCTGACATCCTGCACGTTCGTGCAGGACGTCAGACTCACAGAAATAGAAGCCTGCGCGGCAAGGGCAGGCTTCTACATGGAATGTTGCTAGTGGAGGAGTAGCCTAGTGGTTAGTGCAGTGGACTTTGATCCTGGGGAACTGAGTTCAATTCCCAGTGCAGCTCTTTGTGACTCTGGTCAAGTCACTTTTTTTTGTTTTGTTACATTTGTACCCCATGCTTTCCCACTCATGGCAGGCTCAATGCGGCTTACATGGGGCAATGGAGGGTTAAGTGACTTGCCCAGAGTCACAAGGAGCTGCCTGTGCCTGAAGTGGGAATTGAACTCAGTTCCTCAATTCCCCAGGACCAAAGTCCACCACCCTAACCACTAGGCCACTCCTCCACTCTCCATTGTCCCAGATACAAATAAGTACCTGTATATAATATATAAACCATTTTGAATGTAGTTGGAAAAACCACAGAAAGGCGGTATGTAAGTCCCATTCCCTTTCCCATGTAATGAACACAAGTCGCATGGCAGTAACTTTATGTTGCAGGCTTTTTGTGTTGCCTGCTGCCAAATTTGCATGAATAATATCTCATTTGCATAAATTGTATCTTCTTTTGCTCAGTTCTGAAGACTGATCTTTCCCGTATAGTGAGAATGTAAGTAACTGAATTAACTGAAATATAATATTTCTTGAAATATGTTTCTGTCAGCATGAGAAACTCTGGTCGGGACACATCAACAGTCTCACTCTGGCATTCATTCGCATTTCTCTTTCAAAGAACACCCCATACTTGGAAATGAAGGAAATACTTTTGGCCGAAGAACCCACCTTCCTTACTGAAGAAAACCTTAAGGAGCTCTTGCAAGAAATTCTAAGATGATTAGTAGAAAGTGAAAAATGGTATTCTTGGAAACTTGGGTTCATTCATCACAGGACTTAAATCTTCATGTCAAATAAGGTTTGAATTCCATCTGCTGCACAAAATGTGAAACTCTGTGCAAAGACACAGTAAGAATGCCACGTCCGTGTAACAAGAAGCACTATGCGTAACCCTTAAGCATGCTCAAATAGAACAATGTGTTTTTTTTAGATAAAAGACACAAGCTGTACCTTTAAGATCAAGTGGTTCAGTTGTTCTCCTGGACACTGCCATGCTGATTGGAATAACCTTAATCACATCAGGATGTGGACTGGCAGGCCTAGGTTCTATTCAGGATTTTAATCAACCAATAGTAAGTATTGCCATAAGTAAGTAAGTCCATAAGTATTGCCTTACTGGGAAAGACCAACGGTCCATCAAGCCCAGAATCCCGTTTCCAACAGTGGCCAATCCAGGTCACAAGTACCTGGCAGAAACCCAAACAATAGCAACATTCCATGTAGAACCCCAAGAGTAGCAAGATTCTACAATTCTAAAGAGTAACAAGATTCCATGTAGAGCTCCAAAGAGTAGCAACATTCCATTCAGAATCCCAAGTACATAAGTACATAAGTATTGCCATACTGGGACAGACCAAAGGTCCATCAAGCCCAGAATCCCATTTCCAACAGTGGCCAATCCAGGTCACAAATACCTGGCAAGATCCCAAAAAAGTACAAAACATTTTATACTGCTTATCCCAGAAATAGTGGATTCTCCCCAAGTCCGTTTAATAATGGTCTATGGACTTTTCCTTTAGGAAGCTGTCCAAACCTTTTTTAAACTCCGCTAAGCTTCTGTGGCAACGAATTCCACAGTTTAATTACACGTTGAGTGAAGAAAAACTTTCTCTGATTCAAATGAACTCTTACTACTGGAAATGTACCAATTTCCAATCAAAAGTACAAAATATATAATAATGAAAAGAGTATTAGCATCACTAATCATGGACCTTAGAATAGATTTTAGATCTCTTATCGGACATCCCATTCAAGGCCTCAACCCTAAGTCCCATTAAAGGGACAGCGATGGGGACTACAGTAGCCCCAGAAGCGACTAATTTATATGTTGTGAAGTTTGAGCAGCTCTTTTTATCACAGTCTCCTTTCAAGCATTTGATTGGCTGTTGGAAGCATTTTATCAATGATGTTTTCATGGTGTGGTTGGAAATGGAGTTGAGCTAAAAAGTTTTTTTTTTCAACGGTTGAATACTTGTGGCAACATTTTATCTTTTGTGTATGAATCTGATCCTCCTTCAGTACATTTTTTGGATTTGACCATTTCTGTGGTGGAGGGCAGTTTCCGATTTTCAATATATCGCAAGCCCACAGATAGGAATACCGTCCTGCACTTTGACAGCTGTCATCCAAGGAAATTGCGGGAAAGCATCCCAGTGGGACAGTTCTTTCGCTTGCGACATGTTTGTTCCTCACTTCAAGATTTTAAAGATCAATCTGTGATGTTGCTGCAAAGGTTCCGTGTGATTAAGAAAGCCTACAAGAAAGCATGGTAGGCAGAGCGTGCTTATATATTAGATCTATTATTATTATTTTTTATTTATTGCATTTGTATCGCACATTTTCCCACCTATTTGCAGGCTCAATGTGGCTTACAGAGTTACTGGAAGAAGTAACTAACTTGTTAGCAGGGGCGTAGCCAGACTTCGGCAGGAGGGGGGGGGTCCAGAGCCCGAAGTGAGGGGGCACATTATAGCCTCCCCCGGTGCTGCCGACCCCCCCCCCCACCATTGCCAACCACCCCCCGCTGCCACCACTACCACCGCCACCACCACCTTTGACCCCCCCTGCCGCCGACCCTCTCGACCCCCCCTCCTGCTGCCGAACCTCTCGACCCCCCTCCCACTGCCAACACTCCCCCCCCGCCGCTGTCACCTACCTTTGCTGGTGGGGGGGTCCAGGGCCAAATCTACGGGGGCCCAGGCCCCCATGGCCACACGTAGCTACGCCACTGCTTGTTAGTCTCGCACGCACGCACGCACACACACAAGGAATACTCAGGCTGCATATACTGCAGTAGGACATGTTTATCCACTCCTACCCTAGCTGAGATAATATTTAACCATTTCTCTGGCCTCATGTACAACTTTCTTTAAATCAATCACCTTACTTTCTAACTCTTCCTACTTTCTTACCCTTCTATATGTTACATCTTTGCTTTACCCTTCGCTATCACCTATAATGTTCTATTACGTATTGTGTTGACATTGTAAATAGTATACCATGCCATACTTTGTATTGTTTTTGAATATTTTACTGCTTTAATTGTCTATTGCTCATGTTTGATCTATTCTTACTGTACACCGCCTTGAGTGAATTCCTTCATAAAGGCGGTACATAAATCCTAATAAATAAATAAAAATAATATCCTACATCAAAAGAAGATTCTACTCGCAGTGTTTGTGTTTTGCCTTATTCCGGGGAAATACATAAAGTGTGGCATATATTGCAATTACATTATTGCTGTCAAGAGTCTCCCCTGTTTGCATTTAAAAGAGGGAAAAATTGACGCGACTCTTTAGTTTCATCTGATTTGGGGGAGCGAATTTTCCTAAGTGATAATGTTTCTGTTTTGGATCATCTTTCTTGTGGTTTTTCTGGTCTATCTTTTTTAGAGACCGAAGGAGTGTTGAATGGCATTAACAGAGTGGCCTATTGGTTAGTGCAGTGGACTTTGATCCTGGGGAACTGAGTTTGATTCCCACTGCAGCTCCTTGTGACTCTGGGCAAGTCACTTAACCCTCCATTGCCCCAGGTACAAGTAAGTACCTGTATATACTATGTAAACTGCTTTGAATGTAGTTGCAAAAACCTCAGAAAGGCGGTATATCAAGTCCCATTTCCTTTTCCCTATTTGAGATTCTACATGGAATGTTGCTATTACTTGAGATTCTGTTGCTACTATTGGAGATTCTACATGGAATATTGCTAGTTGAGGAGTGGCCTAGTGGTTAGTGCAGTGGACTTTGATCCTGGGGAACTGGGTTCAATTCCTACTGCAGCTCCTTGTAACTCTGGGCAAATCACTTAACCCTCCATTGCCCCTGGTACAAAATAAGTACCTGAATATATGCAAACTGCTTTGAATGTAGTTGCAAAAAAACCCCACAGAAAGGCAGTATATCAAGTCCCATTTCCCATTCCCTATTTCAGATTCTACATGGAATGTTGCTATTCCCACTAGCAACATTTCATGTAGAAGCCTGCCCTTGCAGTTCTCCAATGCGGCCGTGCAGGCTTCTGTTTCTGTGAGTCTGACGTCCTGCACGTGCAGGAAGTCAGACTCACAGAAACAGAAGAATGCGTGGCCGCATTGCTGATATGCAAGGGCAGGCTTCTACATGGAATGTTGCTAGTGGAGGAGTAGCTTAGTGGTTAGTGCAGTGGACCTTGATCCTGGGTTTGATTCCCACTGCAGCTCCTTGTGACTCTAGGCAAGTCACTTAACCCTCCATTGCCCCTGGTACAAAATAAGTACCTGAATATATGTAAACCACTTTGAATGCAGTTGCAAAAACCTCAGAAATGTGGTATATCAAGTCCCATTTCCCTTTCCCTTTCTGTTGTCTTTCAATTCCGGACGCTCTTTCCTACAATCAATTATATCCCGTGCTATAGTTGTAAGAGTCCTGTGTGGCCCCTATGCCTTTGACTTATCCCCGATACACAGCAGCTAAGATGCTTGTTGTGGGAAAGGGAATGTGATTTTAAAAAAATGTGTTCCGTACATAGCAGGCATGATAAGCTAATGAAACACTTTGTAAAGTTCTTTTTATGTTGACATAAATGTTCTCTGACCTCAGAATCTCACAGCTGTGGGACCCTAAGTTCTGTTTACTGGCACACCATCAATAAGAGGGGCAGTAAACCCTAAGAATAATTATTATATCTCCATATATTGAAATTCATGCGTGTTTACTGCAGAAATATTTCAACTGCATGCCAAAAGGCCAACTGCAGCACAGACATTGCTCTTTACTTTGTCTTCACTTCAGGCTTTTAATTCATCAGGAGCGAGAGGTTGTCTGGATTCATGGGACCTTTCTTACATAAGAAGATAAGAACATAAGAATAGCCACCCTGGGTCAGACCAATGGTCCATCTAACCCAGTATCCTGTTTCTTTGGTGGCCTGACGACCGTTGGTCAGGGGCGTAGCCACGGGTGGGCCTGGACGGGCCCAGGCCTGCCCAGCCTCTTCTGCCCGCTCTCCCCGTCCGCGTGGCCTGCTCACTTTTACTGCCCTGAAGCGCCGTTCTCCCTCCAGCACCGGCGATTCCCATAGCCAGCCTTCTGCCAGCGCGCGTCGTCGGGGCCTCAGGCGCGTCCCGCCTACTCTGCAACTTCCTGCATCCCACCTTTGCGGAAAACAGGAAGTTGCAGAGCAGGTGGGACGCGCCTGAGAAGAGGCTCCGACGACGCGCGCTGGCAGAAGGCTGGCTATGGGAATCGCCGGTGCCTGGGGGGAGAACGGCGCTTCAGGTCAGTAAAAATGACCAGAACTGACCATGTGCAGGGGTCTGTTGCGAGCGCGGGGGGGGGGGGGTAGCGGGTGGAGAGGAAATGCGAGGCCTGTGCCCACCCAGTCCTACCTCCAGGCCCACCTAAAAATTGACCTCTGGCTACGCTACTGGGCTGATATCTTCAAAACTGTAGTGAAAAAGTTTTTAAAGAGTTCTTGGGGACCCAGCAATTTAGATACGGGAAAATTAAGAAACTTTAAACTATTACTCTTATTATGATTTTCCAAGTTCTCAGTCTTACTCAGTAATAAAGATTTATCTCCGTCCTGTTGTGTCAGCATATTCTTAGCCTCCATAGAAGATTTCTCCAGTTTATCCAATCTGGAAGAATTCTGTTGTGTTAAAAAGTGTCTAGATTTTGCAGCTTAGCTTTGCAGGTTCATTTTTTGTCTTCCTCTGCTGCGTAAGCACTACTTCAGTGATTCTGCTTCACTCAACAGAACCGGCTGGTATTCACCCCAGATTTTTGAAAGAGCTCAAACGTGAAATTGCTAATGTGTTACGAATCATCTGCAACCTATGGTTTAAAACATGTCACTCACAGTGCCCGAGGACTGGAGGTTGGCCAATGTAAACCAGTTTTTAATGGGCTCCTGGGGTGATCCGGCAAACGATGGACAGGTGAACCTTGTGTCAGTTCAAGCAAAACGGTAGAAGCTATCCTAAAAAATAAACAAAATTACTCACAAGATCAACAAACACGGTTTAACGAGAATGAGTCAGCAAAGCTTTAGCAAAGGTGAATCTTGCCTTGCTAATGTGAAAGTGTAAACAAACATGTGGATAAGGGTGAGCGGCTTACTGTACAAGGGCACTTGACAAAGTCCCTCGTGAGAGGCTATTTTGGAAATGAAAAAAGGCATAGGATAGGAGGCAGTTTTACTGTAGGCTGCAAGAAACAGAGATGAGGATTCAGTGGTCAGTTATCTATTTATTTATTTATTTATTTGTTTGTTACATTTGTGATTTGCGTAACAAGACGTATGAGGAGAGACTTGCTGACCTGAACATGTACACCCTGGAGGAAAGGAGAAACAGGGGTGATATGATACAGACGTTCAAATATTTGAAAGGTATTAATCTGCAAACGAACCTTTTCCGGAGAGGGAAGGCGGTAGAACGAGAGGACATGAAATGAGATTGAAGGGGGGGCAGACTCAAGAAAAATGTCAGGAAGTATTTCTTCACGGAGAGAGCGGTGGATGCTTGGAATGCCCTCCCGCGGGAGGTGGTGGAGAGGAAAACGGTAACGGAATTCAAACATGCGTGGGATATGCATAAAGGAATCCTGTTCAGAAGGAAAGGATCCTCAGGAGCTTAACCGAGATTGGATAGCAGAGCCGGTAGTGGGAGGCGGGGCTGGAGGTTGGGAGGCGGGGATAGTGCGGGGCAGACTTATACGGTCTGTGCCAGAGCCAGTGGTGAGAGGCGGGACTGGAGGTTGGGAGGCAGGGATAGCGCTGGGCAGATTTATACGGTCTGTGCCAGATCCGGTGGTGGGAGGCGGGGATAGTGCTGGGCAGACTTATACGGTCTAAGCCAGAGCCGGTGGTTGGGAGGCGGGGCTAGTGCTGGGCAGACTTATACGGTCTGTGCCCTAAAGAGCACAGGTACCAATCAAAGTAGGGTATACACAAAAGTAGCACACATGAGTTGTCTTGTTGGGCAGACTGGATGGACCGTGCAGGTCTTTTTCTGCCGTCATCTACTATGTTACTATGTTATTTGTATCCCACATTTTCCCACCTATTTGTAGGCTCAATGTGGCTTACATAGTACCAGAGAGGCTTTTGCTGACTCCGGTGTGAACAAATACAAAGTAGGGGTGTATCTGACCTTCAGCGGTAGGGGGGGCCAGAGCCGAGGTGAGGGGGCACATTTTAGCCCCCCCCCCGGCGCTGCCGCCATCGTCATCGCCGCCATCATCGTCACCGACACCCCCCCAGCCACCGCCAACCCTCTCGACCCCCCCGTCCACTCGCCTGCCTGCCCGCTTGCTCGCCGTCGCCGTCGCCTACCTTGGCTGGCAGGGACCCCATCCCCCGCCAGCCGAAGTCTTCTTCCTTCCTTTCAGGTTTCTGAGTCTGACGTCCTGCACTTGAGACCTTACCACGAAGACAGTGGGTGGTGTTAAGGTCTCAGGCCAAAAATGGACACGCGTTGGTTTTCATTTTTGCCCCTTTTTTCCAGGCATGCTCAGGAAATGGACCAGCGCATGTCCAAAACGTGCGCCTACACCAGCGCAGGCCACTTTTGGGTGCGCCGTAGTAAAAGGGCCCCCCACAGTTGGGTACCGAGAAGGCCCACATTAAACTAGCATTCTGCAAAGGGTTCTCTGCGTGGAGCGTCCTGTAGAAAATACTGGCTTAGCGCGGATCATTCACCTAACTTTTGGGCGCAGCACTTATGCCTGCTGAAACCTTGGGTTTACTGCTGCTTTCTAAAAGAGGCCCTATAAAATGTAGGCGTGCATTTCATAGACTAGGATGCAGGGCAGATCCACACGTGAACCCAAATGAGTTCCAATCAACACCAATTATTGATTGTTAACAGCTCATTAATGAGTTAGCTTATGCAGAGGTCTGGGATCCATGTCCAAGTGTGTGCGTCCAACTTTGAGTGACCTATAAAGAATCTGGGGGATGATTCTCGACATGAAAAATAATACCAACTGCAGGTGAACAATGCTGGATTTAAACATTAGGCGTCACCACCCAAGAAGATCATGAAGTCATTGTAGACAGTGTGCCGTGGCTGCCGAAAAAACACATAGAATGATGGGAATTATTTGAAAAGGGATGACAGTCTTCAACGGTTGCAACTGGTGCAAAACACAGCTGCACGTTTCATTACAGGATCCAAGAAATTGGACCATGCTTCATCAAAGACATTGGCTGCCTGTTTTAAAGTTGCTGTGTTTGGTTTATAAATCGTTTCATCTTGGACGTCCAGCTTACGTTTGTAGTGAGTTGTCAAAATACACTTCTTTACGGGAACTTTGTTCTTCTCAAAAACATCTCGTACAACTCCCTGGTCTTGGCATTATCAAACTGGAATGCTGGCAGTCATGACAGCAGCACCTATAAATGCAGGCCACCTTCCAGCCAGAGCTCAGTGAGGTGCAACGACTGAACAGGTTCTCCGCAAACGTCAGTGTCCCCCGCCATGATTACCTCTCTTTCCAGCTCGTACTGGCTCCGACCGCTATAGGTTAAAGGACCAAAAACACTGAGCAACATTTATTCCGGTGGAAAGCAGTGCAAATGAAATGCAAACCTATGTGATACAAGTGTTTGCTAAGTGTCTTTGGTTTTCTTCTTAAAACATCCTCGCGTGTTTACCTAGGGAGCCTCCTTTTCAGCTGCTTCCCAACCTGTTCCCTCGGCAAAGCTCTGCTAGTGGAACGAACCACAAGATTAAGTACAGTTCACAACAAAGCTCACATGGCAACAGCATCCGAGAGGTCAGGCAGTCATCTTTCGTATACCTATCCCATCCACTTTGTACAAGTGCTATATCTCAAGAAAGATATCGTGGAATTGGAAAAGGTGCAGCGAAGGGCAACTAAAATGATAGCGGGGATGGGACGACTTCCCTATGAAGAAAGACTAAGGAGGCTAGGGCTATTCAGCTTGGAGAAGAGACGGCTGAGGGGAGACATGATAGAGGTATATAAAATAATGAGTGGAGTGGAACAGGTGGATGTGAAGCGTCTGTTCATGCTTTCCAAAAATACTAGGACTAGGGAGCATGCGATGAAACTACAGTGTAGTAAATTTAAAACAAATCGGAGAAAGCTTTTCTTCACCCAACGCATAATTAAACTCTGGAACACATTGACATATAAACACATTAAGAGATTCTGGAGCTCAATGACGCAGACATACCAGCATTCTAAAACTCAATGACATATACAAACTCACAAATATTTTAGGCAATGTAGAAATCAATCGCACACAAGCATTTTAGGGCTCAATGACACAAATGCACACTCCTTTAAGCATTCAAGAATCCAATAACATAGGCATTCTAGATCTCAATGATACACAGGCAGTGTAGAACTCAATGGAGCAAACCATAAACATGCACAGACAAATAGGCATTCTAGATCTCAGTGACACAGATATACACAGGCAGTGTAGAACTCAATGGAGCAAACCACAAACATGCACAGACAAATAGGCATTCTAGATCTCAGTGACACAGATATACACAGACATTCTAGAACTCAATGACACAGATACACACAAAAAAGGGTATTCTAGAACTCAGTGACAAACATGCATTCTAGAGCGTAGTGAAACAGAAATTCTAGAACTCAGTGACATGTACATACAGGCATGGTAGAAATCACACATGCATTCTAGAAATCAATCACACACAGGCATTCTAGAATTCATTGACATACACAGATAAACATGCATAGGTATTCTATAACTTGGTGATGAACACACACATATTCTAGATACAGGCATTCTCGAAAATGATACACATATATACAAACACAAAGGCATTCTAGAACTGAATGGCAAAGAGGCATTCTAGATATATAAACAATGGCATTCTAGGAAAGGTATGGAAAACAGGTGTGAGGATGTTATAATGCCATTGTATCGCTCCATGGTGCGACCGCACCTTGAGTATTGTGTTCAATTCTGGTTGCCGCATCTCAAGAAAGATATAGTAGAATTGGAAAAGGTGCAGCGAAGGGCGACTAAAATGATGGCAGGGATGGGACGACTTCCCTGTGGGGAAAGACTAAGGAGGCTGGGGCTATTCGGCTTGGAGAGGAGACGGCTGAGGGGAGACGTGATAGAGGTATATGGAATAATGAGTGGCGTGGAACAGGTGGATGTGAAGCGTCTGTTCACGCTTTCCAAAAATACTAGGACTAGGGGGCATGCGATTAAACTACAGTGTAGTAAATTTAAAACAAATCGGAGAAAATTTTTCTTCATACAACGTGTAATTAAACTCTGGAATTCATTGCCGGAAAATGTGAAGGCGGTTAGCTTAGCAGAGTTTAAAAAGGGGTTGGACGGTTTCCTAAAGGACAAGTCCATAAACCGCTACTAAACGGACTTGGAAAAATCCAAAATTCCAGGAATAACGTATAGAATGTTTGTACATTTGGGAAGCTTGCCAGGTGCCCTTGGCCTGGATTGGCCGCTGTCGTGGACAAGATGCTGGGCTCGATGGACCCTTGGTCTTTTCCCAGTATGGCATTACTTATGTACTTATGTACTTATGTACTTATGTATTTACCCAGTGAGTGGAGTTCCCGGGGAGGAATGTAGGGAGAGATGAGAGTGGAGAGGTACTGAGGAGCTGCAGAGTGAATGTACTTTTAGGTCAATAAGAGGAGTTTGAACTGTATGTGGAAACGGATAGGGAGCCAGTGAAGTGACTTGAGGAGAGGGCTAATATGAGCATAGCGATACTAGCGGAAGTAAGAGGATCGCTGAGATCCGTGCAGGGCAAGTAGGCATGTTATGTTTGCATTTGGTGCGTCATGTTTGATGTGAACTCAGCTTTCAGCTGCTCTCTTCATCTCAGAGGATTTAGAGCAAACAACCCCTGAGGCAGGCACTTTGTGCTGAAACACGACCCGTGTCAGGTCAATGATATATGATGTACAATTAAAGAATTTGCCCCACTTGTGAAGGCTCCTGGTACTTCTTTTGCTGTTTGGACTTTGTCTTGTGCTTTGAACCCTCTCTGTTTTTTGTTTAAAAGACTGGTGGGGGAAATGTTGATATTTTAACCACAGGTACCAATAAATAATGTGTGTGCCCACTTCAGGGATCACCTTCAACTTCTACCAAGAGGGAATTCAGCCACACTGGTTATGATTTGTGGGTGTGATGATATCGCAGCTAGTATTGTATAGTAACTAAGTAAATGTAATTAGTTACTGTACTTAAGTAAAAGTTTTGTCACCTTTACTTGTAAAGAAGTACAGGAAACATTTATTACTTTTACTTTTACCAAAGTAATAATTTCACCAATTTTGACTACTTTTACTCAGGATGAATGCAGTTAAAAGTTAAAAGTAAAAGCAGAAGTAAGACATAAATGATGATTCCTTGGTAAACAAAATGAAAACCTCTCTTTCCCTTCCCTTTCAAAACAAAGCAAGCAAACATAATAACATAGTAACATAGTAGTAACATAGTAGATGACGGCAGAAAAAGACCTGCACGGTCCATCTAGTCTGCCCAACAAGATAAACTCATATGTGCTACTTCTTGTGTATACCTTACCTTGATTTGTATCTGCCATTTTCAGGACACAGACCGTAGAAGTCTTGCCCAGAACTAGCCCCACCTCCCAAACACCAGCCCCGCCTCCCAATCTCGGCTAAGCTTCTGAGGATCCGTTCCTTCTGCACAGGATTCCTTTATGTTTATCCCACGCATGCTTGAATTCCGCTACCGTTTTCATCTCCACCACCTCCCACGGGAGGGCACTCCAAGTATCTACCACTCTCTTCGTGAAAAAATACTTCCTGACATTTTTCTTGAGTCTGCCCCCCTTCACTCTCATATCATGTCCTCGCGTTCTACCGCCCTCCCATCTCCGGAAAAGGTTTGTTTGCGGATTAATACCTTTCAAATATTTGAACGTCTGTATCATATCACCCCTGTTTCTCCTTTCCTCCAGGGTATACATGTTCAGGTCAGCAAGTCTCTCCTCATTCGTCTTGTAACGCAAATCCCATACCATTCTCATAGCTTTTCTTTGCACCGCTTCAATTCTTTTTACATCCTTAACAAGATACGGCCTCCAGAACTGAACACAATACTCCAGGTGGGGCCTCACCAATGACTTATACAGGGGCATCAACACCTCCTTTCTTCTGCTGGTCACACCTCTCTCTATACAAACCTATGAGCTGCTGCATCCACGTTGTCATTCTTTATTGTTGGTAGCATTTTTTTAAAAATCTCACTTACATTTTTAAACATGGTGGCTGGTGCAGGATATAGATGTACAAAGAGGAAGTATAATAACGGAATAACTTTTCATAGATAGAGTAGTAATTTGTTATAAATCGTAATCAGTATGTCATTTGGGGGGGGGCTGGTTATAGGGGCTCCCTAGCACTGTTATATTTGTGCAGAGAAAAAGATGGAGATCTGTGTGGCCAGTGGGGGGTGGGGGGAGACGTAGACCTGTGTGGCTAGGGAGGGGGGGGGGGGGGCAAGTGCCGTGAAACATTGCTCAGGCACAAAGGTTGCCTTGAACTGAAAAGGTTTGGGAAACACTGGTCTAGGTTTTAGCCCTGGATGCTTTTGCTTTGTTCCATTTTGGCAGAAAAACATCCAAGTGTTAGGAACACCCAAATCCTACCCCAGACACGCCCCCCCCCCCTTGTGATTTGGATGCACTGCAGATGAACGGCATAGAAAAATGTCTTAAAATGGGTTTTGACAATAGTGATTTGGGGATTTTTTTTATGGGGAGGGGGGGGGGGGGAGTCCAAATGCTGCTTTGTACATTTTTCTGTTTCGAAAATGAGACCCGTGGAGGGGCATTTTCGACCGGGGACGCCCATCTCTAAGGGCGCCCATCTCCGAGGATGGTGCCACGAAGGGGCGGGGCCAACCGTATTTTCAAAGATGGCCGGCCATCTTTTTTTTCGATAATACGGTTGGGGCCTGCCAAATCTCAACATTTAGGTCAACATTAAAGATGGTCGGCCTAAATGCTGAGATCGCCGGATTTAGAGATAGGCGCCCTCGGTTTTCACCGATAATGGAAACTGATGGCGCCCACCTCAAAAACGAACAAATCCAAGGCATTTGGTTGTGGGAGGGGCCAGGATTCGTAGTGTACTGGTCCCCCTCACATGCCAGGGCACCAACCGGGCAACCTAGGGGGCACTACAGTGGACTTCGCAAATTGGTCCCAGGTGCATAGCTCCCTTACCTTGGATGCTGAGCCCCCCAAAACCCACTCCCCATAACTATACACCACTACCATAGCCCTAAGGGGTGAAGGGGGGCACCTACATGTGGGTACAGTGGGTTTCGGGTGGGTTTTGAAGGGCTCCTATTTTCCACCACAAGTGTAACAGGTGGGGGGGGGGGTGGGCCTGAGTCCACCAGCCTGAAGTCCACTGCACCCACTAAAACTGCTCCAGAGATCTGTATACTGCTGCGATGGACCTGAGTATGACATTTGAAGCTGGCATAGAGGCTGGTAAAAAAGTTTTTAAAGTTGTTTTTTTGAGGGTGGGAGGGGGGTTAGTGACCACTGGGGGAGTCAGGGGAGGTGATCCCCGATTCCCTCCAGTGGTCATCTGGTCAGTTCGGGCACTTTTTTGGGACTTGAACCTGAAAAAAAAGGGACCAAATAAAGTGGACCAAATTCTCGTCAAGGCCGGCTTTCTTTTTTCCATTATCGGGCGAAGCCGGCCATCTCAAAGCATGCCCCATCCCGCCTTCGCTACCCTACCGAAACACCCCCTTGAAGTTTGGCCGGCTCAACGACGGAAAGCAGTTGAAGCCGGCCAAAATCGGCTTTCGATTATACCGATTTGGCCGGCTTTAGGAGATGGTCGGCCATCTCCCGTTTTGTGTCGGAAGATGGCCGGCGATCTCCTTCGAAAATAAGCTGGATAGTCTCTCTGGGAAGGAGTAGGGAGATTCTCAGGATGCTAAACCTTACCACCCAGGCAACCCATACACAGTGTGTTTCTTCTAGCAAAAAAGGTGCCGGTACTCAAATGTCAGGCCACCCTTCAGAGATGAGGTGATCACTGAGGGACTCACCCCACAATAGCCAGGCCCCCTGCAACCAATCACAGAATCTATGACAAGGCAGAATTGATGTGTAGAGCCTGAGCTCATTCATTAAAACTTGGGGACCATGGGCCAATTTCAGCACACAATGGAAAAGGTGCGGGTACTCAGTACCCCCAAGTACCCCCTCAAAAAAAGCCCTGCCCATACACCACTTCTATGGGACATGACATCTATGGCAGAGTGGAGGAAATAACTAAAGGAAGGAACATCTTTAACTGTACCAGGCTACAGCAACTAAGATATTATATTTGCGTTAATTATCAACTTGTATAATTAAGACACTCACTAAACTGTAATCACCATCTGTTTGAATGCCATCAGCCTACCCTGTGTAGCCTTGAGTTTAAGAAGAGCGAGCAGGAGGAATGGATATCCAAGTGTATTTAACTTGGCATTCGAAATGACATTTCCTGTGCTTCATTAATTGATAGTTTAAAGTTACTTCCTGGTGTGGTCTGGATTCTTGCGTGGATAGAAGGACTGACGTTTCGCTTCCCTGGTCCTCTAGCCTTAAGGTTGGCCCCATCCCTGGTCCCACCAAATAAATAACTTCTGTGCCCCTTGTCCCACCTTCTAGGATGTGTCTAGGCATTTGCCTGGGCACCTCAACCAGGAGGCTTACAAATAAATAGATGGCCTGTGGCAGCATCCCAGACTCGTGAGCCATTTATGTACTTGCTCCATTGAAATATCTATTTGGCCTACTAAATTTTATTCAGTTAATTGACTCCTATTGAACTCATTAATTTGTAAGGAGCTAATTAAAATCTATTAAAGTTCTTGATTCATGCATCCTATTGAACTGGGTAAATGTAAACGGTTCACTGTGAACCTATTAACATGATAAGTTAAGGTGAAGGGGAGTGAATAAGCAGCCCTTGCTATTTGCACTCATTGCAGTGTACTGGGGATTAGGGGCGAAAGAAATTATATTCTCTGGCTGAAGCTATATTTCCTGTCCATGGCAATAGTGGTTTGAATTGGATGCATTAATTAGCTTTATTGAAGGGTTACATAGTAACATAGTAACATAGTATATGACGGCAGAAAAAGACCTGCATGGTCCATCTAGTCTGCCCACGATAAACTCATATGTGTATACCTTACCTTGATTTGTACCTGCTTTTTTCAGGGCACAGACCGTACAAGTCTGCCCAGCAGTATTTCCCGCCTTTGTGGGGGGGGGGGGGGGGGGGGGGGGGGAGTCCAAATGCTGCTTTGTACATTTTTCTGTTTCGAAAATGAGACCCGTGGAGGGGCATTTTTGACCGGGGACGCCCATCTCTAAGGGCGCCCATCTCCGAGGATGGTGCGACGAAGGGGCGGGGCCAACCGTATTTTCAAAGATGGCCGGCCATATTTTTTTTCGATAATACGGTTGGGGCCCACCAAATCTCAACATTTAGGTCAACAATAAAGATGGTCGACCTAAATGCTGAGATCGCCGGATTTAGAGATAGGCGCCCTCGGTTTTCACCGATAATGGAAACCGATGGCGCCCATCTCTTAAACGAACATATCCAAGGCATTTGGTCATGGGAGGGGCCAGGATTCGTAGTGTACTGGTCCCCCTCACATGCCAGGGCACCAACCGGGCAACCTAGGGGGCACTACAGTGGACTTCGCAAATTGGTCCCAGGTGCATAGCTCCCTTACCTTGGATGCTGAGCCCCCCAAAACGCACTCCCCACAACTATACACCACTACCATAGCCCTAAGGGGTGAAGGGGGCACCTACATGTGGGTACAGTGGGTTTCGGGTTGGTCTCATAGATGACTGCAGCTGTAGCACATGAGGCAAATAAATGCACTTAGAGGGGCATAATCGAACACGAACGCCCATCTCCACGGGCGTCTATCTCCGAGGACGGGGGTCCGCGAAGGGGCGGGCCAGACCGTATTTTCGAAAAAGATGGGCGTCCATCTTTTGTTTTCGATAATACTGTTGGTGCCGGGCAAATGCATCGGATTTGGGCGGATTTGAGCTGGGCGGTATCGGTTTTCAGCGATAATGGAAACCAAAGGCGCCCAGCTCAAAAACGAACAAATCCAAGGCATTGGGTTGTGGGAGGGGCCAGGATTTGTAGTGCACTGGTCCCCCTCACATGCAATGACACCAACCGGACATCCTAGGGGCACTTGTAACAATTAAAAAAAAAAGTAAAATACCTCCCAAGTCCATAGCTCCCTTCCCTTGGGTGCTGAGCCCCCCAAATCCCCCCAAAACCCACTGCCCACAACTCTACACCATTACCATAGCACTTATGGCTGAAGGGGGCACCTAGATGTGGGTACAGTGGGTTTTGGGGGCAGTTTGGCGGGCTCCCATTTACCACCACAAGTGTAACAGGTAGGGGGGGGATGGGCCTGGATCCACCTGGCTGACGTCCACTGCACCCACTAACAACTGCTCCAGGGACCTGCATACTGCTGTGATGGAGCTGGGTATGACATTTGAGGCTGGCATACAGGCTGGCAAAAAAAGTTTTTAAAGTTCTTTTTTTTGTGGGAGGGGGTTAGTGACCACTAGGGGAGTCAGGGGAGGTCATCCCCGATTCCCTCCGGTGGTCATCTGGGCAGTTGGGGCACTTTTGGGGGACTTGTTCGTGAAAAAAAAGGGTCCAGAAAAAGTGACCTAAATTCTCGCTTCTCGCTCCCTTCTTTTTTCCATTATCGGCCGAGCGCGCCCATCTCTCCTCGGCCGATAAACACGCCCCAGTCCCGCCTTCACCACGCCTCTGACACACCCCCATCAACTTTGTCCGTTCCTGCGACAGACTGCAGTTGGAGGTGCCCAAAATCGGCTTTCGATTATACCGATTTGGGCACCCATCTCCCGATTTGGGTCGAAATATGGGCGTCTTTCTTTTTCGAAAATAAGCCTGTTAGTCAAGTTAAGTCAAATAGTAGCTGGCTGCTGTGACCATAGCACGAACAGTACAACGAAAACAGAGACTACGGATGGAAGATTTTGGCTTCAAATCACATGCAACAAGTCCTAGTTGCAATTTTCAAATAGTCTGTTGACTAGACTTTTCACCTGAAATTTGTACAGGTAAATGTTTGCTGAAAAAAATGCATGTAGATTTGAACATCACATCTCTAAGTATTGTTTCCTTATCATACCTAACCATGGGGGTATCTTCCTGCAATCTAGCTAAAAGTATGTATTTGCATATTACCAATGTACGCAGAAAAAGTTTTTGGCTATAGGATCGTTTTTGTGCTTTTTTTCATCAATTTATCAACATTTTTTCAGTTCATTTCACACACCTGGCGGTAGTGTCAATTTGGCACGTGCTATCTATGCGTTAGCCATATCGCTGCTTAGTAAAAGGGCCCCTTACTGTTTTATTTTGATTTTTCTTTTTCGATTGGATAGGTCTTGGTGCGCTCGTGTCTTTTCCTGTCTTGCTGTCGGAGTTCTTTTCCTTCTTTCATTACTTTCGTCTTGAATTGTTTAAACTGTCTAGACTTGTCCTCGAATTAGGCAGTATATAAAGTTGTATAATAGACATAAACATTTATAACCTGAACGTGTAACTGCCTGACAAACCCCTGCTCTGACCATGCCCCTCCCAGGTCCTCGCTCCTTGAAATTGCGTACTCTGGAATTTGAGGGGCCTGGCCGCCTTTTTACTAAGCAGCAGTAGGGCTAACATGTGGGTAGTACGTGTCAGGGGCATAGCTACGTGGGGCCACGGGGGCCTGGGCTTCCATAGATTTGCCCCTGGACCCCCCTGCCGACGACCCACCAACCCGCCGTCGCCTACCTTTGCTGGCAGGGGACCCCAACCCCCGCCAGACGAGGTTCTCTTCTTCCCAATCCCGTGCAGAGCTTCGTTCTGAGTCCGTGCAGGACGTCAGACTCAGAACGAAGCCCTGCGCGGGATTGGGAAGAAGAGGGCCTTGGCTGGCGGTGGCTGGGGTTCCCTGCCAGCAAAGGTAGGCGACGGCGGTGGCAGGTTGGCAGTGGGAGGGGGGGTCGAGAGGATCATCGGCAGGGGGGGTCAAAGTTGGTGGCGGGGGTTCAGCAATGGCGGGAGGGGTCAAAGTTGGTGGCGGGGGGGGGGGGTCGGCAATGGCGGGGGGGAGGTTCGGTGGCACCGGGGAGGGCTAAAATGTGCCCCCTCACCTCGTGCTCTGGACCCCCCCTCCCATCGAAGTCTGGCTACACCCCTGGTACGTGCTAAATTGACATTACCGCTGGGTTAGTGCAGGCACCCAGTGGTAATTTCAAAGTTGGCACATGCCATTTCCCGTACTAGAAAATATTTTTCTACTTCCTACTGCAGGGAGCATTCCCAGCGATAATCGGCAGCACGGCCACATTGGCGCACGCTACATTATTACCACATGAGTAGCGCGTGAGCCCTTACCGCTAAGTCAATGGGTGGTGGTAAGGGCTCAGGCAGTAAATAGCCACGTGATACTTTTAATTTTAGTGCGCGGCCATTTACCGCCCCATTAACTACTACTACTACTACTTAACATTTCTAGAGCGCTACTAGGGTTACGCAGCGCTGTACAATTTAACAAAGAGAGACAGTCCCTGCTCAAAGAGCTTACAATCTAATAGACAAGTGAACGGTCGGTCCGATAGGGGCAGTCAAATTGGGGCAGTCTGGATTCACTGAACGGTAAGGGTTAGGTGCCGAACGCAGCATTGAAGAGGTGGGCTTTAAGCAAAGACTTGAAGACGGGCAGGGAGGGGGCTTGGCGTAAGGGTTCAGGAAGGTTGTTCCAAGCATAGGGTGAGGCGAGGCAGAATGAGCGGAGCCTGGAGTTGGCGGTGGTGGAGAAGGGTACTGAGAGGAGGGATTTATCCTGTGAACGGAGGTTACGGGCGGGAACGTAAGGGGAGATGAGGGTAGAGAGGTAGTGAGGGGCAGCAGACTGAGTGCATTAAAAAAGCCCTTTTCCCCCAGACGCGGTAAAAATGGCCCAACCCGCGTCAATTTCATGCGTCCAGACTACCGCAGACCACTTTGAACTGCAGCTTAGTAAAAAGACCCCTCTACATGCAACTTATAGAATAGCAACCTAGGGCAGTTATGTGCACAACAGCTAATTGGCGCCAATTATAATTAAGGCCAATTATAGCCAATAATTAGCTGCTAACTCCATTTAACAGCCAATTATTGAATTAAGTTGCAAGTGCAATTCATCTATTTTATAACTTGCACATAAGTTTATAGAATTAAGGGGTATTTGCTTAGCATATTAAAATGGTAAGGGGCATGCAGTGGGAACCCCCCCAGCACCCAGCTTGATGCTTGCCCATTTACACATCGAAAAGCTAAGAAAACAATGATGTCCAACACACTCTCCACATTGCGTGGAAGGCTCCTGGATCTAATGCATTGCAGACTTTTGGAAAAGGCCAGTCGTTAACAAAAAATCATATTGGGCCAACCTGGTGGTTCAGTTAGCTGTGCACTGCCTTCTGGAAGGTTCTCAGTTTGATCCTCAAGTTGGACCTTCATTTCCCCATATTGGTGGGGTCTGGAGAGGGAGAAGAAATCACTGTCAGTGTTTAAGCCTGACACCTTGTGGCCTGTAACTGTAGTGCAGTTGGAGGACTTGTCAGCTTAGAGGGAACAGTCCTGGTAGATGGACTCTCACTGCAATGACCATACCAGGGGTTTGATGCAGAAAGGCAGATCAGGCGGTTGGTGTGCAGTTAGCTAGACCTTCTGCATGTAATTTTACAGCCTCATGATACAGAGAGGTGTTTCAGGCAGAAGATAAGATTGGGTGAATCTGCATGTAGGACACTAGCGCATAGAGTTACCATATGTCTGGATTTACCCAGACAAGTCCTCTTTTTGAGGTCATGTCCGGGCAACCAGGTGGGTTTTGCCAATCTGCCCGTTTGTCCAGATTTCTGGACAAATGGGCAGGCTGGTGGGCGGGGGCGGGCCCGCCCACCAGCCTGCAGCCTGCCCGTTTGTCCAGAAATCCGGACAAACAGGCAGATTGCTAGCCTCCCCTCCCCCTTATTTACTACTGCCCTGGTGGTCTAGTGACCTCTTCTGCCTTCGGGCCAGGAAAGAGCCCCCTCTTTCCTGCCCGGAGCGCTGCACTGCATGCATCCTTCCTGTTGGTGATCGCGGTGCCGATTCAAAATGGCCGACGAGAGTTGAAGTGACCTCGCGAGACTTCAACTCTCGGCGGCCATTTTGAATCGGCGCCGAGCTCACCAACAGGAAGGATGCATGCAGGGCAGCGCTCCGGGCAGGAAAGAGGGGGCTCTTTCCTGCCCCGAAGAGGTCACTTGACCACCATGGCAGTAGTAAGGTAAGGGGAGGGGGGTAACATAGTATATGACGGCAGAAAAAGACCTGCATGGTCCATCCAGTCTGCCCAACAAGATAAACTCATATGTGTATACCTTACCTTGATTTGTACCTGCCTTTTTCAGGGCACAGACCGTACAAGTCTGCCCAGCAGTATTTCCCGCCTCCCAACCACCAGTTCTGGCACAGACCCTATAAGTCTGCCCAGCACTATCCCCGCCTCCCAACTACCAGTCCCGCCTTCCGCCACCAGCTCTGGCACAGACCGTATAAGTCTGCCCAGCACTATCCCTGCCTCCCACCACCGGCTCTGGCACAGACCGTATAAGTCTGCCCAGAACTAGTGACGCCTCCCAACCACCAGTCCCAGCACAGACCGTATAAGTCTGCTCAGCACTAGCCCCGCCTCCCAACCACCAGCTCTGCCACCCATTCTAGGCTAAGCTCCTGAGGATCCCTTCCTTCTGCACAGGATTCCTTTATGTTTATCCCACGCATGTTTGAATTCCGTTACCGTTTTCATCTCCACCACCTCCCGCGGGAGGGCATTCCAAGCATCCACCACCCTCTCCGTGAAAAAATACTTCCTGACATCTTTTTTGAGTCTGCCCCCCTTCAATCTCATTTCATGTCCTCTCGTTCTACCGCCTTCCCATCTCCGGAAAAGATTTTTTTGCGGATTAATACCTTTCAAGTATTTGAACGTCTGTATCATATCACCCCTGTGACAGGGTGTGTGACAGGGGGGAGGGGAAAATGTGACAGGGGCGGAGCGAGGGCATGAAATGGGCGGGGTGGGGTATGAAAAGGGGCGGGGCATGTGTCATCCTTTTGGGGGGACAAAATATGGTAACCCTACTAGTACACAGCATGTTAAGATAAATGATAACGAAGCTACTAACTATTCAGCCCCAATGCGGAGAAGTGCACAGAATTCATTAACCTGAGCGCAAAGCTAGGACCTGAATGCCAGGTCTGAGGAGGCAAAGGAGGGTTAATTGAAAGGATTTAGCCAGTTTTGACGATTTTTAAAAAGTGCAAATAAAAAAAATAAAAGCTTTGGTAGCCCAGTGCCCTGACCCCGACCACCCCCCGACCAAGTATGCCCAGGGCCATTAGGCCATTAGACTATTAGGAATAATTTGGGGATGGTGGGGGGGGGGGGGGGGAGGGAGGAAAGGGAACGGATACAGATCAGTTCCTCATGCACTGACAGGAAGGGGGACATTTTAGCTACTGGCCCCAAATGACTGTAATAGTGTTTTCTGTTTTATTCTGACAGTGCACACTTTTAACATGGTGGTAATTTGCATGCTCAATGCTTACTGCATTGAAGCAGAAAACATTTTCAGGAAGCTCATACCTCACACTAACATTATCTGCTTTTGTCTCACCTAGAATGTAAACTGCACTGAACCCTGGAAAGGGGATCTTAGTGTATGCAAGAATTGAATTGAATTGAATTGTGTTAGAAGCCATGGGCTCAGCTCTCAGTGCACAGCTCTAACATGTGGCTTTCTGCATCGGGCCCCTGGGCATGTTGCAGGATAGAGGACATAACAGAGAAAAAAATCCCCGGCTACTTTCAAATGAAGGCCCAGAACACCAGATCTCAGCCCTCACTGCTAGAAGGGCAGAGAAGCAGGAGAAAACTGCCAAGTCAAAAACTAAATTTTAATCAGCTGAGATGAGTCAGCCACCATCAGAGAAGCCTAGATCTACTACTTATCATTTCTAAAGTGCTACTAGACGTACACAGCGCTGTACAGTTGAACATCAAGAGACAGTCCCTGCTTGACAGAGCTTGTTGGGCAGGCTGGATGGACCGTGCAGGTCTTTTTTTCTGCTGTCATCTACTATGTTACTTACAATCTAGGAAAGGGAAGTGGGACTTGATATACCACCTTTCTGAGGTTTTTGCAACTACATTCAAAGCGGTTTATGTATATACGGGTACTTATTTTGTACCAGGGGCAATGGAGGGTTAAGTGACTTGCCCAGAGTCACAAGGCGCTGCAGTGGGAATTGCACTCAGTTCCCCAGGATCAAAGTCCACTGCACTAACCACTAGGCTGCTCCTCCACACTCTAGTTCACATGGCGTCTGCATCAATGCACAAAACAAAACTAAAAGGCCCTTTTACTAAGCCCCAGAGGTGAATTCGGGACTACAGGCCCAGCTACTGCGTGGCCCAGGTGGTAATTTCATTTTTTAACCACATCCAGTATGCGCGCTGGAAAATATATTTTATTTTTCGCCGCATGGCGCTAACCAGGCAGTAATCAGCATTGTATGTTAACACATGAGACCTTACCGCTAAGTGAATGGGGTGGTGGTAAGGTCTCAGGCTCAACATGGAAGCGTGCCAGTTTTCATGTTGCCACACGTCCATTTTCAGCAGAAAAAAAGAGGCCTTTTTTGCAGGTGCGCTGAAAAATGGACTGGCGCGTGTCCAATACACGTGTCTACAACAGCGCAGGCCATTTTTCGGCGCACCTTAGTAAAAGGATTCTTTAGTGTGATTTTGCTTACGATGACTGTGTCAATCTTATGGGTAAAAAAACGTACCTTTGGAATTTGTCCAATAAAGGCAATTTGATTGTTGCCCCATGAGAGCAAGAGAGCACACGGCACCTAATTACCTTACAGTCTAAATCAGAGTCCAGGATCAGTGACCAGGTCAAGCTCACATGATGATTGATCCAGATCTATGATCTGTTAACTCAGTGATTGCCAATCCTTTGAGTCTCACTCAATAGATTGGGCTCAGGGCCGCCGAGAGACTGAACTGTGCCAAGAGTAGGCCCGGAGCAGGGCCGCTGCTCCCCCCCCCCCCCCCCCCACACAATCGTCATCTGCTGCTGCCCCCATTGATCACTGCCGCCCCCCTATCGCTATCTCTGCTGCAGCAGGAAATACCTTGACTGGCGGGGATCCCGAGGCCCCGCCAGCAGAAGACGTCTTCCTCCAGCGTTGACTGCCTGCCCCTGCAGCTGCTTTTCCTCCAGGAACGTTTGCTTGGTTTCAAGCATGTGAGCCTGAGAGGAAAAGCAGCCGCTCAGCAGAGCAGTGCTGGAGGAAGCTCCGGGTCCTCCCCAGCCTCCAAGGGGGGGGGGGGGGGGATGGCGCCAGAGTTCTCTCTCTCCTGCTCCTGTCAGGATGCGATCACTTGGGTCCATCAAGAGCAGAAAAGAGAGAGTGACCCCAGCGCCGGGCCACCCTTGGAGGCCCAGGCCCGGGCAATTTTACCCCCCCCCCCCCCCCCCCCGCCTCCCCCTCTCGGCAGCCCTGATTGGGCTTACCAGACACTCACAAACAATGGAAGTGTATATCCAGTAAATATAGGTCATTCATATTCATTGCATAATACCTAAAAACCTGACCTGAATCAGGATGGCCACACTTCTACATTGCCATCCCAGACTAAGCTCCATAAGGGGTGACATTCTGCTCCCTCAGAAGGGCATACAAACAGCGCCCGCATTTTACATGCCCTTCGCATTAAGTGTACACTTAACGCATGTAAGTGGCAACAAAGCAGGGAAGCACTGTTCTGTAAGGCAGTGGCGTAGCTACGTGGGGCCACGGGAGCCTGGGCCCCCATAGATTTGGCCCTGGATCCCCCCCTGCCGACGACCCTCTCGATCCCCCCTCCCACTGCCAGCCCTCCCCCGCCGCCGCCGTGGGCTACCTTTGCTGGCGGAGGATCCCAACCCCTGCCAGCCGAGGTCCTCTTCTTCCGGCGCAAGGCTTCGTTCTGTTTCTGACGTCCTGCACGTTGTACGTGCAGGAGGTCAGACTCACAGAAACAGAACGAAGCCTTGCAGATCAGTCAGTGAGGCCCTCTTCTTCCGGCGCAAGGCTTTGTTCTGTTTCTGTGAGACTAACGTCCTGCACATACAACGTGCAGGACGTCAGAAACAGAACGAAGTCTTGCGCAGGAAGAAAAGGACCTCGGCTGGCGGGGATTGGGGTTCCCCGCCAGCAAAGGTAGGCGACGGCGGGGGAGGGTTGGCGGCGGGAGGGGGGTCGAGAGGGTCATCGACAGGGGGGGGATCAAAGTTGTTGTTGTTGTTGGTGGTGGTGGTGGTGGCGGCGGGGGGGGGGGGGGGTCGGCAATGGCGGGGGGGGGGGGGGGTGTCGTCGGCCCCCCACCTCGGGTTCTGGACCCCCCTCCCACCGAAGTCTGGCTATGCCCCTACTGTAAAGGTGTGTTTAAAAGCAAAGGGGGCGTTGACATGGGTGTGGCAAGAGCACGGGTGGGGCTGACACACACACTATGCCCTTGTCACATTTAGGCATCCATAGTTAGATCAGGGCTATGGCTGGGACTTTTCCCTCTAAGCTGAGCAGAAGTCCTCCAACTACAGTGCAGCCAGTAGGTGGCGGTGCTTCAATGCTGTGTTTTGAATTCAGCCCTGCAGAATTTGTCTGTCCCTCACTATTGAAAATGTGCTAGTGAAACAGCACCCCCAATTGGCAGGACTGTAGGTGCAGGACTCCCATTCAGCTTAGAGGCAGCAGCAATTCTGGGTGCCTAGATTTCAGTTGTCCCCAATACCTGATCGCACTAGTATTATATAACAGGATCTAGGTACCCAAATGCCATTGTTTCAGTGGCGTAACAAGGGGAGGGCGGACCGCCCTGGGTGCACGCCGCTGGGGGGGGGTGTCGGCTCCGCTGGTTCCCTGCTCTCTCTGCCCCAGAACAGGGAACCAGCGGAGCTGACGCAGCTCCCAGCGACGTGCACTTGGGGTGGAGCGGCCCCCCCCCCACTTGTAGAATTACCCCCATAGTGAGTCCTGCTGGTACGTGTGAAGAACACTGACCAAATACCACACTGCTAGCTGCGTATTATAGCTCCCTGATGAGTGCCAGATATGAGACAGGAAGAGGAAAGGCATTTGATTAAGAAAGCAGTCATACTAGTTAGGCATCTTGGAAACTAGAGATTTCTCTGCTCAGAGAATGGCACTGTGAAACCTTGGGTGTCCCATAACCACATTGTCTCTTCAGCATCAATGTTCTGTGTCAGCAGACACCAAACAAAGTTTAATTTTAGCTCTGAAACCCGGCCAGGACTGGAGGTAGCAAGATGCTGGGTGTGGCACGCAGACCCAGGGCACAACACAAAGCCTACTGTCATTAGTTACTGCCCCGTTGCCATGTCCCACTGTTAATTATTAGGTAAACAGCTGCAGTGTTACCTGCTCGCCTGGGCAAGGCAAGAGGAAGCGGTTTCTGCTCTGTGTAGGAAAAGAGAAGTGAGAGATCCATTTCCAAAAAGGCTGTATGGGAGAGGGGGTGTTTGTTTGTTTTTTTAATTCCTATACCTAGGTAGGTCTGCTTTCCCGGGGTACTCCTTATTTAGGCAAGGGGAACTCTTCAAGCAGTGTGAAATGGGAAAAACTGGATGCAATCCCTCCTGGATCAGGATTCTGCAGTGCGGGACGGTAATATCTGTGACACCCAAGGGCAGTGGCTTAGCTACTTGGGGCCATGGGGGCCTGGGCCCCCGTAGATTTGGCCCTGGACCCCCCTGCCGACGACCCTCTCAACTCCCCCCTCCTGCCGCCAACCCTCCCCCGCCGCCGTGGGCTACCTTTTCTGGCGGGGACCCCAACCCCCGCCAGCCGAGGTCCTCTTCTTCCCGCGCAAGGCTTTGTTCTGTTTCTGACGTCCTGCACGTTGACGTCAGACTCACAGAAACAGAACGAAGCCTTGCGTGGGAAGAAGAGGACCTCGGCTGGCGGGGATTGGGGTCCCCCACCAGGAAAGGTAGGCGGCAGCGAGGGTGGGGGAGGGTTGGCGGCGGGAGGGGGGGTCGAGAAGGTCGTCGGCAGGGGGGGTCAAAGGTGGTGGTGGAGGCGGCGGGGGGGGGGGGGGCCGGCGGCGCCGGGGGAGGCTACCTTGTTTGCTGGCAGGGGTTCCCAATTCCCGCCAGCCGAAGAGTCTTCTTCAGCGCCGGTCGACTCCGGCGCCTTCGTTGTGGGATCATCTGTTTTTGACGCCTTACGTCCTGCACAGGGTTACATGCACGGTGCAGGACATAAGGCATCAGAAACAGATGATGCCACAACGAAGGCGCCGAAGTTGACCGGCGCTGAAGAAAACTCTTCGGCTGGCGGGGTTTGGGGATCCCCGCCAGCAAACAAGGTACCTGATGCAGCGGCGGGGCAGGGGGTCAAATGTAGAGGGGGCTAGGGCGTAATCTGTGGGGGCCCATGCCCCCGTGGCCCCACGTAGCTATGCCCCTGGTTTGTTCACACGTATGATATACATTTTCTCTGTTAATATGTCTGCTGCTAAATATAAAGGAAATATATAGTCTGATTTTATCCTTATGAATTTTTTGTACTTTGGCTTTATTTGAAATGTATATGTTTTAATTCTTTTTACTATTTGATCTTTTTATATACATTTGATTTTTGAATTATATGTATAATATTTATGTATATATATATATTTTTTTAGAATCTCCTTTGTGGCCCCTGAGGCAGTGCATCGAAACACGGACCGTGTCGGGTCCCTTGAATAATCAATAAAGTGTTTTCATCAACATCATCTCCCGAATTGGTTTAGTCTGTGGTCAGCCTCTACTCCTTTTGTACTGGGCAGTGGGGTAAAGCGGATGTGCCTTCGGGCAGCTCAATGTACTCTAGTGAGCTGCTGTTAATGTTCCCATCAGTATGTAGGCATGGGGCAGGAATGGGGGGGGGGGGGGTGTGGAGGAGGTCCATATATGTGTAGCCCCTCCTTTTTGCCTTTCATGGTTAGTGGAGGCAGGTGGTGCTGGTGCTTGAAGATTTGTCTCCTGTGCCTGAGGCATAGGAGCACCAGCAGCTCTGACTCTTCCATGGAGAAACTGGTGTCCCTGCGCAGTGTACGTAGCAGTGCACAATGAGAAATGTTCCTCCACGTGCAGAGATATATATATATATACACGTTTTGCACTTGGAGGGAACGTTCTGCCATTGCTACGGATGTTTTCTCTATGCAGGGACCAGTACTGCCGTTACACATTTTTAAAAATTATTATTTACTAGTAAGAAATGCCCATTTCTGGCAAAAATGAAACGGGCGCTAGCAGGGTAATCCCCCCCCCCCCGTCCTCCCTCCCTCCCTCCCGAGTTGCAGACACCCCCTCCATGCCTCCGTTCCGAGTTGCACACCTCTCCTTTTCGTCCCTTCGTCCCTCAGTGACGTGGTTGCGAGGGCCGCCCCGCCCTCAACGCCATCGCGTTTTGACGCGAGGGCCGCCCCGCCCTCAATGTCATCGCGTTTTGACGCGAGGGCGGAGCTACAGTGACTGGAGCCTGCAGGCCAAACCGGATATCTCGGGCGCCTCAAGTTTCCGGCTTGAGGCTTCAAAGTGCCTTTTATATATATAGAATTTCCAAATTTAATACAAAGCATAAAAAAATACAGTGAGCGCATTAAATCAGCAAGTTGCCGCCAGAATCAAATGAGAAAAACGGAATGCCCCAGATTGAGATCTATAAAAAAGACGACACTTTGGATGTAAAAATGAAGAATCAACTTTATTAGCCAAACTGTAGCAGGGAGAAAGGGACTCGACACAGCTGTGTTTCGGCCGTACTGGCCTGCGTCAGGAGTCTTATTAATTCTATCCAAATGTAAAAACAATATGTGGGTCAATAAATTGAAGCTATAGCGCTCAATTGTACTGCTCCGATCTTCTCAACTTCGTACAATTGAGCGCTATAGCTTCAATTTATTGACACACATATTGTTTTTACATTTGGATAGAATTAATAATCAACAGACGACAGAGAAGACTCCTGACACAGGCCAGTACGGCCGAAACACAGCTGTGTCGAGTCCCCTTCTCCCTGCTACAGTTTGGCTAATAAAGTTGATTCTTCATTTTTACATCCAAAGTGTCGTCTTTTTTTATGTAATTTTTGATTTTGATGGATTTATCTTTTAAATACATATTTTATGATTAATTTTAAATTTTGACGTTTTTAATATATATTTTTTATTTTTATTTTTATATTTTTTTTTTGTTTTTTGTTTTTGTTAGTCATCTTCGCTGTTTTGTTTCTTGTTGATTTCCTTGCGAAGACTGGTTTCTTCTGTTTTTTGTACTACGTAGTACCAGATTGAGATCTTGCAGCCAAAGGCAGCTTAGTAATGACTTTTCCTTTTTACTTTTATAAAGAAACCCCCCCCCCCCTTATCCCCTGAACCACCTTTCAGCCCATTTACACCCATTCTGAATCCTCAACATCCACTACTTCAATAACCCTTCTCCATTCACTCCCTCCACATCCACACTGACGAAAATCCCCTCCCTCCCACCCTCGCCCCCCCTCACCGGTCAAGCATCTCCAGGCAACGTTTCCAAATTAGAGCCGTTACACATTTTGCGTGGTGTATTTTCGATTGGCGGAAACGTTTATCTCCGAATGTCTGACGTTTGCAATGTGTCCTCTTTTTAAACATTTTTTTTATATCTGAAAACATTGAGTTCTTTCTTCTATTATAGACTTGCGCTTTTAAACGTTCTCTGACAATCATTCATTTTGCCATGTGAACATCATATCGAAAATGCCTTTCCACGTCAATTAGTGTGTGTTCAAAAGTTGTAACTTTTTATTTAAATGAATGTTTGAAACATACCAAACAAATGCCCGATAATCAGGGAAAAAGCTCAAATGAAGTGAACATTTTTGTCCCCAGAAATTGCCCTGTGATTGAAAAGGGGTGTAAAGGCTGTGAGTCTAGGCCTATGACCCTTACCCTAATGTGGGAGTTGCTTGGCCAAAAGAATCAAAATACAGATTCGCTCCCATTTTCTCTTGTTCTGTTCCTTTAGGGCACTGCATTCCAGATGGGCAACAAATCCACTTTTCTTATAACACAGTGGGGTTGATACATAAGAACATAAGAGTAGCCATACTGGGTCAGACCAATGGTCCATCTAGCCCAGTATCCTGTTTTCCAAACAGTGGCCAAGCCAGGTCACAAGTACCTGGCAGAAACCCAAATTGTGGCAACACTCCATACTACAAATCCCAGGGCAAGCGGTTGCTTCCCATGTCGGCCTCAATAGCAGACTGTGGACTTTTCCTCCAGGAATTTGTCCAAACCGTTTTTAAACCCAGATATGCTAACCTCTGTTACCACATCCTCTGGCAAAGAGTTCCAGAGCTTAACTATTCGTTGAGTGAAAAAATATTTCCTCCTATTTGTTTTAAAAGTATTTCCATTTAACTTCCTTGCGTGTCCCCTAGTCTTTGTACTTTTGGCATGAGTAAAAAATCGATTTACTTCTACTCATTCTACACCACTCAGGATTTTGTAGACCTCAACCATATCTCCTCTCATCCATCTCTTTTCCAAGCTGAAGAGCCTTAACCTCTTTAGCCTTTCCTCATACGAGAGGAGTTCCATCCCCTTTATCATTTTGGTTGCTCTTCTCTGAAATGTTTCTAATTCCGCTATATCTTTTTTGAGATACGGTGACCAGAACTGAACGCAATACTCAAGGTGCGGAAGCACCATAGAGCGATATAAAGGCATTATAGTGTTTTCGGTCTTATTCACCATGCCTTTCCTAATAATTCCTAGCATCCTATTTGCTTTTTTGGCTGCTGCCGCACACTGAGCAGAAGATTTCAGCGTATTATCTACAATGACACCCAGATCTTTTCTTGATCGCTGAACCCCAAGGTGGACCCTAGCATCAGGTAACTATGATTCGACGTATTCTTTCCAATGTGCATCACTTTGCATTTGTCTACATTAAATTTCATCTGCCATTTGGACACCCAAATTCAGTGGGACTTATCCAAGTAGGGGAGTCTCCTACCCAGATAAGTCCCACTGACTGGGTCATGGCCAGATTTGCAGCAGCACCTGGATACTGTGGCCAAATATTCAGGTAAACTGCCATGCTGCTATCTAGTTAGTACAAACAAGCCAAACAGTGGAATGACCAAGGTGATAAGTCAAGAAAAATAAAGGGTCTTTATTGTATCTGAAACGCCCCCCTTTCCAGCACTTCCTTGGGTCCAGGGTCCGAGCGGGCAGGAAGCCTCAATGGGCAGACTCCTTCAGACCCTTTCACTTCACAGTTGATGCGCGTTGCCTCCACCTGGGACAAAGAAGTGATTAGTGGGTTTGGAGACCCAGGAACTCAGTCCATGCCCCAAATCCCCTGTGGGGTGCAAGCTGGCAGTTAGTTATAATGACCTCAGAGGGCTCTTGAATCCTGAAACATTTTCTAAGCTTAAGTCACTCCACAGTCCAGCAGTTTATATGAAAATTAACTGGAACTTTTATTCACCTCTGCAACCAGCAGTTTGTTCAAACCAAAGAAATAGTTAACCATCCACTATAAATTTGACTTGATTTTAGCAGAATATTTACAGGAATGCAGATCCAAAATATGTACACTTTATACAACTCCTCTTCTTGTCCATCCCTTCAAATTGGCAATCGCTCCGAATGGGCTATACCCCTCCTTCACGCGGGTTCTGGGCTCTCAGTTCCCGACCCCTCTACAAGATGAAACTCCCCTTAGTTCCCATCTCCAGCTCCTGGAAGTGATCCCCTTGACCTACTCTCCAGAGCTCACTGACAGTCTCTGTCCGTCTGGACTATGACTGCTCTCTCCCTTTAGCCACAGGTTGCCAGTTCTTAACCAGGGACACCCCTTTCTCTCTCCACTGATCTAATGGTAGGGGAATCTCGGACCACCAAAAGACCATGCACATGAGAACACTTTCATCTCCTCCTAACTCCTCCCAACATGTCACTCATTCTTTTTCTGCACCATCTTGCTGCATTTTATTTCCAAACCTGTCCCCTCAGGCTGGGCTTTCTCAGTCGTGTTCCTTGGTCACTGCCACCCTGAATGGATCGCTGCTGCACCCCCCCCCCCTCCCCAGATACAGTGTTGTCCCCATCCCCCTGGTGCAGCATTGTCCTCACCCGCACAGCGCTTTATCTCCAAACACCCCCCCCCCCCAACACACATTGCTCTTACCTCCTGGGGTCCTGGGAGCAGCCGTGTGGCTGTCAGCTCCGCCGGTTCCCTGCTCCCTCTGCCCCGGAACAGGAAGTAACATCAGAAGGAGCAGGGAACCGGTGGAGCTGACAACCGCACAGCAGTGTTGCCAGGTGGGCGGTTTTACCGCCCAATTGGGCGGTTTTCCGCGACCCGCCGCGGGAAATTTTTGCCCGCGGCGGGTTGCGGTTTTTTGGGCTGGTTTTTGTGCTTCGGGCGGTTTTTTCGGCCGCGGGGGGGCGGGGTTAGTGACGTTTTTGGGTGGGGTTAATGACGTTTTGGGCGGGGTTAGTGACGTGGGAGGCGGGGCCGATGACGTGGGAGGCGGGGCCGATGACGGGGAGGCGGGGCCGATGACGGGGAGGCGGGGCCGATGACGTGAGAGGCGGGGCCGATGACGGGGAGGCGGGACTGGTGACGTGGGAGGCGGGGCCGGTGACGGCGGGGGCGGGGTTGTTGACGGCGGGGGCGGGGGTGATGACGCGGGGGTGGGGGTGTCAGGGGCGGGGTTTGTGTTTGGGCGGTTTTTGGGCTGTTTTTTTGGGCTCCAGTGGGCTGGAAAAAAATTTTCCACCTGGCAACCCTGCCGCACAGCTGCTCCCTGCACCCCCCATGTAGTGTGCACCCGGGGCAGACCGCCCTCACTGCCCTGACCTCAGTAAGCTGCTGGGCTTTCTTCCCACCCAGGGACCTCCAGGATACTCCCTTCAGTGACCTTCAACCAGGGCTCTATCCTCTCGGTAATCCCATGCAAGGGGGAGGGGGAGAGTTACATATCTATCTAGTTGGGGCAGAACCAGAAGTCATCTAGTCACCAGTGATATTCAATGCTGGTGCCCAGATAAACGAGCCAGGCAAGTTCTAAGTATGCCTGGTTTGTTATCAGACTACCAGCAGTGAATATCAGCCAGACCCAGATAACTTCCAAGTGCTGCCAACGACCCGAATATATCTATATCTGCTTCAGCCTGCTCAGGGCAGCATTTAAAAACACTGCCCTCTGCGGGCTGTATATGGAGCACAATGCTTCTAGGTAGACAGGTCAGAATGAGACCCCCGTGCAATAATAATTGGAAGGCTGGAAGGTGATCACAGTTTTCCTTAGCAGAGAATGGCCTAGTTACAGAGTCCAACTCAGCACAAGGAAACGTGGACAAGCAAGGCCACAGTACAGAGCAAATAGCCAAGTAGGTGCCGGTGGCAAACAATGGTCTGAGATGGAGGTTTTGAATTTCTTCTTCACAGCAGTGCAGGAAGTTGCTCTCGGTGGTTATCGGTGTGTAGAATTCTGTAGATCAGTTGTGGTTAGCTGTAACCAAGGGGAAATGAAACTCAGAAAATATTTTGCATGCCACATTAGTTTGCACCCCTTCTGATCTTGCCCTTTCTGAGTAATTTGGAAGTTAGCATTAAAGTTGTTTTGATGCCATGGTGATAGGCTGCTGCGTTTTCCTGCCGCACGCTGGTTTTTTTTGTTTCTGGGGGGTTCTGATGTGTGTGTGGATGTCGGGGCTCTGTAGCTTCGAAAAATGACCAATTGAACCCCTCCCTGCACCACTCATGGCCAGATACCCGAAGCATCACTAATGGAAAGTAGATTTAACACTAAGGGCTAGGGCTCTTCAGCTTGGAGAAAAGGCGGCTGAGGGGAGATATGATAGAGGTCTATAAAATAATGAGTGGAGTTGAACGGGTAGATGTGAAGCGTCTGTTCACGCTTTCCAAAAATACTAGGACTAGGGGGCATGCGATGAAGCTACAATGTAGTAAATTTAAAACGAATCGGAGAAAATGTTTCTTCACTCAACGTATAATTAAACTCTGGAATTTGTTGCCAGAGAATGTGGTAAAGGCGGTTAGCTTAGCGGAGTTTTAAAAAGGTTTGGACGGCTTTCTAAAGGAAAAGTCCATAGACCATTATTAAATGGACTTGGGGAAAATCCACTATTTCTGGGATAAGCAGTATAAAATGTTTTGTACTTTTTTGGGATCTTGCCAGGTATTTGTGACCTGGATTGGCCACTGCTGGAAACAGGATGCTGGGCTTGATGGACCTTTGGTCTGTCCCAGTATGGCAATACTTATGTACTTATATGAGCTTTGAAAATACGCCTCATAGCACATTTGACATTTTTGAACATGTAGTCATTGTAACTCCTGGATATTTTGGTTCAGTCTCTTGTTGTTGTAATCCGCCCTGAACTGTGGAGATAGTGGTGGAATAGAAGATGTGATATAAGAAACCAAATTATGAATGAAATAAGATCAAACAATAAGAAGCATCATGGCATGAGAAAAAAAATGATAGTCACCGCTCCGGCAGTTTCAGTCTTATCTCTGATCCAGTCACAAACATCAAAATGGGCAAAAAGGTAAAGTAAGCTCTTTGGGGAAGGGCCCTGAGTGCCAAACTATGTAGTCATTAAACAGCTAAAGTTTTACTTTGCCACAAAAATGGCGTCCCTGTTCAGGTACCAAGTTATGTAATCAAGCTCTAGTTGTTTGGGGCTAAAGGTCACCCCTGAGGCTGGTAAATAATCAGTTTGTTTCATTCACATCTTTGGGGGGGGTGGTAGGGGGTCAATGACCACTGGGGGAGTAAGGGAGAGTCATTCCTTTATTCCTCCAGTGGTCATTTATGGCACTTTTTTGTGGCTTAGTCATTGTTAAAACAGGTCTAAACCAAAACATCCAACTTTTAGCCCTGGACATTTTTGTTTTGTTTCATTATGACAGAAAAAAGTCCAAAGTGTTAGGAATGCCCACACCCCACCCTTAACACCCCCCTTATAGTTTGAACGCACTGAGGATGGACTGCATAGAAAAGCATCAAAAAATAGGTTTCGACAATAGTGATTTGGAAGTTTTGGGAAGAAAATGTCAAAATGACACTTTATGCCATTTTTTAAAGATGTTTTTCTCTTTTGAAAATGAGCCACAGGCCTTCAACCAGTTCCCTGACTAGGGTCTAAGATAACAGCATCCAGTTCTCCCCGTGACGGGGCATTCTGTGCCTCAGGGGGACAGCCTTGGCTCAGACTGACCTCTCTGAACCGTTAACTGCAAAATGGGAACACTTCGGTCTCTTTCTTCAGGTTCCACAGGTCAACCGATTAACAGACTGGTACCCCATACCTGCCAAATCTCCCGAATAATTTAGTGGAAGACTCCTACTTTCACAGACCATCTCCTGAACCCCTGCTGGGGGGTGAAGAACTACTGCTCAGAAGCTTCCCGCTCATCAGCAGTAGGAGATGCGTTAATAAGACGTCATTTTCTTCTGCCGTGGGACCAGGTCTTGCAATATCAGCTGCGAAATCTCACAGCTCTTATCACGAGTCTGGTCCCATGGCAGAAGGAGATGACATTTTATTAAGGCATCACGGAGTGGCCTAGTGGTTAGGGTGGTGGACTTTGGTCCTGAGGAACTGAGTTCGATTCCCACTTCAGGCACAGGCAGCTCCTTGTGACTCTGGCCAAGTCACTTAACCCTCCATTGCCCCATGTATGCCGCATTGAGCCTGCCATGAGTGGGAAAGCGCGGGGTACAAATGTAACAAAAGTAAAATAGATACTATTGGAGATTCTACATGGAATGTTGCTACTATTGGAGATTCTACATGGAATGTTGCTACTACTGAGATTCTGTTGCTACTATTGGAGATTCTACATGGAATGTTGCTACTGTTGGAGATTCTACATGGAATGTTGCTATTCCATTAGCAACATTCCATGTAGAAGGCTGCGCAGGCTTCTGTTTCTGTGAGTCTGACGTCCTGCACGTACGTGCAGGACGTCAGACTCACAGAAGCAGAAGCCTGCGCGGCCACATTGGTGATCTGCAAGGGCCGACTTCTAGTGGAATAGCAACATTCCATGTAGAATCTCAAATAGTAGCAACAGTGGAGGAGTGGCCTAGTGGTTAAAGTGCTGGACTTTGGTCCTGGGGAACTGGGTTTGATTCCCACTTCAGGCACAGGCAGCTCCTTGTGACTCTGGGCAAGTCACTTAACCCTCCATTGCCCCATGTAAGCCGCATTGAGCCTGCCATGAGTGGGAAAGCGCAGGGTACAAATGTAACAAAAATGAAATAGATACTATTGGAGATTCTACATGGAATGTTGCTACTATTGGAGATTCTACATGGAATGTTGCTATTCCACTAGCAACATTCCATATAGAAGCCTGCGCGGCCACATTGGTGATCTGCAAAGCCGACTTCTACATGGAATGTTGCTTAACCCTCCATTGCCCAATGTAAGCCACATTGAGCCTGCCATGAGTGGGAAAGCGCGGGGTACAAATGTAACAAAAATAAATCACCTGCTGCTTGAGGGAGAGGTGAGATCCTGCTCCATGGCCACAGAATTTTGCTGAGTGGAGCCAGGAGGTGGTAAGTGGGCAGAGTGGAGCAGGGCTGTGGGATGTGCCTTAAAATCTCTCTCTCGAAAATCAGGCCCCCATGGCAGCTTTGGTTGCCCCTGTTTTATTATTTCTCCGACTCCTTCTTTAGTCCCTAGAGCTCTGATGGGGTTCCCACTCCCACTCACTGCACCTCTATATCCTTCGTAGCTGGGCTCCCAGAATCAAGACATGGCTACTGAGATTGAATGATAGACTGTATGTAACTCTTGGTTGTATGTTATCTATCCTTTTAATATTATTCCGTTCTTTTCTTAATTGAATTATATATTTATTTTATTGTAGTGGACTCAAGGTGAGTTATATTCTGGTACTCTGGATATTTCTCTGTCCCTGGAGGACTTGCAATCTAATTTTGTACCTGAGGCAATGGAGGATTGAGTGACTTGCCCAAGATCACAAGGAGCAGCAGTGGGATTTGAACCGGCCACCTCTGGATACCAAGACTGGTGTTCTAACAACTAGGCTACTCTTGTACTCCACCCTGATGTGCTGTAGTGATAAGAGCAGTCTAGCAGATTTTAATGAAATGAAATTTATACTTCCCTCCAAAAGCTCGTAGTTGAATCCTATTCTGATCCAATAGGATCAGAAACTCTGAATGTCCCTTCTACTCTTACACTTTGATCAGGGCTGGTCTAAGCAATTGCGGGGTCCTGTGCAGACCAGTTCAGTGGGCCCCCCTCCCTTGCCTGCCTGCCTGCTTGCCTCGACGCCCGCCACCATAAGCTATAATTTATCAGTTTAAAAGGCGGTCTGGAGCTCTCGGAACCCCATACCTTGATACCACGTTTCAGTAGAGAGCGGCAGACAGCGGCAGCAATTTTCATATCCCATCAGCTGCCGAGCCCAGAACCTCCTTGCTGCTGCGTCCCGCCCTTGCGGAAGCAGGAAGTGACATCAAAAGTGCCTGATGCTGTCTACTGAAATGTGGATGCACATTAAGGTACGGAGAAGGGAGGTGTTCCGAGACAGGAGGACAGACGTGCCAGAGATGCGTGGCCCCTAGGAGCACGAGGCCGTGTGCGACTGCCCCTGTTGCCCCTGCCTAAGACCGGCCCTAACTTTGATCAGCGTCTGCTTCCTGGAGCAGAGGACAGACTGTTCTGTCTGCAACTGCAATGACATAGCATTTTGGTCATCTGCTACAAAATTAACACAAGTTAATCTGCATTACTTTTTTTTTTTAAATAAACATAGGGCCCTGTTTACTAAGGTGCGCTAGCGTTTTTAGTGCGTGCTAAAAATGAGTGTGCGCTAACCGTGTAGACGCCCATAGGAATATTATGGGCTTCTACACAGCATTTTTAGCACACACTAAGTATTGCCGCGCACTAACACACCTCTATCGCGGGTTAGTAAACAGGGCCCCTAGTGTATGAAATGAACTTGAAAAAAAAACCCACATAAAAACTGAGAATTTCTGAAAACAAACCAAAAATGTATGGCCTGTACAAATTCCTACTTTTTAGTCAACAGGGCAGGGAGAAAGTGTCATTTTGTATTTGTTTATTTATGTTTTCACAAACAATGACACAGGACTCCTGGTGAGCGAAGAGCTAGGCCCGTTTGGAGAACTACACTGAGTTTAGGCCTGTCTTTGGTGGTACCTGGTCAAATGAGGTCCGTTATAATAGTTTCGTCATTAAAGACCCGTCAAAATAGTTTAGTGGCAAAAGAATCCCGTTAAAATCGTTTGCAATAAAAAAAGATTGTACGTTTTGAGATTCCGTCAAAATGGGTTGTGACATATGTGGTTGGATACATAATGGTTCCATGTCAAAATAGTTTTGTTTTTTTTTAGATTAGTTTATTTGAACTTGGTTTATCTGATTTGTTTTGTCAAGGTTTAATTTGTGGAAGGGACTATTTTGTCTAGGTCTGTTTTACATAAGTACATAAGTACATAAGTAATGCCACACTGGGAAAAGACCAAGGGTCCATCGAGCCCAGCATCCTGTCCACGACAGCGGCCAATCCAGGCCAAGGGCACCTGGCGAGCTTCCCAAACGTACAAACATTCTATACATGTTATTCCTGGAATTGTGGATTTTTCCCAAGTCCATTTAGTAGCGGTTTATGGACTTGTCCTTTAGGAAACTGTCCAACCCCTTTTTAAACTCTGCTAAGCTAACCGCCTTCACCACTTTCTCCGGCAACGAATTCCAGAGTTTAATTATACGTTGGGTGAAGAAAAATTTTCTCCGATTTGTTTTAAATTTACAACACTGTTGGTTGTTTTGTAAGGGTTTTTTTTTTAGGTTTTTTTTTTTTTTTGCTATGGTCTGTTTTGTTTTTAGTCTGTTTTGGTGGGGGGTTTTTGTCTGTTTTTTTTGTCTGTGCTACTATGTCGGGGTGCCGTCTTTGATAGATAATGTCCCCCTCTCTCTTGCGTAGTTTGGACTGATTGTATGGTGCGCATTGAAATATTTTCTAATTTTTTAAACTTTAATTATGGTCATATGATTAACAGTGGTTGTAGATTTTGGGATTATATGTGGATGGGGACAGAATCTATGTGCTGCGGATCTTATTTTGACAGTATAGTTTTATTTGATAATTGCTATATTGTTTAACTATTGGTATTTCCTATTGTAACGCATCTAGTAATATCTTGCTTGACAAAGGTAGGATATAAATAATGTACTAAATTAAAATTCCTGAGAAGGTCAAATGGAGCTATTTGGCAGGGGGTGCTAATTGGCGCTAATAATTAATTATCAATGCTAATTGGCAATGATTTAAATTTAGGCGTGCATCTTGGTAGGTGTATTCAATAAAGATGCACGCGTAAATTTGCCATGCATGCATCTGAAAAGGAGGCATGGCCATGGGAAGGGCATAGGCGTGTCATGGACATTCCAAGAATTTACGCGCACCGTTACAGAATACGCCGGATCCGTGCCTAATTTCAATTGGTGTAATTCCTTGTGCCTAAACATTAGGCGTGGATCCTGGTGCTAGGTGCTATTATCCATTCCTACCCTAGCTGAGATAATATTTAACCATCTCTCTGACCTCATGTGCACCTTTCTTTAAATTAGTCACCTTACTTTCTAACTCTTACTCTCTTACCTATCTATATGCTCCTTCTTTCCTTATACCCTACACTGTCTATTAAAATGTTCTATTACATACTGTGTTGACATTGTAAGTAGTATACTATCCAGCTTATAATTGAAAAAGAAAAACGCCTATATTGTGACCCAAATCGGGAGATAGACGTTTATCTCACAAAAACGAATAAAGCGGTATAATCGAAAGCCGAATTTGGACGTTTTCAACTGCACTCCGTCGCGGATGCGGACAAAGTTGATGGGAGCGTGTCAAAGGCGGAACTGGGGCGTGGTTATCGGCCGATCAGAGATAGGCGCCTTTCGCCGATAATGGAAAAAAAATATGCGTTTTTAGCGAGAATTTAGGGCACTTTTCCTGGACCCTGTTTTTCCACGAATAGGGCCCCAAAAAGTGCCCTAAATGACCAGATGACCACTGGAGGGAGTCGGGGATGACCTCCCCTGACTCCCCCAGTGGTCACAAACCCCCTCCCACCATAAAAATATGCCGTTTCACAACTTTTTATGTTCACCCTCAAATGTCATACCCACCTGCCACCTCCCTGGCAGCAGTATGCAGGTCACTGGAGCAGTTATTAGGGGGTGCAGTGGACGTCAGGCAGGTAGAACCAGGCCCATCCCCCCCCCCCCCACCTGTTACACTTGTGCTGGTAAATGGGAGCCCTCCACACCGCCCCCCAAACCCACTGTACCCACATGTAGGTGCCCCCCTTCACCCCTTAGGGCTATAATAATGGTGTAGACTTGTGGGCAGTGGGTTTTGAGGGGGATTTGGGGGGCTCAACACACAAGGGAAGGGTGCTATGCACCTGGGAGCTCTTTTACCTTTTTTTTTTGTTTTTGTAAAAGTGCCCCCTAGGGTGCCCGGTTGGTGTCCTGGCATGTGAGGGGGACCAGTGCACTACGACTCCTGGCCCCTCCCACGAACAAATGCCTTGGATTTATTCGTTTTTTAGCCCGGCGCTTTAATTTTCCATTATCGCTGAAAAGCAAAAACGCCCAGCTCACAAATTGTCGAATAAAACATGGACGTCTATTTTTTTCGAAAATATGGTTCGGTCCGCCCCTTCATGGACCCGTTCTCGGAGATAAACGCCCATGGAGATAGACGTTTTTATTCGATTATATCCTCTATGCCATCCTTTGTATTGTTATTTGCATATTTTTACTGCTCTAATTGCCTCCTGCTCATGTTTGATCTATTCTTACTGTACACCGCCTTGAGTGAATTCCTTCAAAAAGGTGTTAAATAAATCCTGATAAATAAATACATTCTATAAGCAGCAACCAACTAGGAGTGCCATTCATAGGATACCGCTTGGCGCTCATTTTTTTCGAAGCCATATATAAAGCCTGTGAGAGGAACAGGTTCCTGTATGCTTTTTTTCTTTTGAAGCTCACAATTAAAGATTTTTTTGTTCACTTTTAAAACGTAGTCTGGCTGCGTTTGTGAGGCTCCTCACCCTATACATTCGTCATGCAATCACAAGCCCTCTTCAAAGTGACGCTTCAAAACCCACAGATTGAAAGTCAATTATATCCCCTCTCGTAATCTTAGAAGTTAAACCCAAATCTGATCACTGGCTCTCATACGTTCTACCTGTCCAGCAGGGGCGTCAGGGCTGCCGAGAGGGGGGAACAGGGGGGACAAAAATCCTGGGGCCCGGGCCTCCAGGGGGGCCCGGCACCGCCGCCTGGCCTGCTCTCTGTCACTCCCAGAACTAACCTTAAGCCTCCTTTCACTTCGCAGCAAGCAGCAGCAGGTCAGGCCATTCTTTCCTTCCTTGACCCACCCTCGCCTAACGTAACGTCCGTGAGGGCGGGGCACGGAAGGAAGGAGGAGAAGTCTGCCCTGCCGCTGCTTGCTGTGAAGTGAAAGGAGGCTTAAGGTTAGTTCCAAGGGCCCGGCCCGATAGCGGGTGGGGGGGGCCCGGCGACCTTGGGTGGGTGGGCGGCGGGGGGCCCGGCGATCTCGGGTGGGCAGCGACCTCGTGTGGGCGGGACCGGCGATCTCGGATGGGCGGCGACCTCGGGTGGGGGGGGGCCTGGGGGCGGCCTTGTCCCGGGCCCGGCTCTGGCTCTCGGCGGCCCTGAGGGGCGTAGCCAGACTTCAGCGGGAGGGGGCACATTCTAGCCCCCCCAGCACCGCCGCCCCCCCGCCATTGCCGCCCCCCCTGCCGATGACCCTCTCGACTCACCCTCCTGCCGCCAACCCGCTGTCACCGACACCTGCCTTTGCTGGCAGGGGACCCCAACCCCTGCCAGCTGAGGTCCTCTTCTTCTCGCAAAAGGCTTCCTTCTGTTTCTGACGTCCTTTTGCGAGAAGAAGAGGACCTTGGCTGGCGGGGTTTTGGGTCCCCCGCAGCAAAGGCAGGTGACAGCGACGGCGGGTTGGCGGCAGGAGGGGGGGTCGAGAGGGTCATCGGCAGGGGGGTCCATGGCCAAATCTACGGGGGCCCAGGCCCCCCCCTGGCCCCACATAGCTATGTCACTGCTGTCCAGGTTTTGAAGTAGGATTTATTCTCCTTGTGGTTGAGATTTTCCTCATTTGGCCAGTTTCCACTTGGGTTATTTTTTCATTCTGTGTTACATATGAGCTAGCTGTTCTAAAAAAAAAAATTTTTCCGATTTCAATTAGTTAAAAAGGAGGAACTTGTAAAGCTGCAGTCCCTGTACACAGAACCTCAGCACTCTCCATATATAGACTGAACTTCCATCATTTTTAGTGCATTTACATTTTTTTGCATAGCCAAACCACGGTCTGCACATTTGTTCTCTATGAGGAAAAGCTAAAGCGGCTGGGGCTCTTCAGCTTGGAGAAAAGGCGGCTGAGGGGAGATATGATAGAGGTCTATAAAATAATGAGTGGAGATGAACGGGTAGATGTGAAGCGTCTGTTTACACTTTTCAAAAATACTAGGACTAGGGGGCATGCGATGAAGCTACAATGTAGTAAATTTAAAACGAATCGGAGAAAAATTTTCTTCACTCAACGTGTAATTAAACTCTGGAATTTGTTGCCAAAGAATGTGGTAAAGGTGGTTAGCTTAGCGGAGTTTAAAAAAGGTTTGGGCGGCTTCCTAAAGGAAAAGTCCATAGACCGTTATTAAATGGACTTGGGGAAAATCCGCAGTTACTAGGATAAGCAGTATAAAATGTTTTGTACTTTTTGGGGATCTTGCCAGGTATTTGAGACTTGGACCGGCCACTGTTGGAAACAAGATTCTGGGCGGTGGGCGGCGGCTAGGGGAGGCGGGCTAAACTGAGCCCCCCCCCCCCACCTCGGGTTCTGGACCTACCCCCCCCCCCCCCCCCCCACGAGGTCTGGCTATGCCCCTGATTTGAATTCTGCACAGGGTTTTATATTCCCTCCAAAACCAGTTCATTCCCCCGAATATAGTATTGGATGCAAGACTAACTCCTACTTTCTAGAAACTGGAAGTGCTCTATAGGTCAAATGTACTGAGCCTGAAGGACCTTCGGTCTGTCCCAGTATGGCAATGCTTATATTCTTATGTACTGCTTTACCTCTTCCCCAGCAATTATCGATGTCCTAGTTAGTAAAAAGTAGGTTACTTTGTGAGAGGCTCCAAGTGACAGTACTGGAACCTCAAAGAAGGACCTTTGAGTCTTTATAACACTTTTTCCCTGTAGGGATTGTGTGGGAGGTGTCATGATGATGTGATTTTGGATTAAAAAAAACCCTTGGTAAAAGAGGGGCAAGTATTCATTCTCTTTACTTTTGCTTCGGAGTGTGCAGACTCAAGTGGGAGTGTCTGGGTGCATGGAATTGGGCCTTTGCGCCAGGAGGCCTAGGCATGTTGAAGAGAGTGTCCACTGTAAAGGGAGTTTGGAATCTGACTCCCATATGACCTCGAGGAGGTGAGCCACAGAGAGACAAAGAGGAGCATATAATAACATAGTAACATAGTAAATGACGGCAGATAACGACCTGTACAGTCCATCCAGTCTGCCCAACAAGATGAACTCATTTTACATGGTATATGATACTTTATATGTGTACCCAAGTTTGATTCGTCCTTGCCTTTCTCAGGGCACAGACCGTAGAAGTCTGCCCAATACTCTTGTACTAAAAGTTCTGAAGATTCTGGAATCCTAAAGAGTTACAAGATTCTGGAATCCCAATTAATAGCAATATTCCATGTAGAACCCCAAAGAGTAACATCAAACATATAAACGGCAAGTGACTGACTCACCTGCAAATGCGCAGTAGAGTCGTAACGCTGAGAGTGTAGAAGTCCAAGCCCCGCCTCCACCAGCAGTACAGCCCAATAGGGAGGAGGGCTTGGACCTGGGCGTGGAAATCGGAGGAGGAGGGAGCAGGGAGGGAAGGAGGGGGCGGAACTGAGGGAAACAGACCCTGGGGGGAGGGCAGGGGAGAGAGCAGGGTTGGTGGACAGGGGGTGGGGGGAGGCCATTGGAAAACAAAAAACTAGCCCGTTGTTACGGGCTTAACTACTACTACTTAACATTTCTAGAGCGCTACTAGGGTTACGCAGCGCTGTACAATTTAACAAAGAGAGACAGTCCCTGCTCAAAGAGCTTACAATCTAATAGACAAGTGAACGGTCGGTCCGATAGGGGCAGTCAAATTGGGGCAGTCTGGATTCACTGAACGGTAAGGGTTAGGTGCCGAATGCAGCATTGGTGGGCTTTAAGCAAAGACTTGAAGACGGGCAGGGAGGGGGCTTGGCGTAAGGGTTCAGGAAGGTTGTTCCAAGCATAGGGTGAAGAATGAAGAGTGACTGATGTGCCGCGCTTGCGCAGAACATCACAAATTTCTTCCGAGTTCCGACGTTGACCGGCGAGCACCGGGCGGGCGGGGATCATCCAACAGCAGCTCTGAGGCGCACTCCGTCTCCGACAGGTACGATGAGCTGCTGCCGCCGCTGCTGTGACCCAGGCGCTTTCCTCTGCCACCATCCCCCAGGGCGGCTTTCCTGGGCGGGGGCTCGGCTGCACCCGGCGTTGCTCCGACCGCTTTCTTGCCCGTTTTAATGGGCTCAACGGCTTGTAGTAACATATAGTAACATAGTAAATGATGACAGATAAAGACCTGTACAGTCCATCCAGTCTGCCCAACAAGATAAACTCATTTTAAATGGTATGTGATACTTTATATCCGAGTTTGATTTGTCCCTGCCTTTCTCAGGGCACAGACCGTAGAAGTCTGCCCAGCACTGCTCCTGTACTAAAAGTTCTGAAGCTAACGTTGAAGCCCCTTAAAATTTACACTCCAGAAGATGGCTAAGGAGAGGAGCAACCATCAAACATATAAATGGCAAGAGGCGTACTCACTCGCAAATGCGCAGTAGAGACCCTCTCTGTCCCGCCCCCGCGTCAATACGTGATGATGGGGGCGTGACAGAGAGGTAACCTGCGCACCTGCGAGTGAGGGAACAGCCGTCGCCATCGCTCCCCCCCCCCAGGGTTGCCGCTACCGCTCCCCCCACCCACCCGGAGTCGCCGCCACCACCCACCCTCCACCCGGCCCGGGTAACTGGCTTCACTATTCAAACCGGCGGAACGCAGCACACAGCTCATCTGAGCTGCCGTTGGCCTTCCTTACCTGCCTGTGTCCCGCCCTCGCCGACGTTATGTCACACAAGGGCGGAACACACGCAGAGAAGAAGGAAGGCCGACGGCAGCTCAGATGAGCTGTGTGCTGCGTTCCGCTGGTTTGAATAGTGAAGCTAGGTACCCGGCCCGGGTGGAGGGGTGGCGGAGGGGACTCCGGGGGGGAGGGGCGGCAGCGACCTAGCCGGGGGGGGGGGGGGGGGCTTTCAAACCCCCCTTCCTCTACTAGCCCGTTTTTACGGGCTCAACGGCTAGTCTTTGAAGTAAAAGGAAGACTAACTCCTTTTGGTCTCTGAAAAAGCCTCTAGCCCAGGCTTGGCCAAGTTCAGTCGCTGAGGGCTGCAAGCAGACCAGGTTTTCAGGATATCCTTAATGAATTTGATTGAGAGAGATCCGGATACAACGGATGTAGTGGGCATGCAAATCTTTCTTATGCATATTCATTAGGGATATCCTGAAAACCTGGCCTATTTGTAGCCCTCAAGGACTGAACTTGGACATGTCTGATCTAGTTACAGAGGAAGAAAATCTGAAGATTCCAGAAGGTCTGGGGGATTTTTCAAAAAGCATTCTTTCTTATTAGAGAGTTACGTGGACAATTTAACTGAACCCTTTGAGAGTGAAAAATTGATATAACAAATGAAGTTCTACATGAGCAAGAAGTGGTTATGATCTTGAAAATGATAGTAGACCAGAAACTTTGAATAATGAACATTATTATAGACTAGTAAAGAAAGGCCCGTTTCTGGAGCCAATGAAACGGCCGCTAGCAAGGCTTTCCTGTGGCCCTCCCCCACCCGTCGTCGATGTTGGTGAATTGCTCCGCCTCCGCCCTCAACGTCATAACGTTTGACGCGAGGGCGGGGCCCAGAGACTGTGATTTTCGAGGCTTCAGAGCTTCGAACATACGAACCTTGGCTTCAGTGACGTCAGCAGCCAATAGAACGTTGAGGGTGAGTTTTATATATATAGATGATTAATATCGAGATTATTGTTTTTCCCAGAGTTCCGGGTATGACTCCTAAAGTTTTCCTCAGAAATATTTCCTCAATTATTACTTTAAAAGGAGTGAAGCCTGTGAAAACTGGGATTACTTTAATCAGTGGGATTTTGAATTAGAGACTTAAGTATATGTATTGTTAAATAACTTCTGGTTTTTAAAAGAGAAAGAATGTCATCAGATGTATTATTTCTAACTAATATTGGACAACTAGTAAAACATGCCCGTGTCTTGCGGCAATGAAACAGGCGCTAGCACAGTTTCCTTCCGGACCTCCCCCCCTCCCTACTCCCGCCATTGTTGCGGACCTCGGCACGCCACCTTCAATCTGCTGACATTGCTCCACCCTCGACGTCATCACGTTTGACGCGAGGGCGGGGCCCCAACACAGTGTTTTCGGTGGCTTCACCACCACGAAGGCTTCGAACCGGAAGTGCCCGGAGGACCTGACAGTGACGTCAGTGTCCTCAGAACATTGAGGGTGAGTTTTATTATATAGGATAAGTATGTTTTCAATGAAATGATTTGACTATACACCGTATTGGCCTTGAAGAAGCCAACCAGATGATCAATGTGGAATAATGAATTAGACGAGTAATATCTGGGGATAATCAGGTTAATACCACAGGGTTTTTTTCTGTTTACTGTTTAATTGATCTCCTTGTCTTGTTTAACTCTCCCTATTTTAACTCTCCCTATTAGTGTTCTAAGGAAGAGAATAGAATTACCTGACTGAAATAATTCCTATGTATTACTTTCTCTGTATTTCCGGCAAGTTGTTTTATCACTTGTAAAAATTTAAATGGTTATAAATAAAAACTTTTTTTTTTTAAAGCGTTCTTTCTTGATGCTTTTATTTATGCATAATTATTTTTTTAGTAAATTTTGCTTTTCTTTGCAGAACCAGACCCCACTCCGGACATTGTTTTGTTGAAAAGCGGCTGCTGCACTTGCTGATAGGAATTGCTGGAGACTGGAAGAAGAACTCAAGAAATAAACAGGGCTCGTCTGCCCCCTTCCACCCAACACACTCGCTGAAGTATAGGGGATGATATTCTAGCCCCTACCCCCACCAAAACCCTGTGAACCCCTCAAAAGGACTACATTTTGACTAGAAAGGAATGGACTTTGGAAGGGGGGGATGGGTGGGGGGGAGGGGAGGATTAGGTGGAGGAGATTGTAATAAATTGAAGGAGGGAGTTGCATGGCTGGGGGGGGGGGCATGGGGTGGTTAGAAATACAGTTTGGTTGTTGGGAGGGGGGTTATTGTAAGAGTGATCGTTGCTTTATTGCAGGGGGTTAAGGGGAGGTGGTTTTTGTTAATTCAAACAATGATTTGGAAACAGGGTATATGTTGAAAAGGGGGGGGGGGGGTGCATAGTTAGATGATTGTTCGTATGAACTTTGTATTCTGGTTATTGTTAAAGATACCTTAAATGTTTCATGATCTGGATCATTGTGTGTTTTAATGATATTCAATAAAAAATTATTGAAACAGAGAAAGGAATGGACTTCCCTGGTCTGCAGCTACACTAAGATGAAAAGCGCTAGTTACATCAATCAATGGCACAAAGAAAGCCACACCTCTCACACGCACTGCTAGCCAAGTAATTTTCATCTGTTAAGCTCTGGAGAGCAGAAGACGAGACTCATAAAGATCTTTTGGAGATGACAGCTGAAGGGGAAAAGGGGAATGTTTTTTGGTTGGGAGGAGAGAAGGGATGAAATTTGCCTGCTAAAGTACATTATATCACCTTACACCTCAGAACTGTCTGGCACAGATTTCGGAAATAGGACTCCGCAAAGATTATAGGAAAGACAAGTCTGACAAGTGGTACTACAGACTTACTGAGTAAAACCAGGGACGAATGCCCTAAAATCCAACTGTGAATCCTTGTTCAAACGTGCAGATCTGGAATGTAGACCGTAGCAGGTATTGGGGCGTAGATAGAGTTACTCCTTTCAGGTTATGCATCAGAAGCAGACTAGATTACCTTTACGGGTGCACAGCTGATTCTGTGTGCGGTATAAGCCAAGTCACATGCTGGTAACATTTCACGCTGTGTGCTGGGGGCACATCAGGTTAGATTTGGAGGCTAATATCAGGTAACATGTCTGGGTCACATTGAGGGGCATAATCGCAGGATATCCTGGCGAAGTGGCGGGGCAACCCATATTATCGAAACAAGATGGGCGTCCATCTTTCATTTTGATAATATGGTCGGGGATGCCCAAATCTTGACATTTAAGTCGTCCCTAGAGATGGTCGTCCTTAGACTTGGTCTTCTCTGATTTTCGGCGATAATGGAAACCAAGGATGCCCATCTCAGAAACGACCAAATGCAAGCCCTTTGGTCGTGGGAGGAGCCAGCATTCGTAGTGCACTGGTCCCCCTGACATGCCAGGACACCAACCGGGCACCCTAGGGGGCACTGCAGTGGACTTCATAAAATGCTCCCAGGAACATAGCTCCCTTACCTTGGGTGCTTAGCCCCCCAAAACCCACTACCCACCACTGTACACCACTACCATGGCCCTTACAGGTGAAGGGGGGCACCTAGATGTGGGTACAGTGGGTTTCTGGTGGGTTTTGGAAGGCTCACATGTACCAGCACAAGTGTAAGGTGTGGGGGGGGTGGACCTGGGTCCGCCTGCCTGAAGTGCACTGCACCCACTAAAACTGCTCCAGGGACCTGCATACTGCTGTCATGGAGCTGGGTATGACATTTGAAGCTGGCATAGTGGCTGGCATAAAATATTTTTAAAGTTCTTTTTTGAGGGTGGGAGGGGGTCAGTGACCACTGGGGGAGTAAGGGGAGGTCATCCCCAATTCCCTCCGGTGGTCATCTGGTCAGTTCTGGCACCTTTTTGTGCCTTGGTCGTAAGAAAAACTGGACCAGGTAAAGTCGTCCAAATGCTCGTCAGGGACGCCCTTTTTTCCCATTATGGGTTGAGGACGTCCATGTGTTAGGCATGCCCAAGTCCCACCTTCACTATGCCTCCGACATGCCCCTGTGAACTTTGGTCGTTCCCGTGATGGCTGGGGACGCCCAAAATCGGCTTTCGATTATGCCGATTTGGGCGACCCTGTGAGAAGGACGCGCATCTTCCGATTTGTGTCGAAAGATGGGCGCCATTCTCTTTTGAAAATGAGCCTGATTGGCTTATACAGCAACATTTTAGAAAGAATGTCCAAGTCTGAACATCAGAAATGGATGTCCATGTCCCATGCATTTTAGAACAGGATCTGCTGACATAAGAACATAAGAATAGCCATACTGGGTCAGACCAATGGTCCATCTAGCCCAGTATCCTGTTTCCAACCCAGGTCACAAGTACCTGGGAGAAACCCATACAGTCTGTTCTAACATACATGAGAAATGGACATCCAAGTGCGGGCTATGTCCAGCATGAACTTCCATTTTACAAACTGGAGCATTTAAAATATGAACGGGGCAAAACAAGGGACATGGGTGTCTTTGTGGCAGCACAGGGATGTCCGTATTATAACTGGCAAAAAATAATAATACAGGTACTTGAGCTAAATAATCATCAATATGACACGACTTCTAAAAAGGCCGTACACACACCTGTGCTAACCCACAGGGTGGTTCTTGAACAATTTTCCACCAAAATCGTTATACCCACACTAGCCCACTCCTCAAGTCACTTCACTGGCTCCCTGTCCGCTTCCGCATACAGTTCAAACTTCTCGTACTGACCTTTAAATGCATCCATTCTGCAGCCCCCCATTACCTCTCCACTCTCATCTCTCCCTACATTCCTCCCCGTGACCTCCGCTCGCTGGACAAATCTCTCTTGTCATCCCCCTTCTCCTCCACTGCTAGCTCCAGACTTCGTTCCTTTTCCCTCGCGGCACCTTATGCCTGGAATAGACTTCCTGAGCCTGTACGTCTAGCTCCATCTCTACCTGTTTTCAAATCTATACTGAAAACCCAGCTTTTCACCACTGCTTTTGGCTCCTAGCCACTACTCAATTGCCCTCCCCTTGTTCCTTCTCACCCACTACTTCCCTCGCCCTTAATTTGTCTTGTCTGTCTGTATTATTTTAGATTGTAAGCTCTATTGAGCAGGGACTGTCTCTCTGTGTCAGGTGTTCAGCGCTGCGTGCGTCTGGTAGCGCTATACAAATGCTAATAATAATAATAATTGCCGAGTTCACTTGTTATTTTGATTAGGCTGCATCAACCAGGGAGAAGTTTACGCTCCCAGGATAAAATGTTGTTGGAGATTCTCCCAGTTCGGGACCCACATCTTTAATCCACGGGCCTTTTTTAATTTAGCACCTCAGCTTTTGAATACTCTCCCACATACGTTACAGGAAGTTCAGTCTTAGTATGTTTTAAGCGACTTTGAAAGGCTCACTTATTCCAATTAGCATTTTCCGTGTTATTGGTGGAGAGCTGAAAGGGGGAGGGGGGGTTATTTCTCTTTATTTTCTGTAGGAGGGGTTCTCTGTAATATCTGTTAAGGGCTTTTGAATGTTTGATGTTGGGCTTGTGTGTTTGATTCTGTCCTATCATGAAATGGTGCGTAGTACAGCTTCACCTGTTATGATATTCCCAAAGGTCCCAGAATGCAAATGAGCACTGCAGTAAGATTTCCGTGGTGAGATGTTGGGCCCATGTCCTTCCCCCTGTGCTAACCACCCCACATTTCAAGGATTATCTCAGAGGAAAGCACACCCATTTTCTTCACCTACCCAGCAACCCGGTCCTTACTGGACTCCATTCCTAGACCTTAATCCTCATTGGTCCCTGTTTAGGATCTGATGGTACTTCCACATGGCCATGAACGTCTCCTCCATCACCACCACATAATATTAGAATTTGTAGTAAAGCATAACAGTGCTAGTGAATTGATCCCTTAATCAATTTCCATCATCAAAACACCCTTATCAGAACCATCTGATCCAAACCTGAGGCTGCCCCTTCATCTGCAGCTCTGTAGAGAAAGACTATTTCCTCCATGGTAGCTCGTATGAGACCAAGAATGTGCATTTGTAAGGGCATTGATCGTATGCATGTATACCTGTGACCTGGACAAGATCTTCAAATACAAAGATGTATCTCTGCATACAAAGATCTGTCTTGTCTAAGCTGTGGTATTTTCAATAATGTCATATGGATCTGACGTTGGGCAATGAAGAAGCAAGAAAGGGAGAAAATCAATGCCTTGAAACTACAATGCTGGAGAAGAATACTATCGTATACCATGGAAATTTCCCGAAGAACAAATCAATCAGTACTGGTGGAGATTAAATCTAAGCTTTTCTTGGAAGCTCAAATGACAATACTTTGACTTTCATACTTTGGACCCATCGTGCCATGAGGTAAGGTTGAAGGTCAATGGACTAATACAATTATAAGAGCTATGTATGCCACTTTACCAATGATTAGCTGCCTGACTGAAGATCGAGCCCAGGTCATGGCAATTATCCATAGGGATGCCATGAGCCAACACCAATTTGATGGCACTTAACAACACCCCCCCCCCCCCCACACACACACACACACACTATTGAAAACCACTTACACGGTCATGGAATGGCACCTGGCCAGTTAAGTGGCATTTAACCAGCTATCCGGCAATATTCAGCGCTGGATAGCTGGCTATCCCAGGATATCCAATTCATATTGGATCACTTAAATAGCTGGTATATCTTTAGCAAGTTTAAAGTTAACTGGCTATTTTCTAATATTGACGTCGCTGGTTAACTTTAAACCGGCTAAAAATAAACCGGATATTCAATGCTGGTCACCGGAAAGGGTCCGGCATTGAATATCCGGGCTGACCTCTGATCGCAGGAGTTAGCCGAGGTCCCTCCCGTGGTCTGAATATTGGCTCAACATATCTATGAGCTAGCACCCTGACATAATAGCCCTGACAAAATAGCCCCTAGACAAAATAGTCCCCTAGAAAAAAAATAACACATCACAAAAAAAGGTAAACTACAAGTGAACTTTTCACTGATAAAGGCTCCTACCTGCATTGCATTGTATAAAGCATCCTATATAATAATTCTCACCTCCAACGTTCTGAGGCTGCCTGGAACCGTGGTCTGCTAGGTGCTGTAGATCAAACTGACATCATGAATCCCACTGATGATTGGCTGCGCCTCGGGTGAAGTCACAAAGCAAGCAAACCTATGAGATGCTGCAGGACGTTTAATAGACAGGAGTGGAAGTGAGCAAAGCAAGTCTATGGTAAGCAAGCAAGCCCATTGGTTAATCTCTGTTTCCACTCCCCTACATAGCCGTCATTGGTATACACTCAAAAACAAGCAAACCTAGGAGCTGCTGCTTCACATTGTTGTTTTTAAATTGTTGTTCCATCTGGATAGACAGTGCCTTAAAACGTGGAGGACAAAAGGAGGGGGGAGACAGACAGACCCTGCAACTGGGAGGGAGGGAGGGCGACCGACCCGGAAACTGGGTGGGAGGGAGGGGGGAACCCTGCAACTGGGAAAAAGGGAGGAGGGACCCTGCAACTGGGAGCAAGGGAGGGAGGGGGGACCCTGCAACTGGGAAAAAGGGAGGGAGGAAGGAAGGAAGGGTCGGGAGGGGGGACCCTGCAACTGGGAGACAGACCGGGGGGGGGGGGGGGACAACGACCCTGGAACTGGGAGGGAGGAGGGACCCTGGCACATACTCTCATTCTCACATACACACTCGCACCCAGTCTCACTCTCTCTCTCTGTCACACACACATACACTCGCACATTCACTCTCTCTCACACAGTCACTCTCACACACACTCTCTCAAACATACACACTCCGAGGAAAACCTTGCTAGCGCCCGTTTCCTTTAAAACAGAAACGGGCCTTTTTTACTAGTATATAAGTAAAATGCTATAGCTACCAACTGGTATTCATGATCTGTTCTGCTGTTTAAGGAAAGTATTCTTCCATCAATATGCTAATTAAAAAAAAAGAACAACAATATTGTCATCATTTTCATAGTCTTACCAACCTTATCCTGTTTGGCAAGGTAAGATTATCAGTGCCATATTATCGGGCCTTTTTGTCGGGGGGCTAATTTGTCAAGGGCTATATTGTGGGCAGGTCGTTTTGACGGTGGCTGTTATGCAGTGCATTATTTCTAGCAAAAAAGGTGCCGGTACTCAAATGCCAGACCATCCTTCAGGGGTGGGGGTGATCACTGAAGGACCCACCCCACAATAGCCAGACCCCCTGCAACCAGTCACAGAATCTATGACAAGGCAGAATTGGTGTGTAGAGCCTGAGCTCTTTCATTAAAACTTGGGGTCCACGGAGTCAATTTTAGTAGACAATGGAAAAGGTGCCGGTACTCAGTACCCCCAAGTACCTCCTCAAAAAAAGCCCTGCTGTTATGTCAGGGGCTATTATGTTGGGAGCGTTTTTTGTTTGGGGCTTTTTTGTCGGGGGCTATTTTGACCGGGTACCCTATGGGCTAATGTATGTACAATCAATATGCACAAAATGTTCTAGCCCCCATACAAAGTGCACATTAAAAACGTATGTATGAAATGAACTGGATAAACATCTAAAAACTGGGGAAAATTCAGAAAATACAAAACCTAATATTTTTGTTTGTTTGTGCATCCATATAAGAAGCCAAAGTCTGCTCCATCATCTGAGCCTTCGTTGGTCCCAAAGGGGGGTGCTTGATTATTTTGTTGCAATTGACCTGTGTCTTAAAATTATCAAACGATGCGCCTCTCAAAGTCGAGATCTAAGAATGTGTGAATTAAAATTTCAAGGCAAGTGTCCCTGAATGAAGGTCAGATTTTAGGTTGGCTGTATACATAAAGGAGTTGAATTAACACTTAGATTTTCTTTGGTACCTAGCCAAATGCGTTGGATTAATGACAGATCTGAAGGTGAAAGGCATGAGTTATGAGCACATCATTAACTCAAGAGCTATTCTCTAAAGTTCTGTATATATATCAGTCCTTGAAGATTGATGGTGACTTAGCAATTTTACGGCACTCATTCATTCTATCAAGACAAGTAGAGGAATCCCTGTGGTCATTATCTATAAATACAATCACGAATTACCTTGGAAGTTCCAGAGGAGTAGAGTTTATTAGCTGTGATGAGGTCAGTAGGTCATCGTATGTGTTTAAAACACACTCTCCTGTTTCTGCTTCATCTGGAGGTATGGAGGGAAAAAGCTCAAAATATAGGAGGTACTCAACTTGCACAACAGTGGAATAACTATAATTCTTTGCCATGAGGAATCGATATACTCAATTTATATAAGCGTGTCTTATATAAATGCACTAACTTAAGTGCTTCTTCCTGCATATGAACAAACGTTATGATATAAACTGAGGAATCTCCATATTTATGAATTGTATTGCATATAAGAAAAGTAAAAAAAGAAGATTGCTTTCAAAGTGATTGAAAATTAAAGATTATTAGACTTTGTTAGGAGGTTATTTTGGCCAATGAGAGAAAACAAATGCTGGGTGTAGTTGGGATACACTGAGTTCCCAAATCTTAAAAAGCATTTCCAGCTGGAACTGAGGCCTTTTTCCTCCGACAAATTAGAATTGCTTATATAAATTGAGTATATTGATTCCTCATGGTGAAGAATTATAGTTATTCCACTGTTGTGCAAATTGAGTGAGCACTACCAATATGAGTAGAAGTAATTCTCCAATTGTGAATTGTATTCTAAATATAGGCAGGGCCGCCGCGAAGGGGGGGGGGCAGGGGGAACAAAATTCCCCAGACCTCCAAGGGGGGCCCGGCACCCCAGTCTCACCCACCCGCCCTCAGCTCCATCGACAGCCCCCTTCTGTCCGCCACCGGGCCCCCTGCATTCAAATCACAGCACCTCACCTCCGTGTGAAAGCGCAGCGGCAGATCGCCTCCCTTCGGGCCTTCCCTCCCTGTGTCCCGCCCTCGTCTGATGTAACTTCCTGTTTCCGCGAGGGCGGGACACAGGGAGGGAAGGCCCGAAGGGAGGCGATCTGCTGCTGCGCTTTCACACGGAGGTGATTTGAATGCAGAGGGCCCAGTGGCGGACGGAGGGGGGCTGTCGATGGGGTTGGGGTTGGGCGGGTGGAGACTTGGGACTGCAATGTGGCAGCCTGGGGGGGGGGGCGGTGGCAGCGACCTCAGGGGGGGCGGCCTTGCCCCAGGCCTGGCCCAGTCTCTCAACGGCCCTGAATATAGGAGGTAAGTAGCCCATCTGGGTGCAAAGTACACAGGTATCTTGAAGTTTCTTTCTGAAAATTAGGTCCAAAAATACCTGCAGACCTTCACCTCCTATTTATGTGTGTCAGCTACATGTGAATTTCCTTTTCCCCACCTCACAGAACACCTTTTAACTCTGTGGGTAAATCTGGGGAGCTAGTTATGGCTGTTGGAAGGGGTAGAAGTTTTACCTAGCAGGTGGAAGGAGGGATTTAGCTGGGGAACCAGTGGTGTACCCAGAAGGCAACTTTTGAGTGGGCCAGTGGGTAGGTTAGGTGGGCATGCATTTCCTCCTCCCTTACCACCCCACCCTGAACTTTAAAAATTAAATACCTTAGCTAGCCAGGGCCGGTCTTAGCAATTGCGGGGCCCTGTGCAGACCAGTTCAGTAGTCCCCCCCCCCCCCACCCATGTCCGCCTGCCCCCACACCTGCCACCATAAGTCATAATTTATCAGTTTAAAAGGAGGTTTAGAGCTCTCGGAACCCCACCTGACCCCATACCTTGATATGCATCCACCACGTTTCAGTAAAGAGCGGCAGAGAGAGGCAGCAATTTTCATATCTTGTCAGCTGTCGAGCCCAGAGCCTCCTCGCTGTTGCATCCCGCCCTTGCGGAAGCAGGAAATGACATCAAAAGGGGGCGGGACGCAGCAGCGAGGAGGCTCTGGGCTCGACAGCTGACAGGATATGAAAATCGCTGCTGCTGCGTGATGCTCTCTATTGAAATATGGATGCACTGCATTAAGGTACAGAGAAGGAAGGTGTTCCGAGACAGGAGGACAGACATGCAAAAGAGACGCGGGGCCCTGTGCAACTGCCTAAGACTGGCCCTCCTTCATGTCTGGCATTCCATTTCCTTCTCAGTATCCTCCTCCCTCCCAATCTAGCATCTCCTCCTTATTTCCCTATCCTCCTTTGTCCTTATTCCTCATACCCTGGTGCCCTTATCATTCCTCTAGGTCATATTTCCTGGCTGGACACCCATCCCTCCCTCCATCAGCTGTCCTCCAGATCTTTCTGTCCCCTGCAACAGCTCCCTTCCCTGCAACCTCAAAAGGCAGCACGGGACCTTCCAGCCGCATACGTGCTAACAGCTCTGCAGGGTCCCGACCTTATGGAAACAGGAAGTTTGTGTTCTAAGGGGCAGGACACTGCAGATTGATCAGCATGCATATAGCTAGGAGGTCCCGCGCTGCCTTCAGAGGATGACATCGCTGCTACCTGCAGGTCTTCAGGTGATCCAGTGCAAACAGTGACGCCGGGAGAGGAGGGAGTGAAACTGGCAGCCGGCAGAAAACCAGCACTTACAGTGGCTATTTTTCTATTCTGCTGGCTTCTCACTTCAAAAACCATCCAGATCCCGAGTTCCCATTCTCAAACAGACTGAACACTGCAGGCAAGAAAAATTAGGCAGGTTGGAGGGCAGAGGGCTTATGTTGTTTGCTGACGCTGAAGTGAAAGGCTGAGCCAACTGACGCCGATTGGAGGGTCAGAAAGAATGGATGGGCCTGGGCCCACCCAGGCCCACACCTTAATCTGCCAGCCAGATCCTTCTTAGAATGATTAGTAATTCAAGATATTGAAACTAAATCTCTTTGGATGACTTCCTGGAACATGCAGTCTCTGAAAGTACCACATGGCCCTAAAATAAAGCCAGGAGTGGTCCACAGCGCACATATGGCTGGTGAGAATTTCCAAGGTACAATGCAGATCACAACACAAAGTGCAAAAATGAACTTAAGCTTGACATCCAGGGTGCTTGGTTCAAATCCCACTGCTGCTCCTTGTGGGCAAGTCACTTAACCTTCCTTTGCCTCAGGTACAAACTTAGGTTGTGAGCCCTCCTGGGACAGAGAAATATCCTGAATGTAACTCACCTTGAGCTAATACTGAAAAAGGTGTGAGCAAAATCTAAATAAATATTGAAGATTCTAAATGGAATGTTGCTATTATTGGTGATTCTACATGGAATGTTAATGTTGCTATTCCACTAGCAATATTCCATGTAGAAGCTTGCCCTTGCAGATCAGCAACACAGCCATGCAGGCTTCTGTTTCTGTGAGTTGTCCTGCACGTATGTGCAGGACATCAGACTCACAGAAACAGAAGCCTGCACATCTGCAAGGGCAGGCTTCTACATGGAATGTTGCTAGTGGAGGAGCAGCCTAGTGGTTAGTGCAGTGGAACATAGAATGTTGGTTTTTTTTTGTTACATTTGTACCCCGTGCTTTCCCACTCATGGCAGGCTCAATGCGATTAACATATACAGGTACTTATTTGTACCTGGGGCAATGGAGGAAGTGACTTGCCCAGAGTCACAAGGAGCTGCCTGTGCCTGAAGTGGGAATTGAACTCAGTTCCTCAGGACCAGAGTCCACCACCCTAACCGCTAGGCCACTTCTCCATACAACATTGCTACTATTTGAGATTCTATACAGAATGTTGCTAGTGGAGGTGTGGCCTAGTGGTTAGAGCACCAGTCTTGCAATCCAGAGGTGGCCAGTTCAAATCCCACAGCTGCTCCTTGTGATCTTGGGCAAGTCACTTAACCCTCCATTGCCTCAGGTACACAATTAGATTGTGAGTCCTCCAGGGACAGGACAATACCTAGTGTACCTGAATGACACTCACCTCGAGCAAAGGCGTGAACAAAATCCAAACTCTACAATCACAGGTCACTTACAAAATACTACTGAGTTCTACCAGCCTGACTGTAAAGACGTTCCTCACATTTTTGATATGTTGCCTATGAATACTACACTTTATGAACTCAGGAAGGAAGCTGTCTTTGGGACAATGAAAGCATTGAGACCAGATTAGCAGTGAATCTGAGAGATTCACAGGGGTGAAGTTTGTTGCTGTCAAGATATGTGCAAAATTAATGCAATTGGAGACGTTACCCAGGGAGAAAACAGAATCAGTTGACAGATGACGGCTGAATGCTCTAGGGGAACCTTTAGCCTGACAACCCCTTTCAATTAACTTTCAGGTCCATAGCCTCCAGGCCCCCCACCCACAACCCCAGATAGCTAAGCTCAACAATCATGATCACCACTGAAAACCAGGGCCATTGAGAGACCAAGCCAGGCCTGGGGTGAACAATCTCGAGGGCAGTCCCCCGGGTGGCCCCCACCCCCAGCCCCCCCACCTGGCAGGCTCACTCATGGGCAGATGATCGACAGCCCTGCGCTGTTCCAAACAGCGCTCTACAAATAGCGCTGGAACAGCGCAGGACTTTACCGCCCTTATGATCAGAGATAATAGCATGCAAATTTATGCACACTATTCTCTCTGATCATAGGGTAAAAGTGCAGGAGGATTGTGTCTGAGCATGCGCTCGGGCACAATCCTCCCGCACTTGTTTGACAGGTCTAGGCTATCAAAAGCCCAGACCTGTCAAACACAGGGGCTGGAGGTCCATGGGACCACCAGACCCCCCAAAGTACCCCCACCCTGAGTCAAGCGACACAGTAGGCTGGAGGTCTGGCGGACCTCTAGTCCCCCTGAACCCCCCCGAAACAAGTTTGGAGAAGTTAGAGATCCGGTGGGTCTCCAGCCCCCCCTAACCACCTCTGGCATCCCCTCCCATCAATGGAGCCCTGGTGGCCCAGTGGGCCGTGAGTCAATCCCCTCCCCGATGATCCCACCCCATCCCTGGTGGTCTTAGCAGCCTTTCCCCACCCCCTACCTTCAGTGGAGGAGGGAGGTGGCCTCCCTCCTTTTCCATCAGCGCCGCCTCGAAAATGGCGGCGCCCGGCCCTGCCCAGGGCCTTATATGGTGTGAGTTTCATGTGCATAGACTTTTCAAGGAGCTTTGTGAAGAAGTGTAAATTTGAAATGGGACAGAAATTTGAGGGGATGTTGGTATCTAGTTGTGGTTTTTTAAATGTTGACTCTGTACCTTCATTACGAGAAATAGAAATTACTGGGAGCAACAGCGGAATAATTGCTAGAGGTAAACGTTTGACAAGGAGCTGCCGGGGAGGAAGTAATATTAAAGTGAGTTCAAGATGAGCTTATGGGAGAAAACTATGGGGAGATTGAAAGAGAAGAAAAACACTGGCGTTGCTGATTTGACTGCCAGGAAGGAAGGAATCGGAAGATAGTCGACTTTCTAAATGTGATCATGTCTGGTATGGTTTATACAAAGGGGATGTTCTGTATTCTGGGGATGCCACAGTGCCCATCCTACTTTCACTTCACTTTTTGTGTCTCCAGACTTCCTGATCGAGGCATGCACCAGACAACAGGACATGTGAAAGGCAGCTGGGCTGTGATATAACCCCTTCACATTTCCTGTGCTCCTGATTAAAACGAACTTCCAAACACACCTTGATATGTTGCCTCTTTATATTCCATCTTATGGAGCCCACAAGGAAGCTGTCTCTGGCATCGTGCAAATACTGAGACGTGCTTGGCAATACATTTGCCAGACTGAGATCAAACCCAAGTACCCTGGCTTACCAGTGAAGTTCATTGCTGTCATGGTACACACAAAACAGACCCATGGGAAGACATTATCCAGAGAAGACCTGCTCCAGACTGAACAAATACAATTCTTCTCGGTTCAAAGCAGGCTGAATTTTAGATGAAAAACCTGCTCTCACTTCTCTGTACAAGAATATTCTGCCGACAAAAGCATCTCTTGAAACTCCCAGCCTATCCCTTCATTTGAAGTAATTCCTATTACAAGAACATCCTGGTTGGAAAAAAAAATGTTGTTTTTTTCCTCCCCCTAAATCAGACGAGGACGGGACACAGGGAGGGAAGGAGGGCCAAAGGGTGGCGTTCTGCTTCCTGCATCGCTGCTTTCACAGAGGTGAGACTGCGATTTCAATGCAGGGGGCAGACGGTCGACAACGGAGGGCGGGTGGGACTGTGGTGCCAGGCCCCCCTTGGAGGCCCGGGCCCAAGGAATTATGTCCCCCCCTGCCCCCCCCCCCCTCGGCGTCTATGTTAGCATGCTATTTGCACTAATCTTTGTCACGCTTATTGTGGTCGCTAATCCAGGGCTAATCGCCTCTAGCGCCTATGTTTGGTTCTGAGTATTGGGGCATGAATTGTTAAATTAGGTCTTAAATACCAGTAGTAGCCTTTAGGTGGTGTTAATTGGTGGTAATTGGCAATACAGTAGAGCACCGAAGGTACACAGTAGATGGAGGCAAAGACCTTGGAACTGTATACTATCATTATGCGTATTGTGAAGGATCCATCTGGCCCAAGTTTTCTATAGGATATTCCACTTAGGTACAACTCCCCGTAATCCTCCAGGTGTACCCTCCTACCTGAGGTATGTCAGCAGTACAATTCCAGCACAGCTCCCGAGATATCTACCAGGGGAATTATCCCAGCGGTTTCAAGAATGCAATCCCCAAAACAAACAGTTTAGAAAAAGTAGTTTTTAATAATGCAGTTCCAAAAGCAAAGCAGTTAAGGAATCTTTACAGCTTCAAAAATGCAGTTCATAAACCAACAGGACATGAATCTCAGCAGTCCCCAATGATGCAATTCAAAATAAGTAATCCCCAAAGCAAAAAACGTTCCACAAAGAAAAACAAGCAGCTCAAAGAAAACAAGCACTTCCAAACAGGCAGTTCAGACAAGCAGTTTAGAAATCCCATCAGCAGTTCAGAGGCAGAGAGCTCCCAGGGATCCCCTCCCTCTTCTGGCCAGCTCTATCTCCAGGCTTCCTTCCACTTGACTCTGTCGCTTCCTGGCTCCTCCACAATAGTCACTGCCTTCCCTTGTTTACCAAAACCCCCCACCAAGCAGTTACCTGCTGTCTGACCCTTTTACCTTTGGATCTTGCCAGAGCTGCAATTTCCATCGGCCCCTCTTGCCTCACTTCTTCCTCCTTTTCTTCCCCTTTCCATTCCATGTGCTCCTCGCCCCACCCATTCCCCAGCTGCTCCTCCTCCCCCTGATTAGCTCTGCTTAGAGGCTCCCCCTCCATTCCTGGCCTCCCCTCCGTGTCTTGGGTTTCACCTTTACCTGCCTTTCCCTTGGGCTCCACTGGGGGCTGCTGGGATAGGAAGTCTTTGATTCTGTTGTAAGACTTCCTCAAGGGCTGCTGGGAATCGCAGTTTTTACCCTGCCTACAGCCCTCTGGGGAAAATGATCTATGCTTTCTCCTGACACATGGAACACCCTGAGCTAAGAATCTGGGTTCTCCCCTCCTCTGGGCCTTATCTTCTCTTCCGCTGGTACCCCCCCCCCCCCCCCCACCCCTCTCTGTTCCCTTATCCCTTTCTTCACAGTAAAAGCGAATCTGCCTCCGGAGTTGTCTTACAAAAGTTGCAAAAAATGCACTCACTCAACCAGGTTTTTCAGCTGTCTCCTGCCTGCTTCCGGAATTCTCTTTCAAACGTTGCCAAAAAGCACTCACTAGGTGGAACCCAAGTCTCACCTGGGTTGACTCCGAATCCAGGCCACAGAGGAGCACTGATATGCTGCTTCAGCTCCACCAGCTTCTGTTCTCTCTCATGCACACCCAACTTTCTCCCTTACAGACGAACAAGATTGGGTACTGGTCCGGAATGATAGCTAGGGTATTTTGGTAGACGCTAATCCAAGTCCGGGTTCCCTGAAGCTCCTCAGTCCAAGAACCACGTGACACTTCGGGAGGTTTAAGGATAACTGGAACTTTATTTTCAACTTCATCAGATATCATCTCTACTTCACTGATCTTTCGAACACAGTCAATAAAGTAATTACTCTTATAACTCCAGGTCGAACTTCAGTCATCAGTGGGCATTTCTCCCCTTACACCCACCAGGAGTTTGCAATGAGCGGTTCCTTTACAAGGCTATACACACAGGCACAACCTTGCTATGCTTTGCTGGCGACAAATTATTGGAGCTAATTGGCTTGTTGTTCAATTAATTTGCATGCACAATTTTGACTGCCATATATAGAATTTGGAGGATAGGGCATCCACATTTGAGTGTGTTACCTGCGTACATGTTTAGAATACTTGCACTGACACGTGTAAGAACATACATAAGAACATAGGAATAGCTATACTGGGTTAGACCGTTCACTTGTCTATTAGATTGTAAGCTCTTTGAGCAGGGACTGTCTCTCTTTGTTAAATTGTACAGCGCTGCGTAACCCTAGTAGCGCTCTAGAAATGTTAAGTAGTAGTAGTAGTAGTAGTAGACCAATGGCCCATCTAGTCCATGATCCCGCTTCCAGCAGTGGCCAGTCCAGGTCACAAGTACCTGGCAGAATTCCAAAGAGTAACAAGATTCTATGCAAAATCCCGAAGAGTAGCAAGATTCCGGAATCCCAAAGAGTAGCAACATTTCATGCTACCAATCCCAGGGCAAGCAATGGCTTCCCCCATGTCCATCTCAATAAGAGACTATGGACTTTTTCTCCAGGAACTTGTCCAAACCTTTTTTAAACCCAGACACGCTAACCGCTGTTACTGCATCCTCCGGCAATGAGGATGTGGTGGTTTCCAGCTACCCCTCCCCCAAGGCACCTATGCTAGGTAAAAGGGATTTTTGCTGGAAGCAGAAGATGCATGTCTCAGGATTAGATTGATATCATTTGTGAGTATTGATTTAATAAAAATAACTGTTTTTCATAATCAGCCATACATAATAAGACTCCTGAGGAAGGCTGCTGTGTTGAGTCACTTCTGTTTTCTTGCAATAAAGACTTTATTTCCATTATTACGTCTCCTCCGGTGTTTGAGAAGAGCCTTCTCTCCCTAGTTTTTGCTTCTGCATACCTTTGTCGTAGGGAACCGGTGCACCTCCACCTTTGGGTGGTTTTTTCGGGTCTTTATTCTTCTTATCCCAGAAATAAGCAGTGGATTTTCCTAAGTCCACCTTAATAATGGCTGATGGACTTTTCTTTTAGGAACTTGCCCAAGCTTTTTTTTAAACCCTGCTATGCCAACCACTTGTACCACATTCCCTGGCCATGAATTCCATAAGTACATAAGTACATAAGTAATGCCATACTGGGAAAAGACCAAGGGTCCATCGAGCCCAGCATCTTGTCCACGACAGCGGCCAATCCAGGCCAAGGGCACCTGGCAAGCTTCCCAAACGTACAAACATTCTATACATGTTATTCCTGGGATTTTGGATTTTTCCAAGTCCGTTTAGTAGCGGTTTATGGACTTGTCCTTTAGGAAACCGTCCAACCCCTTTTTAAACTCTGCTAAGCTAACCGCCTTCACCACATTTTCCGGCAATGAATTCCAGAGTTTAATTACACGTTGGGTGAAGAAAACTTTTCTCCGATTTGTTTTAAATTTACTACACTGTAGTTTAATCGCATGCCCCCTAGTCCTAGTATTTTTGGAAAGCGTGAACAGACGCTTCACATCCACCTGTTCCACTCCACTCATTATTTTATATACCTCTATCATGTCTCCCCTCAGCCGTCTCTTCTCCAAGCTGAATAGTCATGTGTAACTGTGGGTTATGCTAGTATTCTATAATAGAATCTGAAAGCACGGATGCAATTACAGAATAGGCTGTCACTAGGTGGCATCAGGTAGTGGCGTTCTGTGGTTCACTGCCACCCGGGGCGGATCGCTGCTGCGCGCACCCTCCCCGGCTGCAGGGCAACACGGCACACCCCCCCTCGGCGTAACACGGCACCCTCCGACCCAGTCCCCACCTGTCTACCAGCTCCGTCCACCCGGCGCCTCGCACGACTCTGCAGACTCTGCAGTGCTGTAAAAGAAGAAAATCACCTCGTCGGCCCTTCCCTCACTGTGTCCCACCCTCTGATGTAACGTCCTATTTCCTCGAGGGCGGGACAGAGTGAGGGAAGGGCCGACGAGGCGATTTTCTTCTTTTACAGCAGTGCAGAGTCGCGCGAGGTGTCGCACCACACAGCTGCCGGGTGGATGGAGCTGGTAGGGACTCGCCAGCAGAACACCTCCCCACCCGTTGACACCCGGGGAGGACCGCCCCCACCGCCCTACCCTTGGTACGCCACTGGCATCAGGGTACCTAACGGACGCATCCACTTACAGAATTACCCCCGAGAGCTTGGAAAATACATTAGAATAATATCTCATAAATGCAATATAAATTTAAACAAATAAAAAAAGAATCTTTATGATTTTGTTTATGTGCAGTCTTCTCTCCAAAATATGTTGCAAGCGCTGCTGCCTGTGTGTGGGCTTAAGTTATAAGCTCTTTGGGTTAGGGAACTCTGAAGTATGCACAGCTCTGTATAAGGTGATAACAATATTGAATTACCAATAATAATAGTGATAAGCACCATTAGAACATTGTGAGTTTTCTCTGTGGCACTTTTTTCCCCCTCAGAGACTGCTCTGGAGCTCTGCTAATCTTTCACTGAAGATTCATCTTTGCGGTGCATGGTGTTTTTTCTTTTTTGGAGTTATTAGATCCCAGGAGACCTAAAGAGCCTGGTGGTCTGTATCCCAGCAAAGATTCTCTTCCTCCGGTCATTGCCACAATGACATCTGTGGCCTGGCATAGTCACGACAAGTACACGCTATGATCAGAGAGGCTTCTTGTGTTTTTTGGCATGCAGTTCAGCAAGTATATTCCCTCCCATTCTCTGGGAAACATCTGATATTCCCTTCTCAGTCTGTAGCACATGTAACGAGTCACTCTTTAAATGAAAGGGAGTTTGCCTTAACCTAGGATTTCCCAAACCTGTACTGGTGACCCCACAGTTAGCCTACCTTCCAGGAAATCTATATTTGCTAGAAACCCACGCTCCCCAACTCCCGCCCACCTCTAGCACAATTCTTCATTTGTAGTCAGTTATTCTAATTAGGATAACAAGGGAGGAGTGCTCTTACAGAGTTTTAATTATATTTCATTCATTTATAAGCAGAAATCACTAAATAAATCACACAATGTACCATATAAGCTAAAGACTTTTTTTTATATATATTAAACTAATAGCCTTAATACCCTAGCAAGTTTTAAATTATTGAAAAACTCAAAAATACTAAGATGGAGACAGCAGTCCAGCAGCAAGAGGGGTGCTATCCAGTCTTTTGCATTGAGTGTCACATATATGATTATCTCCCAGTTGGTGAGCGGTTATAAGTGTGTGCCCGATGCAAAGAGCTCCTGGTACCAGAAGGGTGATGATGTGGAGGAAATGAAAGAAATCTCGGTGAACCTGGAAGATGTACTGAGCCAAATTGACAAATTAAAGAGTAGTAAATCACCTGGACCAGATGGCATAAATCCAAGGGTACTCAAAGAACTCCAGCATAAAATTGCTGATCTGCTGTTTGTAACCTGTTGTTAAAATCATCCATAGTACCTGAAGATCGGAGGGTGGCCAATGTGATGCCAATTTTTAAAAAGGGTTCCAAGGGTGATCTGAGAAATTACAGACCAGTAAGCCTGATGTCAGTGCCGGGCAAAATAGTGGAAACTATTTTAAAGAATAAAATTATAGAACACGTGGACAAACATGCTTTAAATAGGAGAGTCAGCATGGATTCAGCTGAGGAAAGTCTTGCTTCATCAATTTGTTTCATTTCTTTGAAGGCATGAATAAACATGTGGATAAAGGTGAGCCGGTTGATGTAGTGCATCTAGATTTTCAGAAAGCATTTGACAAAGTACCTCATAAGAGACTCCTGAAAAAATTAAAAAGTCGTGGGATAGGAGGCAATATTCTGTTGTGGATTAGGAATTGGTTATTTTATAGAAAATAGAGGGTAGGGTTAAATGGACATTTTTCTCAATGGAGGAGGGTGAGTAGTGGAGTGAAGCAGGGATCAGTACTGGGACCAGTGCTAATTAACATATTTATAAATGATCTGGAAATCGAGATGATGAGTGAGTTGATTAAATCTGCAGATAATACAAAACTATTCAAAGCTGTTGTTAAAACTCAGGCAGACTGTGAAAAATTGCGGGAAGACCTTAGGAAACTGGGGTTTAAAAAAGGTTTGGACAAGTTCGTAGAGGAAAAGTCCATAGTCTGCTATTGAAGCAGACATGGGGAAGCCACGGCTTGCCCTGGGATTGGTAGCATGGAATGTTGCTACTATTTGGAGTTCCGGAATCTTGTTACTCTTTGGGATTCTGGAATCTTGTTACTCATTAGGATTCCAGAATCTTGCTATTCTTTGGGGTTCTACATGGAATGTTGCTACTAACTGGGTTTCTGCCAGGTACTTGTGGCCTGGATTGACCACTGTTGGAAACAGGATAATGGGCTAGAGGGACCATTGGTTTGACCTAGTATGTCTATTCTTATGTTCTTATATCTGTGTTGTGTATATCTGTGACTCTATGTTGTCTGTGCAATGTGTCTCCAACCTGTAGGGAAAAGAAAATACCTAATGTGAATGGATCCAGACGTTCCTTTAGTTTGGAAAGAACAATTTATTTATTTATTAGCATTTATTTATCACCTTTTTGAAGAAATTCAGTCAAGGTGGTGTACAGTAAAAATAAGTTGAACATAGGCAATAGACAATTACCGCTGTAAAAATATTCAAATACAGTACATAGTATGGCATAGTATTGCTACATTACAATGTCAACACAAGGCACAATAGAACATTTGAATAGACAGCATAGGGTGTAAGCAAAGCTAAAATAGATCGATAGATAAGAAAGAGCAACAGGAGTTAGAAAATAAGGGGTCTAATTTAAAGAAAGTTGCACGTCAGAAAGGTGCATGAATATATCTCAGCTAGGGTAAGAGTGGATAAACAAGACGCTACAATATGTGTAGTCAGTGTTAGTTTTGCTACGTGTGCAATCAGCACGTTAATTGCTTCTTCCATTAAAGGCTTGGGAGAAGAGCCAAGTTTTCACCTGCTTCCTGAAGTAAAGATAGTCTTGTGTTAACCGAAGCCTTTCAAGGAGTGCATTCCAGGTTGTGGGGGCTACTCTGGAGAAGTCTCGCCGACAAGCGTCACGTTGTGTGACGTCCTTTTCAGAGGGTGTGGTTAGGGAATACTCCTTGGGAGGACCTTAGTGATCTTGGAGGTGTGTAGAAGGAGATCCTGTTCTTCAAATACTCTGGCGCATTTCCTTTAAGGGCGCTGAGGTTTAGGCGTAATAAAATGAAACCAAGTGTGGTAAAATATTTAACAATTAGATGTTACTGTCAACGGATTTCAAAGGATGGATTTTACAGTTTAACTATAAGGTGCCTCAGACTCATTGCAACAGATACTGCCACGTTTCTCCACCACCCCATAACAATGAGTGTCAAACTACACAGTGGAGTCATGAGCCACTAGTCACTGTATAGAGCAACCATGAAGAAAGAGCAGTTCAGTCACTAGGGGGTCCTTTTAGCAAGCTGCGGGAAAAAGGGTCCTTCACTAGCGGCAGGGGCTGTTTTTCCCACGTGCCAGGGTCCTTTTTCCCGCAGCCAGTAAAACCCTAAAAAAAAATGGCCACACGGTGAGATAACTTTCGCCGTGTGGTCATGCACTGGGGAGCCCTTACCGCCACCCATTCAGGTGGCGATAAGGACTCCGGCGCTAATCTGGTGGAAACCGGGCAGTGCGTGGCGATGCCTGATTACCACCAGATTACCGCCACGCTAGCCATTTCCAGGGTTTTTCTTTTTACCCCGGAAATGGTGCATGCTCGATAGTCCCGAAAGAGTGAGCGGTAAGCAGTGGCGTACCAAGAGAGCGACGGTGGGGGTGGTCCGCCCCGGGTGCACGCCGCTGGGGAGTGTCATTTTGCCAGGGGGGGGAGGTGTCATTTCGCAGAGGGGGGGGGGGGGCGCATCGGCGATCCGCCCCGGGTGCCATCCAGGCTTGGAACGCCACTGGCGGTAAGCCCACGTTTGGCTTACTGCTGCTCCCAGTAAAATTTACAGCAAAGAAAATGAAATGCAAATCTGAAAAGGGAAGGGGAGGCTGTATGCTGAAGAAAGCATGCGTCTGTGTACCTATGCCTGTATTTTGTGTATGTGTGTGTGTCTCTGTGCTTTGTTTTGTGTATCTGTGTGTTGTTTTGGCTCTGTGTTTGATTTTGTCTGTGCATCTGTGTTTTGTTTTGTCACTGTGTGTATCTCTGTGTGTTTGGTTTTGTGAGTGTGTTAGTTACTGTTTCTTTTCTGTGTCTGTGTTTTATGTGTGTTTGTATTTTTGTATGAAGTGTAGTTATGCTTTGTTTAGTTTATGTGTGTGTCCATGTCTGTGTTTTGTTTTTGTGTGGTGTGTGTCTGTAACCCGGAGAATAGAAAAGAGGAGAGAGGTGATTTGAAAAGAGCCAAAACAGCTACATGTCAGTGTATCACTGTTTCTGTGATTGAAGAAGCTGATACTGTAACTCCCACGGAAATGCACTGGACCATTCATGGGGTCTTTATTTCTCTGGAACATTCAGCCCACTGTAGCCTGTTCTCAAACTGGTTTTTCACTGGTTTTTCTCCCATACCAAATTTGGTCAGACAGGCATACATTCTTGACTGCCTTTGTATAATTTCTTTCCACCAAACACCCTAACAGCATTACTATACCCAGTTTTCCTCCTCCAGTCCAGTGGTGTAGCTACGTGGGGCCAGGGGGGCCTGGGCCCCCATAGATTTGGCCCTGGACCCCCCTGCCGATGACCCGCCCGACCCCCCCCTCTCACCACCAACCCGCTGTTGCCTGCCTTTGCTGGCGGGGGACCCCAACCCCCGCCAACCGAGGTCCTCTTCTTCTCACAAAAAGCTTCCTTCTGTTTCTGATGTCCTTGCAAGAAGAAGAGGACCTCAGCTGGCGGGGGTTGGGGTCCCCCGCCAGCAAAGGTAGGCGACGGCGGGTTGGCTGCAGGAGAGTGGTCGAGAGGGTCGTCGGCAGGGGGGGGGGGGAAAGTTGGTGGTGGCGGCAGCAGCGGAGGTAGCAATGGCAGGGGGGGGTCGGCAGTGCCCGGGGGGGGGGGAGCTAAAATGTGCCCTCTCATCTCAGGCTCTGGACCCCCCTCCCGCCGAAGTCTGGCTATGCCCCTGCTCCAGTCTGTTTCCCCAGCTATAGCATTCCTGCTCCACAATCCATCCTTGTTATGCTCACCTGTTTTAAACTTGTGCTAATTCAATCCAGTGCATTTTTTCTAGCAAAAAAGGTGCCGGTACTCAAATGCCAGGTCACCCTTCAGGGGTGGGGTGATCACTGAGGGACCCACCCCACAATAGCCAGGCCCCCTGCAACCAGTCACAGAATCTATGACAAGGCAGAATTGGTGTTTAGAGCTTGAGCTCTCATTAAAATTTGGGGACCATGGGTCAATTTTAGTAGACAATGGAAAGGTGCCAGTACTCTGTACCCCCAAGTACCCCCTCAAAAAAAGCCCTGATTCATGTATGTAACCATACATGGATCTGACCCTGTACCAAGCACAGATGAATGCACCAATCTTGTACCAGACTTAACCCTGGTAGGTCCACACTGCACTTTTTCTCTACAATGCCACAGTCTCATAATTGTTCTAGAACTCCTGATTTCCAAAAATCAGTAAGCCCAAAACTAGCTTTACGGCATGAACTCATGCAGCGCAGACATCCCCACAAGTATCAACACCTCAGATCACACCCTTCCTATCTCAGACAGCTTGAAAATCCTAGGCGTTACAATGGACCTGGACCGTAACTTAACACTAGAGAGCCAAGTAGCATCCACAACAAAGAAAATGTTCTACTCAATGTAGAAACTCAAACCCGTGAAACAATTCTTCCTGAGGGAAACATTTCGAAACCTGATACAATCAATGGTACTAAGCCACGTAGACTACTGCAATGGAATTTTTGCGGGATGTAAAGAACAAGCCTTAAAGAAACTTCAGACCGCTCAAAACACGGCAGCTAGGCTTATATTTGGAAAAACGCAATTTGAAAGCGCAAAACCCCTCCGCGAAAAACTACACTGGCTCCCAATCAAAGAACGCATCGCCTTCAAAATCTGCACCCTGGTTCACAAAATCATCTACGGAGAAGCCCCGAGTTACATGACAGACTTGATCGACTTACCAATTAGAAATACATCCGAATCAACACGATCTTATGTACATCTGAACTACCCAAGCTGCAAAGGACTTAAATACAAAACAATTTACGCATCTAGTTTTTCCTACATAAGCACACAACTGTGGAACGCATTACCAAAAGCCTTGAAAACGACGTACGACCACCTAAACTTCCGGAAATCACTAAAACCCAACCTGTTTAAAAAGGCCTACCCTACCGATCCAACTTAAGTGCCTAATCTCTGCAACACAACCAAACTAAAGCACGTAATGGACATAACCCAACTCTTCCGTTCTCCGATTCCCTAATGTGGCTGTTGCCACATGAACTTGATCTTACCACAACATCACCCTGTATTTGTTCACACCGGAGCCTGCAAAGGCCTCTCCGGTACTATGCAAGCCACATTGAGCCTACAAATAGGTGGGAAAATGTGGGATACAAGTATAACAAATAAAATAAATAAATAAATAAACAAAAATAAATACTCAGCATTCACTTCCCTGGTAACTGTATCTGAGAGACGAGAAAAACAAAAGGGACCTGTAATGTACTATACTTTTAATTTGAGTCACACCATTGTACTGGTAAACCAGTACTCAAATCATATGTGTCCAAAACAGATGGATACAGGATGCTCAGGGTGGAGTCCATAATGACTTTTGCAGAAGTTACTTCTGATTTCCTGCTTCTCAAGCACAAAGAAAACACTGTGTTCTTTTGTTGTATCACTTCTACATTGTGGTAAATGTGTAAGATAAGCCAGAGATGAGGGTGGGGGACGGCTGAATGGAACAACTGAAGAAAATTAGTACAAATTTATGGCCAGGATGAACAGAGAGATACAGAAATGTTATCAGAAATTAGGGAGGCTAACAAACTGGGGAATACAATAATAACGGGTGATTTCAATTACCCTGATATTGACTGGGTAAATGTAACATCATAGTAACATAGTAGATGACGGCAGAAAGAGACCTGCATGGTCCATCCAGTCTGCCCAACAAGATAAAATCATATGTGCTACTTTTTCTGTATACCTTACCTTGATTTGTATCTGTCTTTTTCAGGGCACAGACCGTAGAAGTTTTGCCCAGCACTAGCCCCGCCTCCCAACCACTAGCCCCACTCTGCCACCCAACCTCCGCTAAGCTTCTGAGGATCCATTCCTTCTGAACAGGATTCCTTTATGTTTATCCCACGCATGTTTGAATTCCGTTACCGTTTTCATCTCCACCACCTCCCGCGGGAGGGCATTCCAAGCATCCACCACTCTCTCCGTGAAAAAATACTTCCTGACATTTTTCTTGAGTCTGCCCCCCTTCAATCTCATTTCATGTCTTCTACTTCTACCGCCTTCCCATCTCCGGAAAAGGTTCGTTTGCGGATTAATACCTTTCAAATATTTGAACGTCTGTATCATATCACCCCTGTTTCTCCTTTCCTCCAGGGTATACATGTTCAGGTCCTCATACGTCTTGTAACGCAAATCCCATACCATTCTCGTAGCTTTTCTTTGCACCACTTCAATTCTTTTTACATCCTTAATAAGATACGGCCTCCAAAACTGAACACAATACTCCAGGTGGGGCCTCACCAACGACTTGTACAGGGGCATCAACACCCCCTTTCTTCTGCTGGTCACACCTCTCTCTATACAGCCTAGCAACCTTCTCGCTACGGCCACCGCCTTGTCACACTGTTTCGTCGCCATCAGGGCATGCTAGGGAGGTAAAATTCCTTGACAAAAAAACAAGGACTGATTTTATGGAGCAGCTGATTCAGGAACCAATGAGGAGGGGGGGGGGAAACAATTCTAGACCTAGTCCATAGTGGAGTGCATGATCTGGTGCAGGAGGTCATGCTGCTGGGGCCACTTGATAAAGTGATCATAACATGATCAGATTTGATATAATCTCTGGAGTAAGTACACATAGGAAATCCAATATGTTAGCATTTAATTTTCAAAAAGGCGAGTATGATAAAATGAGAATGGTTTAAAAAAAAACCACACACCTTAGAGGAGCAGCTGCAAAGGTCAAAAATTTACATCAGGCTGCTGTTCAAAAATACCATCCTGGAAGCCCAAGCCAAATATATTACAAGTATTAAAAAAGGAGGAAGGAAGGCCAAACTACAGCCAGCTTGGTTACGAAATGAGGTGAAGGAAGTTATTAGAGCTAAAAAAAAATCCTTCAGAAAATGGAAGAAGGATCTGACTCAAAGTTATAGGAAACAGCATAAGGAATGGTAAGTCAAATGCAAAGCGTTGACAAGGAACGCAAAGAGAGACTTTGAAAAGATCATTGCATTGGAGGCAAAAACACATAGTAAAAAACATTTTAGGTATATTAGAACCAAGAAGCCAGTAAAAGAATTCATTGGCCGCTAGAAGACCGATGGGTAAAAGGGGCACTTAGGGAAGACAAGGCCATAGCGGAAAGATTAAATGAATTCTTTGCTTCGGTTTTCACCCAGGAAGATTTGGGAGAGATACCAGTGCCAGAAATGGTATTCAATGCTGATGAGTCAGAGAACCTGAAACAAATCTCTGTAAATCTAAAAGTGATTGACGACCACCAGCTATTCAAGAAATCCTTAAAAAATTTTTTATTCGAGATGGCATTTCCTCCTAATTAACGCTCAGTCTCCACCTTCCCCATATTACCTATACCTGTTTAGCCAAGGTGTACTGCCCTCGTGAACTTTTCCGTCCTTCTGACTTTTGTGTCATTGCCCGCCTTATATTGTAACCTTTAGTAACACTGTAAGCCACATTGTGCTCGCTCTAGTGGGAAAATGTGGGGTATAAATGTACCAAAAATAAATAAATAAACCTGGAAGATGTAATGCGACAATTTGACAACTTGAAGAGAAGCAAATTGCCTGGACTGGATAGTATCCATCCCAAAGTACTGATAGAACTGAAAAATGAACTTACAGAGCTATTGTTAGTAATATGTAATTTATCTTTAAAAATCAAACATGGTACCAGAAGATTGGAGGGTGACCAATGTAAAGCCAATTTTTAAAGAGGGTTCTAGACGTGATCCGGGAAATTATAGAAGGATAAGCCTGATGTCATTGCCAGGCAAATTGGTAGAGACTATTATAAAGAACAAAATTACAGAACATATGCACAAGCATGGATTTAGTGAAGGGAAATCTTGCCTTACCAATCTACTTCATTTCTTTGAAGGGGTGAACAAACATGTGGATAAAGGTGAGCCGGTCGATATTGTGTATCTGGATTTTCAGAAGGCGTTTGACAAAGTACCTCATGAAAGACTCCAGAGGAAATTGGAGAGTCGCAGGATAGGAGGTAGTGTCCTATTGTGGATTAAAAACTGGTTAAAGGATAGAAAACAGAGAGTAGGGTTAAATGGTCAGTATTCTCAATGGAGAAGAGTAGATAGTGGGGTTTCTGGTAGCTACACTATTCCTTTGCCCTCTGACCTGCTGAACACAGATTTAAGGCTAGTCTGTCCTATGGGCAGGTTCCCTACTACCTGACTGGTTGTTATTGTTACAAAACAGACACGTCTAATGATTCCTTTCTCTCCTCAAGTATATATATTCCTCATAATTGTATATAGTTGATTTCCATTTCCTCCCCTCCAATGTTTGCCATTGCTGTAAATATATAAATGTGTATATAGGAATCAGTTGTTTGCACATCGTCCCATGCCCTCAACCATATTGGCTGTGGGTAAGCACGCATGCAGAACAGAGAGTAAACTATAGTCTAGGGGTCATGTGTGCAACAGACAGGGAATTGTGGCCCACATCAGTACATATGGCCCCCTAGCTGGGGTCAGCAGTGCAACTATATACCTAGGATCTTTGGCAAGGGATATCTGTGATGGGCAGTGGCGTAGGAAGGGGGGGCGGGAGTGGCGGTCCGCCCCGGGTGCACGCCACTGGGGGGGGGGGGTTGTCGGCTCCGCTAGTTCCCTGCTCCCTCTGCCCCGGAACAAGTTACTTTCTGTTCCAGGGCAGAGACAGCAGGGAACCAGCGGAGCCGACGCAGCTCCCAGCGGTGTGCACTCGGGGCGGACCGGCCCTCCCGCCCCCCTTCCTATGCCACTAGGTAAGAATGCACTCCGGGGGGGGGGGGGGTGTCGATGCGCCGAGGGGGGGGGGGGTCGTGCTGCACCCGGGGGGGTGCCTAGCGGCGAACCGCCCCGGGTGGCAGCCACCCTTGCTACCTCACTGGTGATGGGACCCATTTTCAAGCCTTCAGCGTAGTGGTGGATTGGGGGACCAGGATGCCAGGTGTCTGCCAATGCTTATGCACAAACCATGCAGCCCCATCAACCCCAGCTTTCCCGCAGACCAGATATCTGGTGGCAGCATCGGTATTGGTGAAGGGCCAGATAGTTAACCCCCAGGGGACAGATGGCTACAGAGTTCAATGGCGATGTGTAGGTGGGCAGTCTGCCCCAAACTATGACCTGCTTTGTATTGTTATGTGCGGGTCACTGTCGTGACATTAGGGGATACAATACAATACAAAATTTATATTTCGCTATATACCAACTAGGATCTATGCAGATTGCAAAATAAAAACTAGTCCATCACTTGGAAGAATACAGAAGAACATAATATTTGTAGACTAATAACATCTACCTCAGAACATTTAGTCATCAAAATTGCATTAAAAAAGTGGAAAACAGATGAGCTGTAAACAATTTACAAAAACGTAAATACGATTCTATTAATCTCAACTCCAAAGGAAGAGAGTTCCAACATTGTACTGAGCAATAAACAAAGCCAGAACTATGATAGGACTTATACTTCACATATTTCACAGAAGGAAACTGTAACTGGCAACGATCTTTAGATCTAAGAAAGCGAATTGTTGTTTCTACTGTAAATAACTCCACAAAATCATCTGGAACAAAACCATAAATTAATTTATGGATGAAAATACAGAGCTTAAATTTATATCGTGCTTCAATAGGAAGCCAATGGAGAGATCACAGCAAAGGAGCGACATGATCAAACTTATGTCTTCCACAAATCAGTTTTGCAGTTCCATTTTGTAAAAATGTGCAAACGTTTTAAAGATAATTGTGAGCATGCAGTATAAAGTGTGGAGTGGAGGAGTGGCCTAGTGGTTAGAGCACCAGCCTTGATATCCAGAGGTGCCCGGTTCAAATTCCACTGCTGCTCCTTATGATCTTGGGCAAGTCACTTAACCCCCTATTGCCTCAGATACAAAATTAGATTATGAGTTCTCCAGGGACAGAGAAATACCCAGCATGGCTGAGACCACCAGCAGGCCTGACAGTGCTGGCTAGAGCAGCTGGCCCTTCTAGCATTGCTGGGGGGGGGGGGGCTGTTCCTACCCCTCCTCTTCTCTCTCCAGGGGGGTATGTCCCTCCAAGAGTCCTCCCCTCCTCAGCCTCCATAGTTTGTGGGGGTGGCACCTAGGAGCGTCCAGGGTCTACCTCATCCCATACTCTCTCAGGGGCAGGCTGGTCCTAGGCTGCCTGTCTGGCAGCTGGAGGGTGCCCTGTTATGTAAAAGATTTGCAACAGAGATCAACAGATCCTACATGGGTAGCATAGAGGTGCAGCGGGCTGTCGGGGGACAGGGACAACTGGGGATAATTGTTACCTGGGGGACATATCTGAGGTGTAGCACCAATGAGATGATATAGTAGGGAACCCTGGAGGCAATGATATCAGAGGCGTTGGTCTCCTGAGAGGGTGGGCTGGCTATGGGCAAGCTGGATGGGTTCTGGACAAACCTGTTGGAGGGCTCTGGGTGAGCAGGCACTGGCTGGGAGGTAGTATGGAAATGTGCTCTTGCACAGATGGGGCCATTATGCCCATTTTCGTCAGGGATGTGGGTACATGTTTGTACCCATGCCTTTGTGTCCTACAGCTGGCAGGGAGATGGTATGGGACTGTTGGTGGAGTGGCTCCCAAGCCAGGGAGTCTGAAAGAATGTCCTGCTCCCACTTTCCATTGCCATTTCCATTTCTATATATGTCCTCATTTCTGTCATATTCTAGACTATTTCTATGACTATTTCTTACTTTTTTATCCTAATCTCTGGATAATTAAATAAATCAGTGTTAACCCCGAGAAGCGTTTCTCTGGTCCTTTTTTCTTTGTTTCAGTCTAAATAAGTTTTATCCGCTGTCCAGCTCTTAAGATATCGGTTGAGAAGATTGTATTGTGTAAGTAGTGCTGACCGTGATTAGAGGCTCTGGAGGTGCGGCACGAAAAGCACAAACAGGACCCTGTAGTAGTCACTGATCCTTCTGGCCACCTCTGCTGGGACCCCCATGAGGAAGGTAGTTTCTAGACGTCAAGGTGGAAAATCTAGGTTTGGGGGCATCTATCTGTGGAGTACTGATGCCACCTGTTTTAAGGCCCTGAATGATGGCAGTGGCTGCACATCACCCCATGACTCATGCCCATACTTTGGGGGTAACTGGGGGGAAGGGAAGCATACACATAGGTATGAATTTCCATAGTGGGTGTTGGGGACCCACCATAATGGGGAGATTTCAGGGGCCTCCAGCTTGGGCCTTGAGGGATGTCTCACAGGACAGTATACCGACCTTTGGAACAGACAATGGTATATCCAATGAGAGAGGGCACGAGAGAGCATCCATTTAGGGGACAACTGATGCTATGATGACCCTATGTGGTCAGTGTACTGTCCTCCTTGAATACTCCTTTGTCAGATGCATGTTTGGCCTAGGGATTAGGGTGGTGTTCCCTGCATATAGAGGATGTGAGCGTTTGTGGTTTTATTTCCCATACCATGGCGGCTGCAATGTGCTAGATAGGTGTGTCTGACAAGCTGGGTGCTTTTGTATTGGTGGCTGGAGGACAGTGACTAAAGGGCTTCCCTCCCTCCTCTGTTCCTTTCCATGTCATCACATAGGTTGGAGGTTGGCTGCAGCACATTCTAGTAGATATGGGGGTTGTGGGCACACTTGAAGGAGGGTAGCTGCCAGTGACATAGCCAAGGGTGGGCCCGGGTGGGCTCAGGCCCACCCAGTAGCAACACATCTATAATGTGGCTGGCAGGGATCCCCAAGCCCCACCAGCCAAAAACACCCAACAACTGTCCCTCCTGCATACCTTGTAAATAGCAGATCTTCACCTGCAGCAAACAGTGACTGATACGTACTGTACGCACCGACCCCACAGCCTTCCTTCTGACGTTTTCCCGCCTATGCGGAAACAGGAAGTTGCATCAGAGGGAAGGCTGTGGGACCAACATGAGCTGTGTGTATTAGTTGCTGCTCGCTGCTGGTGGAAATCTGCTACTTAAAAGGTATGCGAGGGAGGGGGGATGTTTGAGAGACCATATGGCATTGCAGGCGAGAGAAGGAGAGACTAAATCACTTGTGGGACAGGGTGGAGTTCTTCTGCCCACCCATCTTAGGCCCAGGCCCACCCAAAATTGGGTGTCTGGCTACGGCCCGGGTAGCTGCATACTGAGGCCTTGACAGTGGACAGAGGTGTTGTAGGGGTGTTATTTGAGTGGTATTTACATCAGGCCCTGAGGTGCTCCCACATGCACCGGTTTAAGGCAAGGTCTTCCCTCCGGATGCGCCGATACTGGCACCCGATTGACTCAAGGTCCCTATGCACTCTGAAGTACCTGCAAAACACAAGTTGGTGGAGACAGGGTTCAGGTGATGGACCTTCTTGGCGTCGCATACATTATTATTTTGTAAGACGTGTTGTGCAATGCTAGGGTTACCATATTTTGTCCTCTGAAAAAGAGGACACATGTCGCGCCCCCTGCCCCACCCCTGTCCCACCCACACCACGCCCCTTTCACATTCTCACTCCGCCCTTTCTCGCTCTCACCCTGCCCCCTGTCACATATTCCCTTCCCCCCCGGGTCACATATTCCCCTCCCCTCCCCCGTCACCTCCCCTCCCCCGGGTCACATATTCCCCTCCCCCGTCACCTCCCCTCCCTCGGGGCACATATTCCCCTCCCCTGCCCCATCACCTCCCCTCCCCTGGGTCACATATTCCCCTCCCCTCCCCTTACTTACTATCTACTGCCCTGGTGGTCTAGTGACCTCTTCAGGGCAGGAAAGAGCCCCCTCTTTCCTGCCCAGAGCGCTGCCCTTGCCCTGCATCCTGTAGCTGTGACGGTCTTGGGATTCAAAATGGCCACCGAGAGTTGAAGTCTCGCGAGGCCGCTTCAACTCTTGGCGGTCATTGTGAATCCCGAATCCGTCACACAGCAACAGGATGCAGGGCAAGGGCAAGAGGACATGTCCAGGTAAATCTGGATGTATGGTAAACCTATGCAATGCTCCTCACATAGGCTGTGACAAATGGCAACAGGCAGATGAGGGGGAGGAGTGGGTATGCATTACACAGGCACAGGTGCTGTGTGAGCTGAGGTGGCCATGGGGCCAGAGGGTGGCATGGTGGCCTGTCTATGGAATGTGTGCACTATTGCTGGGAGAGAGTGATGGGCAGTGTGATATGCATGGATGTCCAACCGCCACCTGAAACTGATCATGGCCAAGACCGAGCTTATCATCTTTCCACCAAAACCCACTTCTCCTCTTCCTCCACTCTCGATCTCAGTTGATAACACCCTCATCCTCCCCGTCTCATCTGCCCGCAACCTCGGAGTCATCTTCGACTCCTCCCTCTCTTTCTCTTCGCATATCAAGCAGACTGCCAAGACCTGTCGCTTCTTCCTCTTTAAGATCAGCAAAATTCGCCCTTTCCTTTCTGAGCACACCACCCGAACTCTCATCCACACTCTCATTACCTCTCGCCTTGACTACTGCAACCTACTCCTCACTGGCCTCCCACTTAACTATCTATCCCCCCTTCAATCCATTCAGAACTCTGCTGCACGTCTTATATTCCGCCTGAACCGATATACTCGTATCACCCCTCTCCTCAGGTCACTTCACTGGCTTCCGATCAGATACCACATTCAATTCAAGCTTCTCCTTCTTACCTACAAATGCACTCAGTCTGCAGCCCCTCATTACCTCTCTACCCTCATCTCCCCTTACGTTCCCTCACAGGACAAATCCCTCCTCTCTGTACCCTTCTCCACCATCGCCAACTCCAGGCTCCGCCCATTCTGCCTCGCCTCACCCAATGCTTGGAATAAACTTCCTGAGCCACTACGCCAAGCCCCCTCCCTACCCATCTTCAAATCCTTGCTCAAAGCCCACCTCTTCAATGTTGCTTTCGGCACCTAACCTTATACCTTTCAGGAAATCTAGACTGCCCCTATTTGACTGACTGTACATTTGTCCTTTAGATTGTAAGCTCCTTTGAGCAGGGACTGTCCTTCTATGTTAAATTGTACAGCGCTGTGTAACCCTAGTGGCGCTTTAGAAATGTTAAATAGTAGTAGTAGTAGTAGTGATAAAGCATAGTTAGCGGAAGGGGGGAATTGGGGGTTATTGATCAAGTAAAGGAATAGATAACAGGAGGGAACTGAGGTAAAAAAATTACTACAAAAGGATGTTGGATTTACAACTTACGATCTTTAAGCCCTGCAGGACTTAATGTTCATATTGATTGGAAGGTATTCTTCTGAGCCTTCCTGATAACTACTGATTATAAATCAACACAGTAAAGACGCAAATACAGGCACACTTACACAATTTCCCAAGAGAGTTTACAGAAAACACAAAATATCGCTCTTTACAGTTTTCCAAAGGAGCTGAAGCCAAGTTTTCAAGGCCTAGCGAAACATCAGATAGCTATCAAAGCTTCAAATTTCCTCTGGCAAAGAATTCCACAAATGAGAGCCAGAATAACAGAAGGCCCAATTCACAGTGGAAGATAATTTAACTAGAGGTAACGCAGTGGCGTACCAAGGGGGGGGGGCGGTGGGGGCGGTCCGCCCCGGGTGCACGCCGCTGGGGGGTGCGCGGCACGCGCCTGTCGGCTGCGAGTTCGAATCGCTACGCTAAATTCTCTCGTTCGCTGCAGCTCCCTCCCTCTGCCCCGGAACAGGTTACTTCCTGTTCCGGGGCAGAGGGAGAGAGCTGCAGCCAACGAGAGAATTTAGCGTAGTGATTCGAACTCGCAGCCGACAGGCGCGCGCTGCGGCACCCCCCCTAGTGGCGTGCACCCGGGGGGGTGTCATTTCGCCGGGGGGGGGGCGCATCGGCGATCCGCCCCGGGTGTCGTCGAGGCTAGGAACGCCACTGAGATAACGAAGGAAGTTCCAACTAGGTGTGCTATTGCAAACAAATGTTTATTGGACTTCATGATTTTAGTTATTGAGACAGCAAAGAAAAATGATGAGCTGAAACATACTGTAGAAGAAAAGACATACCGTATTTTTCGGACTATAAGACGCACTTTTTTCCCCCAAAATTTGGGAGGAAAATGGGGGGTGCGTCTTATAGTCCGAAGGTAGCGTTTTTGGACCGCCGTCCCGTACTTACACGATTCCATGTTCCCTGGTGGTCTAGTGACGTCGGGGCAGGAAAGAGCCCCCTCTTTCCTGCCCATCGCGCTGCTCTCCGTGCTCCTCACTGCTTTCTGACGGTCTCGGCGAGATTCAAAATGGCCGCCGAGATTCTCGCCATTTTGAATCTCGCCGAGACCGTCAGAAAGCAGTGAGGAGCACGGAGAGCAGCGCGATGGGCAGGAAAGAGGGGGCTCTTTCCTGCCCCGACGTCACTAGACCACCAGGGAACATGGAATCGTGTAAGTACGGGACGGCGGTCCAAAACTCGGACAAGACGCACCGGAGCACCTAGGTTTTAGAGGAGGGAAAAAGGAAAAATTTTTTTTCCTATTTCCCTCCTCTAAAACCTAGGTGCGTCTTATGGTCCGGTGCGTCTTATAGTACGAAAAATACGGTATTTTAAAGAGAGATGGTGAGAATTTTGACTCTATAATAAATGATAACAAACGTTTAGATAAATTTAGGAATGATATCAAGGAAGTCAAAATTGATAAGATGCAGCAAGATTTCGATGATTATTACCTTGAATATTGTGTTCAGTTCTGATCACCGCATCTTAAAAAAGATACAGTGGAATTAGAAAAGGTACAGAGAAGGGCGACGGAAATGATAAAGGGGATGGAACGACTTCTCTATGAGGAAAGGCCTAAGTGTCTAGGGCTCTTCAGCTTGGAGAAAAGACGGCTGAGGGGAGACATGATAGAGGTCTGTAAAATAATGAGTGGAGTGGAATGGGTACACGTGAATCGCTTGTTTACTCTTTCCACACATACTAGGATGAGGGGGCACGCAATGAAGCTACAAAGTACTAAATTTAAAATGAATCGGAGAACATTTTTCTTCACTCAACATGTAGTTAAACTCTGGAATTAATTGGCAGAGAATGTAGTAAAAGCAGTTAGCTTAGTGGGGTTTAAAAAAGGTTTGGCTGGCTTCCTAAAGGAAACGTCCATAGATCATTATTAAAATGGGGAAAATCTACTGCTTATTTCTAGGATAAGCAGCATAAAATGTATTGTACTTTTTTGGAATCTTGCCAGGTACATGTGGATTGGTCACTGTTGAAAACAGGATGCTGGGCTTTACAGACCTTTGGTCTGACCCAGTATGGCAATAAGTACATAAGTACATAAGTAGTGCCATACTGGGAAAGACCAAAGGTCCATCTAGCCCAGCATCCTGTCACCGACAGTGGCCAATCCAGGTCAAGGGCACCTGGCACGCTCCCCAAACGTAAAAACATTCCAGACAAGTTATACCTAAAAATGAGGAATTTTTCCAGTCCATTTAATAGCGGTCTATGGACTTGTCCTTTGGGAATCTATCTAACCCCTTTTTAAACTCCGTCAAGCTAACCGCCCGTACCACGTTCTCCGGCAATGAATTCCAGAGTCTAATTACACGTTGGGTGAAGAAAAATTTTCTCCGATTCGTTTTAAATTTACCACACTGTAGCTTCAACTCATGCCCTCTAGTCCTAGTATTTTTGGATAGCGTGAACAGTCGCTTCACAACCACCCGATCCATTCCACTCATTATTTTATACACTTCTATCATATCTCCCCTCAGCCGTCTCTTCTCCAAGCTGAAAAGCCCTAGCCTTCTCAGCCTCTCTTCATAGGAAAGTCGTCCCATCCCCACTATCATTTTCGTCGCCCTTCGCTGTACCTTTTCCAATTCTACTATATCTTTTTTGAGATACGGAGACCAGTACTGAACACAATACTCCAGGTGCGGTCGCACCATGGAGCGATACAACGGCATTATAACATCCGCACACCTGGACTCCATACCCTTCTTAATAACACCCAACATTCTATTCGCTTTCCTAGCCGCAGCAGCACACTGAGCAGAAGGTTTCAGCGTATCATCGACGACGACACCCAGATCCCTTTCTTGATCCGTAACTCCTAACGCGGAACCTTGCAAGACGTAGCTATAATTCGGGTTCCTCTTACCCACATGCATCACTTTGCACTTGTCAACATTGAACTTCATCTGCCACTTGCACGCCCATTCTCCCAGTCTCGCAAGGTCCTCCTGTAATCGTTCACATTCCTCCTGCGACTTGACGACCCTGAATAATTTTGTGTCATCGGCGAATTTAATTACCTCACTAGTTATTCCCATCTCTAGGTCATTTATAAATACATTAAAAAGCAACGGACCCAGCACAGACCCCTGCGGGACCCCACTAACTACCCTCCTCCACTGAGAATACTGGCCACGCAATCCTACTCTCTGCTTCCTATCTTTCAACCAGTTCTTAATCCATAATAATACCCTACCTCCGATTCCATGACTCTGCAATTTCTTCAGGAGTCTTTCGTGCGGCACTTTGTCAAACGCCTTCTGAAAATCCAGATATACAATATCAACCGGCTCCCCATTGTCCACATGTTTGCTTACCCCCTCAAAAAAATGCATTAGATTGGTGAGGCAAGACTTCCCTTCACTAAATCCGTGCTGACTTTGTCTCATCAGTCCATGTTTTTGTATATGCTCTGCAATTTTATTCTTAATAATAGCCTCCACCATCTTGCCCGGCACCGACGTCAGACTCACCGGTCTATAATTTCCCGGATCTCCTCTGGAACCTTTCTTAAAAATCGGAGTAACATTGGCTACCCTCCAGTCTTCCGGTATTACACTCGATTTTAGGGACAGATTGCATATTTCTAACAGTAGCTCCGCAAGTTCATTTTTTAGTTCTATTAATACTCTGGGATGAATACCATCAGGTCCCGGTGATTTACTACTCTTCAGCTTGCTGAACTGACCCATTACATCCTCCAAGGTTACAGAGAATTTGTTTAGTTTCTCCGACTCCCCCGCTTCAAATATTCTTTCCGGCACCGGTGTCCCCCCCAAATCCTCCTCGGTGAAGACCGAAGCAAAGAATTCATTTAATTTCTCCGCTACGGCTTTGTCCTCCTTGATCGCCCCTTTAACACCATTTTCGTCCAGCGGCCCAACCGACTCTTTGGCCGGTTTCCTGCTTTTAATGTATCTAAAAAAGTTTTTACTATGTATTTTTGCTTCCAACGCTAATTTCTTCTCAAAGTCCTTTTTTGCCCTCCTTATCTCCGCTTTGCATTTGGCTTGGCATTCCTTATGATCTATCCTGTTACTTTCAGTTGGTTCTCTTCTCCACTTTCTGAAGGATTGTTTTTTGGCTCTAATGATTTCCTTTATCTTACTGTTTAGCCACGCCGGCTGACGTTTAGTCTTTTTTCCCTTTTTTCTAATACGTGGAATATATTTGTCCTGAACCTCCAGGATGGTGTTTTTAAACAGCATCCACGCCTGATGCAAGTTTTTTACTCTGCGAGCTGCTCCTTTCAGTCTTTTTTTCGCCATTTTTCTCATTTTGTCGTAATCACCTTTTCTATAGTTAAACGCTAGCGTACTTGATTTCCTAGTTTCACTTCCTTCAATGCCAATATCAAAACCGATCATATTATGATCACTGTTATCAATACTTATATACTTATGAGGGAATGATAAGGGGAGAAAATTAAGGAATTTTTGTAGGACCTAATAACTTTTCAGAGGACCAACAAAATGATATGATAGAGCTTAATCATTAGAAACCACATAGGCCCCTTCTTCAGAACTGGTGCTGTAAATTCATGGCCCAGAATATTTTGTTTTGTTGGTCTAGCGTAGGAGTTCAGACCCAGACAGTCAGGCTTTTGGGACATCCACAAAAAATATGCATGAGATAGTCTGTATGAACTGCCTCTGTGGTATGCAAATCTATTTCATGCATATTCATTGTGAACATCCTGAAAACCCATCTGGCTGGACATAAGCACACAACTATGGAACGCATTACCAAAAGCCGTGAAAACAACTTATGATCACCTAAACTTCCGGAAATCATTAAAAACTAACCTGTTCAAAAAAACATACCCTTCCGACCCAACTTAAATGCCTGAACCCTGCAACACAACGAAACCAAAGCTCGTAATGGACATATAATAACTCTTCCTCTCTACGATTCCCTAATGTGTCTGTACACACGAACCTTATTCTATTTATTTATTTATTACATTTGTACCCCGCGCTTTCCCACACACAGCAGGTTCAACGCGGCTTACATAGTAAAGAGAATTACAAAGTATTGTAAGGAGAATATGATAAATTGTAATAGTAAGGTTTTAAGAATATGTGAATTGAACATGGAAAGGTGAACAAGGTATGATAGGCAAAAGGAAAGAGATTGGGAGGGGTATGGTGTAGGGAAGATGGAGAAGAGAAGACTGGGGGGAGTTTGGGAGACATGGTTTAAGGTTGAATCATCTTCAGAGCAGGAGTTGTGTGGGTGGGCTTATAAGGTTAAGTTGGGTCGTTAGGGTAAGCTTGAAGAGATGTGTCTTCAACATTTTTCTGAAGGGTAGATAGTCGTTAATTGTTCGGAAGGATCTTGTTAGAGCGTTCCAAAGCTGGCTGCCCAAAAATGAGAAACTGGATGCATAGGAGGTTTTGTATTTAATTCCTTTGCATTTGGGAAGGTGTAAATTGAGGTATGTACGTGAGGACAATGATCTGTTTCTGACATTACTGTATTTGTTCATACTGGAATTGGCGAACGCCTTTACGGTACTATGTAAGCCACATTGAGCCTGCAAATAGGTGGGAAAATGTGGGATACAAAAGTAACAAAATAAATAAATAAATAACAGATAAATAAATAGATGTTCCACTGGTCTGATTAAAGATATCCCAGCCTAGAGAGTGAGATTCCAGTGGTCTCCAGGGCCAATACAACTAGTGGAATGTCTGCACTGCAACATCAAAAACAAGAAACTCTTTTGCAAAAAAAGGTCCAAAACTAGAACATTCCAAGCTTTATCCAGTTCTTTCGAGACCATGATGGCTGATCCTGTGCAAGAGATAGTGTTGTGTCTACAGAGCAGAAATCTGTGCAACTTGCAATTCAAATCAAAATGGTAACCAAATGCAGCTCAGGATGGCAGAAAGGTGACAGGTGTCACCACGAACAGCCAGGAGTGTAGCCAGACCTTGTGGTGAGAGGGAGCCAGAGCCCAAGGTGGGGGGGCACTTTTTGGTCTGCTGCCCCCCCCCCCCCCCCCCACTGCCTCGCCACTCCCCACCCACTGCCACAGCAAATACCTTGGCTGCTAGGGGTCCCCAACCCCCGCCAGCTGAAGCCTTGTCCAGCGCCGGTCTCCGGCCTGCTCTCTCTTCCCCTCACGTCCTGCACGCTCCTTTTAGTGAAATTGCTCAGTTGCACTAAAAGGAGCGTGCTGGACGTGAGGGGCAGGCAATGCGGCGGCGCCGAAGACCAGGGTTGGACAAGGCTTCAGCTGGTGGGGGTTGGGGACCCCCGCCAGCAAAACCAGGAGCCCAAAGGAAAATTTTTTTTGGGGGGGGGGGGCAGGCCCCCGTGGCCCCATGTAGCTATGCCACTGTGAACAGCAGATGAGACCAAGAGCTTGCATCTGGAGGCATCCTATCACCAAAAATGAGGTAAAATCCACCAGACTGAAAAAGGACAAGAGCACAAGACTTCAAGAACGTAACAATGTCACCTGAAAAATAAGGATCTTTTCACTGGGTTGTTTATTATAAGACAACGAAGCATTTTCATGTTTGGATGAATCATATTTGATGGGTGACATTTCATGTAGCATAGTGAGAATTTGCATCCTCATCCACACTCTTATCACCTCTCGCTTAGACTATTGCAACTTGCTTCTCACAGGTCTCCCACTTAGCCATCTCCAATCTGTTCAAAATTCTGCTCCACGACTAATATTCCGCCAGGGTCGTTATGCTCATATTAGCCCTCTCCTCAAAGTCACTTCACTGGCTTCCTATCCGTTTCCGCATACAGTTCAAACTCCTCTTATTGACCTATAAGTGCATTCACTCTGCAGCTCCTCAGTACCTCTCCACTCTCATCTCTCCCTACATTCCTCCCAGGGAACTCCGTTCACTGGATAAATCTTTCTTATCTGCACCCTTCTCCTCCACTGCTATCTCCAAACTCCGTTCCTTTTATCTTGCTGCACCATATGCCTGGAATAGACTTCCTGAGCCGGTACGTCAAGCTCCATCTCTGGCCGTCTTCAAATCTAGGCTAAAAGCCCACCTTTTTGATGCTGCTTTTAACTCCTAACCCTTGTTCACTTGTTCAGAACCCTTATTTTATCATCCTCACTTTAATATTCCCTTCTCTTGTTTGTCCTGTTTGTCTGTCCTAATTAGATTGTAAGCTCTGTCGAGCAGGGACTGTCTCTTCATGTTCAAGTGTACAGCGCTGCGTACGTCTAGTAGCGCCATAGAAATGATAAGTAGTAGTAGTAGTTTTATTAGATATGGTTTGTCGTTCTTTCCATAAATTACTATAATATGTATTTTAGGGGAATGTGGTACCTTTTTATAAGTATTTGTTACTGGATCACTAATGTCAGAGACCTCTGTTCCCAAAATAACAACTCTAACTTCCCAACATAGAAAATTTGCCATCACATGACTGGTGTTGCCTTAACAAAGCAATTGAGGAAGCAGAAGTGTGAAATGCTGATTGTGAAGAGAGATTTCGAAATCTCCCTTGTGTCTGTTTCTCATTTTAATTTCCTTTTTTAAAAATGTGATTAATAAAGGGCAAATAAGGCTAATGTCACTGACCGGGAAAAGGATCTAGGTATCATTATTGATGATACTTTGAAACCCTGGGCTCAGAATGTTAGGTATTATTTATTTATTCTTGTAGCCCACAGTTATCCAAAAACAAGTTTCAGTTCAATGTGGCTTACAGCATGGTGCTACAAGGGAGGAGTGGCCTAGTGGTTAGAGCACTGGTCTTGCAATCCAGAGGTGGCTGGTTCAAATCCTACTGCTGCTTCTTGTGATCTTGGGCAAGTCACTTAACCCTCCATTGCCTCAGGTACAAACTTAGATTGTGAGCCCTCCTGGGACAGAGAAATATCCAGCATGCCTGAATGTAACTCACCTTGTGGTACTACTGAAAAAGGGGTGAGCAAAGTCTAAATAAATATTTGAGATTCCACATGGAACGTTGCTACTATTTAGGGTTACCATATGGCTCCAGAAAAAGGAGGACGGATTGAGCCAGTAAAACCCAGCTGGCTCAATCCGTCCTCCTTTTTCTGGAGCCATATGGTAACCCTACTACTATTGGAGATTCTAGATGGAATGTTGCTACTACTGAGATTCTGTTGCTACTATTTGAGATTCTACATGGAATGTTAATGTTGCTATTCCACTAGCAACATTCCATGTAGAAGCCTGACCTGGCAGATCAGCAATGCAGCCGCGTTGCTGATCTGCCAGGGCAGGCTTCTACATGGAATGTTGCTAGTGGAGGAGTGGCCTAGTGGTTAGAGCACCGGTCTGGCAATCCAGAGGTGGCTGCTTCAAATCCCACTGCTGCTCCTTGTGATCTTGGGCAAGTCACTTAACCTTCCATTGCCTCAGGTCCAAACCAAGATTGTGAGCCCTCCTGGGACAGAGAAATATCCAGTGTACCTGAATGTAACTCACCTTGAGCTACTACTGAAAAAGGTGTGAGCAAAAATCATTCACAGAGATGCCTCAGCCTACATGTCAGACCTGATAGACTTACCACCCAGCAATGCTAAAAGACAATCCCACACATTCCTTAACCTTCACTTCCCCAACTGTAAAGGTCTAAAATATAAACTAACGCATGCGTCAACCTTTTCATACCTGAGCACACAATTCTGGAACGCGCTGCCTCGCAACTTAAAAACGATTTATGAACTAACTAACTTCCGCAACCTACTGAAGACCCATCTCTTTAACAAGGTATACCACAAAGATCAACAAATGTGAACTCCTCCACATACATCCAGAATTATCTCATAATATCTGCTTGTTATACTACTATCATGTTCTTTTTCATTATAATGTTACCCAAGATCCTTCTGTAATACTAAATGGGCACCAGGGTCCTTTTTACCGCAGCGTGTAAAAAGCATGAAAAAAACACATGGCCATGCAGTAAGCTTGCACTTATCACGTGGCCATGTGGAGGTGGGGGGGGGGGAGTACTTACTGCCAGCTATTGAGGTGGTGGTAAGGGCTCCCATGCTACCCTGGTAGTAACCAGACCGCGAACGGCACTGACCGATTACCGCCAGGTTACCCCCCCCCCCCCCCCCCCCCCCCGCAGTATACTTTTTTTTTTTTAAATCCAGCAGCGCCGGAAATGACGCACTGGAGGTGGAAATACTGCCGGCAGCCGCGTTGGGCCAGCGGTAGTTCCAGGTTGCCACATGGCAACCTTTTAGTAAAAGGGCCCCATAGGTAACAGCTAGAGAATGACATGGGGATGGGGACCCACAGTAACCGTGGGGATGGACGGGGACAGATCCTGTGGGGATGGGGCGGGGACAGGGCAGGGTGGGGACAGAGCCTGTGGGGACAGGGACAAACTTTGTCCCTGGGTCATTTTCTACTTTGAAGCCTGTTAATGAACTGGACTGTGACATATGTGTGAGTAATGCAGACGACGATATTTTGATGTCTTGGAAAAACAAGCAGACATGCTGGAAAAAACTAGCAAAATTTGCATGGGGGATCCTATACATTCCTGCTACCAGCACATCTTCTAAGAAGACAAGTGGCTCATTTTTATTATTGTTTTCTATTTCTGATTTATAAAAAAAAACACAGTTGCACAGCATATTGTTCCTTTTCATACTTTACTAAAAAGATTTAACTATAAAATCATAAATGTTCGAGGCTTTTGCAGATGAAGACAGAGCCCACGGGGATGGGGACAGAACCTGCAGGAACGGGGTGGGGACGGAGACAGAACCCATGGGCATGGGGACAAACTTTGTCCCCGTGTCATTCTTTAGTAACAGCCCCTCTGTAAATGCCTATCAGGCTTATTTTTGAAAGTGATCGCCGGCGATCTTCCGACACAAATCGGGAGATGGCCGGCGATCTCTCAAAAGCGGCGAAATCAGTATAATCGAAAGCGGCTTTTTTGACACCATCGTTGCTTTCCCGTCGCCACGCCGGTGAAAGTTCAAGGGGGCGTGTCGGCGGCATAGCGAAGGCGGGACATGGGTGGGCATGGGTGTGGCTAACAGATGGCCAGCTTTCGCGGATAATGGAAAAAAAAAGCGGCGTTAAGCAGTATTTCGCCGGGTTTACTTGGTCCTTTTATTTTCATGACCAAGCCTCAAAAAGGTGCCCCAATTGACCAGATGACCACCGGAGGGAATGGGGGATGACCTGCCCATACTCCCCCAGTGGTCACCAACCCCCTCCCACACTAAAAAAATAAAAATAAAACACTTTTTTGGCAGCCTGTATGCCAACCTCAAATGTCATACCCAGCTCCCTGACAGCAGTATGTAAGTCCCTGGAGCAGTTTTTAATGAGTGCAGTGCACTTCAGGCAGGCAGACCCAGATCCATCCCCCCCCCCCCCACCTGTTACACTTGTGGTTCTAAGTGTTGAGCCCTCCAACCCCCCCAAACCCACTGTACCCACATGTAGGCGCCCCCCCTTCACCCATAAGGGCTATGGTAATGGTGTAGAGTTGTGTGGAGTGGGTTTGGGGGGGATTTGGAGGGCTCAGCACCCAAGGTAAGGGAGCTATGCACCTGGGAGGTATTTGTGTATTTTTTAAAACATTTTTAGAAGTGCCCCCTAGGGTGCCCGGTTGGTGTCCTGGCATGTCAGGGGGACCAGTGCACTACAAATGCTGGCTGGGTTAGAGACGGCCGGCATTTTTTTTCCATTACCGCTGAAAAACAAAACCGGCGATCTCAAACCCGGCGAACTCTGGCATTTGGCCGGGCTAAACCATATTATCGAAAAAAAAAAAGATGGCCGGCCATCTTTTTCGATAATACGGTTCCGGCCAGCTGTTGCGCGCCGCCAAAATGCCCCTCTTTATCACCTATTTCATGATATCCCCATGGCAAGTCAGTAGCATCAAATGTCTGAATTCTGTTTCTTGCTGACTTGTAAACACGGAACGCATTTGCATTTTTTTTTAACATCCCCAACTGGCGTCAATCATCCAGAGTAATAATGGACCTGCAATGCTCACAGCTGCTGCCGGCAAACCATAAAATGAAAAAGATGGTAATTGTTCTTGGAATCTGACAAGAAAAGCAGAATGGCTAAGAGCTATCTTTCCCTCTCTTCAGCACACAGTGGCCGAAAGGTCTTTTGCCAATATCGACTGTGCATGTGGGACAGACACCAGAGAGCAGGAAAAACAGCCCTGGTGGCGGCAGCCACGAATGGTTAGTGTTCAGTGCAAACATTTTTCCCCTCTACATTAATCAAAGTCTCCATTTTCAGGGAGATGGCTACGCATTTGCCTCCTATGCAAAGCGGAATGGTTGGAAGCAAACCGTGGAAACGGCTGGGATTAATAAAGCAGGCACCTCAATCCTGCACAGCCCCATCAATACTGGTTCCCATGCTTGACTTCAGGGAACCTGATGGGCTTTTCTGTTAAGAACAATAACAGTAAAAGCAAAGACACAGCCTCCTCTTACGGAACCGTCAGCGCATAAAACTCAGCCAATTAAAATGACTATAAATGCAAATTTGGGAGAAGTGCAATTTAGAATATTGGACAGGAGATACATAACCAGCGTGAAAGGTTTTATGATGAAGTTAGGGAAGGATGATTTAGCTAATACATGCAAAATTAAACCTATCATATTAAGACAGATGCCTATCGGATGTCGTAAACCGAGGGGATTCTGCAGCTCAATATCACAACATGTGTGAAACTTTTTGAATGATTTTTATTATTCAGTATTAGAAGGTAGTAATAAATATGAGAGGAGCAAAGGGAAGTGGTCTTAACTTAGTTTATTCGGACACTTGATATACCTTGCATAAGTAAAATCACCAAGATTGTTTATAGGAAAAATAAGCAGTAATTATACATCAAAAATAAATCAATCGTATTGCAAAGACTGTACATACAAACAGTCAGCCTGATATCCCAAAGGATTTAACTGGGTTAAGAGAGGCAGCGTCATTGAACATCACCACAGACCACCCCCTGCACTGTCGGAGTAGTGTCAGGATGGTCAGTGGGTGGAGCTTGGGTGGGGCCTGGGATGAGCTAGGACTCAACTGGTTAGTGAAAAAACTGCCCTAGCTTTAACCACCAAGCTAACTGGATGGTGGTCTGAATATTGGCCAGTGTCCAGCTAGCTAGCAATAGCAACTGGAGCTTCCCAATCCCCTCTCCTTCCCCATGAAGAAAAAAATCCAGCCCACAGCCCGCACAATCCCCCCCTCACTTGCTAGGGGTTGTGGCAGCCATTTTGTGGCCAGACCCACAATGGGCAGGAGCAAGTAGGCATTTGCTCCTGTGTGTGGGACCCCCCCCCCCCCCACCTTGGACCACCATGGACTTGGAGGTACGCCTAGGAGTGGGGGGTTGGAGAGGGTCAAGGACAGATTTTTTTCTTTGTGAGAGGGGGGGGAATCAGATGGGCAGAAGTACTGAAAAGACTTTATACAGGTCCTGGCAAATATTCAACCAGAGCCCACATAATTATCTTATGAGGGTCCCAGCTGAATATCATCCAGGGGCTGCATAAGCCACTGAGGCCAGTGCAGTTACAATTAGCCGCAGATATTCAGTACTTGTGCCTGGACATGGCCCGGCACTGAATATCTGGGGCTAATTTTGTCCACAGTGATTGGCATTTTTAAAAATGCTGACCGCTGCGTGCTGAAAATAAATGGGAATATCCTCAAACATAGGAATGATGTATACATGATATATTTCACGTCAAATGTTTGTACATTTTAGGATGTCATTTTCTAGGGCCTACTTTTAGGCAGTTATGCAAATTCACTCCCGGTCCTTAGCGGCCAACAAGAAGTCAGGTTTTCAGGATACATCTACTGAATATGCATGAGAGAGATCTTTATGCAATAGGGGCAGGGCCAGTTTTAGACATGGTGGGATCCAGAGCAGAAATTAAGGAGAGGGCTCCTGAATCCTTCCTCCGACCTCCCTGCCTGCATTGCTACTACGTGGTCTGGGCATCTCTTCCCCTTCTCCCCACCCCAGTCTGTCTCCCTCCCTTCCCCTCACCTTGCAGTCTTCTTTAAAACTTTTATTTCCCTTCTCAGCCGTCCTCACAAGCTGCTTCCTGCTGTCCTGAAGCCTTGCCTTTCTGCCGTGATCCACCCAGGCGGAAACAGGAAATTGCATCAGAGGGAGGTGGATCGCGATTTGCGGCACAGAGGGAAAGCTTCAGGGTAGCTGCAGGCAGCTTGTGAGAATAGCTGCCATGCCGGGGCCCCTCTGAGAAGGGAAATACATTTTTTAATAAGATTGGGAAAGAAAGAGGAGACGGACTGTGGTGGGGAGAAGGGGAAGAAATGCCTAGACTGTGGGGCCTCCTGGAGCTATGAGGCCCTGGGCAGCTGCCCTGTTTGCCTCCCCTCCATAAAGCCAGCCCTGAGTAGGGGTTATGCATAATCTCTCTCTTGCATAATCATTAGGGATATCCTGAAAACCTGACCCCTTTGCTCTCAAGGACTAGGCTGCAGAGGGTCCCATTCCATGGTCTCACTAGACTATACTCATCTCATCTATTATTCTGGTGTACTTAACTTTTACCCTCTCTAACAATATTCTGTATTCCTTTTACCGTGTAAGCCGCATTGAACCTGCTTTGAGTGGGAAAGCGCGGGATACAAATGTAAGAAATAATAATAATAATGGAGGCTTATTCCCCATCCTGTCTTCTGTACTCCTCTTCGGATGGCCTGTTCTGTGTCCCCTCCCCCTCCGCCCTCCACCTCACCATCTCCCATGACACTGCTTTTAGGGCTAGATGCATCAACCAAACGTTAAAAAGTCTAAATCGTAAAAGTGCTTAACGAATTTGAAACAACGAAGAATGCACAAAAAAAACAGCTCAGAAATGTTCGGTGCGGTATTGAAAAGTACAATGTATCAAGCGTACGTTATCCCTGCCGTTAATTTGCTCCTTAAGCATGCGCAGAGCAGCCACAAACGTATTAAACCTACGTAGGTTGCTTACGTCAGACTGGGGCGTGCGAGGGGGGGATCCCGACCTGCAAGCCTTTTAGCTGTCTGATCTAGCAGAAGAGTGCAGTTGAAGATAACTCTAAAAAGAACGACCCTCGTAAATCCCCTTTTGTAACAAAAGACCTCTTTGCAGTTTGTTTACAGTACTGGGAAAATTGGCTTTCGGGGATAGCAGAGAGTGTTAATTTTCAAAGCTGTTGGAGAAGGGGAGAGACAGGATTTTTAAGCTGCAGGGAGAAGCAGTATGCTTTGTTTTGTAATGATGCAGGGGAAAGCGGAGAGCCACGTGTTTGTATCTCACTTTTCTTTTTAAACATGCTGGCTTGGATTTTTATGGTGCAGGGGGCCTTAACGACAGGTCTGAGCACACGTAAAATTTCTGACGGTAAATGATTCGTTGCAATCATCGGTATGGTTAGTGCATTCCGAATTGTCCACATTTCAATGGTAGTTTCTCCTTTGCATTCCGTTTTCGTTAGCTGCTTGCTTCGTAGGAAAAAGGCCTTTAACGCATGCAACGGTTAGGAATTTCCTTCGTTAAAGGGTTGTTAGAGGGTCGTTAAGGTTTAGTGCATCTGGCCCTTAGTTATCTCGGCCCCAAACTTTGGAATTCTCTTCCTTCTTCCTTTAGGTCCACCTCTTCTCTCTTTTCATTCTTAAGACCTCTCTCTCTCTCTACCTCCCCTTCTGTTTCCTGTGGCATCCTTCCCTGTATGACCTTATTTTGACTTTTTTTTTTCTAAACCGCTTAGTCGCCTGTTTGAATCTATTTGGCAGTATATCAAGACCTCATAAATAAATAACTAAAAACTAAGTGAAACCTTATGCAATGCTTTGTTAACTGTGTCTAAGGTAATAAATAGAAACAAATCGAAAACGTAGAAAAGAAAATAAGATGATTCCTTTTTATATTGGACTAACAATCCATTTTTTGATTAGCTTTCGAAGGCAGCCCTTTTTCTTTAGATTAGGAATAAGCAAATGCTGACAAATATCGGGATATATGAGTGAAAGGCAAAAGCATTCCAATGACAGTCTCACAGGAAGAGGGGTGGGTGTCTAATATTATATGTCTGACTGTAATCGATGTTATTCATGACAAAATATTAAAGCAGTGCTGGTGATACCCACAGCAACACATGGGTGCAGGGTTACTGTGTTCTGTTGCCCTGCTGAGGGACAAAGGAAGGAAAGACAAGGGGGCCACTGGAATGGAGGCCACACAGCTGCAAGTCCCACCTGCCCTGCCACCTGGTGAAACACGGCCAATCAGAGAGGTCCAGGGTTACCTGGTATTAAGTGCCGGAAACGCACCCTAATAAGGCCTGTTACCATGTGGACAGGGAAGGCAGAATCTCCCTGCTTGTGTGTAGCTTACTAATTATAGAAGTAGCCAGTAAACTCTGAGAACGTTGACATGTGAATGCTAAGGCAGGCGATTTTAGTGCTAATTATGTAAATGTATGCAGCTAGATTTCGTTTACCTGGTTATTGGCCACCTATGTGCATGGATAACGGCCAATTTCACGCATCATTGTAAAACCAAAACTGGTACTCTTGTGCATCTCTTGTTGGAATGTCCTAATCTTGTCATATTCTGGTCAGATGTCTTGGGGGAAATTGCAAGAGATTTTTGGTTTTCACGAATCCTTTTTACCCAAATATAGAATACGGAAATCCACTTGTATTTCATTTCTTTCCTCAGCACATGATAGGTTACTGTTTGACTTCTTGGTTTCAGTTGCCGTGAAACTGAGCGTATCACACTGGAAGGACAATTCCCAGGTTAACGTGGTGGTTTGGTGGAACTGGATTCTCCTATACAAAAAATACGAGCAGACTGCAGTCCATTCTACTATTGGACATACTTCTAGTCTTCAAAAATGGAAATCTTTAGACCTTTTTCTTGCAACTACAGACTGACAATAAGACTTGAACTCAGATTTGTGTATTTTTTATTGCTGTACTATCTTTGCATTTGATGTATCGTTATAATCCAATAAAAAATATTTAAAAAAATAATAATGCTTGGGTTCTTGCCTTGATCTCACAGCTGCCAACATGGCCCAAAGTTAGGGAACAGCCTGTACAAGGTGAATTTTAGCCAAGGAGAAGTTAGGCTCCTGGTCATGGAGGTGAGGAGGCACTGTAATTTGTAATATGGGGCCTGCTGGGGTAAGAGTCAATGCTAGCCAGAAGATCTCGCTGTAGTGTGGCATTTGTCAACACCTCAATGTCATTTTCCATCAAAACTGCAATGTTGAGGACCTAAAAAAATAGAGAGATCCATGTGGCAGACCCCCCCAAAAATGGAAGGCACTTGACATCGTGAGGGGGCTGGCAGCCATATAAACCTCACCCCCTGGAGAGGGACATCCTGGCCACCTGTAACCGGACCACTATTGCACGGGTCAGTGTGCATGACACGACACTTGGGACAAAAGTAGTGATTGTGCAAGTAATCTAAATAGAGGTTGAGTGAAAAATGTTCTTACGAGTCGAAGATTTTTTTAACAATAGAAAAGACTTTTTAAGAATTTTGTTTACTTGTATATCCATTGATAGATGATTATCTATCTCTGCCTCTAATATTGGTAGATTATCTAATTAGTTATCTATATGAAACTGAATACTACTTATCAATGCAATACTTCAAGTAACAGTCCCTCTCTCTCAAAACTATTAGTATACACAATTCTTTATTGTAACTTACTTTGCCTAAAACGATTACAGATGACACAAAATACAGCAGCTCGTATTATCTGTAGGGCTGATCTGTACATTAGATTTACAATAATAAACTATTGTTTGTCTTACATCGATCTGCTTTGTCATTTTTCCACCTTGGAGTTTGCAGATGGTCTGCCCTTTTGTTTTCTTGGAGCTTCAAAATATGACAGGATCACTCCATTGTTACATCAATTGCACTGGCTTCCAATAGAAGCAAGGAGAAAATTCAAAGTTCTGACATTGACACACAGAAAGCTTTTTATTTATCTAGTAAAAGACATAAGCATCGCCATGCTGGGACAGACCAAGGGCCCATCAAGCCCAGCACCCTGTCTCCGACAGCGGCCAAAAGAACAAGCATTTCGTCCCGCCCATCCCAGAAATAGTGGATTATTCCTACGTCCATTCAATAACATTGTATGTCCTTTTCCTCCAGGAAGCCGTCCAACCTTTTTTTAAACTCCGCTAAGCCAACCGCCCCAACCACCTTCTCCGGCAACGATTTCCAGAGTCTAACCACACGTTGAGTGAAGAAAAACTTCCTCCGATTCGTTTTAAATTTATTACACTGCAGCTTCATCTCATGCCCCCTTGTCCTAGTATTTTTGGAAAGCGTAGACAGACGCTCCACATCAACCCATTCCATTCCCCTTAGTGACCAATAATGCTTTGGAGTACACCTGACAATGGATTGCTAAGTAGTCTGCAAAAGCTGTTATATATCATGTAAATACAGTGGGGGAAATAAGTATTTGATCCCTTGCTGATTTTGTAAGTTTGCCCACTGACAAAGACATGAGCAGCCCATAATTGAAGGGTAGGTTATTGGTAACAGTGAGAGATAGCACATCACAAATTAAATCCGGAAAATCACATTGTGGAAAGTATATGAATTTATTTGCATTCTGCAGAGGGAAATAAGTATTTGATCCCCCACCAACCAGTAAGAGATCTGGCCCCTACAGACCAGGTAGATGCTCCAAATCAACTCGTTACCTGCATGACAGACAGCTGTCGGCAATGGTCACCTGTATGAAAGACACCTGTCCACAGACTCAGTGAATCAGTCAGACTCTAACCTCTACAAAATGGCCAAGAGCAAGGAGCTGTCTAAGGATGTCAGGGACAAGATCATACACCTGCACAAGGCTGGAATGGGCTACAAAACCATCAGTAAGACGCTGGGCGAGAAGGAGACAACTGTTGGTGCCATAGTAAGAAAATGGAAGAAGTACAAAATGACTGTCAATCGACAAAGATCTGGGGCTCCACGCAAAATCTCACCTCGTGGGGTATCCTTGATCATGAGGAAGGTTAGAAATCAGCCTACAACTACAAGGGGGGAACTTGTCAATGATCTCAAGGCAGCTGGGACCACTGTCACCACGAAAACCATTGGTAACACATTACGACATAACGGATTGCAATCCTGCAGTGCCCGCAAGGTCCCCCTGCTCCGGAAGGCACATGTGACGGCCCGTCTGAAGTTTGCCAGTGAACACCTGGATGATGCCGAGAGTGATTGGGAGAAGGTGCTGTGGTCAGATGAGACAAAAATTGAGCTCTTTGGCATGAACTCAACTCGCCGTGTTTGGAGGAAGAGAAATGCTGCCTATGACCCAAAGAACACCGTCCCCACTGTCAAGCATGGAGGTGGAAATGTTATGTTTTGGGGGTGTTTCTCTGCTAAGGGCACAGGACTACTTCACCGCATCAATGGGAGAATGGATGGGGCCATGTACCGTACAATTCTGAGTGACAACCTCCTTCCCTCCGCCAGGGCCTTAAAAATGGGTCGTGGCTGGGTCTTCCAGCACGACAATGACCCAAAACATACAGCCAAGGCAACAAAGGAGTGGCTCAGGAAGAAGCACATTAGGGTCATGGAGTGGCCTAGCCAGTCACCAGACCTTAATCCCATTGAAAACTTATGGAGGGAGCTGAAGCTGCGAGTTGCCAAGCGACAGCCCAGAACTCTTAATGATTTAGAGATGATCTGCAAAGAGGAGTGGACCAAAATTCCTCCTGACATGTGTGCAAACCTCATCATCAACTACAGAAGACGTCTGACCGCTGTGCTTGCCAACAAGGGTTTTGCCACCAAGTATTAGGTCTTGTTTGCCAGAGGGATTAAATACTTATTTCCCTCTGCAGAATGCAAATAAATTCATATACTTTCCACAATGTGATTTTCCGGATTTAATTTGTGATGTGCTATCTCTCACTGTTACCAATAACCTACCCTTCAATTATGGGCTGCTCATGTCTTTGTCAGTGGGCAAACTTACAAAATCAGCAAGGGATCAAATACTTATTTCCCCCACTGTATATAAATTTTTAAGCTCAATTATTTCAATACTGCTAGGATGTGTGAAAGGATGAATGAGGGATGGACGCCTATGAATGTGGAATGTGGAGGCATAGTTTGGAGAAATGATCAATGTGAATCAAAGCCAGTAATTACTGTAATTACTGTAATTAAATAAGCTGGAATTTCTTTTTCATAAACATTTTGTACTGAGAATTCTAAGAATCTCCAAGCACACCTTGATATCTTTAGCTGTATACATTTATACCCTAGGAGCTCCAGCACGAAGCTCTCTATGGCATAATGCAAGTATTAAGAATAGCCATACTGGGTCAGACCCATGGTCCATCCAGCCCAGTATCCTGCTTCCAACACAAGTACCTGGCAGAAACCCAAATTGTAGCAACATTCCAACATTCCATGCTACCAATCCTGGGACAAGCAGTGGCTTCCCCATGTCTGTCTCAATAGCAGAGTATGGTCTTTCCGTCCAGGAACTTGTCCAAACGTTTTTTAAACCCAGATACGCTAACTGCTGTTACCACATCCTCTGGCAAAGAATTCCAGAGCTGAACTATTCTTTGAGTGAAAAATATTTCCTCCTATTTGTTTTAAAAGTATGTCCATGTTAACTTCATTGAGTGTCCCTTGGTCTTTGTAGTTTTTGAAAGAGTGAAAAATTGATTCACTTTTACCCATTCTACACCTTTCACGATATTGTAGACCTCAGTCGTATCTCCGCTCATCCGTCTCTTTTCCAAGCTGAAGAGCCCTAACCTCTTTAGCCTTGCCTCATATGAGAGGAGTTCCATCCCCTTTATCATTTTGGTTGCTTTTCTTTGAACTTTTTCTAATTCCGCTATATCTTTTTAAAGATGTGGTGACCAGAACTGAATACTCAAGGTAAGGTTGCACCATGGAACGATACAGAGGAATTATAATATTCTTGGTCTTATTTTGCATCCCTTTCCTAAAAATTCCTTAGCATCCTGTTTGCTTTTTTGGCTGCTGCTGCACGCTGGGCAAAAGATTCCAGTGCATTGTCTACAATGTCTTTTTCTTGGGTGCTGACTCCCAAGATGTACTATGATACCATGATTCAGATTATTCTTCTCAATGTGCATCACTTTGCATTTGTCCACATGAAATTTCATCTGCCATCTGGATGCCCAGTCTTCCAATTTCCTAAGGTCTTCCTGAAATTCTTCATAGTCCGCACATGTTATGACAACTTTGAATAGTTTTGTGTCATCTGCAAATTTAATCACCTCACTTGTTCCGAATGCCAAATCATTTCCAAATATGTTAAATAGCTCCGGCCCCAGTACAGATCCCTGGGGCACTCCACTCTTCACCCTCCTCCACTGAGAAAAATGGCCTTTTAACCCTACCCTCTGCTTTCTCTCCAGTTTACAAATTCCTAATCCACAAAAGAACATCGCCTCAGGAATATCTCATGAGGAACTTTGTCGAAATCTTTCAAAAATCTAGATACACCACATCAACCGGCTCACCTTTACCCTCGTGTTTCTTCACGCTTTTAAATAATGAGTGAGGCAAGATTTCCCTCGCTTGAACTGAGACCACGTTCAACAGTGAGGTTTCTTCCTAGAATGGTAAAGCCAAATGAAACCCATGTGGAGGCATCACTTTAAGAACTGAAAGACCAGCCATAGCCTCCGAGATGGGGGGGGGGGCAGGGGGGACAAAATTCCCTAGGCCCGGGCCTCCAAGGGGGGCCTGGCGCCGCAGTCCCACCCGCCCTCCATCATCGACCGTCTGCACCCATCAAGCCCAGCATCCTGTTTCCAACAGTGGCCAATCCAGGTCACAAATACCTGGCAAGATCCCAAAACAGTATAATACATTTTATGCTGCTTGTCCCAGAAATAAGCAGTGGATTTTCCCCAAGTCATTTTAATAATGGTCTATGGACCCAGCTGTTTGGTTATGTCCATTTCTGGTCTGCCCACTTTCTTTCCTGATACAATGCCATAACCCCCAGGGGATCTCCAGCTTTCCCTCCAAGGTCTCACTTAGAGGGAGATTCCGTACATTGTTCCAGGATCTCGCAAATTCTTCTCCTCTTTTGTTTTTTTTCCACTTCCACCCGGGGATTTTCTGGATGAACCGTTACTTCTGAGTCAACCCCTGTGAAATCTCTCGAACCTTTATTTACCTTACCAAGTAAAGTCTTCCTAATGCAATATTTACACATCAAAACACAGACATGGCGTGCAAGAGTCAATTTACTCATCGCAGCCGCAAGTACTGTGTATTCTGTAAGATCAGACAGACTCCATTCTCTCACTTCTCACTTAAAAGATAGCACTTTTCTTTCAGATCCCAAGATTCATTTTTTTGGAATTTTAGCCTTCAAACTGGTTTTACACAGTATTAAAATATCCAGCCTTACTGAGATATTCATTATCAAAATTATATTAAATTCACCCATATTCCTTTGTGCGGAGGAAGGGGGCTGATTTATACTTTAGAGACATCGCTTTTTATGTGTTCTGTCCAGAAAGTGACATACGTGGAGAGACATTTTCGATATGTCTGTCTAACTTTGGACGTTTTGCAAACAAATGTCCAATATCTGAATAGCAAAGAAGGTCATTATCAAAAAAGAAAAATGTCTATCTTTTGTTTTCGAAAATAGAAGGTTTTGTGATTTGGACAAATAGGTGGGAAAATGTGGGATACAAATGCAACAAATAAATAAATAATTTTTTTGGTCCATTTTCGGGAAAAAAAAATGTCCAAGTGTAAAATGCACAAAATCAAGCCATTGGGATGTAAGAGGAGCCAGCATTTTTAGTAGACTGATCCCCCTGAAATCCCAGGAAAGCAATAAGGCACCCTAGGGGGCACTGCGGTGGACTTCATAAAATGCTCCCAGGTACACATCTCACCATTGCTCCCTTACCTTGTCTGCTGAGCAGACTTATACGGTCTGTGCCAGAGCCGTTGGTGGAAGGCGGGACTGGTGGTTGGGAGGAGGGGGTAGTGATGGGCAGACTTATTCGGTCTGTGCCAGAGTTAATTGATGGGAGGTGGGGCTTGTGGTTGGGAAGCGGGGATAGTGCGGGGCAGACTTATACGGTCTGTGCCCTGAAGAGGACAGGTACAAATAAAATGTAGCATATAAGAGTTTATCTTGTTGGGCAGACTGGATGGACCATACAGGTCTTTTTCTGCTGTCATCTACTATGTTACTATGTTAAAACCCACTACCCCCAACTGTATACCACTACCATAGCCCTTACGGGTGAAGGGGGCACCTATATGTGGGTACAGTGGGTTTCTGGTGAGTTTTGGAGAGCTCACAGTTTCCTCCATAAGTGTAACAGGTAGGGGGAGGTAGAAGCCTGGGTCCACCTGTCTGCAGTGTCGTGCACCCACCACTAGACTACTCCAGGGACCTGCATCCTGTTCTAATGGACCTGAGTATAACATCTGAGGCTGGCAAGTAATGTTTTTCATCACATTTTTGGGAGGTGGCAGGAAGTTAGTGACCACTGGGGGAATAAGGGGAGGTCATCCCTGATTCCCTCCAGTGGTCATCTGGTTATTTAGGGCACCGTTTTGTGCCTTATTCGTTATAAAAACAGGTCTAGTTGAAAACGTTTTAGTTTTTAGTCCTGGACATTTTTCTTTTTTTCCGTTATGGCTGAAAAACGTCTAAGTCTCAGGAACGTCCTGGACACGCCCCTGATACGCCCCCTTGAGAATGGGATGCACTTCTGACGGACTTCAAAGAAGAAAATCTAAAAATTGGTTTCGAAAATACTGATTAGGATGTTTTTGTGAAAAAAAATGTCCAAATGCTGCTTTATGATACTTTTTAGACGTTTTTCTGTTTTGAAGATGAGCCCAATAGTAACACAGTAAACATCGGCAGATAAAGACCTGGCATGGTCCATCCAGTTTGCCCAAAAACTGTATTCCCCACTCATGATTCCTACAGCAGTCCTGCCAGTTGGCTTCAACTGCTACAGATTTACCCTCACTACATGAATAGACCAGAAGCGTAGTGAGGTTTTGCCATCCGGGGGAGCAGACCGATTGTAAAACAGGCGCCAGTGCTTGGCTGAAGGGCCAATCCGCATAGGCGCCATTTCATTCAAAATCCATTTGGGGGAGCGACTGCTTCCCTTGCACCCCACCTGGCTACGCCTCTGGAATAGACATGTCATCCTACATTTAAGGATGAAGAGCTTCAATTTTAGTCAGTAGTACAATCTTTATTATAGGGTAAAAACCCCAATAATGCCCGACACAGGCTGTGTTTCGCCCAAAAGGGCTGCGTCAGGGGCTTAAATGGCCAAAGCAGAAGGGCACAATAGAAGGCAAAAAAAAACAACATAATGGCTTCGTCAGAGGTAGAATCACACTCCAGAAAATGACAGCGTGTAACCACACGCCTCAATATCCCCCCCAAAACTGTTGTGTTGACGCTTGCCAGTTCTGCCATGTTTTTGCAATTTTGCATTTTTGAACACGATCATGAGTTGTTTTTTCACATTACGTTCCTTCATGGTTTCTATGTAATACTTGGGGTTGGCTTTTTGGAACCAATTGTTTTTCTCCGGTATAGGGAGTTTTTTTGTTTTTTTACATTGGTCCCTTTTTACCCCCATTAGCAACAATACAAACTGATAATGATAACCTACTCCATGATCAGTTGAGTGAGTATCACTGTGTGATGCTATTATTATTCTTAATGAATTTCCTCACTGGGAGTTTTTGAGGTTTCATTTTTGATTAAGATTTTTGATTGGTCTTCTTGGAAACCTTGAAGGTCTGTTTGTGTGTTTATTCAAACTGATGGTTTTTGTTATTTTGATATTTTTCAGTTGGTTTCCTATTTTGTCTCTTTGTATGCTTATAAAATAACACCAAAATACTGTTAGCACCTACTTACCCCTCTTAAACCAGGCAACCTCATAAGGGTTTATTTTAGTTACATTTGTATCCCGCGCTTTCCCACTCATGGCAGACTCAATGCGGCATACATGGGGCAATGGAGGGTTAAGTGACTTGCCCAGAGTCACAAGGAGCTTCCTGTGCCTGAAGTGGGAATCAAACTCAGTTCCTCAGTTCCCCAGGACCAAAGTCCACCACCCTAACCACTAGGCCACTCTTCCACTGTTGCTACTATTTGAGATTCTACATGGAATGTTGCTATTCCACTAGCAACATTCCATGTAGAAGTTGGCCCTTGCAGATCACCAATGTGGCCACACAGGCTTCTGCTTCTGCGAGTCTGACGTCCTGCACGTACGTGCAGGACGTCAGACTCACAGAAACAGAAGCCTGCGCAGCCTTCTACATGGAATGTTGCTAGTGGAATAGCAACATTCCATAGTAGTAACATTCCATGTAGAATCTCCAATAGTATCTATTTTATTTTTGTTACATTTGTACCCCGCGCTTTCCCACTCATGGCAGACTCAATGCGGCTTACATGGGGCAATGGAGGGTTATGTGACTTGCCCAAAGTCACAAGGAGCTGCCTGTGCCTGAAGTGGGAATCAAACTCAGTTCCTCAGGTCCAAAGTCCACCACCCTAACCACTAGGCCACTCCTCCAACTCAAGAGTGACGTCAAGAAGTACTTTTTGATGGAGAACGTGGTAGATGCCTGGAATGCCCTCCTGTGGGAGATGGTGGAGACGAAAACATAACGTAATTCAAACATACGTGGGTAAAACAAAGGATTCCTATATGGAAAGAGAATGGAACCAAAACAGATTTAGTGGTGCCTTGATGGGAACTCCAGTAGTTGGGGAATAATGTCAAACTTCTATGGTCTGTGCCCCAAAAATAGCAAGCCAGAGGGATCAAAGAACAACACAGGAGTGGAAGAGCATCAAAGTCCAAAAATGACCAGTTCTGAAACCACGGAAATAACAGCACCAAACAAAAGTTTATTGGGACCCTACACGGGCCGTGTTTCGGCTAAACAGCCTTCATCAGGGGGTCTAAAAACATAAAATCAATTAATTTAAAACATCAAACATAAAACACAAAAATGAAAACTTTTCTATTTTAGTTATACTACATAAATAAATTGCAAGACATGACAGATAAAAAAGTCTAAAAAGTTTAGAAATGCACATTGTTTATAACAAAATAATATCATAAAAATAAAAAAATCAATAACAGAACAATGATATGTTGCATAGGACATATATTGTAATATTTTGTAAAAAGAGCAATGAAATGTACACATACATATAGATATATATATATAAATCCGTACAATCATACACATACCCATATACATCTGTACATGCATATTTCCAATATTATGTATTTCACCATCATGTACCCAAAACTTGCTGTAAAACCAAATGTACATTCTTTTCTATTTCCAGTATCCATGATGAATTGTAAGCCACATTGAGCCTGCAAAAAGGTGGGATAATGTGGGATACAAATGTAATAATAATAATAATAATAATAATAATAAGCAAACATTTATAAAAACTGCAATAACGCAACCCATAGCTGTATTGTGATTATACAGAAAGATGAATAACAAATTAAAGAAATAAATAACCTTATGTATAGGTATATATATCTTATTTAAAAATCTCAGATGAACACCTTAGATATTTGAAAATGGCGATATAAGTTTACATACCAACAGCTTGACATATACAGATTGGCTTCTCGATCTCTCAAGTTGAACAAAATATAGACTGGGAAAAATGTAAGCAGATTATATAGACTTCATCAACCATAAAAATAAAAATGGTTAAAGAACGAAGTTAATGAAAAGAAAAAGAGAGAAAAAACAAAATAAAACAAAAAATTAAAAAAATAAAAATTGAAAAGTAATAAAATAGTAAAAATAAGACACATATATATAGAGTAATTGGACCCCCCCCCCTTTTTTTCGATTCCAAAAATAGCAAGGACAGATCAAGATCAAGTATGCATATGTTATATCGTATCATCTCATATGCTATGAGTTTATCTTGTTGGGTAGACCGGATGGACTGTGCAGGTCTTTATCTGCTGTCATCTACTATGTTACTCTCTTACTATGTATTTGAAGAGAAAGAGAAGAGATTCACCCCGAGTATGGAGTGGCCCCCTCTTCTGAAGAGGTTAGCCAAGTCCAAAGAGTGCTTAAGTCCAATGTTTGGAAAAGAAGTTTGTGGCAGCACACAGATTTTAATTTCAAGAATGATTTTTGTACTACTGTTCTGAACCCGTATTTAACGCATATTGTATGTATATAAATAGCTACTCGTTAGCGTGAATACATGGCATCGAGAGTAAAGTATAGTTTAAGTTACATCCAATAGCAGCCCATGCACAATTAACAGCCACATAATGTGAGGTGCAATTCAAAAACACAATGACAAGACAATTACAAGAAAGACGTCACCAGAAAATTCATCAGCTATGGATAAAAAACCACAGGGATAATGATGGCAGTGAAATTAACATTATTCTGGTTTTAGACAATAGCAGGAATTCATTCTGGACTTAAATGGTTCATGAAAATTTAGCATATTTTGCTCTGACTCTTCTTCCATCATTCCGCATCCACTTTCTGCTTACACACACATACACGCTGCCTTTCCTCCACCTCCCCAGAATAAAAATCTCTCTGTCCAATAGCACCTTTTTTTCATTGACTCTATTTAAGGAGCAACATAAAATCATTCACAAAAGCAGTGAGTCACAACCAGTAGCTCTACAACCCTCTCTTCTCAGATTCCTGTCCTAGCCAGACCAGAAATATGTTCTAATAGCAGGCATATAAAAGAACTCTAAGACCCCCAAAAAATTCAAAATAATACTAAGGGACCCTTTTAGTAAAGGGCTGGCACGAGGCAACAGGGCTGCCAAGGGGGGGGGGGGGGGACAGGAGGGACAAAATTCCCTGGGCCCGGGCCTCCAAGGGGGGCCCGGCGCCGCAGTCCCCGGTCTCACCCGCCCGCCCTCGGCTCCGTCGACTGTCCGCCACTGGGCCGGGCCCCCTGCATTCAAATCACAGCGCCTCACCTCCGTGTGAAAGCGCAGCAGCGGCAGATCGCCTCCCTTCGGGCCTTCCCTCCCTGTGTCCCGCCCTCACGGAAGTTACATCAGACGAGGCTGGGACACAGGGAGGGAAGGCCTGAAGGGAGGTGATCTGCCGCTGCTGCGCTTTCACATGGAGGTGAGGCGCTGTGATTTGAATGCAGGGGGCCCGGCCCGGTGGTGGATGGAGGGGGGCTGTCGATGGGGATGGGGTGGGCGGGAGGAGACTGGGGACTGCGGCATGGCGGCCTCGGAGGGGGGGGCGGGGCCCCGGGGGTGGCCTTGCCCTGGGCCCTGCCCAGTTTCTCAGAGGCACTGCGAGGCAACAGGCTTGCTGTGCGCCAATCTGGAAATATCGCCGGCCCAATTCGAGCGCCAGCAGTAGCTCCTCCAGCACACACCATTTCCAACACTAGTGGATTTTCCTGTAAATTAATACCACTGGGGGTTACTCAGCGATAATCGGGCAGCACCAGCACTGCCTGGTTGCCGCCAGGTTCGCCTGGGAACCCTTACCGCCACCTCCCTCCATAATTGCCATGTGTTAAGTGCATGGCCTTTCCTTTTTTTGGGCTTTTTATCTGCTGCAGTAAAGGGGACCCTGGTGCACGGATAAAACGGCCACCACCACTAGCGCAGGTCCCCTTTTACCGCAGTGTTGTAAAAGGACCCCTAAGAGTGCGCAGTGGGACGCACACAATACTGGAACATGTAGCATCATCACATCAGACCACGTGTGCAGCGGCGTACCAAGGGCGGGGCGGTGGGGGCGGTCCGCCCAGGGTTCACACCGCTGGAGGGGTGCAGAGAGCAGCCGCGCGCCTGTCGGCTCTGCTGGTTCCCTGCTCCCTCTGCCCCGTAACAGGTTACTTCCTGTTCCAGGGCAGAGGGAGCAGGGAGCCAGCGGAGCCGAAAGCCATGCAGCTGCTCCCAGCAGCCAAGAATGCACCTGGGGGGGGGGGGTTGTCGTGCTGCACCTGGGGGGGGGGGGGTTGTCGTGCTGCACCTGGGGGGGGGGTGCGCATTGGCGATCCACCCCGGGTGGCAGCCGACCTAGGATCGTCACTGCGCATGAGCCCTTATCGCCTACAAAATAAGTGTCGGTATGGCCTCACACAGTAACAACCACGTGCTAGTGGGGAAATTAGCAGGTGGCCATTATTGAAAAAACAGAAAAATCTGCCTTTTACCAGCAACGCTAAATTGGCTTCAGCGTATGGAAAAGACCCCTCGTAGACCCGGGCCCGGGGAATTTTGCTCCCCTTTTCCCCCCTCTCGGCGGCCCTGTTTACCAAGCTGCGGGTAAAAGGGCCCTGCGCAAGTGGTGGGGGCCATTTTTCCCGCATGCCGGGGCCCTTTCTACTGCAGTGGGTAAAAAAGCCCCCAGCACACATGGCCATGCCGTAAGAGAGCTCTTACCGCATGGTCGTGTGGCAAGGAGCCCTTACTGCCACCCACTGAGGTGGCTATAAGGGCTCCCATGCTAAGCTGGCAGTAACCGGGCAGCGCACAGCGATGCCCGATTACTACCGGGTTATTGCCACACAAGCCATTTCCAGGGATTTTCTTTTTCCCTGGAAATGGCATGCGCTTGGGGCGGGACCACCACAGATGGCTGCTTTGGGCTGGTGGTAGTCCCGGAAGAATGAACGGTAAGCCTGCATTGGGCCTACTGCCGCTCTGTAAAAGAGTCCCTAAGTGATTTGCTCAGGGTCACAAGGAGCAATAGTGAAAATTTAAACCCAGGTCACTAGGATCAAAGCCCCACTGCATTAACCATTAGGTTACTCCTCCCAGGGCCACCGAGAGACTGGGCCGGGCTTGGGGCAAGGCCGGCCCCAGGCCCCCCCGCTGCCCCCCCCCCCGAGGTCGCTGCTGCCACTCCCCCTCCACCCACCCCCCTCTGTCCGCCATCGTGCCGGGCCCCCTGCATTGAAATCACAGCGCTTCTCACCGTGTGAAAACGCTGCAGGCAGCGGGGCAGCAGATCGCCTCCCTTTCGGCCCTCCTCCTTCCTTTTGTCCTGCCCTCACAGAAGTTACGTCAGACGAGGGCGGGACACAGGGAGGGAAGGAGGCCCGAAGGGAGGCAATCTGCTGCCCTGCTGCCTGCAGCACTTTCACACGGAGATGAGAGGCGCTGTGATTTCAATGCAGGGGGCCCGGCCCAGTGGCAGACGGTCGACGACGGAGGGCAGGTGGGACTGTGGCGCCTGGGCCCGGGGAATTTTGTCCCCCCTGCCCCTCCCTCTCAGCGATTATGACTCCTCCACTCTTCTGGTTTATACCTACAAAGACATTTATCTGGAACGTAGGGTCTCACATCTGAAGCTTCACATTCAGAAGTCACTCTGGTGCCTGGGCATTAAAATCTAAGCTGTCACACACCTTTTCACTATGGTGTGAATTCGGAATCCCACCAATTTATGAGCATACCTTGCAGTATAACCAGAAGCAGAGCCCAAAATACTGAGCTGAGATACTTTGGCATTCAATCACGAGCAACATGCAAAATTAAAATAAACAACGAGCCTGTTTAATGTAGCAAGACATTTTCATTAGCGAGCTATCTGAAGCTGAACTGTTTGTGTGTTGAGCATTGGGGAAGGAAAAGGGGAGGAAGAAGGTGCATTCGGAAGAAACCGTTTAAAGCAGCTTTCCATATTAGGCAGAGAGCCTCGACATCTGTGAATTTTCAACTCTCCATAGCAACGTTGTACACTGAACCGCACTCCTGTTTCCTGTAAATATATATAACTACTTATTTATTTATCACCTCTCAAGGCCACTTTCATCTCTAAGAAAAAAAGAAATAGTTGTCCACAAATCGTAACTGAAAAACCTCATAATGAATCTGTGCTCGGGATCAGCACTGTGTATAATCACAAAAATAGCAAACCAAAGCACATACGGAAATAGGAATGCCCTCCCGCGGGAGGTGGTGGAAACGAAAATGGTAAGGGAATTCAAACATGCGTGGGATAAACATAAAGGAATCCTGTTCAGAAGGAATGGATCCTCAGGAGCTTAGCCGAGATTGGGTGGCAGAGCCAGCCGGTGGTGGGAGGCGAGGATAGTGCTGGGCAGACTTATACGGTCTGTGCCAGAGCCGGTGGTGGGAGGCGGGGCTGGTGGTTGGGAGGCGGGGATAGTGCTGGGCAGACTTATACGGTCTGTGCCAGAGCCGGTGGTGGGAGGCGGGGGCTGGTGGTTGGGAGGTGAGGATAGTGCTGGGCAGACTTATACGGTCTGTGCCAGAGCCAGTGGTGGGAGGCGGGGCTGGTGGTTGGGAGGCGGGGATAGTGCTGGGTAGACTTATACGGTCTGTGCCAGAGCCGGTGGTGGGAGGCGGGACTGGTGGTTGGGAGGTGGGGATAGTGCTGGGCAGACTTATACGGTCTGTGCCAGACCCAGTGGTGGGAGGCGGGGCTGGTGGTTGGGAGGCGGGGATAGTGCTGGGTAGACTTATACGGTCTGTGCCAGAGCCGGTGGTGGGAGACAGGGATAGTGCTGGGCAGACTTATACGGTCTGTGCCAGAGCCAGTGGTGGGAGGCGGGGCTGGTGGTTGGGAGGCGGGGATAGTGCTGGGTACACTTATACGGTCTGTGCCAGAGCCGGTGGTGGGAGGCGGGACTGGTGATTTGGAGGCGGAGATGGTGCTGGGCAGACTTATACGGTCTGTGCCAGAGCCAGTGGTGGGAGGCGGGACTGGTGGTTTGGAGGCGGAGATGGTGCTGGGCAGACTTATACGGTCTGTGCCCTGAAAAGGACAGGTACAAATCAAGGTAAGGTATACACAAAAAGTAGCACATGTGAGTTTATCTTGTTGGGCAGACTGGATGGACCGTGCAGGTCTTTTTCTGCCGTCATCTACTATGTTACTATGCTGGCCACTAATAATTATTGCTTGATATTCAGTGGCAATTTTCTGGATAGCAGCGGGAGATATGATAGAGGATTATAAAATACTGAGTGGAGTAGAACGGGTAGATGTGAATCGCTTGTTCACTCTTTCCAAAAATACTAGGACCAGGGGGCATGCAAAGAAGCTACTGAGTAGTAAATTTAAAACAAACCAAAGAAAATATTTCTTCACTCAACGAGAAATTAAACTCTGGGATTTGTTGCCAAAGAACGTGGTGAAAGCAGTTAGCTTAGCAGGGTTTAACAAAGGTTTGGTTAATTTCCTAAAAGAAAAGTCCATAAGCCATTATTAAGATGGACTTGGGAAAATCCACTGCATATTCTAGGCTAAGCAGCATAAAATCTGTTTTGCTATTCTGGGATATTGTCAGGCACTTTTGACTTTGATTGGCCTCTGTTGGAATCAGGAAAGTAGGCCTGATGGACCTTCGGTCTGTCCCAGTATGGCAACACTTATGTTCTTAGAAACAGTAAAATTCAGCAAAAGAGCTGTCTGATGTTATCTGGGTGATGTTGCAGAATATCACCTGTTATACCTGGATTTTCAACCCCGATACCGGGCTAGCAGCTGGCACTGAATATTCAGATGCATCCTCAAGCACCATGAAATGCTGTCAGCGGAGTCCGAGTATTGACCTGGTAGGAATTTTAAAACCTTCCAAGAGATCCCAGGCTGTCAGAGTCAAACGATGCAACGGTTCAGTTTGCTTCTGTGTTACGCTGCTGTACAGGCAAAACCAAGATATAGGGTGATGACCTGATCAATTACAGCCTACTTATTTGTAATCTTTTTTTTTTAAAGATTAACCAACTTTCGGAAATCACTGAAGACCTGCCTATTCAACAAGGCATATACTGCAACGATCCATCCTAATTACCAGACAACGAGACTCAAACCTGAATTGAATAAAATCTAACTCTCTATACCCGACTACCAAAGCCTACTCTCCCACGAATGAACTTTGCCACAATACCACTTTATCTCTTATTCCGAATATGAATTTGATTGCTTAATATGATACGTCACTTATGATCTTTAATGTAATACCACTTGCATCTCTCACTCCGGGATGGCGATCGCCATGACGGAACAATGTAAGCCACATTGAGCCTGCAAATAGGTGGGAAAATGCGGGATACAAATACAGCAAATAAATACATAAAATCTGAATAGACATAGAGAGGGCAATTTTTAAAAAGTGAGTGCTGTCAGTTGACACAGTGGGTGTTATCATGTGACACAGAAGCAACATGTGACACTTAAAGTCACAACTGCTGCACTTACATAATTTTTTTTTTTTACTTCACTAGAGAGCACTGTGAGGCACAAGAAAATAGAACTGAGATGGAACAAGAACCCATGAAGGTAGCTCAAGAGAAAAGACTCTCCCAAAGCACAAGTAAAACTCAAACCAGAAAATTATTACTGTTAGGGGATTCCATTATCAGAGGCATTGACTTTGGACAGGGGCGGACTAACCGTTCGGGCAACTGCACAGTGCCTGAGGGCCTAGAGGCTCTGCCCAGCAGTGGTGTTCCTAGGGTGGCTGACACCTGGGCCGGATCGCTGATGTGCCCCCCCCCCCCCGGGTGCAGCGAGACCCCCCACCCCCGGCGAAAGGACACCTCCCCCCCGGCGAAAGGATGGACACCTCCCCCTGGCGAAAGGACCCCCCGGGTGCAGCGTGACCCCCCACCTCCGGCGAAAGGGCACCTCCCCCCGGCAAAAGGACGGACACCTCCCCCCGGCGAAAGGACCCCCCCCCCCGGGTGCATTTTTACCTGCTGGGGGATGCTGCGCGCCTGTTGGCTTCGTTCGTTCCCTGCTCCCTCTGCCCCAGAATAGGAAGTAACCTGTTCCGGGGCAGAGGGAGCAGGGAACGAGCATTGCCGACAGACACGCGGCACCCCCCCCCCCAAGGCATGCACCTGGGGTGGACCGCACCCACTGCCCCCCCTTGGTATGCCACTGCTGCCCAGATGCCCATCGCAAACTACAGCCCTCCCCACCGCTGATGATCTAGTGGCCTCTGCAGGGGGGGTTGGGGGGGAACATATTCTTTCCTGCCTGTTGTGCTGCCACTATTCTCCCTGCCTGCACCGCCGTATTTTAAAAATGGCGGCCGAGACTCCCTGCGGAAGTCTCTCGTGACTGTCGAGACTACCGTGGGAAGTCTCGGCCGCCATTTTGAAAATACAGCGGTGCAGGCAGGCGGGGGAATAGCGGCAGTGCAGCGGACGGGAAAGAACATGCTCCCCTCCCCCATGGACCAGAGGACCACCAGGGCCCTTCAGGTAGGACCGGGGCAGCGGGGGCATCAGCTGCAGCGATTGGGGAGGCAGTAGCGGGGCAGTAGTAGGGTGTCGGGCGGCGGCTGGGTGTCACGTCTGTGGCCGTGACCACCCTCATACTCACCCTGTTTCTGGGAGTCAGTGGCTGTGCTGGCTTCTGCTTGTCTCTGTGTCTGTCTCTGTCTTAGTTTCTCTCTGGCTCTGTGTGCTGATTGCCCTACTGAATCTCACCTGTGTGGGCTTTGCCTCTTCCAAGATGGCTGCCGCCTCTTCGTCTCTGCCAGTATCCAAGATGGCTCCCGCTGTTACTTTCTATGGGATGCCTGCTCTGAGTGTCAAGCCTCTGTTTGGTTGCAAGGTGATTGCTGCACCTGTGGCTCTGGTGTTGAAGGGCTTTATTAGTGACTTGGAAACTACAGTCCTGGCCTTTGCATTGCCATTTCCTCCGCAGTGCCTTAGGTCCCGAGGTTAGTGTGCTGTTAGCACCGTTTGCTTTCCTTGTCTTTTGCTCTGTGGGTTTTCTGCCCTTCTGTGTTTATTGTTCTGTGGGCTTCCAGCCCTTCTGTGTTATTTGCTCTGTGGGTCTCCTACCCTTCTGTGGGTTTTCAGCCCTTCTGTGTTTATCGCTTGTGGGTTTCCAGCCCTTCTGTGTTTATAGCTCTGTAGGGTTTCAGCCCTTCTGTGTTTATTGTTCTGTGGGCTTCCAGCCCTTCTGTGTTTTTTGCTCTGTGGGTCTCCTACCCTTCTGTGGGTTTTCAGCCCTTCTGTGTTTATCGCTTGTGGGTTTCCAGCCCTTCTGTGTTTATGGCTCTGTAGGGTTTCAGCCCTTCTGTGTTTATTGCTCTGTGGGTCTCCTACCCTTCTGTGGGTTTTCAGCCCTTCTGTGTTTATCGCTTGTAGGGTTTCAGCCCTTCTGTGTTTATTGCTCTATGGGTTTCCTACCCTTCTGTGTCTAGCTCTGCTAGTTCTCTGTGTTTGTTTCCTGTGTATGACTTGTTAGCTTGGGCACAGCTTTGTTGTTAGCTGGTGTATAGCTTTACTAAGTCTTCTGAGTTTGCTCTGTGTCTGTTTCCAGTGCATGACTTGTTAGCTTGGGCACAGCTTTGTTGTTAGCTGGGGTATAGCTTTACTAAGTCTCCTGAGTTTGCTCTGTGTATGTTTCCAGTGCATGACTTGTTAGCTTGGGCACAGCTTTGTTGTTAGCTGATGTATAGCTTTTCTAAGTCTCCTGAGTTTGCTCTGTGTATGTTCCTGTGTATGACTGGTTGCCTGGGTATAGCGTTCCTATTAGCCTGGGTACAGTCTACTAGTCATTGTGTTGATTCCTGCTGACTGCCAGAACCCGGACAGTTCCTGCTTGTCTGCCTTGCCTTCTCCTAGGTGCCGGGGGGCACTCCTGGATCTTCATTCCTGCTGTTCCTGTAAGTCCTACCGGCTGCCAGAACCTGAGGGCTCAACCCGAGGGGGAAGGCAGTCAAGTGTAGGTGAAGCCTAGGTCCAGGGTGTTCCAGTTCCGCTCCAGTGTGTTCCAGTCCAGCGGGTTTCACTCCTGTATGTTCCTGTCCAGTGGGGCCACTCCAGTGTGTCCAGTCCAGCGGGCCCCACTCCAGTGCGCACCTGTCCGGTGCGTTCCAGTTCCGAGTGTTCCAGTGTAGAACTCCAGTCCGGAGTTCCGGTCCAGTCTTGTCTTATCTCTACCTTGTAGGTGATCTTGCCTGCCACTGCCGCTCCACGGTAGTGGTCCAAGGACTCACGAAACCAGTGCTCCCGGGGAAGAAGCCTGACAGTGTGCCAAGGTCCTCGTGCACGTGACAGAATGCAAAGGCCATGAGTCCGGCAAGATCATCCGCCCAGCGGGGACTACCGTCCATGTCCGAGTTCCTCACGAACCATCCGGAGGTAGTCCTAAATTTGTGGTCCGATCCCTATATCAACCCAATTTTTTCTGTGAATCGTTTTTTGACCCTCCGCGACTACCGGAAGAAACTTTTGTCTGATCCAACCCTGAGAGATACTTTGGAAGCGGCAGCTGAGCGAAAGCGTCTCCAGAGGTGTAGGGTCCGCCATAGCCCAGTTTCGGATATTGATCCGTTGACTCAGCTTTATGAATACCGCTACAGACTCCTCGAGGAGCCAGCCCTGCGGGATACTCCAGAAGCAGAGGCTGAACAAATACGCTGTGGAAGGCCCAGGCTCGGGGCTTCCCAGCGGGTGGTACAGAACAATCGGGGTGCCTCTCGCAGTTCAGCTCCTGTCCGGGATGTCAAGTCCAGCCAAGCTCCTAAGCCGGTCCGAGGGGTACTTCCTACCAAGCCCCTGACCCCAGTTCAAGTAGCGCGGCCGCTTAAGAGCCTGAGTCCAGTCCAGGGGATGCTTCATACTGAACCTCCAATTCAAGTCCAAGTAACGATGCCACTTAAGGCTCCGAGGCCAGTCCGAGGGAGGCTCTCGATGGAGCCTCAGATTCCTATGCAAGTGGCGCTCCAGGTCGAGCCTCCAGTCCTCGTTCAAGTGGCACGCCCTTTGAAGTCTCCGAGTCCAGTCCGAGGGAAGCCTTCGATGGAGCCTCAGATTCCTGTGCAAGTGGCGCTTCGGGTCCAGTCTCCGGTTCTTGTTCAAGTGACCCGTCCAGTCAAGCCACTGAGTCCAGTTCGAGGGGGGCTTCTAACCAAGCCTCCGATGCCAGTCCACAGGGTGGTTCAGGTGGCACCTCCGCTTCCAGTCCAGAGGGCACCTCCTATCAAGCTCCTAAGGCCAGTTCGAGTGGTGCTTCAGACCGAGCCTCAGTTAAAGTCCAGTTCGCGGGGCGCTCCCAGCCAAGCTCCTGAGTCCAGTTTGAGGGGCCCTGCCAGTCAAGCTTCTGATTCCAGTCCGGGTTCCAGTCCCGGTTCAACTCCTGTTCAGAATTCCTGTTCTAGTCAAGACTCTGATTCCAGTCCGGGTCCCAGTCCCGGTTCAACTTCTGTTCCAAGTTCCAGTTCCAGCCAAGATGCTGAGTCTGGATCGAGTTGTAGTTCCAGTCAAGATGCTGAATCTGCACCGAGTGCAGAGGTCAGCCAAGATATTGAGTCTGCTCTTGAGGATGAGATGACGTTCCAAGAGGACTATGAGAGACCTTGTTTTGATTCAGCCTGGGAGAAGACCTCCGAAGAAATAGCTGAGAGAAGGTGTGTTCAACGGCTTGGGGCCCGGAGAAACCCATTTTCTGCATTTCAGCCTGCTAGCATGCTCTGGGGATACCAGGGCCGTCTCCTCTTGAACCCTGCTCGGCAGACGCCGCCTGAAGCTAATGTTAGAGAGACGTCCCAGTCCGGCCAGAGGGGTGCGTCCAGCCCTGCAGCTGAATCTCTTCCAAGTTCCAGTTCCCGCCAGGATGCTGAGTCTGTTCCAAGTTCCAGTTGCAGCCAAGATGCTGACCCTGCTCCGAGCTCCAGTTCCAGCCAAGATGCTGAGCCAGTTCCAAGTTCCAGTTCCAGCCAAGATGCTGACCCTGCTCCGAGCTCCAGTTCCAGCCAAGATGCTGAGTCCGTTCCAAGTTCCACTTCCAGCCAAGATGCTGACCCTGCTCCGAGCTCCAGTTCCAGCCAAGATGCTGAGTCTGTTCCAAGTTCCAGTTCCAGCCAAGATGCTGACCCTGCTCCGAGCTCCAGTTCCAGCCAAGATGCTGAGCCAGTTCCAAGTTCCAGTTCCGGCCAAGATGCTGACCCTGCTCCGAGCTCCAGTTCCAGCCAAGATGCTGACCCTGCTCCGAGCTCCAGTTCCAGCCAAGATGCTGAGTCCGTTCCTAGTTCCACTTCCAGCCAAGATGCTGAGCCTGCTCTGAGTTCCAGTTCCAGTCAAGCTTCTGACGCCCGCCTGGGTCCCAGGCCCGGTTTGCTTTTTGACTCTAGTCCGGGTCCCAGTCCCGGTTTGCTTCCTGAGTTCAGTCTGGGTTCCCTCGGAGAAGGGTGCCTTTTGAATTGTGTTCCTCTTGATGCATCCATGTTCCTGAGGTTGCCCCGTGGTGACTTGAAGGAGCTTCCTGGTCACAAGTTCTACTTTTGTCTGCCAGTTTTGAACTTCTTTGTGACTTCCAGTCCAGTGATCCATGTCTGGGGGTTGAAACCGATCAGAAGGTTTCACCACAGTTACCCCTGGACACCTGACCTCCTCAGGGAGACCGAGAGGGGGGTCTTGAGGAGGGGGTACTGTCACGTCTGTGGCCGTGACCACCCTCATACTCACCCTGTTTCTGGGAGTCAGTGGCTGTGCTGGCTTCTGCTTGTCTCTGTGTCTGTCTCTGTCTTAGTTTCTCTCTGGCTCTGTGTGCTGATTGCCCTACTGAATCTCACCTGTGTGGGCTTTGCCTCTTCCAAGATGGCTGCCGCCTCTTCGTCTCTGCCAGTATCCAAGATGGCTCCCGCTGTTACTTTCTATGGGATGCCTGCTCTGAGTGTCAAGCCTCTGTTTGGTTGCAAGGTGATTGCTGCACCTGTGGCTCTGGTGTTGAAGGGCTTTATTAGTGACTTGGAAACTACAGTCCTGGCCTTTGCATTGCCATTTCCTCCGCAGTGCCTTAGGTCCCGAGGTTAGTGTGCTGTTAGCACCGTTTGCTTTCCTTGTCTTTTGCTCTGTGGGTTTTCTGCCCTTCTGTGTTTATTGTTCTGTGGGCTTCCAGCCCTTCTGTGTTATTTGCTCTGTGGGTCTCCTACCCTTCTGTGGGTTTTCAGCCCTTCTGTGTTTATCGCTTGTGGGTTTCCAGCCCTTCTGTGTTTATAGCTCTGTAGGGTTTCAGCCCTTCTGTGTTTATTGTTCTGTGGGCTTCCAGCCCTTCTGTGTTATTTGCTCTGTGGGTCTCCTACCCTTCTGTGGGTTTTCAGCCCTTCTGTGTTTATCGCTTGTGGGTTTCCAGCCCTTCTGTGTTTATGGCTCTGTAGGGTTTCAGCCCTTCTGTGTTTATTGCTCTGTGGGTCTCCTACCCTTCTGTGGGTTTTCAGCCCTTCTGTGTTTATCGCTTGTAGGGTTTCAGCCCTTCTGTGTTTATTGCTCTATGGGTTTCCTACCCTTCTGTGTCTAGCTCTGCTAGTTCTCTGTGTTTGTTTCCTGTGTATGACTTGTTAGCTTGGGCACAGCTTTGTTGTTAGCTGGTGTATAGCTTTACTAAGTCTTCTGAGTTTGCTCTGTGTCTGTTTCCAGTGCATGACTTGTTAGCTTGGGCACAGCTTTGTTGTTAGCTGGGGTATAGCTTTACTAAGTCTCCTGAGTTTGCTCTGTGTATGTTTCCAGTGCATGACTTGTTAGCTTGGGCACAGCTTTGTTGTTAGCTGATGTATAGCTTTTCTAAGTCTCCTGAGTTTGCTCTGTGTATGTTCCTGTGTATGACTGGTTGCCTGGGTATAGCGTTCCTATTAGCCTGGGTACAGTCTACTAGTCATTGTGTTGATTCCTGCTGACTGCCAGAACCCGGACAGTTCCTGCTTGTCTGCCTTGCCTTCTCCTAGGTGCCGGGGGGCACTCCTGGATCTTCATTCCTGCTGTTCCTGTAAGTCCTACCGGCTGCCAGAACCTGAGGGCTCAACCCGAGGGGGAAGGCAGTCAAGTGTAGGTGAAGCCTAGGTCCAGGGTGTTCCAGTTCCGCTCCAGTGTGTTCCAGTCCAGCGGGTTTCACTCCTGTATGTTCCTGTCCAGTGGGGCCACTCCAGTGTGTCCAGTCCAGCGGGCCCCACTCCAGTGCGCACCTGTCCGGTGCGTTCCAGTTCCGAGTGTTCCAGTGTAGAACTCCAGTCCGGAGTTCCGGTCCAGTCTTGTCTTATCTCTACCTTGTAGGTGATCTTGCCTGCCACTGCCGCTCCACGGTAGTGGTCCAAGGACTCACGAAACCAGTGCTCCCGGGGAAGAAGCCTGACAGTGTGCCAAGGTCCTCGTGCACGTGACACTGGGAGGAGGTCCAGACCACCCTCAGTGCCTGGGGGCCCAGACCACTCTCAGTCCGCCCTTGACTGGAACACAATTCAAGGGGCCTGGCCCCCTGCATTGAAATCACAGTGCCTCTCATCTCCGTGTGAAAGTGCTGCAGGCAGCAGGGCAGCAGATCGCCTCCCTTCGGGCCTCCTTCTCCCCCTGTGTCCCGCCCTCATCTGACGTAACTTCGGCGAGGGTGGGACACAAGGAGGGAAGGAGGGCCGAAGGGAGACGATCTGCTGCCCTGCTGCCTGCAGCGCTTTCACACGGTGATGAATGAGAGGCACTGTGATTTCAATGCAGGGGGCCCGGCCCGGTGGCGGAAGGAGGGGGCAGCCTTGCCCCGGGCCCGGCCCAGCCTCTTGGCGGCCCTGACTAGCGCACCTTTGTAAACAGGGCCTTAAGAGTTCTAACACTGATGTTATCCACCTTGGCACAAATGATGAAGCCAGTAATACCCTGCTTATAGCACAGAGAGCTTTCTAGGAGTTGGGGGAAAAGTTAAAACCTTCAGTACAGACTGTAGCTCTTTCTGAAGTTCTACCTACTTATGGAAAGGGAGAAGAAGGACTGCAAAAAACCAAGAACTTCAGTAAGTGGCTCAAAGCCTGGTGTTACCAAGAAGGTTTTAAGTACATTGAAGGATGGGGTAATAAATGGAAAAGCAAAAAACTATATTGTAACGATGGGCTGCATCTCACTGTGGCAGGAAAAAGAATCCTTGCTGAGAGGTTCAGACAATATTTGTCAAGGCATTTAAACTAGAAGCTGGGGGTAGCAGTTGGAAGTACGTCAATTCAGGTAGTCACCCCCAGCAAAAGTGGAGTGGAGGAGTGGCCTAGTGGTTAGAGCACTGGTCTTGCAGGACGTGCAGGACGTGCAGGACGTCAGACTCACAGAAACAGAAGCCTGCGCAGCCGCGTTGCTGATCTGCAAGGGCAGGCTTCTACATGGAATGTTGCTGGTGGAGGAGAAGCCTAGTGGTTAGTGCAGTGGAACATGGAATGTTGCTACTATTTGAGATTATGGAATGTTGCTACTATTTGAAATTCTGTTGCTATTATTTGAGATTCTACATGGAATGTTGCTATAATGGAGAAGTGGCCTAATGGTTAGAGCACTGGTCTTGCAATCCAGAGGTGGCCGGTTCAAATCCCACTGCTGCTCCTTGTGATCTTGGGTAAGTCACTTAACCCTCCATTGCCTCAGGTACAAAACTTAGATTGTGAGCCCTCCTGGGACAGAGAAATATCCAGAGTACCTGAATGTAACTCACCTTCAGCTACTACTGAAAAAGGTGCGAGCAAAATCTAAACAAACAAAAAAAGACAAGCTTCGACAATCTTAGCAATTCACTTCTTAGCAAGGTGAGACTAAACAAAAAAACTACAGAGAAGATTAGATTGCCAAGGAAATGTAGCTGGAAAGTGATGACCACAAATGCTCATGCTCGCAGCAGTTTACAAGGTTCATGATCTGCAAGCAAGCCCTGATGAGAGACGCAGATTTAGATGTCGCTATCACGGACACATGGTTCAATGACTCCCATGAATAGGACACAAAATATCAGGCTATAATCTATTTAGGAAGGATAGAGAGATGGTAGAAAAGGTGGAGGAGTAGCTCTGTATGTCAGAGGAAAGCAACCGAAATGCAGGGGGTCTGGGGAAAAGAAGACGTAATATGGATTGCCTTGAAAAGAGAAGATGGAACCTCTGTTCACATGGCTGTTGTCTACAGACCTCCAACACAATCGGAGCATCTTTTGATAAAGATCTGGTTGCAGATGTCCAAAAGTTGGGAAAGAAAGGGGGAAGTGCTGTTACTGGGTGATGTGGACTTGCCGGATGTGGACTGGAAAGTTCCATTTGCAGAATCGGAAAGAAGTAGGGAGATAGTGGATGCCTTTCAAAGTGCTCTGCTCAGTACCCGGTCAAAATAGCCCCGACAAAAAAAGCTCATGACAAAACAGCCTGCTCACAATATAGCCCTTGACAAATTAGCCCCCTGACAAAAGGGCCTGATCAGAATATCGCACTGCATTTTTTTTCTAGGGGCTATTTTGCCAAGGGCTATTTCGTTACCAGGCTGTTTTGTCAGGGCTTTTTTGTCGGGTCTGTTTTGTCAGGGCTATTATGTCAGGGTGCCGCTCTGCTCAGACAAATGGTGATGGATCCCACGAGGGAAAGAGCGACTCTGGATCCGGTGCTCACAAAAAAGTGTGTCTGATGGCAGAATAGGTGCCCACCTGGGCAGCAGTGATCATAAAATGGTTTGGTTTGATATAATAGCTACAGCGGAGGGCAGCCACTCAAAACATACTGACTTTAACAAAATGGGGGTGTACCTGAAGAAAGAGCTGATGGGATGGGAAGACAAAGAAGTGGAAAGACAGTGGTCCAGGCTGAAAGGAGCTATTAATACGGTTACTGACATTTAGGTAAGGAGAGTAAATAAAAGCAAGAAGAAAAGGAAACCAATATGGTTCTCCAGACAAGTGGCTGAGAAAATAAAGGCAAAAGAGGTGGCTTTTTGGAAAGCAATTCAATATAGACTTCAGAGTTGGCTTTGACAGTGGCGTACCAAGGGGGGTGGTGGGGGCGGTCCGCCCGGGTGCACGCCGCTGGGGGGGTGCCGCGGCGCGCGCCTGTCAGCTCCGAGTTTGCTAACTTCGCTCGTTCGCTGCAGCTCCCTCTGCCCCGGAACAGGTTACTTCCTGTTCCGAGGCAGAGGGAGCTACAGCGAACGAGCGAAGTTAGCGAACTCGGAGCCGACAGGCGCGCTGCAGCACCCCCCCCCCTCCCCAGCAGCGTGCACCTGGGGGGGAGGGGTCATTTTGCAGGGGGGGGCGCGCTGCACCCGGGGGGAGGGGGCGCATCGGCGATCCGCCCAGGGTGCCATCCAGGCTAGGAACGCCACTGGGCTTTGAGAACCCGTTAAGTGGTCACCTGAATATTTTCTATTTCTGGGTAAGCCTCCGGGTCTAACCATGCCTCAGTCATTGTTGGTTCGTCATGCCATGTCGGCAGCTAGACTTACACTGGCTGCTTCTTGGAAGTCCCCTCAGGTTCCTTCTTTGATTAAGTGGTTAAATAAGCTGTGGTATATTTGTGAAATGGAGAGACTGAGGGCTATTAGTGGTAACACTTTATCTATTCCAGGAATAACATGTATAGAATGTTTGTACGTTTGGGAAGCTCGCCAGGTGCCCTTGGCCTGGATTGGCCGCTGTCGTGGACAGGATGCTGGGCTCGATGGACCCTTGGTCTTTTCCCAGTGTGGCATTACTTATGTCCTCTACTTGGCTCACTTTTATTACATAGAGCAGTGATTTAACCTATTGTGATGTCATAGTGGCTCATTCCACCAATAAGAGCCAACCTCATTAGTGATGTCACAATGGCTTGATTGTATAGAATGTTTGTACGTTTGGGAAGCTTGCCAGGTGCCCTTGGCCTGGATTGGCCGCTGCCATGGACAGGATGCTGGGCTCGATGGACCCTTGGTCTTTTCCCAGTGTGGCATTACTTATGTACTTATGTCCTCTACTTGGCTCACTTTTATTACATAGAGCAGTGATTTAACCTATTGTGATGTCATAGTGGCTCATTCCACCAATAAGAGCCAACCTCATTAGGGATGTCACAATGGCTTGATTGTATAGAATGTTTGTACGTTTGGGAAGCTTGCCAGGTGCCCTTGGCCTGGATTGGCCGCTGTCGTGGACAGGATGCTGGGCTCGATGGACCCTTGCTCTTTCCCAGTGTGGCATTACTTATGTACTTTCCAAAAATACTAGGACTAGGGGGCATGCGATGAAACTACAGTGTAGTAAATTTAAAACAAATTGGAGAAAATGTTTCTTCACACAACACATAATTGAACTCTGGAATTCGTTGCCAGAGAACGTGGTGAAGGCGGTTAGCTTAGCAGAGTTTAAAAAGGGGTTGGACGGTTTCCTAAAGGACAAGTCCATAAACCACTACTAAATGGACTTGGGGAAAATCCACAACTCCAGGAATAACATGTATAGAATGTTTGTACGTTTGGGAAGCTTGCCAGGTGCCCTTGACCTGGATTGGCCGCTGTCGTGGACAGGATGCTGGGCTCGATGGACCCTTGGTCTTTTCCCAGTGTGGCATTACTTATGTACTTATGTCCTCTACTTGGCTCACTTTTATTACATAGAGCAGTGATTTAACCTATTGTGATGTCATAGTGGCTCATTCCACCAATAAGAGCCAACCTCATTAGTGATGTCACAATGGCTTGATTGTATAGAATGTTTGTACGTTTGGGAAGCTTGCCAGGTGCCCTTGGCCTGGATTGGCCGCTGCCATGGACAGGATGCTGGGCTCGATGGACCCTTGGTCTTTTCCCAGTGTGGCATTACTTATGTACTTATGTCCTCTACTTGGCTCACTTTTATTACATAGAGCAGTGATTTAACCTATTGTGATGTCATAGTGGCTCATTCCACCAATAAGAGCCAACCTCATTAGGGATGTCACAATGGCTTGATTGTATAGAATGTTTGTACGTTTGGGAAGCTTGCCAGGTGCCCTTGGCCTGGATTGGCCGCTGTCGTGGACAGGATGCTGGGCTCGATGGACCCTTGCTCTTTCCCAGTGTGGCATTACTTATGTACTTTCCAAAAATACTAGGACTAGGGGGCATGCGATGAAACTACAGTGTAGTAAATTTAAAACAAATTGGAGAAAATGTTTCTTCACACAACACATAATTGAACTCTGGAATTCGTTGCCAGAGAACGTGGTGAAGGCGGTTAGCTTAGCAGAGTTTAAAAAGGGGTTGGACGGTTTCCTAAAGGACAAGTCCATAAACCACTACTAAATGGACTTGGGGAAAATCCACAACTCCAGGAATAACATGTATAGAATGTTTGTACGTTTGGGAAGCTTGCCAGGTGCCCTTGACCTGGATTGGCCGCTGTCGTGGACAGGATGCTGGGCTCGATGGACCCTTGGTCTTTTCCCAGTGTGGCATTACTTATGTACTTATGTCCTCTACTTGGCTCACTTTTATTACATAGAGCAGTGATTTAACCTATTGTGATGTCATAGTGGCTCATTCCACCAATAAGAGCCAACCTCATTAGTGATGTCACAATGGCTTGATTGTATAGAATGTTTGTACGTTTGGGAAGCTTGCCAGGTGCCCTTGGCCTGGATTGGCCGCTGTCGGGGACAGGATGCTGGGCTCGATGGACCCTTGGTCTTTTCCCAGTGTGGCATTACTTATGTATTTATTTTAATTACCGTCTGCAGAAGCTTAAGGGGTAATGAGATGGGGTTGTTGTTGTTTTTTTTTTGGGGGGGGGGTTGAGTTTTTGTTTCCTTAAAATTTTACTACATTATGGAAGTTTCTAGGTTGCGTATTGATAACTGCTGTTGCCACTTGATCCCTTTTGGTACTTCTATTGCTGTTTATTTTCAGTCATATGACTTGTTGTATCAGATCTACTCTTGGTTTCAGTATTGTCTCTAACTGTTTAATAAAGACTTCTTTAAATTTCAAAAGAGGTGGCGTTCGTGAAATACAGGAAAACTCAAGAAGAGGAACGCAGAAAAGTATACCAGGAGAAACTGAAAGAAGCCAAGAGGGAGATACAGTGGCGTTCTGTGGTTCAGTGCCATCCGGGGCGGATCGCTGCTGCGCAACCCCCCCCTCCCCCGGCTGCAGGGCAACACGGCACCCCCCCCCAGCGTGACACGGTGACACGGCAACACAGCACCCCCCCTCCAACCCAGTCCCCACCTGTCTACCAGCTCCGTCCACCCGGCGCCTCACGCGACTCTGTGCTGATGTAAAGGAACAAAATCACCTCGTCGGCCCTTCCCTCACTGTGTCCCGCCCTCTGATGTAACATCCTATTTCCTCAAGGGCGGGACAGAGTGAGGGAAGGGCCAACGAAGCGATTTTCTTCTCTTACAGCAGTGCAGACGTGAGGCGCCGCACCACATAGCTGCCGGGTGGATGGAGCTGGTAGGGATTCGCTAGCAGAGCACCCTCCCCCCCACTCATTGACACCCGGGGCGGACCGCCCCCACCGCCCCGCCCTTGCTACGCCACTGGGAAAATACGCCTAACGAAAGCAGAGGCGGAAGAGCAAAGGGCTAGAAACGTGAGGAAGGGAGACACCGAGCCAGTCAGGTTTTCAAGATACCCACAATGAATATGCATGAGGTAAATTTGCATGTACTGCCTCATTTGTATGCAAATGTATTTCATGCATATTCATTGTGGATATCGTGAAAACCAGAGTGACTTGTGGTGTGTCCCGAGGAGTGGATTGACTTAGAGGGAGCAGTGGACTGGGAAGATGTTTTAGAATCGCCTATTCAGCAGAATGAATAGATTGAAGTGAGCGATTAGAAATGCTGGGGAAAGCAAGGTACATTTGGTCCCAGTGGCAGGTCCCAATTTGGGTTGACGGAGGATGAGAGAAAAGTGGATCAGAAAGGCTGTTGCCAGCTATTCCCTTCTACTGCAATAGGCTCTCGTTAGTAAGATGGAGTGCATACCTTATGCACTCAGGGAACCGGAGCGTGAATATGAGAACAGAGAGCTGGCTGGTGATACTAATAGTTCTTCAATGATTTAACAAGATATGACTTCAGATGGTACTAAGTGATGCATTCATTTTCTGTCTTGCTTTTCCATGCTTCCAAAAGCCCATATGCATTGAATCTCAATTTTGTTTGAAAAGATAAGTGTTTGAAGAAATTAATATGCATAACGTCTAAAAAAAAAAAAGGGACTGTAATAGATTTATTTGTTGCATTTGTACCCCACATTTTCCCACCTATTTGCAGGCTCAATGTGGCTTACGTGGAGGGGCAAATCGAACGAAAACGTCTATCTCCATGGGCGTTTATCTCCGAGAACGGTCTGTGAAGGGGCGGACCGAACCGTATTTTGGGAAAAAATAGACGTCCATGTTTTATTCGACAATTTGTGAGCTGGGCGTTTTTGTTTTTCAGCGATAATGGAAAATGAAAGCGCCCAGCTCAAAAACGAATAAATCCAAGGCATTTGTTCGTGGGAGGGGCCAGGAGTCGTAGTGCACTGGTCCCCCTCACATGCCAGGACACCAACCGGGCACCCTAGGGGGCACTTTTACAAAAACAAAAAAAAAGGTAAAAGAGCTCCCAGGTGCATAGTACCCTTCCCTTGTGTGTTGAGCCCCCCAAATCCCCCTCAAAACCCACTGCCCACAAGTCTACACCATTACTATAGCCCTAAGGGGTGAAGGGGGGCACCTACATGTGGGTACAGTGGGTTTGGGGGGCGGTGTGGAGGGCTCCCATTTACCAGCACAAGTGTAACAGGTGGGGGGGGGGGATGGGCCTGGGTCTACCTGCCTGACGTCCACTGCACCCCCTAATAACTGCTCCAGTGACCTGCATACTGCTGCCAGGGAGGTGGGTATGACATTTGAGGGTGAACATAAAAAGTTGTGAAACGGCATATTTTTGTGGTGGGAGGGGGTTTGTGACCACTGGGGGAGTCAGGGGAGGTCATCCCCGATTCCCTCCAGTGGTCATCTGGTCATTTAGGGCACTTTTTGGGGCCTTATTCGTGGAAACACAGGGTCCAGGAAAAGTGCCCTAAATTCTCGCTAAAAACGCATATTTTTTTTCCATTATCGGCGAAAGGCGCCCATCTCTGATCGCTCGATAACCACGCCCCAGTTCCGCCTTCACCACGCCTTTGACACGCCCCATCAACTTTGTCCGCATCCGTGACGGAGTGCAGTTGAAAACGTCCAAATTCGGCTTTCGATTATACCGCTTTATTCGTTTTTGTGAGATAAACGTCTATCTCCCGATTTGGGTCGCAATATAGGCGTTTTTCTCTTTCGATTATAAGCTGGATAGTACCGTAAAGGCGTTCGCCAATTCCGGCATGAACAAACGCAAAGTGATGTTGTGGCAGAATAAAGATCATGTGTAACAGACACATTAGGGAATCGTAAGGGGGAATCGTAAGTGGATCTCCAGTCCCCGTAACCTCCCCTCACATACCCCCCAAAATGCCCTGGTGGTCCCCCCCCAACCTGATGGTCTAGCAGCCCTCTTCCCCACACCCCCCATACCTTTGATGGAGGAGGGAGTAGTACAATCCTTCCTCTTCCAGCACCACCTTGAAAATGGCGGCGCCCAACCCTGCCTGCCCTGTGCATCCTTGAAGTTTCTCCCTTATATGGTGTGAAGCCCCGCCCAGTGCATCCCAGGATACACTGGGCAGGGCTGGGTGCCACCATTTTCAAGGCGGTGCTACTCCCTCCTCCAACACTAAAGGTACGGGGGGCGGGGAAGGTTGGAGGGGCTTGGTTTGCAGCCCACTGGGCCACCAGGGCTTTCTTTTGGGGATGCGAGGGGGGTTGGGGGGGGCTGGGCTAAGGGCACCATTTGTTCGCGTGCTGTTCTCAGCACTGGGAGGGAACATCAAATGACCTCATTAACATCCATTTGACTTCATTTAAATACAATTTGAACCAGCTACCTCTGGCTGTCAAGACCAGTGGCGTAGTTACGTGGGGCCAGGGGGGCCTGGGCCCCCGTATATTTGGCTCTGGACTCCCCTGCCGACGACCCACCTGACCCCCCCTCCCGCCACCAACCCGCCGTTGCCTGCCATTGCTGGTGGGGGACCCCAACCCCCGCCAGCCGAGGTCCTCTTCTTCTTGCAAAACGCTTCCTTCTGTTTCCGACGTCCTGCAAAGGTAGACGATGGCGGGGTGGTGGCGGGAGGGGGGTCGAGAGGGGTGGGGGGTGTCGGCAATGGTGGGGGTGTGTTGGCGGTGCCAGGGGGGGGGGGGCTAAAATGTGCCCCCTCACCTCGGGTTCTGGACCCTCCCGCCGAAGTCTGGCTATGCCCCTGGTCAAGACTGATGCTCTAACTACTATGCCACTCTTCCACTCTACAGTAATTCCAATCCACAGCTAATTAAATCATTAAGGAGTCCTTTTACCAAGCTGTGGTAAAAAAAATAGGCCGTGCGGTAGCGGCGGAGGCTGTTTTTGTCACGCACCAGGGTCCTTTTTACCGGAGCAGCATGGTGATACAGTAAGAATGGGGGGGGAGGCAGTAAGGGCATCTGTGGTAACCCAATGGTAACCGGGCAGCACCAATTACTGCCAGGTAAGTGCCGCAGTAGAATTTATGGAATTATTTTCCTTAGTGCCAGAAATGGCACATGCTCAAGGCAGAACTACCGCTGGTGGCCACGTTGGGCCGGCTGTAGTTCCGGGTTGCCGAGCGGCCCCTAAGCTATGTGTGCAGCTGGCCATACTGCATAAGCTGCGCATACAAATTTGTGCGCTACTTTGAAATTTGGGGATGTGCCTTTCTAGAATTAGGGGTTACTGTGAAAGGACCTGCCAGCTTGCACCTTGCATACTTTTAGAAAAATGGATGAATGTTCATAAGTTAAAACATAACAGAAAAAAACAGCAGAAGAGTTTTTAAAACCCCTGTTTAAGTCGTTGGTGAGGCCCCACCTGGAGTATTGTGTTCAGTTTTGGAGGCCGTATCTTGCGAAGGATGTAAAAAGAATTGAAGCGGTGCAAAGAAAAGCTACGAGGATGGTATGGGATTTGCGTTACAAGACGTATGAGGAGAGACTTGCGGACCTGAACATGTATACCCTGGAGGAAAGGAGGAACAGGGGTGATATGATACAGACGTTCAAATATTTCAAAAGTATTAATCCGCAAACGAACCTTTTCCGGAGGTGCGAAGGCGGTAGAACGAGAGGACATGAAATGAGATTGAAGGGGGGCAGACTCAAGAAAAATGTCAGGAAGTAGTTTTTCACGGAGAGAATAGTGGATGCTTGGAATGCCCTCCCGCGGGAGGTGGTGGAAATGAAAACGGTAACAGAATTCAAACACGCGTGGGATAAACATAAAGGAATTCTATTCAGAAGGAATGGATCCTAAGGAGCTTAGCCGAGATTGGGTGGCAGAGCCAGCCGGTGGTGGGAGGCGAGGATAGTGCTGGGCAGACTTATACGGTCTGTGCCCTGAAAATGGCAGATACAAATCAAGGTCAGGTATACACAAAAAGTAGCACATACGAGTTTATCTTGTTGGGCAGACTGGATGGACCGTGCAGGTCTTTTTCTGCCGTCATCTACTATGTTGCTATGTATAACACAGAAAAAAAAACCAAATTTTGGTGTTTTAATTCTAGACCAGAACAAATCCTAAAAATGATTACCATTAATAAGGTTGATTTTTTTTTCTATTATCAAGATCTTAGGGGTTCAAATTGACTGTTCTATTTTTTTGGAGGCACAAGTTAACACTTTAGTAAAGAAATGTTTCTTCTTGATGAGGAAGCTTTGTAATATTTGGAAATGTTCTGAAATGAACCAATATGAATGGCTGGTACATGTGTTGTTATTGTCACCTCCTGATTACTGTAATTTGATTTATTGAGGTTGCATGAAGGGGTCCCTGAGGAAGCTTCAAACTATACAAAATACAGCAATAAGGCTAGTTTTTTTTTGGTTTATCTAAATTTGATAGTATCTCTTCTTTTTATATTAAAGCTTCGTTGGCTGACCATTGAGACAAGAGTTTTGTTTAAGTTGGCTGGTTTTATCTTTAAAATACTACAAGGGCAGATTCCTGGTTATTTGCTGACCCACTTTTGCTTTGCAACTTCTAGAATTAAGAGATGTGACACTGATAACGTTTTCACTTTTCCTTCTGTTAAGGGGAAGAGGAGATTGGTACATTTTGATAAATCTTTGGCCGCAAGCAGCTCAACTATAGATGGATATTGCTGATATGTTTTCTCTTTCACGGTCTTATCTTTTGTTTAGGAAGAAGATAAAAAAAAACCTTTTTATTCAAGAAAAATGTATTATAGTTTGGTTTTGTTAATTGAATTCATGTTGTAATTCCCAGAGGTTTGTTCTGGTTTTTCTTTTATTTTCTGATTTCTGGAACCCGCTTAAAACTGAAAGGCAGTAGCAGGATATAAATCCAGATGTTATGTAATGTAATGACCTAATTTTTGTAACAAGCCATTTATACACCTAAACCAGCATTTTATATAAAACTAGTAAAAAAAGCCCGTTTCGTACAGAAATGAAACGGGCACTAGCAAAGTTTTCCTCGGAGTGTGTATGCTTGAGAGAGTGAGTGTGTGACAGAGAGTGAATGTGCGCGCGCGTGTGTGTGTGTGTGTGTGACAGAGGGAGAGTGAGACTGGGTGCGAGTGTGTGTGTGAGAATGAGAGTATGTGCCAGGGTCTCCCCCCCCCCCCCCCCCCCCGGTCGGTCTCCCAGTTGCAGTTGCAGGGGGGATTCCCCCCTCCCTCCCAGTTCCAGGGGGGTTCCCCCCGTCCCTTTTTCCCAGTTGCAGGGTCCCCCCTCCCAGTTGCAGGGTCTGTCTGTGTCCCCTCTCCTTTTGTCCTCAATTTAAAAACGACAATGTGAAGCAGCAGCTCCTAGGTTTGCTTGTTTGTGAGTGTATAGCAATGACGGCTGCGTGGGGGAGTTGAAACAGAGATTAACCAATGGGCTTCCTTCCTTACCGTACAGTTGCTTGGGTCACTTCCACTCCTGTGTATTAAACGTTCTGAAGCATGTCATAGGTTTGCTTCTTTTGTTTTCAGTGAATGGGATGACGGCTGCGCTGGAGTCGTAGCCAGTGCTGTTTCCTCCCCCCCTCCCCCCCGCTTCCGAGTCGCCAGTGGTCCTCGACCCCGAGCCCTCACCCGCCTCCTGCACATTGGACACTCGCCGCAGCCATTTGCTCGCCGTGTTGCCGCCCTCCCTCTTCGTCCTGTGCGAGAGTGTGAACCTGGCCTCTCTCCTGCTTTCGGCTACTGATTGGCTCCTTGAATGTGCTCCGCCCTCAACGTCATTACGTTTGACGCGAGGGCGGGGCCCACATCTGCTGCTACAGAGCTTCGAACAAACGAACTGGCTTCATTGACGTCAGTGGTCAATGGAACGTTGAGAGTGCTTTTTATGTCCAGATGGGGCGTGGCCTAGGGCGCAGATGGGCGTGGCTGAGTGCGGGAGTCCGAATAACCTAGGTCAGGAGCCACAGTTGGAGAGAGGTGAGCTTCAGAACGTCTGAGGGGGATTCAGAATGTCTGAGGGGGATTTTATTTATATAGATGTCTCTGTTACAGTCAAAATAGGAACCATTGTTTTCTCCATTGACTTTACTGGAAATGAAATAAACAGAAGAAAATTAATGAAATAACTTGGAAAAGAAAAAAATGGCAGAAAGCGTAAATGGAAGAAAATAATGAAAAACCAAATGTCCATACACATTCCTAGTTCTCCCACCAATAGCCCAGACAGAAGAACTCCCTGGCTAGACCCAATCAGGTGAATTTTCAAAAGAGAAGGGCGCCCATCTTCCGACACAAATCGGGAGATGGGCGTCCTTGTCGCAAGGTCGCCCAAATCGGCATAATCGAAAGCCGATTTTGGGCATCCTCAACTGCTTTCCGTCACGGGGATGACCAAAGTTCACGGGGGCATGTCGGCAGTGTAGCGAAGGTGGTACCGGGGCGTGCTTAGGAGACGGGCGTCCTGGGCCGATAATGGAAAGAAGAAGGGCGTCCCTGATGAACACTTGGGCGACTTTACTTGGTCCATTTTTTTCACGACCAAGCATCAAAAAGGTGCCCGAACTGACCAGATGACCACCGAAGGGAATCGGGGATCACCTCCCCTTACTCCCCCAGTGGTCACTAACCCCCTCCCACCCTCAAAAAATGTTTAAAACTACTATTTTGCCAGTCTCTATGCCAGCCTCAAATGCCATACTCAGGTCCATCGCAGCAGTATGCAGGTCCCTGGAGCAGTTGTAATGGGTGCAGTGTACTTCAGGCATGAAGACCCAGGCCCATCCCCCCCTATGTGTTACACTTGTGGTGGTAAATGTGAGCCCTCCAAAACCCACCACAAACCCACTGTACCCACATGTAGGTGCCCCCCTTCATCTCTAAGGGCTATGGTAGTGGTGTACAGTTGTGGGTTTGGGGGGCTCAGCACCCAAGGTAAGGAAGCTATGCACCTGGGACCTTTTTCTGAAGTTCACTGCAGTGTCCCCTAGGGTGCCCAGTTGGTGTCCTGGCATGTGAGGGGGACCACTGCACTACGAATGCTGGCTCCTCCCATGACCAAATGGCATGGATTTGGTCGTTTTTGAGATGGACGCCCTTGGTTTCCATTATCGCCGAAAACCGGGGACGACCATCTCAAAAACGACCTAAGGACAACCATCTCTAAGGTCAATCTAAATTTCACGATTTGGACGTCCCCGACCATATTATCGAAACGAAAGATGGACGTCCATCTTGTTTCGATAATACGGGTTGCCCCGCCCCTTTATAGGGCCATCCTGCGAGGACGCCCTCATGAAAACGTGAGCGCCCCGTTCAATTATGCCCCTCAATGTCTCTCCTGACACCTTCCACTTCAGCCTGTCCAACAAACAGACAGGCTTACCGTTTGCTAAAAAAGAACTACCTTTGGGCAAGTGCAGCAGCCCGGCGTTAGTACCCACCCCCAGGGCGCCATCATATCTTGAGCTACAAAAATATCGCTGGTGTGTACCCAGCGGTAATCGGGTATTATTATTATTATTATTATTTATTGCATTTGTACCCCACATTTTCCCACCTATTTGCAGGCTCAATGTGGCTTACAGAGTGTTGTTATGACATCATGACAGGATCTTAGATACAATCGGTAGTAAGCAGGAGATATACGAGGGATTAGAGAAGGTGGTGTTAGATAGGGTAGTGTAAGAGGTGTATTTTAATACTTGGGTGGGTTGGGTGGTGGTTTGTGTCTTTGAGGGTTCTTTTTGTAGGCTTTGTTGAAGAGATGTGTCTTCAAAGATTTGCGAAAGTTGATTAGATTGTCCATGGTTTTCAGGGCTGTGGGAAGTGCGTTCCATAGCTGTGTACTTCTGTACGAGAAGGTAGTGGCATATGCCTGCTTATATTTAAGTCCTTTACAGCTGGGGAAGTTCAGGTAGAGGAATTTGCAGGCTGATCTTTTGGCATTTCTGGGCGGTAGGTCCACTAGGTTTAACATGTAAAGTGGGGCATTGGCGGTACACTTGGTTTAACATGTAAAGTGGGGCATTTGCGTGAATGATTAGTGCCACATGCTGCCTGGTTACTGCCGGGTTAGTGCGGGAGCCATTACCACCACCTCAGTGGGTAGCGGTAAGGGCTCCCCCCCCCCCCCAAATGGCCATGCGGCAAGTGCTTTACTTGCCACATCGCCATTTCCTGCAGAAAAGGCCTACTTTTTATCTGGCTGTGGTAAAAGAGGGCCTCGAGAGACTAGGCCGGGCCCGGGGCAAGGCCACCCCGCCTCCACCCCCTCCCCCGCTGCTGCCACCCCCGTCGCTCCCCCCGCCGCTGCAGTCCACAGCCTCACCTGCCTGTCTCCACGGCTCCAGGCCCCCTTCATTCAAAGAGGTGATTTCATTTTTGACGCGCGTCCGAAAATTCATTTTTATTTTTGGCCACACATAACGGACGCGTGCCGAGTGGCATTTGGCGCGCGTAGGTCATTACCACCCGGTTACCACGTGAGACTTTACAGCCAGGTCAATGACTGGTGGGACGTGCAGTGATTTCGATTTTGATGCATGTCCATTTTCGGCAAAAATTTAAAAAGGCATTTTTTTTACAGTTGCGCTGAAAAATGATTCTGCATGCACCCAAAACCCGCGCCTACACTACCGTAAGCCATTTTCAGCACGCCTTAGTAAAAGAATCCCATGGTGTTTTCAAGCAACATCTCTTGTGGTGGTTCGTCTTTTTGGTCAGCCTCTACACTGTCCTGTCTGTGCCGCTTTCCCATAGAGGTTTCTTCCCGTCTGCTGTACCTACTAGTATCAGGGACAATTCATTGTCAACCATTAAGAGAACTTAGACACAGTCCCCCAGATTATATATATAGGCTGCCCAAAACTGGGTGCTCCAGTTTGGGTGTGGAGCGCAGATGCGTACGTAAACTAATTAGTGAACTGGCTAACAACCAATTACTGATGTTAATTGGAGTTAATTGGCACTAATTTGAATTTATGCGCATCTGCCTACATAGTATTCTAGAATGCTGTGCCCTCAAAGTGTCTTGCATTCAACTCATAAGGATGTGTGGCCATGGGAGGGGCATGGGTGGGTCAGGGGTATCTTCTCTATATAATAATTGGTCAATCTGCCTCCCTGAATGGCTGGCTGACTGGGTTCGTAACCATATGCAAATGACGTATACGTAATCGGCTCGCCTCCAGCCTTCCCTTCCCTCTCAGTGTCCCGCCCTCGTGGAAAGAGGAAATTAGGTCAGAGGAGGGCGGGAGACTGAGAAAGAAGGAAATGGAAGGCTGGAGGCGAGGCGAGCCGAGCCTGCCGCTTTCATTGAAACTGCTGCGACTTCAAGTAAAATGGAAGGAATGGAGGGCTGTTGTGGGAGAAGAGGGTGGGCAGGTGAGGGCTGGGGTTGAACTGTAACTCGGGTGCTTACAAGGGGGGCAGATGGGAGTGGGGCGAGTCACTGGACAGGGAGGGGAGGGGAGAATCGCTGGGCATGGATGGGATGGGATGGGATGGGAGGGGAGAATCACTAGACATGGAGGAGAGGGGAGAATTGCTGGACAGAGAGGGGAGGGCAGGGGAGAGACGAGAAATCGCTTAGACGATCCTAGGGCCCGTTTCTTTTTTGGAGAAACGGGCTTTTTTTTGCTTGTTACAAATATTTTGGCATGGTGTTATGGAATACTGGGGTTATGCTCCCAACCTGCATGCCAGGATTTACAGCAAGATTCAGCTGGCATAAATCCTTGCACCTAAAGCTGGTTGTGGGAATCCGCTCTACGCATGGAGCTACTCAGAGAAATCCTGGTGGGACCTCAAGGCTTTATTTAATAGATCCTTGGAGATGGAAGAGGTACCAGAGGATTAGAGAAGAGTGGATGTGATCCCGCTTCACAAAAGTGAGGTCAGGGAATAAGTAGGAAACTACAGGCCGATAAGCCTCACTTTGCTGGTTGGAAAACTAATGGAAACTGCACTGAAGGAAAGGATTAGAATCTCAGCCTGGAGTGCCCTTTACAGAAAATCACTTAGTATTGATTTTTCCTGGCACTTAAATTTGAGTACCATTTCCTAAATCTGGCTGGCCCAGTGTGAATACACCACCTCATCTCTGTTGGGTCAAGGCATTAGCTCCCCCAAAGTGTACACTCATGTCATAAAGAAATGTAAGGTAACGTCGAAAGCCTTTGTGGTTACAAATATTTTTGGAGGCTTGGGATAGAGTTTCAGTGAGCTGTGGGGTATCTTGAGGAGAGTGTGGGGTTTTTTTCTTGTTGTGGGTCTGGGAGCTTTCCTGTCAGTGGATGACCTTTTCTATCCGTTTTTCTTTGTGTTTTATTTTATTTATCTAATGCATTTGTAGCCCACATTTTCCACCCTAGTTGAAGGTTCAATGTGGCTTACAATTAACTTAGGAGAAGACAGATTACATGTTAAGCCATAACATAAGGTGCGACTGTGCCAAGTTCAGAACAGTTCAGGTTAAGATCAGTTCGAGTTCGTGGCTATTTATTTATTTATTTATTTGTTGCATTTATATCCCACATTTTCCCACCTTTTTGCAGGCTCAATGTGGCTTACATATTACCATTAACGGTGTTAGCCGATTCCAGTCTGAACAAATACATGGTGTGAATGAATTCAAGGTGATATTGTGGTAGATAATGTACATGTATGGTAGGTACAATTGGGGGGAATTTAGGGAGGGAGGGAGGGAGGGAGGGAGGAGGAGTCAGGTAATGTCCATTACGTTCTTTGGTTACCTCGTGTGTCGCAGGTGTCCATGTATTATTATGTTGGGTCGGTGGGGTATGCTCTTCTGAACTGGTCTGTTTTTAGTGCTTTCCGGAATTTAAGGTGGTCTGGTATAGTTTTTACTATTTTTGGCAGTGCGTTCCATAGTTGTGCGCTTAAGTAGGAAAAGCTGGATGCATGAGTGGATTTGTATTTGAGTCCTTTGTTGTTTGGGTAGTGGAGGTTTAGGTATGATCGTGCAGATTTTGTGGTGTTTCTAGTTGGCAGGTCAATAAGGTCTGTCATGTATCCAGGTGCCTCACTGTAAATAATTTTATGAACAGTCGTGCAGATTTTGCAGGTGATACGTTCTTTGATTGGTAACCAATGCAGTTTTTCTCGGTGGTTTGGCACTGTCAAAACGTGTTTTTCCAAATATAAACCTGGCTGCTGTGGAGCGTTGACCTGTTACTTGTTAGGCTAGGTGGGTTCATCGGGGAAGGATGCTTTGAAGAGATGGGCTTTCAGGTGTTTTCTGAATTGTAAGTAGCTGTTCGTGGCTTTTTAGGTCTTTTGGTAAGGAGTTCCAGATTTCGGTGCAGACGTAAGAAAAGCTTGTTGTGTGTGTGGTTTTGTATTTCAGGCCTTGGCATCTGGGGAAGTGGATCTCGCTCTCTTGGTTGCATTGTGTAGTGGTAGGATTATTAGGTTAGTCATGTAGGCCGGGAAGAGACCAAAGATAATTTTGTGGTTAATTTTATGGTTTTGTAACCCACCATGATCTGTTACGATTTGGCAGTATATCAAGAGTTAAGAAACAATAACTGGATAGAACCATTTACACAATTGATGGAACAATTTCTGCAGTCAAATGTTTCATATTTTTTTAAAATGCTAACTATGTCGAATAAGCAGGCGGTAAATTATCGAGTTCAGCAATTATCTAAAAGATACATACCCCTGGTGAAGTGCTCCAATCCTGGGGGGGAGTTGTTAGGAATGACTACTGCCCTGTTGGAATATCATATTTTTCCTTGCCCAGCAGTTTTCTCTTAATTCTGTGGGCTTCCAGCTCAATCTGAAACAATTAATTTAAATTTAGTGAACAAAGAGCGAGTAACTGTGGAAATGTGTTGCTTCAAAGAGAGGGACAAATCAAAAACAAGACAGATGCTGCACAGATGTTTAGAGAAACAGCTCTCGTGATGCTTTGGTCATCACACGTGCAAGAAAATATGATGAGGCTTCCGTAGCCCTGGGAGGTTTTTCAGTCAATGTACCGAATGTTCATACATATCTTCCACTGAATATCACCCGCCCTGAGGATTCTTTTTAAGGCTCTTAGAATTCATGCCATTCACAATCGAGGCACCCTGAATTTTTACGACAATGGAAAACTACCAGATAATTGGTGGGTACCAAGTGCTATTTTGGATGAATATGGGATCATTTGTTTCCAGACCCTACTGAAAGTATCATGTTGACCATATCTTATTCTGCAAGCCTTCCACGACGCCTTCAAAGATTTGTACTGTCAAACTGAAAGACAGCTAGCATGCGACAGATGTGGTTTCTGTTTCATGAAAGAAACCAGTTTCTGATCTCCCTTCTCTCTCAGCGCAAGCCCCAGTGCCTGCTAGAAGCAGGTGAACAAGTATTTTAACAGCTTCAGGGGTTTGGTTAAGAAATCGAGGCAGAGTTTAAATTTAGCAACCTGTGGGTTTTTTCTGAACATTGCCGACATTCTCTCCCCTCCCCCTCTGCTCTTTCTACCCTGAACCCAGCGCCCACTGAGCAGCTCTGTCCTTTACATATGGCCCCATGTTTCTGCCCTGCTTTTCAGCCTCTACAGATTTATGCAAATGAGGCCCCGCAAGACCCCATATACCCCCCCATCATCTTCAGGCTGCTCCTACCCAGAATGAACTGGTGAACCAGGCTCTGCAGGGAGCAGTGGTCTAGCGGTTAGAGCACCAAGCTGACAACCAGGAAAGCCCAGTTCTAATCCTACTGCCACTCCTTGTGACCTTGTGAAGACACTTAACCCTCCATCGCCTCAGATACAAACTTACCCCCCTGTTTATTAAGCCACGCCGTTCGCCACGTAACAGCCACTAGCCCAGCTTAGTAAACAGGGGGGTTAGACTGTAAACTCTCTGGGGACAAGGAAATACCTGGTGTACTTGAAAGTAACCCACTCTAAACTACTACAGAAAAAGGTGTGAACTAAATCAAAGTTGATATTAGGCCAACCCTTGATTTTTCTCTAAGTCCCCTCTTGATGTGTTTTGACACCTGCACAGCTGATATATCCAGAGAAAGAAGACTGCCAGGCTCTAGGTCAGTTTCCACCTGGACAGTTCCCACCCACCAATTCCCATCTGGACGATTCTCACCTAGGACAATTCCCACTCATAACCCAAAAAATACGAAACACACAAGGACAAGTAATCTCCCTCCCTTTCCTCTTCCAGATCAGAGGGGGCCAGTACCTCTCACACCCCTCCCCCACAACATTATCTTTTACGCCTCTCTTTCCCCTTCAAGACATTCAATCCCCCACCCCACCCCCCAAGCTAGGTTTCAACCTAATTCATGTTTCATCTGGGATCTAAATGTCATAAATAAGTCCATAAATAAATGGATAAATACAAACTGCAGTTCATGTGGGGGAGGGGGCAATGCCCCACCCCCCCCAAACTAGATTTCAACCTAATTCATTGTAAATCTGGGATCGAAATGTCATAAATAAATAAATAAATAAATAAATAGATAGATAGATAAATACAAAGTGTAGTTCATGTGGGGGGTGGCAATGCCTACCCCCCCCCCCCCATAATTAGGTTTCAACCTACTTCATGTTTAATCCAGGATCTAAATATCATAAATACATAAATATAAACTGCAGTTCATGTGGGGGGCAATGCCCCCCCCCCCCCCACACACACCCAAACTAGGTTTCAACCTAATGCAACCCCTCAAAATGGAATGGAGGAGTGGCCTAGTGGTTAGGGTGGTAGACTTTGGTCCTGGGGAACTGAGGAACTATTCCCACTTCAGGCACAGGCAGCTCCTTGTGACTCTGGGCAAGTCACTTAACCCTCCATTGCCCCATGTAAGCCGCATTGAGCCTGCCATGAGTGGGAAAGCACGGGGTACAAATGTAACAATTGGAGATTCTACATGGAATGTTGCTACTATTGGAGATTCTACGTGGAATGTTGCTATTCCACTAGCAACATTCCATGTAGAAGGCTACGCAGGCAGGACGTCAGACTCACAGAAGCAGAAGCCTGCGCGGCCACATTGGTGATCTGCAAGGGCCGACTTCTACATGGAATGTTGCTAGTGGAATAGCAACATTCCACGTAGAATCTCCAATAGTAGCAACAGTGGAGGAGTGGCCTAGTGGTTAGGGTGGTGGACTTTGGTCCTGGGGAACTGGGTTCGATCCCCACTTCAGGCACAGGCAGCTCCTTGTGACTCTGGGCAAGTCACTTAACCCTCCATTGCCCCATGTAAGCCGCATTGAGCCTGCCATGAGTGGGAAAGCGCGGGGTACAAAGGTAACAAAAAAAGAAATGACACACTGATTATGATTTATAAAAAAGTACCAGGACTTAGGGGACCCAATACAAGAAAGAAGCTACAGTCAGTTAAAAAAAAAAAAGGCTAGGGAGGGTGGAAATGACGGGGGGAAAGGGGAAGTCCTTGGTGGGAATTGTCCTGATCGGAATTGTCTTGGGGAGAATTGGTGGGTAGGAACTGTCCGACTGCCAATACTATGGGGCCATACTGGAAACTACCAATACATCGGGGTATAAATTCGAAAGCCAAATCTCTCCAAAACTTCTCCCTTCAGAATCTGAGTTCACAGTAGGGTTGTCAACTAGGTCCAGCTTTACTCCACAGGGTGATCAAGTCTTGGATTTACTCCATTGGAGTAGGGACTTGAAACCATGATTTTCCTATCACATTCCCTAATAAAATGATCCAGGATATTGATAATGTATAATCTGTCATTTAAAATTGTCCATAGTACCTGAAGATTGGAAGGCGGCCAATGTAACACCAATTTTTCAAAAGAGTTCCAAGGGGTGATTTGGGAAACTACAGACCAGTAAATTGAATGTCAGTGCCAGGCAAAATTATAGAAACCGCTATAAAGTAGAAAATTACTGAACACATAAGACAAATGTATCTGGGTTTTAAAAAGGTTTGGACAAGCTCCTGGAGGAAAAGTCCACTTGGGGGAAACCACTGTTTGCCATGGAATTGGTAGCATGGAATGTTGCTACTATCTGGGATTCTGCCAGGTGCTTGTGACCTGGATTGGCCGCTGTTGGAAGCAGGATACTGAACTAGATGGACCATTGGTCCCAGTATGGCTATTCTTATGCTCTTATGTCCTAACATAGTTTAATAGGACAGAGTCAACATGGATTCAGCCATGGAGTCAACATGGATTGCCTCAGCAATTTACTTCATTTCTTTGAAGGTGTGAATAAACATGTGGATAAAGGTGGGCCAGTTAATTTATTTATTTATTTATTTATTTACATCAATTTATATACCGTATCTTATTGCTACTGCAAGACAGAACGGTTTACAATTTATAAAAAAAAAAAAAAAAAAAAAGGAGTACAATAAGTACAAATTGGACAAACATTAGAACTCCAATCATTACAGGAAAGCACAGCAAACCCAACAAACTAGCTACATAAGATGAAAACAATATAACTCATGATTAATACACAGGAGAACACTGCAGATACAAAATTAAATACATAATATAATCTACACAGACAGATAATACAGTTTTGACTTAGTATATATTACAGATGCCCATTTATAATGTGTATCTAGATTTTCAGAAAGCTTTAGACAAAGTCCCTCATGAAACAGTCATGAGAAAATCGGGGGGAATGGGCAAAGCCACTGCTGTCCCTGGGATTGGTAGTATGGAATCTTGCTACTATTTGGGATTCTGCTAGATACTTGTGGTCTGGATTGGCCACTGTTGGAAGTAGGATACTGGGTAGATGGACCATCTATCTGCCCCAGTACGACTAGTCTTGTTCTCATTAAAGAGCCATGTGATAGGAGGCAGTATTCTGTTGTGAAGTGGGAACTGGTGGAAGGTGATAGTGGAGTAGACCATGGATCTATACTGGGACCAGTGCTACTTAACATATTTATAAATGATCTGAAAATGGGAACAAGTATGGGAAAGGGGATGGGATTTGATATACTGCCTTTCTGTGTGTAACCCTGGGTTCCACCTCCAGCTGAGCTCCCTCCCCCCTCTCCCCCCCAGGGTCTCACACCTTAACTCTCAGGACCAGTCATACAAACGATATTTGTGCATACACACAGCTCCCACTGACTGAAACATTTGAGCTGGGCACATGCCGGAGCCAGAATAAATCCAGTAAGCCGAGGATACTCTTTCTCTGGGCACTCTCACACAAACATTAGTCAGCAGTCTCAGGGCCAGATGCACTAAACAATCGTTAGAGCCCTTCCCTTACCGATTCCCTTAGCGAATCGGTAAGGAACGGGCATGCATCAAGGAAAAGGAATGAAAATGAGCTGCTCGTTCTAGCTCACTTGCATTCTCTATTCCATCGTTAAACAGTCGGCCAATCGAGCATGCGCAGAGCAGCCAAGCGTTATGCTGGCTGCTCTGCGCATGCCAAATACGTCTCCCTGTGCCGCCCGAAGACGCCGTGCTGCTCACCCCCTCCGATGCGGCTCGATCCAGAGGACAGTGCAGTTGAGGACGCCCATTCAAAAAAAAAACGTCCACTCTGGCCTTCACTTCCCCCCTCCCCCCCCACAATAATAAAAACTACCCAAGACCAGAATTTTCTCCATCTAATCTTTTTTATTACCTCTTGGACTTGCCCCCATGGCACACCAGGCTGTCAATCTCAGCTCTGACCCCAGAAAATCCTCCCTCCTCCAGCCTTATGCTAGAGACCTTTAAGGGGGGGGGGGTCACATGCAGTTACCATCAAAGCAGTTTACTTATTATATACAGGTACTTATTTTGTACCAGGGGCAACGGAGGGTTAAGTGACTTGCCCAGAGTCACAAGGAGCTACAGTGGGAATCGAACTCAGTTCCCCAGGATCAAAGTCCACTGCACTACCCATTAGGCTACTCCTCCTTTAGGGGGTCTTTTGCAAAGCGTTAGTAAGCCCAACGTGGGCTTACCGAATGCTAAATCGGGACTGCCGCTTGCCCAATGCTGTTCCGCCCCAAGCAAACGCCATTTCCGTGGGAAAAATAAAACCCCTGGAAATGGCTTGTGTGGCGGTAACCCAGTCGTAACCAGGTATCGCCACGCTCTGCCCAGTTACCACTGGGTTACCGCAGGAGCCCTTATCGCCACCTCAATGGATGGTGGTAAGGGTTCCCTGCCGCATGGCCATGCGGTAAGAGTTCTTTTACCACATGGACATGTTTGTCTGGGGGCTTTTTACCTGCTGCGGTAAAAACGCCCCCCCCCCCCCCCCCCGCCACTAGCTCAGGGCCCTTTTTCCCGCAGCTTGGTAAAAGGACCCCTAAGGGAGGTGATCAAATTTGCAAATGACACAAAAAGTTGTTAAATCACATGCGGACTGTGTGAAATTGCAGGAGAACCTTCGGAGGTTATAGGACTGGACATCCAAATGGCAGATGAAATTTAATGTGGACAAATGCAAAGCGATACACATTGGGAAGAATAATCCAAATTACAGCTACTGTGCGTGATGGTAGGTTCCACATTAGGAGCCATCACTCAGGAAAAGGATTTAAGTGTCATTGTGGAGAAAACATTGAAACCTTTTCCTCAGTGTATGGCAGCCACGAAAAAGCAAATAGAATGTTAAGAATTATTAGGAAAGGAATAGAAGATAAAATAGAGAATTTTATAATGCCTCTGTTTCACTCCATGGTGAGACCACACCTCAAGTATTGTGGCCATTTCTGTTTGCCCAGTGGTGTTTCATAAGTACATAAGAACATAAGTATTGCCATACTGGGAAAGACCAAAGGTCCATCGAGCCCAGCATCCTGTTTCCAACAGTGGCCAATCCAGGTCACAAATACCTGGCAGAAACCCAAATAGTAGCAACATTCCACCAGAAACCCAAAGAGTAGCAAGATTCTAGAATTCTAAAGAATAACAAGATTCCATGCAGAATTTCAAAGTGTAGCAACATTCCATTCAGAATCCCAAGTACATAAGCATTGCCATACTGGGACAGACCAAAGGTCCATCAAGCCCAGTATCCTGTTTCCAACAGTGGCCAATCCAGGTCATAAGTACCTGGCAGAAACCCAAATAGTAGCAACATTCCACCAGAACCCCAAAGAGTAGCAAGATTCTAGAATTCTAAAGAATAACAAGATTCCATGCAGAATTTCAAAGTGTAGCAACATTCCATTCAGAATCCCAAGTACATAAGTATTGACATACTGGGGCAGACCAAAGGTCCATCGAGCCCAGCATCCTGTTTCCAACAGTGGCCAATCCAGGTCACAAATACCTGGCAAGATCCCAAAAAAGTACAAAACATTTTATACTGCTTATCCCAGAAATAGTGGATTTCCCCAAGTCCATTTAATAACGGTCTATGGACTTTTCCTTTAGGAAGCCGTCCAAACCTTTTTTTAAACTCCGCTAAGCTAACCACCTTTACCACATTCTCTGGCAACGAATTCCAGAGTTTAATTACACATTGAGTGAAGAAAAAGTTTCCTTGGGCGACTGCCACCTGGGGCAGATCGCCACTGTGCACCCCCCTCAGGTGCAGCGCACCCCCCCCCCCCCCGGTGCATCACTTCCACTGGCGCATCACCTCCAACACCCCCCCCCCCCCGGGTGCACTGCTGTTACCTCCTGGGGGTGCTGGGAGCAGCCGCGCAGCTGTCGGGTCCGCTGGTTCCCTACCCCAGAACAGGAAGTAACATTAGAAGGAACAGGGAACCGGCAGAGCTGACAGCCATGCGGCGCTCCCTGCACCTCCCCGCAGCGTGCACCCAGGGAGGACCGCCCCCACTGCCCTGTCCTCGGTACGCCACTGTGTTTGCCCCATCTCAAACAAAGATATAGTGGAACTAGAAAAGATACAGAGAAGGATGACCAAACTGAATAAGGGGGTGGAAGGACTCTTATATGAGGAAAGACTAAAGAGGTTAGGGCTCTTCAGTTTGGAGAAGAGACAGCTGAGGGGAGATATGATTGAGGTCTACAAAATCCTGAGTGGAGTGGAATGGGTAAACACGAATCAATTATTGATTCCTTCAAAAAGAACAAAGACTAGGGGACACTCCATGAAGTTACATTAGTGGCACATTTAAAAGAAATAGGAGAAAATATTTTTTTTTCACTCAGTATATTCTTAAGCTCTGGAACTCATTGCTGGAGCAAATGATAAAAGCCGTTAATGTAGCTGGATTAAAACAAAAAAGGTTTCTACAAATTCCTGGAGGAAAAGTCCTCAAACTGTTATCAAAATAGACCTGGGGAAACCCACTGCTTACCCCTAAGGTTAAGTAGTATGGAATCTTTTTGGGAGGTACTTGAAACCTGGACTGGTCACCACCGGACTAGGCGGAGCCTTGGTCTGACCCAGTACAGCAGCTCATACGTTCTCTGTTTTCGTTTATTAATGCCCTACTCACCAAGAAGTTATTACGATCAGCCCATAAGCATCATTAGCAGTTCCCTCTTATCGATTTTACATCTGGATACAATAAGGCAATATATTTTTAGCATCACTGCACCAGCTTTTTGGAACTCAGATAGACAGACTATGAATTGAATCATCCTTTAAAAATGTTAAACAGGGCCTTAAAGCGTTTTTTTTAAAGCAAAGCTTTTGATAATTAATGCAGAATGATCTGGGAATACTTTCCATAATTAATTCAGTATGGGGATACTCTCTGGAATAGAATATATTGTAACTTTGATTTTCTGGTTTCTATTCTATTTTGTCCTGTTTTATTTTTTTTTTTTTTAAATTTATTTACAGCATTTATATCCCACAATTTCCCACCCATGGATAGGCCCAATGTGGCTTACAACAGTCTACATAAACACACAGCAAGTCAGGGGTCAAACAATGTGGGAGGGGGGTCGAGAGGGTCGTCGGCAGGGGGGGGGGTTGGCAATGACAGGAGGGGGGGTCGGCGGCGCCGGGGGGGGGGGCTAAAATGTGCCCCCTCACCTGGGCTCTGGACCCCCCTCCTGCCGATGTCTGGCTAAGCCCCTGGTCAGGGCATGTACGATGCTGATTACTGCCCAGTTAGCGCCGTGCGCTTTAAATTTTCCGGGGCGTGTAGTGGGCGCACGTAAAAAATGAAATTACTGCCCAGGCCACGTGGTAGCTGGGTGGTAGTTCCGAACTGGCGTGTGTTGGGCTCGCGTAGGTACCTACGCGGCTTAGTAAAAGGGCCCCTGGGTGTCTAGATGCCATTCTAGAATTTGTGCTCATTCTACTGCATTTTGGCGCCGAAATTTTGGCATACTTTATAGAATTACCCCATATGCGTTTTATAGCCCATAACGTAATTGCAGAAAGCGAAGCCGCACATACCGTACCATTTCCACACAGAAAGTGCTCTGCCCTGCACAGACCGTTTTCTGCATTAAGCCTGTCTTTACGGAAACACTAACAATCCTTCTTCTAGCGCGTTATTGCTACCTGAAAGCCGGTCACATTTTAATATCTGGATTGGATTTCTTCTTGAGTTGATGAATGGAGTTGAGATCTGACACCTCCGTTCCTGGGAGATGAGAGAGTGGGGGGGGGGGGGGGGATTTTCTCTCTGCTGTTTCCGCTGCTAGATTTATTCATGCAATTTTATTGAATGTCAGTTTTGCCTTTGACAGAAATCCGTCATGCAAAATGTTCCCGGCTTCACAATGTGTAGATAAATGCTTTCGTTCCCCGGCACATGCAGCAGCGGGGTCCCCCTCCCTCAGACTCTAGGGAGGACAGAGCTTAAATTGTTTATCTATAATGAGGGTTAAAAAGTCAAATGTGATTTCAGTACCACAATAATGAGTTTAGCGGAAGGTTCATTGCTTAGCTTTCCTGGGGTTATAAGAGTCCTCGGTAAGCTCTAAATACACAGCTTGACAGACTCAACGATGGTGATGGCACCACACTGGACCAAATTCTAGAAATGGAACTAAAAAATCAGCACACACACAAAAAAAAAAATACTAGCGCTAACCCCAGTGGGTCCCAAACCTGGTCCTGGAGGCACCACAGCCAGTCAGGTTTTCAGGATATCCACCATAAATATTCATTTATCACCTAACCTGAGCTACCCTTACTACTACTACTACAAATCATTTCTATAGCGCTACCAGTCGTACGCAGCGCTTCACAATTGAACATGAAGAAAAGACAGTCCCTGCTCAAAAGAGCTTACAATCTAAATCAGGACAGACAGACAGGACCAATAAGGATACGGGCAGAAGGACACATAGGAATGATTCTAAATGGAATGTTGCTACTATTGGAGATTCTGTTGCTACTATTTGAGATTCTACATGGAATGTTAATGTTGCTATTCCGCTAGCAGCATTCCATGTAGAAGCCTGCCCTTGCAGATCAGCAACGCGGCCGCGCAGGCTTCTGTTTCTGTGAGTCTGACGTCCTGGACGTACGTGCAGGACGTCAGACTCACAGAAACAGAACCCTGCGCGGCCGCGTTGCTGATCTGCAAGGGCAGGCTTCTACTACTACTATAAATCATTTCTATAGCGCTACCAGTCGTACGCAATGCTTCACAATTGAACATGAAGAAAAGACAGTCCCTGCTCAAAAGAGCTTACAATCTAAATCAGGACAGACAGACAGGACAAATAAGGGATAAGGGAAGGAGTAGGACAGACAGATAGGACACATAGGGAAAAACGGACTATTGAAGAGAGGAAGACAAGATAAAGGTTACGAGCAAGTGACAAGTTAGGAGTCAAAAGCAGCATCAAACAGGTAGGCCTTTAGCCCGGATTTGAAGGCGGCCAGGGATGGAGCTAGATGTAACGGCTCAGGAAGCGAGATAAAAGGAACGGAGTCTGGAGTTAGCGATGGAGGAGAAGGGTGCAATTAGGAGAGATTTGCCTAGTGAACGGAGTTCCTGGGAAGGAGTGTAGGGAGAGATGAGGGTGGAGAGGTAGTGAGGGGCTGCAGAGTGAATGCACTTATAGGTCAATAAGAGGAGCTTGAATTTTATACGGAAACGGATAGGGAGCCAGTGAAGTGACTTCAGAAGAGGGCTGATATGGGCATAGCGACTTTGGCGAAATATTAATCGTGCCTTGTTTCAATCTAGTCACTACTAATTATTGCATAAACTTCAATCTGGTGACCACGTTTCAACTTTACTGCTTTTTATTTTTCTTACAAATATAACAGATTTAAATATTAATATTTTCTCATGGTATTCTTGTATCTTCATTTACTCACTATCACGCATCACAAATCGCATGAATATGCTTAAACACCAAGGCAATCACATGATACTGGGATTTCACTAATCCCCTACGTGTACAGATTGGCTGCCACCTATCTCTTGTGTAATACTCCTTTTTATTGAGGTGTTTTAAGTAGTTCTTACTCCTCGTTGGTTCGAGTAAATCTTACTTCTCGGTGTTTCTTATTCATGACAGCACGTCCGTAGCAAAGAGTGTTCTCCCGACTTTGCAAATGGCGAATTGTTCTTGCCGTTCGCGTTTCCACCAAAGTTCGTTATCACGTTGCTTCCTTGGATTATTTCCAATAGCCTTGGCTTATCTTTATTGACCATCACCTAATTCATCAGTGGTGGAACAAAAATAGTAAGCAGCCACCTATTGTTTTCATATCCGTCAAATATTCATGAGAGAGATTTGCATACCGTGGAGGCAGAGCATGCAAATCACTCTCATGAATATTCATGGTAGATATCCTGAAAACCTGATTGGCTGGGATGCCTCCAGGACCAGGTTTGGGAACTACTGCATTATTCTATAAACAGTGCTCAACGTTAGCTACCGTTTAGAACATAGCGCCGGGATTTACGTCTAACTTACGCCTCAAAGCTGTGTTCTAACCATGCCCTCGGGAACATCTACAGGAGGAGTGCATATCAGCATGTGTGATCTGTCAGTGCATGTACATATATGCACGTGTTCAGCCCCACGATTCGATAAGAGCCATCGTCCACATGCAAGACATGCTTTAAGGGAACATTTTATGAAGCTTTTTCTGTGTGTAAAGCACGTTTTACATATGTGAAAAATGGCTTTTCAAAAATTACATGACATTACATACAGGTAAAAAGAAAGGATTTCTCTAGTTCATAAAATCATCTACGGTGAGACCCCGGGATACATGACCGGCCTCATTGACCTACCAGCCAGAAACACTACAAGATCAACACACACTTACTTAAACCTCCATCACCCAAGCTGCAAAGGACTCAAACATAAATCAACCTATGCATCCAGCTTCTCCTTTATAAGCACGCAACTACGGAACGCACTACCAAACGCCTTGAAAACAACACACAACCTATCAAACTTTCAGAAATCACTGAAAACTATCTTATTCAAAAAGGTATACCCTAATGACCCAACTTAAATGCCATGATCCTGCAACACAACGAAACTAATACTCGAACTGGACACAACTCAACCCTTCCTCCTTATTCCCTAAAGTGTCTGTTGTACACGAACTTTCAACAACGTCAGTCTGTATCAGTTATACCGGAACTGGTGATCGCCATCACGGTTACTATGTAAGCCACATTGAGCCTGCAAATAGGTGGGAAAATGTGGGATACAAATGCAATAAAATAAATAAATAAATACCAGCTAAACCCTGATGTAAATCCTCATGCCTAGGTGCGGATCCCCCTTATTCCATAATAGCGCACATAAATTGGAGGAACGGGTGAGACGATTAAATTCGCAGATGACACACAACTATTCAAAGTTGTAAAACGCATGCGGATTGTGAAAAATTGCAGGAAGACCTTAGGGAATTGGAAGAATGGGCATCCAAATGGCAGATGAAATTTAATTTGGAGAAATGCAAAGTGATGCACATTGGGAAGAATAATTCGAATCACAGTTACCTCATGATGGGGTCCACCTTAGGAGTCAGCACTGAGGAAAAAGATCTAGGTGTCGTTGTAGTCAATATGCTGAAATTTCTGCTCAGTGTGCGGCGGCAGCCAAAAAAGCCAACAGAATGCTATGAATTATTAGGAAACTAGTAAAAGAAGCCCGTTTCACAGCAAATGAAACGGACCCTAGCAAGGTTTTCGTCGCCAACACCCCCCTCCCTCCCTGGCCAACTCCTTTGTTGTTCTGGCATTGCTCCGCCCCCAATGTCATGACGTTTGACGCGAGGGCGGGGCCCAGAGCGATTTCCCCCCCCCCTCCGCCTCCCTGCCTCCCTCCCTGCCAACCCCTTCGTTGTTCTGCCATTGCTCCGCCCTCGAGGGCGGGACCCGGAGCGATTTCCCACCCCCCCACCTCCCTGCCAACCCCTTCATTGTTCTGCCATTGCTATAGGGCGGGGCCCAGAGCGATTTCCCACCCCCCGCCTCCCTCCCTGTCAACCCCTTCGTTGTTCTGCCATTGCTCCACCCTCGAGGGCGGGGCCCGGAGCGATTTTGGTGGCTTCACCACCACGAACCTTCGAACCTTTTTGAAGGAAGTCAGAGCTTAGCTTCATTGACGTCAGTGTCCTCAGAACGTTGAGGGTGAGTTTTATTATAGTAGATGGGATGGAAAATAAGCCCACAAATATCATAATGCCTCTGTATTGCTCCATGGTGCTATCTCACCTTGAGTATTGGGTTCAATTCTGGTCGCCGTATCTCAAAAAAGATCTAACGGAATTAGAAAAGGTTCAAAGAAGAGTGACCAAGATGATAAAGGGGATGGAACTCCTCCCCGTATGGGAAAAGGCTAAATAGGTTAGGGCTCTTCCGCTTGGAAAAGAGACAGCTGAGGGGGGATATGATTGAGGTCTATAAAATCCTGAGTGGTGTAGAATGTGAATCGATTTTTCACTCTTTCAAAAAGTACAAAGACTAGGGGACACTCAACGAAATGACACGGAAATACTTTTAAAACAAATAGGAGGACATATTTTTTTCGTGCAAAGAATAGTTAAGCGCCGAAACTCACTTCCGGAGAATGTGATAACAGCAGTTAATATATCTCAGTTTAAAAAAAGATTTGGACAAGTTCCTGGAGGAAAAGTCTTGAGATAGACATGGGAGAAGCCACTGCTTGCTCTGGGTTTGGCAGCATGGAATGTTGCTGCTATTTGGGTTTCTGACAGCTACCTATGATCTGGATTGGCTACTGCTGGAAGCAAGATCCTGGGCTAGATGGACCATTGGTCTGACCCCGTATGGCTTTCTTCTGTGCTTATGTTGTTATCAGTCTGTTTGTTCTGTCCTGGCGGATGATAGTACAGCCCTACCAGCATGCTGCTATGTTTCATGTTGAACGTTTGTTTTGTTTGACTCAGTTCCCTCTTTAACATATAGTGCAACCCCCACTGCAATTTGATCCACTCTATCATTGCAATATTATTGTACCCTGATAACACCAGCATTCAGCTTCATTGTTCTACAAGGCTATGAGGTCCCGTACTGTTCACTCTCGCAGTTCTACGCAGCATGTGTGGGAGTTAGATCTGCAGGACTCTTTGACGGATGATGCTCAATGGTCTTGTGTTTGGTCGCATGGCCCTCGGGCTTCCTTGAGGGGCATAATCGAACGCCCATCTCCATGGGCGTCTATGTCTGAAAACGGGTACCTGAAGAGGCAGGACAGACCGTATTTTCGAAAAAAATGGGCGTCCATCTTTTTTTTCGATAATACGGTTTGTGCCAGCCAAATGCATCGGATTTGTGCGGATTTGAGGTGGGCGGTATCGTTTTCCAGCGATAATGGAAACCGAAGGCGCCCAGCTCAAAAACGACCAAATCCAAGGCATTGGGTCGTGGGAGGGGTCAGGATTCGTAGTGCACTGGTCCCCCTCATATGCCAGGACACCAACCGGGCACCCTAGGGGGCACTTGTAAAAAGTAAAAAACAAAAGTAAAATACCTCCCAAGTCTATAGCTCCCTTCCTTTGGGTGCTGAGCCCCTCAAATCCCCCCCAAAACCCACTGCCCACAACTCTACACCATTACATTAGCCCTAAGAGGTGAAGGGGGCACCTACATGTGGGTACAGTGGGTTTGGGGGCGGTCTGGAGGGCTCCCATTTACCAGCACAAGTGTAACAGGTAGAGGGGGATGGGCCTGGCCCCACCTCGGTGAAGTCCACTGCACCCACTAACAACTGCTCCAGGGACCTGCATACTGCTGTGATGGAGCTGGGTATGACATTTGAGGCTGGCATAGAGGCTGGAAAAAAAGGTTTTTAAAGTTCTTTTTTTTTTTTTGGTGGTAGGGGGTTAGTGACCACTGGGGGAGTCCGGGGAGGTCATCCCCGATTCCCTCCGGTGGTCATCTGGGCAGTTGGGGCACTTTTTGGGGACTTGTTAGTGAAAAAAAGGGTCCAAAAAAGTGACCCAAAATCGCGGTAAAACTGCCTTTTTTTTTTCGATAATCGGCCGAAGGCGGCCATCTCTCCTCGGCCGATAACCACGCCCCAGTCCCGCCTTCACCACACCTCCAACACACCCCCGTCAACTTTGGTCGTTCCTGCGACGGAGTGCAGTTGAAGCCGACCAAAATTGGCTTTCGATTATACCAATTTGGATGCCCATGGGAGAAAGGCGACCATCTCCCAATTTGGGTCGACAATCTCTCTATTTTATGTACCATAGGGCCCTTTGGACACCTAGGAAAAGTAAATTGGCTGGGTCCTCTAGCTGTGATTTGTGTTGGTCATGTAAAGCCAAAGCTGGTACTCTTATGCATCTCTTGTTGGAATGTTCTAATCTTGTCACCTTTTGGATAGATGTTTGGAAGAAATTGGAAGACATTTTTGGTTTTCACGAATCTTTTTTACCCAAATATGTAATCTGGAAATCCACTTGTATTTCATTTCTCTCCTCAGTGCACGATAGGTTGCTGTTTGACTTTTTGGTTTCTGTTGCGCTGAAGCTGATCATATCGAACTGGAAGGACAATTCCTCAGTGAACGTGGTGGTTTGGTGGCACTGGGTTCTCCTCTACAAAAAGTTTGAACAGACCGCAGCAACTTCTCTTCATGGGCATTCTTCTACTCTTCAAAAATGGAAATCCTTGGACGTTTTTCTTTCGCCTGTAGACTAATGCTTGGAATTGAGCTCAGCTTGGTGTGTTTTCTCATGCTGTACTCTGTTTGTGTTTGATGTATCTTTCAATTCTAATAAAAAATGTCAAAACAAAATGAGGGGCCATTTTACTAAGCCGTGTAGGTGCCTACACACGCCACTTCAGAACTACGGCCCAGCCCGGGCGGTAATTTCATTTTTTACATGCGTCCACTTCGTGTGCAGGAAAATATATTTTATTTTCCGGTGCATAATGCTAACTGGGCAGTAATTGGTATTGTACATTTATTTATTTAGATTTTGCTCACACCTTTTGTTCAGTAGTAGCTCAAGGTGAGTTACATTCAGGTACTTGGGATATTTCTCTGTCCCAGGAGGGCTCACAATCTAAGTTTGTACCTAAGGCAATGGAGGGTTAAGTGACTTGCCCAAGATCACAAGGAGCAGCAGTGGGATTTGAACCGGCCACCTCTGGATTGCAAAACAGGTGCTCTAACCACTATGCCACTCCTCCACTAGCAACAGTCCATCTAGAATCTCAAATAGTAGCAACATTCCAGAATCTCAAAAAGTGTCAACATTCCATGTAGAATCTTCAATAGTAGCAACAGAATCTAAAACTAGTATTTATTTATTTATTTAGATTCTGCTCACTCCTTTTTCAGTAGTAGCTCAAGGTGAGTTACATTCAGGTACTTGGGATATTTCTCTGTCCCAGGAGGGCTCACAATCTAAGTTTGTACCTGAGGCAATGGAGAGTTAAGTGACTTGCCCAAGGTCACAAGGAGCAGTAGTGGGATTTGAACTGGCCACCTCTGGATTGCAAGACCAGTGTTCTAACCACTAGGCCACTCCTCCACAAGCAACATTCCATGTAGAATCTTCAATAGTAGCAACATTCCATATATTTATTTACTTAGACCTTGCTCACACCTTTTTCAGTAGTAGCTCAAGGTGAGATACATTCAGGTACTCTGGCTATTTCTCTGTTCCAGGAGGGCTCACAATCTAAGTTTATACCTGAGGCAATGGAGAGTTAAGTGACTTGCCCAAGGTCACAAGGAGCAGCAGTGGGATTTGAACCGGCCACCTCTGGAGTGCAAGACCAGTGCTCTAACAACTAGGCCAGTCCTCCACTAGAGCAACATTCCATGTAGAATCTCAAATAGTGGCAACATTCCATGTAGAATCTTCAATAGTAGTAACATTCCATATATTTATTTAGATTTTCCTCACACCTTTTTCAGTAGTAGCTCAAGGTGAGATGCATTCAGGTACTCTGGCTATTTCTCTGTCCCAGGAGGGCTCACAATCTAAGTTTGTACCTGAGGCAATGGAGGGTTAAGTGGCTTGCCCAAGATCACAAGGAGCCCAGTTAACGCATGAGACCTTACCACTAAGTGAATGGGTGGTGGTAAGGTCTCAGACCCAAAATGGATGCGCGCCAATTTTCCTTTTGCCACACATCCACTTTCAGCCAAAAAAAAGGCATTTTTTTACAGGTGTGCTGAAAAATGTACATAAGTACATAAGTACATAAGTAGTGCCATACTGGGAAAGACCAAAGGTCCATCTAGCCCAGCATCCTGTCACCGACAGTGGCCAATCCAGGTCAAGGGCACCTGGCACGCTCCCCAAACGTAAAAACATTCTGCGCTCGTCCAAAACACGTGCCTACATTAGCACAGGCCATTTTTCAGTGCATCTTCGTAAAAGGACCCCTCAATGGTATAAAAAACAAAACTTAAAGGGTCGCATATGTGTTTGCATGTCAAGTGGTGCTTAGGTGGTGACTCTGGCTGCTACTATTGGAGATTCTACATGGAATGTTGCTAATTATGAGGAGTGGCCTAGTGGTTAGGGTGGTGGACTTTGGTCCTGAGGAACTGAGCTCGATTCCCACTTCAGGCACAGGCAGCTCCTTGTGACTCTGGGCAAGTCACTTAACCCTCCATTGCCCCATGTAAGCCGCATTGAGCCTGCCATGAGTGGGAAAGTGCAGGGTACAAATGTAACAAAAATAAAATAGATACTATTGGAGATTCTACATGGAATGTTGCTACTCTTTGAGATTCTACATGGAATGTTGCTATTCCACTAGCAACATTCCATTTAGAAGGCTGCGCAGGCTTCTGCTTCTGTGAGTCTGACGTCCTGCACGTACGTGCAGGACGTCAGACTCACAGAAGCAGAAGCCTGTGCGGCCACATTGGTGATCTGCAAGGGCCGACTTCTCCATGGAATGTTGCTAGTGGAATAGCAACATTCCATGTAGAATCTCAAATAGTAGCAACAGTGGAGGAGTGGCCTAGTGGTTAGGGTGGTGGACTTTGGTCCTGAGGAGCTGAGTTCCATTCCCACTTCAGGCACAGGCAGCTCCTTGTGACTCTGGGCAAGTCACTTAACCCTCCATTGCCCCATGTAAGCTGCATTGAGCCTGCCACGAGTGGGAAAGTGTGGGGTACAAATGTAAAAAAAAACAAACTGATTAAACTCAATACATCAGTGACTTAAAAAAGTGTGAACTGCACTTACATATTTACAAAACTCTCTATAATAACCTGAAAAAAAACATTGTCAAATACATTTTCAAGTTATTGAGTTGCATCCTCGGTTGCTTGCAAAACTTGTCTGCATCAGCCCTTGAGGAACTGTTCCAGCTGGAGCAGGAAGTGTCCTGGAGAATAAAAGTCGCTTTGTTTTACAGATTTGCTTCTGACTTCTACAGAGCATAACAGATGCCATGTCTGTAAGCCAAGCTGCAGAAAGATTTAATAGAGCTGTACTATCTCTGTATGTTTTGTTCAGGCTGCCAGTTTATCTCACTGCCGCCTCTCTTCCCTACATCTGAGGAAAACCTTAGCTGTATGTGGAGCGATTTATTTGTCTACTTTAACAACACAGCTGAAAGGTGGAGTTTATAAGTATTGTGCGAATCCAGCTGACCCAGTAAGGACTGGCAAACATTAGTCATATTACACACGTCTTTGCCCAACTTCTGTGATAACAGGAATGGCTGGTCATTTTACTCTGCTCTAGTGAGCTGCTTTCTCTTGGGTTTTATACGGGGAATTAAGGTTCTCCATGTAAGGCAGTCTCACGAGGGCCGAACGTGGGAATTCTGAGGATATTGGCGCAGTGGCTCAAGACGCTGAGAGAGGTTTCTTGCTGCAAAAGGTAGAAGAGATTAGCTCGACAAGGGCTTCCCTTTGGCATTAAGCCAAAAGCTACAAGAGAGCCTGGCCGGCAGTTTCAGAATTAGAAGAATTCGAATGTATTGTTTCTAAACCGTCTTTATCCAAGGTGGAGTGCAAATAAATCATACAATAAAATCACAGACAAAAAGAACACTCCCAAGCAATAACAAATCTAATAAACAGTTCCCCAAAAATAATACCTTGCATAAAATCTATCTCCCGATATTCAGCCGGCGGCGGTCGGCGTTCCTTTGAACGCTGATCATCGCCTGCTAAATTATCCCCTGATAGTCAGTGCCAGGTCATGTCCAGACACAGGCAATGAATATTGGGGGAAATTTTGGGGTGAGCGGGCTGCCGGAACTTATGCGGGGCTCAGCTGAATATTGGGTCAGGGCCCTCATAACTTTTGTTTTGTATTTTGTTTTTTTCTTTAAAAAAAGTGCCCCTGAGCCCCCTTCCTCCTCCTGACAATGACCCTCTTTCCTTCCCCCCTCCCCCCAGCCCGCGGCAAGAAACCTCCCCAGAGGGCCTCCACTCCCAGTCATCCAGCTAGACCCTCCTCCTGGCCTACTTGTAGCCCTGGTGGTCCGTGGTTGTTGTTGGGGGCAGGAGTGCAGGCCCCTCACTCCTGCCTTTTGCGACCGCTGTACCACGAGTTGCCATGGGAGGTCACGGTAGCCATTTTCTTTCATCGGCCTTTGGGGGAGGTATTTCAGAAGAGGCTCTGTGCTATCAGGTGTTGTAGAGCTGACTGAGGGTCCTGTTTACTGAGGCGCGTTCGCATTTTTAACGTTCCTACAATTAATGCATATGTTAACCATGTAGGCACCTATAGGGATATTGTAGGTGTCTACACGGCTAACGCACGTACATGTTTAACGCGCGTTAGAGACGCTAACGCGCCTGTAACACGTCTTAGTAAACAGGGCCCTGAGTCTTTTCCAGGGGCGTAGCCAGACTTCGCGGTGGGAGGGAGCCAGAGCCTGAGGTGGGGGTCACATTTTGTTCTGCTGCCCCCCTGCCACCTCTGCCACCCTGCTGCTCCCCACCCACTGCCGTAGCAAATACCTCAGCTGGCGGGGGTCCCCAACCCCTGCCAGCTGAAGCGTTGTCCAGCGCCGGTCTCCCGCACTTCTGTATTGCCTGCCCTGCTTTGTCTTCCCCTCACATCCTGCATGCTGGACGTGAGGGGAAGACAGAGCAGGGTAGGCAACATTGGGGACCCCGGCCAGCAAAACCATGGGCCCAGAAGAAATTTGGGGGGGGGGCCCAGGCCCCCATGGTCCCACGTAGCTACGCCACTGGTCTTTTCTAAAATACTATCAATAATGAGCACCTCCCCATTTAGATGTCTCAATTCCGATTGCTACATTCTATGTAAAATAGGCCTTTTAACTTGATAAGGGGCGAGGTTACTATTAGATTGTAAGCTCTTTGAGCAGGGACTGTCTCTCTTTGTTAAATTGTACAGCGCTGCGTAACCCTAGTAGCGCTCTAGAAATGTTAAGTAGTAGTAGTAGTAGTAGTTACTGTGTGAATTGTCCATCTTGAATTCCTCTGCCAAAAATGAAACTCTTAAGAGGTTCCACATTTTCCTCAAGAAGTTGTAAACTGCAGGTGCCTTTAGCATAACTTCCTGGGAAAGTACTTTTCCAGAACAATGATCCTCCTGTCAGCCTTCCCCAGCCTTCCAGAAAAGTCTTAGATGGCCTTTCGGTTTGTAGGCAAAATGGATCATGCTGTTACTAGCTATTTTAAGATTGTGATCTAAATATTTTGCTAAGGCCGCCGAAATAATCACACCCCCTCCCACTCATGGACTCAGAATCTGGGTCAGTCCCTGCACTCTCTTTACCTCCTGGGTGTGTACAGAAGAGGTTTCCCTCCGCAGATTGACCTAGTTTTTATAATATAAAAATATGTTGGTCCAAAGTCAAGCTGAAGTCTAAGGGTGAAATGACTAGACAGTGACTAATGTTCAGCTATGAATTCCTTTACACGCACCAAAGTATTATGATGTTTCATTCAGATGGGAATACATCCAATTCATTTCCCCTCTATTTTTCCTCCCATGGCATAGAGTACATAAGCCAACTCCAGTGATACATTTGTAGCCCAGAGACCTTTGTTCAGGTCCAACCTCCACTTTCTCATCAGAGGAACATTCCTTGGCTCAGCCTTCTGCCTGAGATGGTCAGTTCAAAGGGCAGGGACCTATACCAGTAATGAAGCCTCCTACCCAGTAGTGTAAAACCCTTTCCCAAGAGTGATCAGATTGGTCCTGTGTCCTGGTCCTGTTCATTTGACCTGCTCTTGTGCCTGTCTCCAACTGGAAGACCTCAATCTAGTAGCACTTGTATGCTTCAGGTGTGTACTTTTTACACCATAGGCGTAGCCTGCTTGTTTTGTATTGGGGGAGGAGCAAGGGATATGGGGTTTTCCTCAGGAGGGGAAGAGGAGGGGGAACTTTTTCCCTTTTCCTGTCAGATAGGCATCAATTACCTGTCTTTCCCCCCTTCCCCCAGCTCACTTTCCCCCACACCCACACCCCCCCTCCCAGGACTACCACTATCACCTCAACCTTTCAGCCTGCTCAGTTGTAGTTTCCCCAAGGTGATACAATAATATATTTTCAAACCTTTGTATTTATTTATCTATTCTAATTGTCTTCCTTTATGTTTCTTTTAGAATTCTTTTATTTTCATTTTTCTATCTTGTCCTTATTTATTTCTATTTATTTATTTATTGCATTTGTACCCCACATTTTCCCACCTATTTACAGGCTCAGTGTGACTTACATAGTACCGTGAAAGGCGTTTGCCCAGTCGGTGGATAACAAATACAAAGTTGTATAGTGATTGTATGAGGTATAAGTGGAGGGTCGAAATGGATGAAGATTGCGTGTTGTCCTGTGCAGTGGCGTTCCTAGGGGGGCTGACACCCGGGGCGGATCGCCGATGCGCCCCGCCCCCCCAGGTGCAGTGCCCCCCCCCGGATGCAGCGCGACCCCCACTGATGAAAGGACACCCCCCGTGAAAGAATCCCCGCCCGGGTGCACGCCGCTGGGGGGGTGCCGTGCGCACCTGTCCGTCATTCATTCCATGCTCCCTCTGCCCCGGAACAGGATGGAACAAACGACGGACAGGCGCGCACTGCACCCCCTCAGAGGCGTGCACCCGGGGCGGACCGCCCCCACTGCCCCCCCCCCCCTAGGAACGCCACTGGTCCTGTGCGATCATAGTATTTTACCTTTTACCTTTTCCCACATTCCCTCTTCCCTCTGATTTTTAAGTTTTCTTCTTACATAGTAACATAGTAGATGACAGCAGATAATGACCTTTACGGTCCATCCAGTCTGCCCAACAAGATAAACTCATAGCATATGGTTTGATGTGATACTACATATGTATTCTTGATCTTGATTTGTCCTTGCTATTTTCAGGGCACAGACTATAGAAGTCTGCCTGGAACTAGCCTTATTCTCCAACTACTGAAGCTGTCATCGAAACCCCCCTCCAGCGCATTCAAATCTGTCCAGCCACGATCAGGGCACAGATGGTAGAAGTCTGCTTGGCACTGCTCTTGTTCTCCAACTACTGAAGCTGAATCTGTTCAGATATAATCAGGGCACAGAGCTTCTCAATAATGGTGTTGCCATCTAATTATTATTATTATTATTATTAGTTGCATTTGTATCCCACATTTTCCCACCTATTTGCAGGCTCAATGTGACTTACAATGTTCCGTCATGGCATTCGCCATTCCAGAGTAAAAGATACAATTGGTATTACATAAAGAACATGGATGGCATAATAGAATTAAGCAACGAGGTGTAGAGAGATCACATTCGGAATATCAGGTAAGTGGTGATGCGTTACAGTTCCTATTATAGATCATTGTGGTAAACTTTGTTGAAGAGATAAGTCTTCAGTGATTTACAAAAGTTGATTAGGTTGTAAATTGTTTTCAGGTTAAGTGGAAATACATTCCACAGCTTCCTGCTCATGTAGGAAAAGCTGGACCCATGTGTAAATCTATATTTTAGTCCTTTACAGCTGGGGAAGTGAAGATTCAGGAATGTGCACGCTGATCTTTTAGCGTTCCTGGGTGGCAAGTCAATAAGGTCTGAATCACCGCTAAGCTTGTTTGGTTCCATGCCTTCCATGCATAAGTACATAAGTAATGCCATTCTGGGGAAAGACCAAAGACCCATCAAGCCCAGCATCCTGTCCCTGACAGCGGCCAATCCAGATCAAGGGCACCTGGCAGCTTCCCAAACGTACAAACATTTTATACATGTTATTCCCGAAATTGTGGATTTTTCCCAAGTCCATTTAGTAGCGGTCTATGGACTTGTCCTTTAGGAAACCGTCCAAACCCTTTTTAAACTCTGCCAAGCTCTCCGCCTTCACCACGTTCTCCAGTAACGAATTCCATTTGTTTTAAATGTACTACACTGTAGTTTCATCGCAAGCCCTCTATTTTTGGAAAGCTTGAACAGACGCTTCACATCCATCTGAATTCCATTACCATTTTCATCTCCACCACCTCCCATGGGAGGGCATTCCAGGCATCTACCACCCTCTCCATGAAAAAATACTAAAAGGCTTTATTCCTGAGTTGGATCCCCTGCAATATAAATGCATGCCCTCCAGTTCTACCACCTTCCCTCCTCTGGAAAAGGTATGTTTGTAGATTAATACCTTTCAAGCGTTTGAATGTCTGTATCATATCAACCCTGTCACTCCTTTCCTCCAAGGTGTACATCTTCAGGCATAGGAGCCAACGTTTCAAAATTATTGGGGGTGCTAAGCCCAATGGAAATAACCCCTCCCTGGACACATACAAGGAATTTTCTCAACATTGGGGGTGTTCAGCACCCACAGAGTCGGCTCCAATGTCTTCAAGTCATCAAGTCTCTCCTCATACGTCTTGTGGTGCAAGTTCTTTGGTCACCCAGTCAAAGAAATCAATCAGATTTGATTGGCAGGAATTTCCGTTGGTAAAGCCATGTTGCCTCAGATTCTGCAACCCACTGAATTCTAGAAAGTTCACTATATTTTCCTTCAGCAGCAACTCCATTATTTTCCCTACCACAGATGTGAGCCTTTGGGCCTGTAGATTCTCACTTCTTCCCTGTCCCACATCCACTCAAAAACATATAGACCACGTGATCTCTGCCTCCTTCTTTCAACTGCACATGTTGAGCAAGTCGAAAGATACGGTAACACCACATGACTTTCAGACAATCACTGGAATCTCTCGGAACACATTATTTTTATTACATTTGTACCCCGCACTTTCCCACTCATGGCAGGCTCAATGCGGCTTACATGGGGCAATGGAGGGTTAAGTGACTTGCCCAGAGTCACAAGGAGCTGCCTGTGCCTGAAGTGGGAATCCAACTCAGTTCCTCAGGACCAAAGTCAACCACCCTAACCACTAGGCCACTCCTCCACTGTTGCTACTATTTGAGATTCTACATGGAATGTTGCTATTCCACTAGCAACATTCCATGTAGAAGTCGGCCCTTGCAGATCACCAATGTGGCCGTGCAGGCTTCTGCTTCTGTGAGTCTGACGTCCTGCACATACATGCAGGACATCAGACTCACAGAAACAGAAGCCTGCGCAGCCTTCTACACTAGTGGAATAGCAACATTCCATGTAGAATCTCAAATAGTAGTAACACTCCATGTAGAATCTCCAATAGTAGCAACATTCCATGTAGAATCTACAATAGTAGCAACATTCCATGTTGTTGCTACATTTGTACCCCTGCGCTTTCCCACTCATGGCAGGCTCAATGCGGCTTACATGGGGCAATGGAGGGTTAAGTGACTTGCCCAGAGTCACAAGGAGCTGCCTGTGCCTGAAGTGGGAATTGAACTCAGTTCCTTAGGACCAAAGTCCACCACCCTAACCACTAGGCCACTCCTCCACTCATAACCCCAACATTTAAAAAAAACTACACTGGCTCCCTGTGACATACATTGTTCAATTCAAGACCCTGGTTCTGACTCATCAACACATATTTGGGTATGTTCCAGCCTACTTTCGAAACACCCTGCACTCATACAAACCAAAATGAGCACTAAGATCTGAGACGTCCCATCAGCTCTGTTAACCCCCCCCCCCCCCCACCCCCCCGCAAAATCATACAATTACGTAGAGTCAAAACTGCGAGCCTTCTCCATTGCTGCCCCATCTTTGTGGAATGTTCTACCCGGAAACCTGAGATCACGTGATGACATTCATAAATTCAAGCAGCTGCTAAAAACGCATCTATTTGTCAAAGCCTTTCTAACTACATAAAAACTTATTGGATTGGCTATTACAGGATTTTTTTCTCTATCCTCCCACTTCGCATTTTGTTTGTTTGCTGTATGCTAAGACCAGGTTAATGGTCTCGCTTTAGCTTAATACACCTAAGGGCTCATTTTCGAAAGAGAAGGACGCCCATCTTTCGACACAAATCGGAAGATGGGCATCCTTCTCACAGGGTCGTCCAAATCGGTATAATCGAAAACCGATTTTGGATGTCCCCAACTGCTTTCCGTCGCAGGGACGGCCAAAGTTCAAGGGGGCGTATCGGAGACATAATGAAGGCAGGACTTGGGCGTGCCTAACACATGGACGTCCTCGACCCATAATGGGAAAAAAAAGGGCTTCCCTGATGAGCACTTGGACGACTTTACCTGCTTGTGTTTTTCTTACGACCAAGGCACAAAAAGGTGCCTGAAATGACCAGATGACCACCGGAGAGAATCGGGGATGACCTCCCCTTACTCTCCCAGTGGTCACTAACCCCTTCCCACCCTCAAAATACATCTTTCAAAATATTGATTGCCAGCCTGTATGCCAGCCTCAGATGTCATACTCAGGTCCATCACAGCAATATGCAGGTACCTGGAGCAGTTTTAGTGGGTGCAGTGCATTTCATGCAGGTGTACCCAGGCCCATCCCCCTCCCTACCTGTTACATTTGTGGAGGAAACAGCGAGCCCTCCAAAACCCACCAGAAACCCACTGTACCCACATCTAGGTTATGGTAGTTATGTGCAGTTGTGGGTAGTGGGTTTTAGGGGGGGTTGGGGGGCTCAACAGACAAGGTAAGGGAGCTATGTTCCTGGGAGCATTTTATGAAGTCCACTGCAGTGCCCCCTAGGGGGCCCAGTTGGTGTCCTGGCATGTCAGGGGGACCAGTGCACTACAAATGCTGGCTCCAACCACGACCAAAGGGCTTGCATTTGGTCGTTTCTGAGATGGGCATCCTTGGTTTCCATTATCACCGAAAATCAGAAACAACCAAGTCTAGGGACGACCATCTCTAAGGACGACCAAAATTTCAAACACAAAAATCTGAAACTATATAAATTCAGAAAAACTTAGCTTCCAGGCTTGTAGTGCTTTTCAGGAATTCCGTTACTTATTTTATTCTCTTGGCATTTCTCCTCTACATTTTCCATCTTGTTGTCATGTTTTTTTTGCTTATGTTATAGGTTCCATGTTTTGTTTTCCTTTTTCTTATGTTGCCCTTTGTCCTATTTGTAGTCTTCCATTCTCCTCTCCTTCCCCTCCTGCTGTCTCACCCTCCCTCCCTTGCTCCTCTCCTTCCCACTCACATTCTTCCTGGCTGTTCCATAATTCCTTCATCCTTTACCCTTTTCCCTCCAACTGGAAAACCCCAAACCAGTAAGCTCTTGCAGGTCCCTCTCGGATGCCTGAATCAGTGCAGCCTGCTGAGAAGCAGCACACAGGAACCCTGTGAGTCCTCAGGAGATCAGGCATGACACACCTAAGGGAAGTATGAACTGTCATTCAGTTAACATAAACACTGTGTAACAACATGAGAAAATGAAAACAATAACAAGGTCAAAGCTCAAACATCTTGAAGCCTCGCCTACTGTACTAGTTAGTTCAAGTAAAACCATCCAGATTCGAATTATGTCGGGTTTTCTAACAGAGTGGATTTACATTTTCCTTTGTGAATGACTAGTGCTTTGTAGTGTGGGTGCCAGGCATTTTCTTTTTTTTTTTGGTTTGGGCTGAATTTTTTTTCTTTTACGGTTATTAATTTTCTAGCGTGGGAACAATGGTCTGCTGATTAGACATGCCAGTAGCTGCTGGACTGGAATGAAGGAATAGTCTGATGCAGACAGAGTCAACCAGTGATCTGGAGCTCTCGGTGACTCTTCAGTGTCCTTAGAAGGCTGCTGAAATCACAGAAATGTTTAATGAGACGGTGCAACCTCTTAGTAACGGGGCATCTGCTATAGGCAAAAGTTAAGGCACTTATTTTAAACCTATTCTAGAAAGAAAAGTAGGCACCTACTTTTCTCGATAGAATACTAGTGCAAATGGCTGAAAACACGTGAACATGAAGGCACAATCGCTTACACCTAAATGCTTGTGCATAGATTTTAGTACATACGCACATAAATGATAGAATTCTGTCATTCGTGGACATGCTCCACTCAAACACTACCCACGTGCACACCCACTGGCAAAGTACGCGCCACCAAATCATGACATGTATACTTTTCTGCTAGGCACCATTCTGTAAGAAGTTATCGGTGTAAATGGTCACTTACGCATCTAGATGACTAGAATACTGCCATTTATTCCTTATCCCTTATTTGTCATGCTTGTCTGTCTTGATCAGATTGTAAGCTCTATCGAGCAGGCACGGTCTCTTACATGTTCAGTGTACAGTGCTGTGTACATCTAGTAGTGCTATAGAAATGATAATTAGTAGTAGCCTTTGGGATTCCGGAATCTTGCTGATCTGGAATTCTATACAGAATCTTGCTATTCTTTGGGATTCCGGAATCTTGCTACTCTTAGGATTCCGGAATCTTGCTACTCTTTGTCCTTCTCCTTTATTTGTCCTGTTTGTCTGTCTTGATTAGATTGTAAGCTCTGTCGAGCAGGGACTGTTTCTTCATGTCCGGTGTACAGCGCTGTGTACGTCTAGTAGTGCTATAGAAATGATAAGTAGTAGTAGCAGTAGTCTTTAGGATTCCGGAATCTTGCTACTCTTTGGGATTCTGCACGGAATCTTGCTACTCTTTGGAATTCTGCACAGAATCTTGCTACTCTTTGTCCTTATACCTCATTTGTCCTGTTTGTCTATCTTGATTTAGATTGTAAGCTCTGTTGAGCAGGGACTGTCTCTTACATGCTTAGTGTACAGCGGTGTACATCTAGTAGCGCTATAGAAATGATAAGTAGTAGTATTTAGGTGCCTTCCTTAAGCCAAAACTAGGTGGCTCCTCATAGATTTATCCTCTTTATGTGCAGCTTCATCACGAAAATGAATTCTTTTTACTTGATTGCCTAATCTACTCTGTCATCTACAAACTTTAATGCAATATAACTCTGTATTTCTCATTCCGGAAATGGCGATCGCCATGACGGAACAATGTAAGCCACATTGAGCCTATAAATAGGTGGGAAATTGTGGGATATAAATGCAACAAATAAATAAATAACCCATCAGCATTCACCACGGGTGTGCTGTTCAAACTTTGCATACGTTCTCTGTATAGATAAACATGTTCTCCCAAAAGAGGTAGTGGGACCTTGAGTCATGGAAATGGTGAGTTTAGACTGGGTTGGGGGGATTCCAATGACATTAGTTTCATTGAAGTAAATCTTGTAAATCCAATTGGGAAGTGAGCAACTATTTCCAGAAGAAGCCAGTAAATTATTTACAATTACTTCCCTTGGACTTTTAAATAGGTATAAAAATAAACTCCCTGCTGACCCTACACGAGGTTGAAGGATTCCTCTGACTCTTGTGAATATTACGAGGGTGATATCCTGATCTCGCAGTAGTTGACTTTTATAGGGATTTCCATTTTTGGTTCTTTTTGTTAACTGTGTGCTAAAATTTGCACGAGGGGCCCCCTATACGAAGCCACGCTAGCATTTTTAATGCATGCTAAAAATTAACGAGCGCTAAATTTAGCACAAGTGAAATTTTAGCTTGCATTAAAAACACTAGCACACCTTTGTAAAAGACCCCCTAAGGTAGTAAGGGCTCCTCTTACTAAGTGGGGGTAAGCCCAATTCCGGCTTACCGCTCACTATTTAGGCAGTACCGCCAGGCTACAGCAGCAGCCCAGCAGTACTTCCCACCCCTACCACGCCATCAGTTCCGGCGCTACGCAAATTTGTAATGCTGGATACTACCCAGCGGTAATTGGGCAGTACTGCGTGCTGCCTGGTTAGCGCTGGGTTAGCACGGGAGCCCTTACCGATACCTCAAGGGGTGTCAGTAAAGGCTCCCCCCCCCCCGAAATGGCTGCGTGGCAAGTGCTTTACTTGCGCCCGGCCATTTCCTAAAGTAAAGCGAGACTGACCCTTTTACCAGCTGCGGTAAAAAGAGGCCTCAGTGCACGTGTAAAACACGAGCTGACGCCAACGCAGGCCCCCTTTTGCCACAGTTTGGTAAAAGGGGGGCCTCAGCAATCAAACTTCAATAAACCCCATCCCGAAGCTAACATCTCAACTAGAGGTGGGTCATAGGATCAAGATCAGTGATCATAATAATTTGGCCTACCTTCAAGCATACATGTGCATTCCTGCTTGTATTTTAGCAATGGCTCTACGTCAGCAGATAAATCTCTCTTATCTGCACCCTTCTCCTCCACCGCTAACTCCAGACTCCGTTCCTTTTATCTTGCTGCACCCATATGCCTGGAATAGACTTCCTGAGCTGGTACATCAAGCTCCATCTCTGGCCGTCTTCAAATCTAAGCTAAAAGCCCACCTTTTTGATGCTGCTTTTGACTCCTAACCCTTATTCACTTGTTCAGAACCCTTATTTTATCATCCTTACTTTAATATTCCCTTATCTCTTGTTTGTCCTGTTTGTCTGTCCTAATTAGATTGTAAGCTCTGTCGAGCAGGGACTGTCTCTTCATGTTCAAGTGTACAGCGCTGCATATGTCTAGTAGCGCTATAGAAATGATAACTAGTTATTAAGACTCTCATAGACTTATTACTGTAAATTCATGATAGAGTATAACCTTGGCACACCAGTCACACCTGGAGTCTCTATTATTTTTCTGAAGTCTCTTTTATTTGAATAAATCACAGATAATTTACTCACTGACAGATGTTCAGAAGTGCTGCTCCAGGGCACAGAGACTCCGTAATCTGAGCGCTGTTGGAGGTGGAGATCTGAGGAGAGGTAGTTTTATTGCAGGGAAGAAAGATAGTTGAACAGGTAGAAGTGGTTCAAAGCAGGGTGACTGGAATGTGCGATATCTCATTAGGAAGGAGATATTTTCAAGGTAAAAAACCAAGTTCGTTGTAGGGAGTTTCAGCAGGACAGAGCTGTCTGGAAAAAAATGGTGAATGCTCCATGTCTCTAGCAAGATGGTGGAATGCCTCATGGCTGAAGGGACAAAGGGGTGTTGAGCCTCACACAGGCTCAGGGAGGAGCACATAGAGACCAATGGAGACAGAGCCTGCCATCGGGTAGCAAGGGGTGGTCCTAGAGGACGGCTCTCAATTGGAGGGAAAGGTCATACCTGACTGACCTCTCAGGACAGAGATAGTAAGACTGAACAGGAAATGATAGCAGGTAGACACAGGAGCCAGGCTTGGCTGAGAGAGAAAAGAGGTCTGGGCAGCCTCACAACCAGTGGTAACCATTCTTATACAGACAGACAAGTATGGTTGCATTGCCTGTGAACTACATTACACACAAAGCCTTGCTCACATATCTTTGCAGAGGAAACTACAACAGTGAAGGTCCTTAGAAATGAGAATAACAGTAAAAGAATTACACACATTTTAGAATCACCTTATAAACTAGTGCGAGGCTGTCAGAGGACAGAACAGTAGTAGTAGTAGTAGCAGATCCTTTTCTAAAGTACTAACGGAATTTGACACATCTTAACCTGGGTGTCTTAATTCTGATTTTGCATTCTATCTAAAATAGAACTGTATGTGCACTCTAAATCAATTTATGTAAACTGAGATGCAATTTTTGAGGGGTTTTTTGGCCAAAAAAATCTTTATATTCGAGTATATATGATAGGCTACAAGTACTTGGCGGTGGGGGGCAGATATTGCATGTTAACCTACAAATTAATGTGTGTTAAGTCAAATAGAGAGGAAGTAATCAAAGTGGGGTTCTGTAAAGATGGGTTATTTTACTATGAGTTGTGCTATTTTAGCCTAGGGTCTCATTGCAGAAAATGTGACCCTGTGCTAAAATACTTTGACCTGTGGTAAAATAGCCCATCTTACCCCTGAAAATGTGTGTTAAAATATTTTCATGTTCATTAAAAAACATGTATTAAAATAAATATGCAATAGAAAATTATAAAAATACAAATATAAAAATTATAAAAATACAAATATAAAAAAAATTATAAAAATGAAAAAGTGTACATGTGAAATAATAGAAACAAATACCCCAAAATGAGTTTAAAAAGTCAGAAAATAACCCAAAAGCAAACAAAATTATTTTTACATGCAGATCCTTAATAGTTATTTGTCAAACAGATTTTGACATCCTATTTCCCATTCACAGCTTTTCTGCTATTGTCACTTCAAACTAAAAAAAGGTAGATTTTTCTTGCTATCTTGTTAATTGAGAAGAGAGCTGGAAAACACAACAAGCCATGCCAAGAGTTTGCTCCAAACAAACAAGTTCAAAGGTTCAGATAAGCATTAAAATCCAAAGGAAATCAGCACTGCAATCTATTTTAAGACACCTAGAACGGTTTACTTATTAAAGTGGTAGAAAGGTTAAAAGACTTGTAATTTCAGATATGCTAGTCAAGCGAGGAAGTCAAGGCCCAAATTATCATTTATTTATAATTTATCATTATATTCAAAAAGAATGCTGACACGGAACCTTCCAACAAGAACCGGTCTGCATTTTGCAGCCATTTTAAGATTTAACACAATTTGAAACTGGGACTCCTGCAGGACGAACTTATACCCATGACCGCGATCACCCTGTCTGAAGATAAGTAGTATGTTCATTTGTCTCTTTATTTTTGAGATATATGCTGAATAATAACATAGTAACATAGTAGATGACGGCAGAAAAAGACCTGCACGGTCCATCCAGTCTGCCCAACAAGACAACTCATGTGTGCTACTTTTTGTGTATACCCTACTTTGATTTGTACCTATGCTCTTCAGGGCACAGACCGTATAAGTCTGCCCAGCACTATCCCCGCCTCCCAACCACCAGCCCCGTCTCCCAACCACCGGCTCTGGCACAGACCATATAAGTCTGCCCAGCACTATCCCTGCCTCCCACCACCGGCTCTGGCACAGACTGTATAAGTCTGCCCAGCACTATCCCCGCCTCCCAACCACCAGCCCCATCTCCCAACCACCGGCTCTGGCACAGACCGTATAAGTCTGCCCAGCACTATCCCTGTCTCCCACCACCTGCTCTGGCACAGACCGTATAAGTCTGCCCAGCACTATCCCCGCCTCCCACCACCGGCTCTGGCACAGACTGTATAAGTCTGCCCCGCACTATCCCCGCCTCCCAACCTCCAACCCCGCCTCCCACTACCGGCTCTGCTATCCAATCTCGGTTAAGCTCCTGAGGATCCATTCCTTCTGAACAGGATTCCTTTATGTTTATCCCACGCATGTTTGAATTCCGTTACCGTTTTCATCTCCACCACCTCCCGTGGGAGGGCATTCCAAGCATCCACCATTCTCTCCGTGAAGAAGAGAATGCTGGATAAAACACCAGTATTATTGACTTTAAATAACAGCACACAGAGATGGGAGGTTGGAGTGTCATGATGTTATACTGGGCAATCTAAAACAGTGTATACTGTGAATAAGTCCTGTAGGACATGCCCTATCACTGAGCACTACTGCAAATTAAAAAAAGAAAAAAAAAAACGATACACAGCATCATCACATCACTTAAAGTTTGTAGGCTTACTAACAGTAGTTTGTGGTTTTTATGAGTGGTAATTGATAAATATAAGCAAACCGGACAAGAGTGCATACCCCAGAGCATTTTACATTAAATTTTAACTTCCAGACCCTCAACCATTCTTCTAACGTTCAGAGATCCCTTCTCATCATTTCTACTCCCTCCAGGGTATCCACTCTATTGGCTATTTTCGTGTCATCCGCAAAAAGGCACCCCTTTCCTTCCAACCCTTCTGCAATATCTCCCACAAATATATTGAACAGAATAGACCCCAGCGCCGACCCCTGAGGAACTCCACTGCTCACTTTCCTTTCCTCCGAGCGGATTCCATTTACCACCACCCTCTGCCACCTGTCGGTCAACAGTTTCTTATTCAGTTCACCACTTTCGGTCCTAAGTTCAACCCTTTCAGCTTATTCACGAGTCTTCTGTGGGGGACCATATCAAAGGCTTTGCTGAAGTCCAAGTAGATTACATCTAGCGCACGTCCCTCATCCAGTTCTTTGGTCACCCAGTCAAAAAAGTCAATAAGATTCATTCTTTGGTAAAGCCATGTTGCCTCGGGTCCTGTAACCCGTCGGTTTCTATAAAGTTAACTATCCTTTCTTTCAGCAGCGACTCCATTATTTTTCCTACCACCGACGTGACTTACCGATCTGTAGTTTCCCACTTCTTCCCTGTCTCCACTTTTGTGAAGAGGGACCACATCCGCTCATCTCCAATCTCATGGAACCTCTCCCATCTCTAAAGATCTATTAAATTAAGAGTTCCCGTCAGGACCTCCCTGAGCTCCTTCAGTATCCTGAGATGTATCCCATCCGGCCCCACAGCTTTGTCTACCTTTAGATTCTCCAGCTGTTTATAAACTCTTTCTTTCGTAAACGGCGCAGTATCCACTCCATTCCCAGACTTTCCCTTGGCAGCCAACCGTGGTCCTTCTCCAGGATTTTCCTCCGTGAACACCGAAGAAAAATAATTGTTCAGCAGGTTCGCTTTATCTTCATCACTCTCCACATAGCCATTCTCATTATCTTTCAGTCTCGCAATTCCATTCCTATCTCTTCTCCTTTCTCCAATATATCTGAAAAAGGTCTCGTCACCTCTCTTTACATCTTTAGCCACTTTTTCTTCCGTTCGCGCTTTCGCTAGTCGTTATTTCCCTCTTCACTTCTTTCAGTTTAATCCGATAATCTTTTCCGTGATCCTCTCGTTGCGTTCTTTTGTATTTCTTGAACAAAGCCTCTTTTGCTCTTATTTTTTCAGCTACTTGGTTGGAGAACCATATAGGCTTCCTGTTTCTCTCGGTTTTGCTTACTTTCCTCGCGTAAAGATCAGTCGCCATATTTATAGCAGCCTTCAGCTTTGGCCACTGATGTTCCACTTCTCCTATGCCTTCCCACTTCAACAGCTCCTTTTTCAGGTATTCCCCCATTTTATCAAAATCAGTACGTCTGAAATCCAGTACTTTTAGTTTTGTGCGTCCGCACTCTGCCTTCGCCCTTATATCAAACCATATGGTGTGATGATCACAATTACATAGGTGGGCACCCACCCGGATATCGGAAACACTACCTCCATTAGTGAGCACTAGATCCAGCATCGACCCTTCCCTCGTGGGTTCCGTCACCATTTGTCTGAGCAAGGCGCTTTGACAGGCATCCACAATCTCCCTACTTCTTTCCGGTTCCGCAGACGGGACGTTCCAATCCACGTCAGACAAATGGAAATCTCCCAACAGTAGCACCTCCCCTTTCATGCCAATCTTTTGAATATCTTCTATCAGATCCTTGTCTAACTTCTCCGTTTGCGCAAGAGGTCTGTAGATAACCCCCATGTGGATACAGAATATAATGTTGCCATTATGAGGGATGTGAATGGAAAGAGCTTCCGTTTTTCATTTTCTATATACTTTATTTTTTAAAGTTTCATTTCATTTCTGGCATCTCAGCACATGCTAAATGATTTTAGTGCATGGTAGCTCAGCACGTGGCAAAATGACAGAAATGAAACACTTTGTTGAGTTTTCTTGTTTCATATTGGATGGGAAAGGACGCTAAACTAATGTCATTACTTCCCTATCATTGTTTTACAACCACAGGGCATCCCTGTGAATTACACACTCTTCCTTGGCAGCAGGGAATGATCCCTCTAGAGCAAGGCTGAGGCATACTGACAGGGCAGAGAGGGAGGGAAAATGGCATTTGCCGGTGTCCATGATAGGCATGTTCTATGTGTACATGGAGATCTTTAGTTCTCTCCTAGCTGTAAATCTGTCACCTTTTGCGCACATTAAAATATAAAGCATCTACTGTTGAATGCAGACAATGAAGAGCTGTGTCAACGCTTCTGAGAATTGAAATTTGAGGTGGAAGAGATTGCAGCAGTACAAACTGAGAGGATGACAGCCTGGCGGCCCAGCAAGTCCTCTCTAAGCCTTGCCAGCTCGTTGTAGGAATGAATTCTGAGGTGTTGGGTGATAGATGTGTTCCTCAAGGGTTTATATTTATCTTGCGGTTCATAGGTTTGCTGTTTAATCCGAGGCCTAATTTATCAAAGCCTTCTCTTGTAAATCAAGCCCATCAGTAAGCCTGTGAGAAAAGTGGAAATTTCTGTTCGCAAATATTATGCCAAAAATACGTAGGTGAAAAATATTCACCATGAATTTTAATGGGAAGAATTCCCACTCGCAAAGCACAAAATAGTAAGTTTCACCATTTAGGCAGGAAGTTCTTTTCAGCCATTTTAAGAAGGAATCAGAGAAAAGAGGATCGGAAAATGCAGCAAAAATGGACACATTTTGCACAACTTAACGCCTTTTCATCAAGATCTTACAAAGAAGGTCTATGGGGTAAAGAACATTCCACATTTGTTTTGTTTCCGTCAAAGTTTATTTTCAGTATTTATATTCCACCTAGGCTTAAGTGGTTTATAATTTTCTTTTTTAGGTACTGGTGCTGGCTCACCATCTAGTATTATATTGTACATGGGGCAATGGAGGGTTAGGTGACTTGTCCAGGATCTCAGCCCACTGCTGACCATCAGGCAGCAGCAGGAATCAAACCCCGTTCCCCAGGTCTGCAGCCCTAGAAGTTAAATCCTGAGGCATCAGATCTAAGGGCAAGGGAACAAGAACCTCAGCCTAGTTTTCCTTCTTCCCCATCCAGCTGTGGTTTGAAGCTCACAGCTTGAGTTGCCTGATGCTCTTCATTGATATCCTGTGACTAGGAGGCTCCAGGTTAGAAGAAGAATCACAAGTAGTTTGAGAGAAGGGGGTCTTTGCTATGAAAACCTTCCTAGGCAAGATTGTGTTCAGTACTGGTCTCCGTATCTCAAAAAAGATATAGTAGAATTGGAAAAGGTACAGCGAAGGGCGACGAAAATGATAGTGGGGATGGGACGACTTTCCTACGAAGAGAGGCTGAGAAGGCTAGGGCTTTTCAGCTTGGAGAAGAGACGGCTGAGGGGAGATATGATAGAAGTGTATAAAATAATGAGTGGAATGGATCGGGTGGATGTGAAGCGACTGTTCACGCTATCCAAAAATACTAGGACTAGAGGGCATGAGTTGAAGCTACAGTGTGGTAAATTTAAAACGAATCGGAGAAAATTTTTCTTCACCCAACGTGTAATTAGACTCTGGAATTCGTTGCCGGAGAACGTGGTACGGGCGGTTAGCTTGACGGAGTTTAAAAAGGGGTTAGATAGATTCCTAAAGGACAAGTCCATAGACCGCTATTAAATGGACTTGGAAAAATTCCGCATTTTTAGGTATAACTTGTCTGGAATGTTTTTACGTTTGGGGAGCGTGCCAGGTGCCCTTGACCTGGATTGGCCACTGTCGGTGACAGGATGCTGGGCTAGATGGACCTTTGGTCTTTCCCAGTATGGCACTACTTATGTACTTATGTACTTATGTAGCACTAAGGAGTGGAGGAGTAGGCCTAGTGGTTAGAGCACCAGGCTTAACAACCAGGAACTTCACAATTCAAATCCCACTGCTGCTCCTTGTGATCTTAGGTACAAAATTAGATTGAAAGCCCTCCAGGGACATGCTAGTGTATCTGAATGTAACTCACCTGAAAAAGGTGTGAGTCAAATCCAAATAAATAAGGTTAGAATGGTTAGACCAGGGGTGTTCAACCTCTGTCCTCAAGGGCCACAATCCAGTCAGGATTTCCCCAGTGAATATGCATGAGATCTATTTGTATGCAAATAGATTTCATGCATTTTCATTGGGGAAATCCTGAAATCTTGACCTAGTGAGGGCTGAGGTTGGACGCACCACACTAACAGGAGAGGGTCAAAGAGTATTCCCCCTAGAAGAGCTTTCTACTTTAACTATGGAATTGTTCCCTCTCAGCCTAATTTGCAAGCCTTGGGTAATTTAGTATCCATGCAGATTCTCCTCTTAATCGCCTAGTTCAGGGGTAAGCAATCACGTTCCTTGAGGGCCACAACCCAATCGGGTTTTCAAGATTTCTACAATGAATATGCATGAGATCTATGGAAGCAGTACTGTACTTGCAAATGAATCTCATGCATATTCATTGTGGGAATCTTGAAAACACAACAGGGTTGTGGCCCTCAAGGACTGTGGTTGCCCACTCCCTGGCCTAGTTAATGATTTTCTGTCCCTGTTGGACAATTTGAGTTTCTCCCAACTGGTCAAAGTTCCTACTCACAGTGTGAGGCATTCTATTGACCTTGATTTTTCTTCTAGCTTCACACTGGTCAACTTCACCTCCTCTCAACAATTTAGTCACTTTTTGTCTCTTAATATCAGCTCAACCGTCATGTTCTAGTTATATTCAGAAATCCTGGAGAAGATTACATGAGGTAGATTTGCACCTGCTGGCTAGATCTGAAGGTTTCCTCAGATTTTTAAGGCTCTTTCATTGGACTTTCAATCTTCTATGTGGTTTGAAGTCCTCAACTTTGCTCTTGAGGATCTTGTCCCCCTTCGGGAATATTCTATCATCTTAAAGTGGTATTATCCTCAGCTGAGTACTGTTAGTGTAAATCATTCTTACAGGCTTCTCTTGCTCTTTAGGAGGCTCTGTCTGGGCCTGGCAAAAGAAAGAGAAAGAATCTATCTAAGTTAATTAGTCAACTAGTATGTTTTCTAAGAAACTCTAGGTTTCTTGCTACACTTAACAAACCTTTCAGAAAGGACTAGGGTGACCCCAGAGGTGAATAGACAACAATTTAATAGTGTCTGTGAAAAGAAAACTGCAAACTGTCCTCAAACACCTTCCCCAGGCACAAAGACTAGACTAAGAGACCCATGATGACTGGCTATAAAATCTGAGTAAGTCTTAAGACAGACGCACTAAAATAACTTTTAGAAAATGAATGAGGGGTGCGGATATCAAATATGCAAAACTCCAATACATTGGATCCCCCTAAATTGCTCCTCATAATATAATGTGTGTGAATGTAGATATCTTACCTTGCTTAATATCATTTGATTGGTGTTCCTCTCTCTTTATTCAAATTTTGATTGTACGCTGCTTTGACCTGTGTGCCAAGGTCAACAGTATATCAAGCATTAATAAAGCTATGAAAATAATGAGGCCAACTGTCCACCAAAACAAAGTAAGACAGTCGCAAAAGGTAGGAAAAGTATTCAAAGTGTTTACAATACTTGTAAACTCATTTTCAAAAAAGAAAAAAGTCTAAAAAGTGGCATTAAGCAGCATTTGGACGTTTATCTCTCAGAAGCTTAGCCGAGATTGGGTGGCAGAGCCGGTGGGAGGAGGCAGGGCTGGTGGTTGGGAGGCGGGGCTAGTGCTGGGCAGACTTCTACAGTCTGTGCCCTGACAATGGCAGATACAAATCAAAGTCAGGTATACACAAAAAGTAGCACATATGAGTTTATCTTGTTGGGCAGACTGGATAGACCGTGCAGGTCTTTTTCTGCCGTCATCTACTATGTTACTGTGAGGCATATTTTCAAAGCACTTAGCCTTCCAAAGTTCCATAGAAACCTATGGAACTTTGGAAGGCTAAGTGCTTTGAAAATATGCCTGTATGTTGGACATTTTACAGCCATAATGGAACAAAATAAAATCATCCAGGACTGAAACTAAGACGTTTTGAGCTAGACCTGTTTTTATGACAAGGCACAAAAGGGTGCCCTAAATGACCAGATGACCCCCTCCCACCCCCCAAAAATGTTAATAAAAACATGACTTACCAGCCTCTATGACAGCTTCAGATGTTAGAGCCAGGTCTATTAGAGCAGCATGCAGGTCCCAGGAGTAGTGTAGTGGTAAGTGCAGTGCACCATGGCATGAGGGACTCAGGTCCTTATTTCCCTCTACCTGTCACATTTGTGGTGGAAACTGTGAGCCCTCCAAAACTCACCAGAAACCCACTGTACCCACATATAGGTGCCCCCTTCACCCATAAGGGCTATGATAGTGGTGTACAGTTGGGGGTAGTGGGTTTTGGGGGGCTCAGCACACAAGGTAAGGGAGCAGTGGTCAGACATGTACCTGGGAGCTTTTTTTGAAGTCCACTGCAGTGTCCCCTAGGGTGCCCGATTGCTATGCTGGGACGTCAGGGAGACCAGTCTACTAAAAATGCTGGCTCCTCCCACGTCCCAATGGCTTGACTTTGGACGTTTTTGTTTCGAAAATGGCCGAAAATCAGAGACGTCCAAATCGCAAAACATCCAAATCGCAGGACGACCATGGTATTTTCGAACACTAAAGATGGATGTCCCATCTTTTTCGAAAATGACCTTCTCCCTGATTCGGAATTTGGACGTCTTTGTAAAACGTCTAAATTGACATTTAAGACGTTTCTTTCGAAAATGCCCCTCTTGAACAAGTTCCTGGAGGAATAGTCCATAGTCTGTTACTGAAATGAACATGGGGGAAGTCACTGCTTGCCCTGGGATTGATAGCATGGAATGTTGTTAATAATTGGGTTTCTGCCAGGTACTTGTGACCTGGATTGGCCACTTTAATGCCTTTCCTGTTTTTCTTATCTGTTTATTTAGGTTTCTAGTTCTCATTTTTCTAGCCTCTTTCTTTATTCATTTTCCTCTCTGTTATATTCAGGGGTAGTGAGCCCTTGGACCACAGTCGTAGGGTGCAGCAGATAGGTCACCTCTAAGTCCAAAGCAATGGAGATAAAGCAGGGTCTCAAAATCTGATAAAGCGAGACTGGAACTCAGGAACCAGCGAGGCTGAAACTCACGAACCAGCGAGGTTGGAACTTAGGAACCAGCGAGGTTGCAACACTGAACCAGCGAGGCTGGAACTTAGGAACTAGCGAGGCTGGAACTCAGGACCAAGGCTGGAACTCAGGACCAAGAGAGGCTGGAACTCAGCAATGAGCAAGACTAGAACTCAGGAACCAGCGAGGCTGGAACTCAGGAAACAGCGAGGCTGGAACTCAGAAACTAGCAAGGCTGGAACTCAGAAACTAACAAGGCTGGAACTCAAGACCAAGAGAGGCGTAACTCAGCAATGATCAAGACTAGAACTCAGGAACCAGAGAGGCTGAAACTCAGGAACCAGCGATGCTGGAACTCAGGAAAAGCAAGGCAGGAACTCAGGAACAAGCAAGGCTGGAGCTCAGGAACAAGCAAGGCTGGAGCTCAGGAACTAGCAAGGCTAGAACTCAGGACCAAGCAATGCTGGAATTCAGGACTAACAAGGCTGGAACTCAAGAACAAGTGAGGCTGGAATGCAGGGACGAAGAAGGTTGGAACTCAGGAATAAGAATGGAACTCAGTTGCAAAAGCGCTGGGTTTTGACTTCCACGAAATACGCCCAGACCCTTGACATCATTGTAAACGCTCTCCTGGAGGTTCCCATCGCTAACCTGATAAACTAAGAGCTGTGGCATGCATGAGCCCTAAGAAGGCAGCACTCAGCTGAAGGGAGAGTGAGCTGCTGTTCAGCGAGGTTGGAACGCAGGAACCAGCGAGGCTGGAACTCAGGAACCAACGAGGTTGGAACTCAGGAACCAGCGAGGTTGGAACTCAGGACCAAACAAGGCTGGAACTCAGGACCAAGAGAGGCATAACTCAGCAGTGATCAAGACTAGAACTGAGGAACCAGCGAGGCTGGAACTCAGGAACCAGCGAGGCTGGAGCTCAGGAACAAGTGAGGCTGGAACTCAGGTCGAAGCAATGCTGAAATTCAGGACTAACAAGGCTGGAACTCAGGACCAAGAGAGGCATAACTCAGCAATGATCAAGACTAGAACTCAGGAACCAGCGAGGCTGAAACTCAGGAACCAGCGAGGCTGGAGCTCAGGAACCAGTGAGGCTGGAGCTCAGGAACCAGCGAGGCTGGAACTCAGGACCAAGCAATGCTGGAATTCAGGACTAACAAGGCTGGAACTCATGTGAGGCTGGAATGCAGGAACGAACAAGGTTGGAACTCAGGAATGATCAAGACTGGAACTCAGGAACCAGCAAGGCTGGAACTCAGGACCAAGGCTGGAACTCAGGACCAAACAAGGCTGGAACTCAGGACCAAGAGAGGCGTAACTCAGCAATGATCAAGGCTGGAACTCAGGAACCAGCCAGGCTGGAACTCAAGAATAAGTGAGGCTGGAATGCAGGAATGAACAAGGTTGGAACTCAGAAATGAGCAAGACTGGAACTCAGTTGTAAAAGTGCTGGGTTTTGACTTCCATGAAATACGCCCAGACCCTTGACATCATCATAGACGCTCTCCTGGAGGTTCCCATCGCTAACCTGATAAACTAAGAGCTGTGGCATGCACTTGCCCTAAGAAGGCAGCACTCAGCTGAAGGGAGGGTGAGCTGCTGTTCAGCGAGGCTGGAGCTCAGGAACCAGCGAGGCTGGAACTCAGGACCAAGGCTGGAACTCAGGACCAAACAAGGCTGGAACTCAGGACCAAGAGAGGCGTAACTCAGCAATGATCAAGACTGGAACTCAGGAACCAGCAAGGCTGGAACTCAGGACCAAGGCTGGAACTCAGGACCAAACAAGGCTGGAACTCAGGACCAAGAGAGGCGTAACTCAGCAATGATCAAGGCTGGAACTCAGGAACCAGCCAGGCTGGAACTCAAGAATAAGTGAGGCTGGAATGCAGGAATGAACAAGGTTGGAACTCAGAAATGAGCAAGACTGGAACTCAGTTGTAAAAGTGCTGGGTTTTGACTTCCATGAAATACGCCCAGACCCTTGACATCATCATAGACGCTCTCCTGGAGGTTCCCATCGCTAACCTGATAAACTAAGAGCTGTGGCATGCACTTGCCCTAAGAAGGCAGCACTCAGCTGAAGGGAGGGTGAACTGCTGTCCCACAGCAGCCCTGAATGGAGTGGGAGCCTCACACCAAAGAAGTCACGGTAAGACCGTGACTCTCTCTCGCTCTCTTTCTCTGTCTCTGATTTATTTTTGCTTCTTCTTATAAAATTAGATCCCACTTATATACTTCTAGTTATTTATAAGAATTTGTTCCCTTTCACAACACTACTCACTGTGTTTTGCCGTCACCCTCTCCTACTCACAACGCCGCCTTCTCATTCCTCCTTTCCTGTCTGCAATCTTAATATTTTATACAATAGCTGAAATATTAATATCCTGGGATCTGCTCCTTTGAGGCATGCAAACAGAAATTATCCAAGTATTCCTGGCGTTGTCATGGCAAATAATGAAAATACATCTCCTGCAGCTATTAAATTAAGCATAATGTGGACGTCAAGCGTTATACCTGGTCCGGAAGGCCATTTTGGCTGTGCCAACACCTGAAGTCAGCTGGGATCAGTGGCGTACCAAGGGCGGGATGGTGGGGGCAGTCCGCCCCGGATGGACGCTGCTGGAGGGTGCAGAGAGCAGCCACGCGCCTCTCGGCTCCGCTGACTCCCTGCTCCCTCTGCCCCGGAACAGGTTACTTCCTGTTCCGGGGCAGAGGGAGCAGGGAGTCAGTGGAGCCGACAGCCGTGCAGCTGCTCCCAGCAGCTAAGAATGCAACCGAGGGGGGGGGCTTGATGCGCCGGGGGGTGTCGTGCTGCACCCTGGGGGGACGGATGCTGCTGCACTCGGGGGGGGGGGGTGCGCAGCAGCGATCCGCCCCGGGTGGCAGCCGACCTAGGATCGCCACTGGCTAGGATAAACTTTTCTCTAAGGGGCCCTTTTACTAAGCCGCAGTAAAAGGCACCCTGCGGTAGCAGCAGTAGCCGTTTTTTCCACGTGCTGAGGCTCTTTTTACTGCAGCAGGTAAAAAGACCTAAAAAAGACACAGCCATGCGGTAAGACTGCACTTACCACATGGCCATGCGAGGGGGGTGGGGAGCACTTACCACCACCCATTGAGGTGATGGTAAGGGCTCCCACGCTAACCTGGCGATAACTGGGTAGTGCGTAATAGTTCTTGATTACCGCCGGGTAACCCCCTGCGGAAATATGTTTCAAGTATTTCTACTAGCACTGGAAATCTTGCACGCTGGGGGTGCACCTATCGCTGGCGCCTACGGTAGCTCCAGATTGGCACACGGTAAGCCCGTGGTGGGCTTATCGCTGCTTTGTAAAAAGGCCTCTTAGTATGGGAAATTATTCAATCTCGAGAGAAGAAAATAACTTTTTCATGAGTAGCTCAATTTTCTCTGATTTTGAGGGGCTTTTTCTAAGTCTCGCATATTTGTTTTCTCTCTGGACCCCTGTAGGACCAGTCTAGATTTGACACCTTGCCAAATATGACTAACTGACACATGGATTTGTAGTACTGAGGTTTCTAGGGCAATCATTGGGAAAATCTGAACTGTAATGTGGGTAAATCCAGGTTCGTGAGTCACCTGGTAATCCTCATCTATATAATAATTTGTACCTCAGGTTCTCTGGCTGGCTGGCTGGGTTCGTAACATGCTGATGTCAGCTCACCTCCAGCGTTCCTTTCCCTCTCAGTGTCCCGCCCTTGCGTAAAAACGAAATGACATCAGAAGAGGGCGGGACACTGTGAAGGAAGGCAAAGGAATGCTGGAGGTGACGTGAGCCCAGCCTGTCGCTGCTGCGACCTCAGGTAAGATGGATGGTTTACAGGCAGGGCGGTAGGAAGGACAGAGTCACTGGCCATGGCATGGAGGGGAGGGGCAGGGCACAGGAGAATCGCTGCACATAGATGGGATGGGAGGGCAGGGCAGAAGCGAATCGCTGGATATCGATGGGATGGGAGGCAAGGGGAGAATCGCGGGACACGGATGGGAGGGGAGGGCAGGGCAGAGGAGAATCACTGGACATAGATGGGAGGGCAGGGGAGAGAGGAGAAGCAGAGGGACACTGCAACGTAATGTACATCAATCGCAGCACATGGATGGGATGGGAGGGCAGGGCAGAAGCGAATCGCTGGATATCAATGGGATGGGAGGTGAGGGGAGGATCACAGGACATGGATGGGATGGGAGGGCAGCACAGAGGAGAATCGGCGGATATGGCTGGGGTGGGAGGCGACAGGAGAATTGTGGTTCACTTAAAAACATAATTGCCATTAGATGATAGCCTTGCTAGCGCCCATTTCATCTAATTGAGAAACAGGCCTTTTTTACTTGTCATTTCATAGTTAAGCTCTGGAATTCTTTGACAGAGCAAGTGGTAAAAGCAGTTAATGTAGCTAGAATTTAAAAAAAAAAATGTGACAAATAATTGAAGGAAAAGTCCATAAACCATCATTAAGGTAGTCCTGGGGAAAGAATCTTGCTACTCTTTGAGATTCTGCCAAAAACTTGTGACCAGGCCTAGCTATTGTTAGAATCAGGATACTGGGCTAGATGGACCCTTGGTCTGACCCATAAGACAACTCTTATGTTATAACTTTTGATGAAGGTGAGGTGACAAGAGGGCAAAATAAGGAACAGCTCAGCCCATTGGGATTGACCGGATTTTTCAGAGATGATCATGATTGTTGAGTTAATGACTGAAATCAGGGTGGCAGTAGGAGGAGCTAGGGGTCTGAAAGTTTGGGGAAAGAGCAAGGCTGAAGAGAACCTAATACAATTGCACCAGTCCTGCTATCAGGAGGTCCTTCAGAAGTGCAGCGCCCCCTAGGGTTCCTGCACTATAGCCTGGTGAATCACCAGGAAGGATATGAAATATTTTCCACTTTTGCAGATAATTATCGCTTCTCAGGGTTGTAACAAGGACATTTAATTGACAGGAGGCAGTGAGAGTGTGCTTAGCCCATTATCTGGCCTGAAGCTAGTAGGCGGAGCTTGCAGCCATACATAGTAGTGTATTTCGAGTGTATCAAGATGGCAGTGGCTGCATAGGGAAATCCTTGGCTGTAGACAGCTTCAGCCTTGTCATGTGATGCCATGCCCGTCAATCAGACCTCCTTGGGTTGCAAGCAATATACTTTTCTGTTTTTGCCCTAATGCATGCAGGGAGATGTAGTCCTGGATTAGCCACATCAGGGTAACCAAATAAGGCGCAATCATAGAGTTACCATATGTAATCGGGGGGGGGGGGGGTTTATTATACTGGAATTATGATTGCGGCAATCATAATTCCAGTATAATAACCCCTCCCCCCCCCCCCCCCCCCCGATTACATTTTAATTTAAACAACTTTTTGATTGTACTGGGATTGCACTGTACAATATTTCCAAGGCACACACCAGAAAGTAAGGTTCATTTTTTTGTGAGGTTATTCGGCTGTCATGAGCTCCTCCTGCGCACGATTCCCATTAGAACAGCATCACAACTTGTGCCACGTGCACCAGGGATACAATTGGTTCAGACTACTTAAGTGATAAAATCTGTGAGTGCAGCAAGTGTGAGGTGATCTGTGGAAATCTTGTTAACATATCAGCTTCCAGATAGTTCAGGGGAAACTATCAGGGAACTGCTTAAATCAGGGGCGTATCTGCGTGGGGCCACAGGGGCCCGGGCCCCCGCAGATTTCGCCCTGGCCCCCATCCCCGCCGTCAACCCTCCCCCGCTGCTTACTTTTGCTGACGTCAGACGCCGAACTGGATTCAACCAATCAGCACTGCAGCGTTACTTCCTTGAAGCACATGGCCACGGAGGAAGACGAAATATGGAGATTGCGGGTCGGACCTCGGCTGGCGGGGGTTGGGGCCCCCCGCCAGCAAAAGTAAGCAACGGGGGAGGGTTGACGGCGGGGAGGGGGTGGAGAGAGGCGGCGGCGGGGGGGGGGGGAGGGAGGCAGGCAAAAATGTGCCCCCCCTCTCTGGCTCTTGCCCCCCCTACCGCCGGATTCCAGATACGCCCCTGGCTTAAATACATTTTTTTGTTTGTTACATTTGTACCCTGCACTTTCCCACTCATGGCAGGCTCAATGCGGCTTACATGGGGCAATGGAGGGTTAAGTGACTTGCCCAGAGTCACAAGGAGCTGCCTGTGCCTGAAGTGGGAATTGAACTCAGTTCCCCAGGACTAGCGTCCACCACCCTAACCACTAGGCCACTCCTCCACTGTTGCTACTATTTGAGATTCTACATGGAATGTTGCTATTCCACTAGCAACATTCCATGTAGAAGTCGGCCCTTGCAGATCACCAATGTGGCCGCGCAGGCTTCTGCTTCTGGGAGTCTGACGTCCTGCACGTACGTGCAGGACGTCAGACTCACAGAAACAGAAGCCTGCGCAGCCTTCTACATGGAATGTTGCTAGTGGAATAGCAACATTCCATGTAGAATCTCCAATAGTAGCAACATTCCATGTAGAATCTCCAATAGTATCTATTTTATTTTTGTTACATTTGTACCCCGCGCTTTCCCACTCATAGCAGGATCAATGCGGCTTACATGGGACAATGGAGGGTTAAGTGACTTGCCCAGAGTCACAAGGAGCTGCCTGTGCCTGAAGTGGGAATTGAACTCAAGCATTATTACACATGTGCATTTTTTTAAAATATTTGCACAGATTTTCAAACCTCTTGTGTTTGTTTCTCACTTGTACATAACACCAGCAGCCTTGCGTCTTCTTATAAAAGCGTAAAATCAGAGCATGAGGTCCTCTGTTCTGGCTGGGTCTAGAGGCACTCAGGACCAGGTGATATGCCATGGAGCTGGAATGAGATGTTCCACCCCCGAGCTAGTGGCATCTCTAGACACAAATATTTAGGGTGGCAACAGGGCAGCAAGTTAGATATGGGGGAAGGGGGCAATTCAAAGTGACATTTCTATACATAACCCCCTTCCCCCCTCCATTTTTAAATTAGCAATCTTCTATACATAAAAGAAACCCTCCCCTCTCCAGCCTGTGTAAACTACCCGGTAAAACCATCATTATATAATTGACAGCATCATTCAACGAATATTTCTTTGTGGGCGTGAAGTTTGGATTCTCTACAGGATTGGTCAGAATCTCAATATAAACCTTGAAGCTCCAGTTCTGTATCATAAACACATATTCCCCAACAATGAAGCTACCCCCTTACAACTGGTCAAACAAAAAATATTCAAATTACAACAATTAACTCAGGAACACCATACGCTCCTTCCACTGTTTAAAAGTACATGGGTTTTTGTTTGTATGGTGACTACCACAGTGCTTCTCAACCAGTGGCGAAGCTACGTGGGGCCATGGGGGCCTGCCCCCTCCCCCAGTTTCTTCTGGGCCCCTGGTTTTGCTGGCAGGGGTCCCCAACCCCCGCCAGCTGAAGCCTTCATCCAGCACCGGTCTCGGCACCGCCATGTTGCCTGCCCTGCTCGCTCTTCCCCTCATGTCCGGCACGCTCCTTTTAGTGAAACTGAGCATGCTCATTTTCACTAAAAGAAGCGTGCAGGACGTGTGGGGGAAGACAGAGCAGGGCAGGCAATGCAATGGCGCCAAGAATGGCACTGGATGAAGGCTTCAGCTGGCGGGGGTTGAGGACCCCCGCCAACCAAGGTATTAAATTGTGGCGGCGAGGTGGTGGGGAGTGGCGAGGCGGTGGTGGGGCGGCAGACCAAAATGTGCCCCCCACCTCGGGCTCTGGCCCCCTCCCGCCGCAAGGTCTGGCTAAGCCCCTGTTCTCAACCCAGTGGCGTAGGAAGGGGGAAGGTGGGGCGGTCTGCCCCGGGTGCACGCCGCTGGGGGGGTGTCGACTCCGCTGGTTCCCTGCTCTCTCTGCCCCGGAACAGGTTACTTCCTGTTCCAGGGCAGAGAGAGCAGGGAACCAGCGGAGCCGACGCAGCTCCCAACGACGTGCACTCAGGGCGGAGTGGCCCTCCCACCCGTCCCCTTTCCTACGCCAGTGGTAAGAATGCGCTCCGGGGGGGGGGGATGCGCGGGCCGAGGGGGGGAGGTGCGCCGTGCTGCACCCGGGGGGAGTGCACATCGGCACCCCGGGTGTCAGCCGCCCTCGCTACGGCACTGTCTCAACCCAGTCTTTGGGGCACACCCAGCCAGTCGGGGTTTTGGGATATCTAAATGCATGAGATAAGTCTGAATACCAAGGAGTCACTGTGTGAAAATCTCTCTCATACATCTTCATTGTGGATATCTTGAAAACCCAAAATCAACACAGGGTGGAAGAAAAAACAAATCCAAGTGACCAGCAAAACACAATGGTGAGACCCGAGAAACTTTGTTTGGAGCTCTCACCATTGTGTTTTGCTGGTCACTTGGATTTGTTTTTTCTTCCACCCTGTGTTGATTTCTGCTTGCGTGATTGGGGAAGGAGTGGACCCCCTTCTTTGTACTTTCCATATCTTGAAAACCCAACTGGCTACCAGAAGTGGAGACCCTACTAATCCTGAGCATTCTTGTTTTTCAAAACAGGTCAGACACTTTGAAAAATTACACAAAACCGTGCAAAAAGGCACTCAAAATCTATAGAGGAAATTTACCAAATCCAAACCCACCTATAAGACAGGTCCTAAAGCACCAAAATAACCTGCTACTGGGAAACTGGAATAAGATGGTCCGTTACATCATCCTACGCACACACCACATGCCAGCAGAATCCTTCACCTCAGTTGCAGATGCAGAACATGACTCTCACCTGACACAAAATAAGGAACTGCAAAAAAAAAGTGCAGACAAAAACTGAAAGCACAGATACCAGACTCTGCATGTCATGTAACACCAGAGAAATAGCAAGAAATGCATGTCCTCCTATACCGTGCAAAATAAAGCAGACATGTAAATTCTGAACACCAACATAATTCAGTCACTAAACTGAAAATGATATCACGTTTCCTACCTTTGTTGTCTGGTGATTTTATTATTCTGCCTTCCTCTGTCTGTGCTCTTAATTCTGTTTCCAGGGCTCCTTTCCATTTCATTTATTTCTTTTCTCACCTCCTTCCTTCTTCACGTCCTGCCTTATGTCTGCTTGGCACTGATCTTTCACATTCAGCTTTCTTCAATTTTTCTGCCTCCTTCTCAAACCTATCTAGCTTTCCCTCTTCCCTTCCCTTCCCTTCATGTGCATGTCTCCCCTCTTCCATTCATATGAGCTTTTCATCCTCTCCCTTCCCTTCCCTCCTATCCAAGTGCAGCCTTTCCCCTTCTCCCTTCCCTGCCCCTTATCCAAATGCAGCATTTCCCGCTCTCTCTACCCTGCTCTCCTATCCAGGTGCAACCTTTCCTCTTCTCTCTTCCCTCCTATCCAAGTGCAGCCTTTCCCCTTCTCCCTTCCCTGCCCCTTATCCAAATGCAGCATTTCCCGCTCTCTCTACCCTGCTCTCCTATCCAGGTGCAACCTTTCCTCTTCTCTCTTCCCTCCTATCCAAGTGCAGCCTTTCCCCTTCTCCCTTCCCTGCCCCTTATCCAAATGCAGCATTTCCCGCTCTCTCTACCCTGCTCTCCTATCCAGGTGCAACCTTTCCTCCTCTCTCTTCCCTCCTATCCAAGTGCAGCCTTTCCCCCTCTCCCCATCATGCAGCACCTCTCCCTCCTTGCTCCTGATCTAACACCTCTCTCCCTCAGGCAGCAGCGATCCCCTGTCCTTGCTGCCCATGCCGGCTCTGAAAATCGAAATGGCAGCTGTAACCTCGCAGTAGTCTCATGAGAGTTCGCTGCCACCATTTAGAACCATGGAGCTGGTGGGAATGTAGGTGGAGTGGAGGACTCCTGCACAGCTTACAGCAGTGTTTCCCAAGTCCAGTCCTGGAGTACCCCTTGCCAGTCAGGTTTTCAGGATATCCACAATGAATATGCATGAAAGAATTTGCATATAATGGAGGCAGCGTATGCAAATCAAGTTCATACATATTCATTGTGGGTATCCTGAAAACCTGACAGGCAAAGGGTACTCCAGGACCGGACTTGGGAAACACTGGCTTAGAGGGAATATCACAACCTTCAGGTTCAGCCTTCGCCTGACTCTCTAATGTAGCTGATCTTACTCAGTGCTACAGTAAGAATCCCCGTCCTTTAACCCTGTTCCTATTATCTTCTAATGTCTTTTTTATATATCTGAGGACACAGCCCTACAAAGCAGTAAGTTCCCTAACATGCTCATTCTGAAAGTCAAATAGTCCCTTTTGCTCATTGTTACCTTTCAAGTAAATGTCTGAAAGTCAAGTTTCATTTCCTTTTCCTTCTTTGTGATTGTCGCCGGATGCAAAGATATCATCTTTCAGATCGATGCTTTGACCTTTCCAGCGTTTATGTCAATAGAAGGCAGCAGCTCTTTGTCATAAGAAAATACTGGGTTACATCAAGGGTCCATCTAGCCCAGTATCTTGTGTCTAACAATGACCAACCCAGGTCACAAGTATCTGACAGAATCTCAAAAAGCAGCAAGATTCCATGTTACTGACCACCAGGGATAATCAATGTCTTTGTCGTGGTCCACATTAGGAGTCACTGCCCAGGAAAAGGATCTAGATGCATAGGAGCCGACTCAGAGAGATGCATACGCCATCAGATCTTCTTCTCTTCCCCTCTCTCCGGATCCCAAACTCTCCACAAAGCCTGGGGTATCGTATCCACCTATCCTGCAGATGAAGGGCGACTAAAATGATAGCGGGGATGGGACGACTTCCCTATGAAGAAAGACTAAGGAGGCTAGGGCTATACAGCTTGGAGAAGAGACGGCTGAGGGGAGACATGATAGAGGTATATAAAATAATGAGTGGAGTGGAACAGGTGGATGTGAAGCATCTGTTCACGCTTTCCAAAAATACTAGGACTAGGGGGCATGCGATGAAACTACAGTGTAGTAAATTTAAAACAAATCGGAGAAAAGTTTTCTTCACCCAACGTGTAATTAAACTCTGGAATTCTTTGCCAGAGAAAGTGGTGAAGGCGGTTAGCTTAGCAGAGTTTAAAAAGGGGTTGGACGGTTTCCTAAAGGACAAGTCCATAAACCGCTACTAAACGGACTTGGAAAAATCCAAAATTCCAGGAATAACATGTATAGAATGTTTGTATGTTTGGGAAGCTTGCCAGGTGCCCTTGGCCTGGATTGGCCGCTGTCGTGGACAGGATGCTGGGCTCGATGGACCCTTGGTCTTTTCCCAGTGTGGCATTACTTATGTACTTATGTACTTATGATATACTACTTCGGATTATAAGGGGCCCTTAGCTGTCCAGATGGCACCCCTTTATCAGGGCTGGTACAACAGGATGGTTCACTAACGAGGTGGTTAAGGAGAATTACCTCATTCTGTGTGTTCTATGAGAATCTCACTCCTCCAAACATCTCACAGGGAGGACCGGAGCACCAGCATGGGTGTTCAGCATGGCTTGAAGTCTTGTAGTATCCATGATAATATTTCTCAGAAAAGATGGTTTATGGCCTAGTTGGTGGCCATTTCCGGTCAGTTAAATTGTTTTGGATATCGGTCAGTCTGTTTTGGCCAGTTTAAAAATTACACCTTTCAGGAATTATCTTACATGGAACAGATAAGCTTTGAAACGCTGTTGTTTCAAAATTATGAGTGGGTGAAATAGATGTACTATCCACAAAACCTGTCAACAGATTATAATAATCTCATTTGCAGACTTAATATGTAATGGCAAAGACTGTATTTTGTTTTTTTCAAACCTGTGTTTTCATACAATATATCATTCATACTGATATATTCTGACAAAGAAGGGACTGCAGTTCTGAAAACACATATTTAACCGTAAATATGATTCAGACAAGACTTACTCGGGGTTTAATTATCTAGACCTGGCTGGGGATCTCTTCACATTAACAATGATGGCGGGAAGAAGAGGTCGCTCGTTACGCTGAGAAGAAAAGGGGATTACACAAGGGGTGCTTTCATGTGGCACATAGGCAGGTGACAGAAAAAACTTGCCTTCTCAGCCTTTTTTGGCTAAAATGAAGTGTAAGGTTAAAATCAGAAGTGGAGACAGTATCTTGATAGCCTCTGAACTGAGATCACACAGCAGAGGGATGCGGTATACAGAGGGATAGTTACATAGAAACACAGTAAATGATGGCAGATAAGACCTGTACGGTCCACCCAGTCTGTCCAACAAGATAAACTCATTTTACATGGTATGTGATACTTTATATGTATAACCGAGTTTGATTTGTCCTTGCCATTCTCAGGGCGCAGAGCGTAGACGTCTGCCCAGCACTGTTCTTGTACTAAAAGTTCTGAAGATTCTGGAATCCTAAAGAGTTACAAGATTCCGGAATCCCAATTAGAAGCAACATTCCATGTAGAACCCCAAAGAGTAACATAGCAAATGACGGCAGATAAAGACCTGTATGGTCAATCCAGTCTGCCCAACAAGATGAACTCATTTTATATGGTATGTGATACTTTATATGTATAACCGAGTTTGATTTGTCCTTGCCATTCTCAGGGCACAGAGCGTAGAAGTCTGCCCAGCACTGTTCTTGGACTAAAAGTTCTGAAGATTCTGGAATCCTAAAGAGTTACTAGATTCCGGAATGCCAATTATTTATTTATTTATTTGTAGCATTTGTAGCCCACATTTCCCCACCTATTTGCAGGCTCAATGTGGCTTACATTGTTCCGTATTGGTGATCACCAATTCCGGAAAAGAGAAATACATAGTTAAGATGGAAGTGACAGAGTGGATTAGATAATACAATTAGTAGCAACATTCCATGTAGACCCCCAAAGAGTAACGTAGAGGGGCATAATCGAACGGGGATGACCATGTCTAAGGGCGTCCATCTCTAAGGACGTTCCGGTGAAGGACGGGGAAACCCGTATTATCGAAACAAGATGGACGTCCATCTTTCGTTTCGATAATACGGTCGGGGACACCCAAATCTCAACATTTAGGTCGACCTTAGAAATGGTCGACCAAAATGTTGAGATGGTCGACCTTAGAGATGGTCGTCCCCGGTTTTCGGCCATAATAGAAACTGAGGACGCCCATCTCAAAAACGACCAAATGCAAGCCCTTTGGTCGTGGGAGGAGCCAGCATTCGTAGTGCACTGGTCTTCCTCACATGCCAGGACACCAACTGGGCACCCTAAGGGGCACTGCAGTAGACTTCACAAATTGCTCCCAGGTAAATAGCTCCCTTACCTTGGGTGCTGAGCCCCCCAACCCCCCTAAAACCCCGTCCCCACAACTGTACACCACTACCATAGCCCTTAAGGATGAAGGGGGGCCCCTACATGTGGGTACAGTGGGGTTTGGGTGGGGTTTGGAGGGCTCACATTTACCAGCACAAGTGTAACAAGTGGGGGGGGGGGGATGGGCCTGGGTCTGCCTGCCTGAAGTGCACTACACCCACTAAAAACTGCTCCAGGGACCTTCATACTGCTGTCATGGAGCTGGGTATGACATCTGAGGCTGGCATAGAGGCTGGAAAAAATGTTTTTTAATTTTTTTTTTAGGGTGACCACTGGGGGAGTAAGGGGAGGTCATCCCCAATTCCTTCTGGTGGTCATCTGATCAGTTTGGGCACCTTTTCAAGGCTTGGTCGTGAAAAAAAGGGACCAAGTAAAGTTCGATTCCCGGCACAGGCAGCTCCTTGTGACTCTGGGCAAGTCACTTAACCCTCCATTGCCCACCGCATTGAGCCTGCCATGAGTGGGAAAGCACGGGGTACAAATGTAACAAAAAAAAAAAAAAAAAAAACAAATGCTCGTGAGGGACGCCCTTCTTTTTTCCATTATCGGCCGAGGACGCCCGTCTCTTAACCACGCCCCCCCTCCCGCCTTCGGTACACTGCCGACACGCCCCCGTGAACTTTGGTCGTCCCCGCGATGGAAAGCAGTTGAGGACGCAAAAAATCGGCTTTCTATTATGCCGATTTGGGCGACCTCGGGAGAAGGACGCCCATCTCCCATTTTGTGTCGTAATGTTCCTAAGGGTTTGTTGCAGTAGAGTCTGAAGATCCCTTGGTATACATATAAGTATTTTTTTTTTTTAAGTTTAAAAAAATTGAATAATGATAAATTGGGTTGGATTGAGTTTGGCATAAGGAAGAAGACTTGCAATGTTATATCATATACTTATTCTTGAAGATTAACCATCTGCTAAATGAATGTTTGTTTGGGACATTATACTATTTGAAGTACATTAAGTCCCCACATTGAACACAGATACGGCATATCAATTGGAGAGCTCCTGAAAAGTGCCACCTGAGGGCCCCGCCTCAGTTGGCCTAATGGTTGGGCCTCCCCTGGGCAGAGGACCATCAGGCAACCAAAGACAAGAACCCCTAAAGGGCAAACTATCACTTTTCTTTCCTTTCTGCTCCACCTCCCCTGTCACTCATGAAGCAGGGCACTTTTCCTCTGCCTCTTATTGCAAACCAGTCCCCTTAGGCTGGGCTTCCTCCCACCCAGGGACCTCCCAGTCACTCCCCCCCAGGGTCCCCACAGGGACTTACTCTTCTAGAAATCCCTAACAGGGGATTACAACTGAATAGGTAGTCATTGCAAATTCTGTAAAATGAGAAACACACAGAGCCGTAGCGAGGGGAGCTGATACCCGGGGCGGGTCTCCGCTGCGCACCCCCCCCCCCCCCGGGTGCAGCACGGCGCACCCTCCTCCTGCTGGAGCGCACCCCTCCCCCCGGAGCGCATACCTCTCCCCCCCGGAGCGCATACCTGCGGCGAGGGACGGGCGGGAGGGCCGATCCGCCCCGACTGCACGTTGCTGGGGTGTGTCGGCTCCACGCTGGTTCACTGCTCTCTCTGTCCCAGAACAGGAAGTAACCTGTTCCGGGGCAGAGAGGGCAGTGCACCAGCGCGGAGCCGACACCCCCCAGCGGCGTGCACCCGGGGCGAACCGCCCCCCCGCCCCCCCCTTCCTACGCCACTGGAAACACATGACCACTTCTACAGCTAATACTAAGGGGGAACAGAGCAGCAAAGAGTTCACTCCCACACCCTCAGGTCTTTAGAGAAGGTAGGAGATGCCATGGAGCTGATGAGGGCGGGGTGGAGTCTTGTCACAACTACAGCAGGCCATGGCAGCTCACCAGCCAAAAAAGGATGACAGTTAAGCAGGGGAGCCAATAGCCCCTGACAAGAAAGCTCCAAACGAAAAAAAGTCCCCGACATAATAGCCCCTGAAATAACAGCCACAGTCAAAATGGTCAGCCCACAATATAGCCTTTGACAAATTAGCCCCCTGACAAAAGGGCATGATCAGGCTGCCCAGTATAAGGCACTGCATTTTTTCTAGGGGGCTAGTTTGTTAAGGGGCTATTTTGTCAAGGATTATTTTGTGGGAGGGGCCATTTTGTCACCAGGCTGTTTTGTCAGGGCTATTATTTTGGGGTGCCGGGGAAGAGATAATAGTTTAGTAGGAAATTGGACCACAAATTCAGGTGCCTGGGGATGTGTTCAGAAAGAAGTGGGGGGGGGGGTGGAGGGGAACAGCTCAGCATGGCTACCCCTGCCCCAGACACCTAGCACTGTGTGGCTGGATGAGGAGGGAAAGATGTGTAACATCATGAGCATTTCAACAGCAGTTTGTGCTGTATTGAATTCTCTATGCTGTGCACAGTTTAGAGTCCATTGAAAGTTAATAGGAACAGGGCGCCTGCAATTTATTCCAGCAATCATATCTAGGCCTTCTACCACTCAGTAGATAGACAGCTTGGAGCCATTGTCTGTTGTGGCTTTTCTTTGAACCTGTTGACTTTTTTCCCTCCATCAGCAACTTCCAGGAAATTACATGCTCCCATTAGAAGTTTCCAGAGAGCTGTAGAACTAAAGGGAATAGTGTAGAAGCCTCAGGAAACAGAAGGAAGGGTAGGAGGGTGTATGATAATTTGGGGAAGGGTCTGATGGCAGCAGTGACCTCCCCCCTATGATTAATAAGCTCCTTATATGCCTGCCGAATTTGTCTTGGGTTTTCATCTCCCACCTTTGACCCATGCCGAGAGGGAGATCCCTTCTGTCCAGCCTGATGCAGTAACATAGTAACATAGTAGATGATGGCAGAAAAAGACCTGCACGGTCCATCCAGTCTGCCCAACAAGATAAACTCATATGTGTATACCTTACCTTGATTTGTACCTGCCTTTTTCAGGGCACAGACCGTACAAGTCTGCCCAGCACTGGCCCCGCCTCCCAACCACCAGTCCCGCCTCCCATCACCGGCTCTGGCACAGACCGTATAAGTCTGCCCTCCACTATCCTCGCCTCCCAACCACCAACCCCTCTTCCCCCCACCTGCTCCGCCACCCAATTTCGGCTAAGCTTCTGAGGATCCATTCCTACTGCACAGGATTCCTTTATGCACATCCCACGCATGTTTGAATTCCGTTACCGTTTTCATCTCCACCACCTCCAGTAATCCTGGATTCAGAATCAGCCTGTTATACTCCCACGCGTCTGAACCAAAAGACGCTAAGGACCAAGGAACAAGTAACAGACCCGAAACCCAGCTTCTGGCTTGGTTTACTGGAGAAGTATGGGGAACCTTCCCACTCCTGTGTAGTCCAGGGAAGAAGGAGAGACGTTTCATCATTCAGGGTACCTGTGATGACATCCAGGAAGCCTGAAATTTCTAACCATAGCAGGCAGGAGGAGAAAAGATCTATTTAACACCCAGTGGCGTTCCTAGGGGGGGCTGACACCCGGGGCGGATCGCCAATGCGCCCCGCCCCCCGGGTGCAGCGCCCCCCTGGAACAGCGCAACGCCCCCCCCCCCCGGCGAAAGAACCCCCGATCCCCCGGCGAAAGAACCCCCCCTGGGTGCACGCCACTGGGGGGGGGGGGGGGGTGCCGCGCGCCTGCCGGCTCTTCGTTTTCATGCTCCCTCTGCCCCGGAACAGGAAGTAACCTGTTCCGGGGCAAAGGGAGCATGAAAACGAAGCGCTGACAGGCACACGGCACTCCCCCCAGTGGCTTGCACCCGGGGCGGACCGCCCCCACCGCCCCCCCCTTGGTACACCACTGTTAACATCTGAAACATCCTTGCTGCAGAGCCACAGTGTCTATCACCTAGATACCAAGGAGCCTGTAAGTGATTATGAACTAATCAGAGCATTTTTATTTGCTAGAAAAAAAGGTGCTGGTACTCAAATACCAGGCCACCCTTCAGGGGTGGGGTGATCACTGAGGGACCCACCTCACAATATCCAGGCCCCCTGCAACCAGTCACAGAATCTATTGTCAGAGGTGGACTGACCATTCAGGCAACCGGGCAATGCCCGAGGGCCCAGAGGCTTGGCCCGGATGCCCAGCGCGCTGCTGGTGATCTAGTGGCCTCAGCGGGGAGAACATGTTCTTTCCTGCCTGGCTCGCTGGGCTGCCGCTATTCCCCCCTGCCTGGCACCACCATATTTTTAAAATAGCGGCCGAGACTCCCTTCGGAAGTCTCGTGAGACTGTTGAGAACTGTGAGACTACCACGGGAAGTCTCAGCCGCCATTTTGAAAACACGGTGGCGCCAGTAGGCGGAGGAATAGTGGCAGCACAGCAGGCAGGAAACATGCCCCCCCCCCCCCCCCGCAGAGGCCACCAGACTACCAGAACCCCTGGTAGGACCGGAGCAGCGGGGGTGTTGGGAAGCGGCCAGGTGAGGGGCCCAAACCACCCTCAGTGCCCGGGAGCCCAGACCACCCTCAGTCCGCCCCTGTCTATTGTATATAGTTTTGAGAAGTTTGAAGCTGTACCCCCATCAGTTTATTTATTTTATTTTTGTTACATTTGTACCCCGCGCTTTCCCACTCATGGCAGGCTCAATGCTGCTTACATGGGGCAATGGAGGGTTAAGTGACTTGCCCAGAGTCACAAGGAGCTGCCTGTGCCTGAAGTGGGAATCGAACTCAGTTCCCAAGGACCAAAGTCCACCACCCTAACCACTAGGCCACTCCTCCACTGTTGCTACTATTGGAGATTCTACATGGAATGTTGCTATTCTACTAGCAACATTCCATGTAGAAGTCGGCCCTTGCAGATCACCAATGTGGCCGCGCAGGCTTCTGCTTCTGTGAGTCTGACGTCCAGACTCACAGAAACAGAAGCCTGCGCAGCCTTCTACATGGAATGTTGCTAGTGGAATAGCAACATTCCATGTAGAATCTCCAATAGTATCTCTTTTATTTTTGTTACATTTGTACCCTGCGCTTTCCCACTCATGGCAGGCTCAATGAAGCTTACATGGGGCAATGGAGGGTTAAGTGACTTGCCCAGAGTCACAAGGAGCTGCCTGTGCCTGCAGTGGGAATCGAACCCAGTTCCCCAGGACCAAAGTCCATCACTCTAACCACTAGGCCACTCCTCCACTGTTGCTACTATTTGAGATTCTACATGGAATGTTGCTATTCCACTAGCAACATTCCATGTAGAATCTCCAATAGTAGCAACATTCCATGTAGAATCTCCAATTGTATCTATTTTATTTTTGTTACATTTGTACCTCGCGCTTTCCCACTCATGGCAGGCTCAATGCGGCTTACATGGGGCAATGGAGGGTTAAGTGACTTGCCCAGAGTCACAAGGAGCTGCCTGTGCCTGAAGTGGGAATCGAACTCAGTTCCTCAGTTCCCCAGGACCAAAGTCCACCACTAGGCCACTCATCAATTGAAGGACAGTAAAAGTTCTGGTTTCAGGAAAAGAACTGGTGTGGTTTCCATCATTGTGTGAAGTCTGATGTGAAGTCTTAGCCTCCTAGGTATATCCTAGACCCACCGTGGTCCCAACCAATAAATAATAGTGTGTGCTCCTCTTTTCCAACTATGCCGGACATAGCACATCAACCAAGAGGTTACAGGTGGATAATAATAATAATAGCTATGAAAAAGAGTAGAATGTTTGACATTGAAAGCATAGAAATGCCTCATACTAAGACCATCAAGAGACTGGACAGTGAAGGAGCCTACGATTATCTGAGCCTTCTCCATGTAGATAACATCAAACCCACCACGGTAGAGAACACAATTACCAAAGAATACGTCAGAAGGTTTAGGAAAATCCTGAAGACTAAACTCAACGATGGAAATATCATCGCAGCCGTCAACCTCCGGGCTACACCCATCATTAGATACAGTGCAGAAATTGTTTATCTGTATTAAAAATTGGATAAAATCGCCCTCGTTGCAAAGCAAATCAGAATGATGCACATTCCAAAAAAAAAAAAAAAGTCTAAACGGCAGAAAGGAACTGCATTAAAATATAGGGCAGGGACCATCATTCATCACAGTCATTTAGAAAGAGAGAGGAGAAAAAAAAATACAACCCTATTAGTTCCGCTAAGTCGACCCTTTCAAAAAACCGTTGCAAAAATTGGCCTCAAGCAGAGCTAGAAACGTTCGACTGAAAAGCACGAAAGATCATGACCACCAACCATGCTCTGTACATCCCCCCCCCCCCGCAGTGATGTCGATAGGCTTTATCTTCCTTGTAACGTAGGTAATAGAAGACACCGCTGGAGGTGCTACCGACAGTGGAAGAGGATTAATGAGGCCTGGCTGCAACACTGAAGAGAGGATTTGCTAAAACTGGTAAATTAACAACGTTTACTTAAGACCAAAGAAGTCAGGCAGGTCTACAGACAAGAACAAGTACGAAATTAAAGAGAAAAGTGGCCCCATGAACCACTCCATGGTCAGTATATAAAATACACTGAAGCAAAAGTTGACAAATCCAAAATGTAGCAGGGGCTGAAGAAAGGAATCTTATCTCCATGCATGATGTACCTCATCCACCCAGCTCTCCCTGTGTCTCACCTAATCCAGCCTCATCCTGTTAGACCGTCACAGAAATGCTTTGTTGTTTCACTTATATATTAGCCGTTCAGCCCGTAAAAACAGGCTAGTATAGGAGGGGGGGGGGTTGAAAGGCCCCCCCACCCCGCCGCCGAGTTCGCCGCTGCTGCTCCCCTCCAAGTTCGTTCCCCCCCCCCCCCGGAGCCATCGCCACCCACCTTCCACCCGGTCGGGCCCTCGCTCCGCTATTGAAACAGCGAGGGCACGCAGCACACAGCTGTACTGCTGAGCTGCCGTGGCCTTCCTTCTTCTCTGCCTGTGTCCCGCCCTCGTGTGACGTAACGTTGTCGAGGGCGGGACACAGGCAGAGAAGAAGAAGGAAGGCCGACGGCAGCTCAGCAGTAGAGCTGTGTGCTGCGTGCCCTCGCTGTTTCGATAGCGGAAGCGAGGGCCCGACCGGGTGGAAGGTGGCTGGCTGGCGGCGGCGACTCCGGGTCGGGGGAGCGTTAGCGATGGCGGTGTCCCTCGCAAATGCGCAGTAGAGACCCTCTGTTCCGTCCTCGTCATCACGTATTGACGCGGGGGCGGGGCAGAGAGGGTCTCTACTGCGCATTTGCGAGTGAGTACGACACTCGCCATTTATATATATTGATACTGTCATCTATCAACATTTGCTTATTTCCGATCTGAAGAAGAAGGGGTTACTACCTTCGAAAGCTAATCCAAAAATGTATTAAGTTATTGTCCAATAAAAATGGGATCATCTTATTTTCATGTTTTATTTTGTTCTATTTCTATTGATGACCTTCAAAAGTGGACTAACACGGCTACCACATCTCTCTACGAAAAAAAAAAAAAAAGACGACTCAAGAACATAAGTACTGCCAAACTGGGCCAGACCGAGGGCCCATCAATCCCAGTATCGTATCTCCCCTCAGCCATCTGTTCTCCAAGCTGAAGAGCAGCATAGAAACAAGCGCTTTGAAACAATACGATAAAGGCTAAAATTGATGAAAAAGCCAATGATAGAAAGTGCCGCCTGTGCAGAGAAGCCAGAGACTGATTACAAGGAAAGACAGAACAAAGTAGCAGGCACGATACACTGAAATGTCTGCCGAAAGTATCATTTGCCTATTGACAAAATGGAAAACGAGGCCTCAGTGAGCTGGAAAGCCTGTACCGGAGCGACCACAGCAGGACCAGCTGGGCTAAGTCATACCTCGCTCCCAAAGCTTGAGCCCCTCTCCAACAGTCGAGCATCTGGTTTGCCCCCTTGAACGCCAGCATATGCAGTGATCTCTGCCTAATAGAGTGAAGGGAAGACCACCCGCCAAGCGGGTTGGGTGGAGAGCCTCACAGGGTGTTTGGGAAAATGTGAAGAGTCTTCACACCACGGCAGCCATCTTGGACAGAGCATATCTTAGCTTATTTATGTGGGGGGAAGGGAAAGAGAATGGGACTTGATATACCACCTCTCTGTGGTTTTTGCAACTACATTCAAAGCAGTTTACATAGTATATATGTTATGGTATAAGCCAATCATCAGAATTAAATGTGTAGCATGATGTTGTGTTGGATCAGATACATATATATACACCAATATATTTGTGCAGCTTTTAAAAATATATATTTGACACTGCAGCAGAACTGGCTTTCATTCCAAAAGCCCTCTTCCCTCTCCCTTTGGGGAATATTTAAAAGACATTTAAAAGACAAAGGTACTACTGACCTCACCTCCCCCTTTAACAAAAGACTCCTCAAGTAAGAGACTGCCTCAAGGCTAAATTGACTCTCTTCCTCTGATCAAAAAAGTCTGGCTGATCAACACAACAAATATCAAAGGTATTCAGTAGAGGCAAGGAGACAAGCAGGTGGGAAAGGTATGAAATACAGCTACTAAAAACAAAGGACACCTGCTGGCCGCCCCAGACAAATCTTATCAGAATGTCTATCACAGAGATTCAAGCAGGGGAAACCCTGCACTACAATAAGCCATTTGTCAGTAAAATCCAGACAGCAAGTCTTGTGATGTCATAAGACATGAGACCAAGATACCACAATGCTTTGCAAATGCCCAAGGGTCGTGTGCAAACCAGAAAACCAGGACAGAGATCCACATGGCATGTCTTCCTGCAGCTTGCAAGAGTATAAAAGATAGAAGCTGTTCCAGACAAGAAGATGCTTCCCTTCAACTGCAACACAGATTCTTCTCTTCCTGGGACCTGTAGCCCACCTGCCTGCTATGAGGACATCTTCTGCAAACATGTGCTTACCTCATGCTGTTCATACTATGTAACAAGGACTTGTAAGTAACATAACCTTTGATCTAGACCTGCTACTTTACTTAAGCACAGATTATCTGTAAAGATCTCTTTAAAAACCTACCTCTCGTGTGCAATTGTATATTAAATCAACCTTTTTGAAGCTAAAAATACGGTCTCTTTGTGTTCTGAGTATATGGTATCTTTTATATATACTTTATTTAATTTATTGCAATTATCACCTTTGGTGATTGGTGGAGAAATTAATATCCTATAACTTATAAATACAGCGCCTGCTCTTAAATTATAAATAGTAGCGAGTGCTCTAGAGCTCTTTCCCCCAAGATAAATCATTTCTTGTAACATATACGGGTACTTATTTGTACCTGGGGCAATGGGAGGGTTAAGTGACTTGCCCAGAGTCACAGGGAGCTGCAGTGGGAACTGAACCCAGTTCTCCAGGATCAAAGGCTGTTGCACTAACCATTAGGCTACTCCTCCGCTAGCAACAGTCCATGTAGAATCTCAAATAGTAGCAACATTCCAGAATCTCAAATAGTAGTAACAGCAACATTCCATGTAGAATCTCAGATAGTAGAAACATTCCAGAATCTCAACTAGTAGCAACAGCAACATTCCATGTAGAATCTCAAATAGGGAAGGGGAAATGGGACTTGATAAACTGCCTTTCTGTGGTTTTTGCAACTACATTCAAAGCAGTTTACATACTATATACAGGTACTTCTTTGTACCTGGGGCATCAAGTGTCTTGCCCAGAGTGACAAGGAGCTACAGTGGGAACTGAACCCAGTTCTCCAGGATCAAAGGCTGTTGCACTAACCATTAGGCTACTCCTCCGCTAGCAACAGTCCATGTAGAATCTCAAATAGTAGCAACATTCCAGAATCTCAAATAGTAGTAACAGCAACATTCCATGTAGAATCTCAGATAGTAGAAACATTCCAGAATCTCAACTAGTAGCAACAGCAACATTCCATGTAGAATCTCAAATAGTAGCAACATTCCAGAATCTCAAATAGTAGCAACAGCAACATTCCATGTAGAATCTCAAATAGGGAAGGGGAAATGGGACTTGATAAACTGCCTTTCTGTGGTTTTTGCAACTACATTCAAAGCAGTTTACATACTATATACAGGTACTTCTTTGTACCTGGGGCATCAAGTGTCTTGCCCAGAGTGACAAGGAGCTACAGTGAGAATCGAACCCAGTTCCCTAGGCTCAAAGCCCACTGCACTGGCCACTAGGCTAGTGTGTGTGTATTGTTATTTTGTTTTTATGATTCACTCTTTATTTTTATGATTTATAGTAACATGGTAAGTAATGGCAGATAAAGACCTGAATGGTCCATCTAGTCTGCTCAACTCATTATCAATTCATGATTAAATCAGTAATGAATGTGATGTAAAATACTTGATCATGGTCTTTCATTGGCATTTCTGGGACATAGACCATAGAAGTCCACCCGGCCCTACTACTAGACTTGCTCTCGAAGCCCACTCCAGCCTGTCTTGTCATTTGTGGGACACAGACTGGAAAAGTCTGCCTAGCACGGTCCTCAGGTTCCAGCCACTGAAGTTGCTGTCGAAGCCCTTTCCAGCCCATCCTAAACCGGATCGCCATATATGGGATGCAGGCCGTACAAGTCTGCCCGGTTCTAGCCCTAGTTCATCACAGCCGGAGTTGCCATCTAAGCATCACTCGATACATCCGCACACATGCAGCCATTTAAGTACTAACATATTTTAATTTTAATATTAAGTTACTTTTCAGCCCCTGATGCAACCCTTGCATGGGCAAAGCGTGGGTGAAACACAGCCTGTGTCAGGCTTTTCTGTTTGTATTTTATCTATTATAGCACTGATTTTCCTCCTTTTTCACCTCGTGGCACACTTACAAGGCACAAAAATTGTCAAGGAACACCATCAGTTTTTTTTAAGTGTAAGCGGTCACAAGGTGAACGGAGATTGGTGTTAAAACCGACCAGAGCCCAGGTACAAAGATTACTTCCTGGGACAGCCACAAAGGAATGCTCATGTTATAGGAGAAAGCTGTATGTCTGGGATCAATGGGGTGGGATGAATAGACTTCCAGAACTCTACAGTAGCTAGAGCCTGGGGAATGGCGCTAGGTTTTCTGGGAGTTGTAGTCTAGCCCTATTCCCCATAGACTAGGGCAGATGATATCATCTCCCTGAGACAGAAGGGCAGGATTTGGAAAGTACCTGGCAGTCCTTAGCCCTAGAAAAGGGGTTTCTTTAAAGTTCAGGAGAGAGAAGGGAATTCCCTAAAGAGCTGGCCAGCAGGAGTGCAAGCAGGCTCTCTAATCTCTGGCAGTGAGGATCCCAAAGCACGAACTGGGCCAGAGTTGAGTATTACCTGAAATGTGCTGGGATATTTGTTTTTTTGGGCAAGATTTTTTATTTATTTATTTTGTTACATTTGTACCCTGCGCTTTCCCACTCATGGCAGGCTCAATGCAGCTTACATGGGGCAATGGAGGGTTAAGTGACTTGCCCAGAGTCACAAGGAGCTGCCTGTGCCTGAAGTGGGAATGGAACTCAGTTCCAACTTCCTCAGGACCAAAGTCCACCACCCTAACCATTAGGCCACTCCTCCACTGTTGCTACTATTTGAGATTCTACATGGAATGTTGCTATTCCACTAACAACATTCCATGTAGAAGTCGGGCCTTGCAGATCACCAATGTGGCCGCGCAGGCTTCTGCTTCTGTGAGTCTGACGTCCTGCACGTACGTGCAGGACGTCAGACTCACAGAAACAGAAGCCTGCGCAGCCTTCTACATGGAATGTTGCTAGTGGAATAGCAACATTCCATGTAGAATCTCCAATAGTATCTATTTTATTTTTGTTACTTTTGTACCCCGCGCTTTCCCACTCATGGCAGGCTCAATGCGACTTACATGGGGCAATGGAGGGTTAAGTGACTTGCCCAGAGTCACAAGGAGCTGCCAGTGCCTGAAGTGGGAATGGAACTCAGTTCCTCAGTTCCCCAGGACCAAAGTCCACCACCCTAACCACTAGGCCACTCCTCCACTGAGAGCAGGAGTAGTGCTTAAAGTTAATCTTAGACTGTGGTTTGAAATACCACAGCAAGAGGAAACCTGTATTTGTTTTCTGCCTTAAGGCAATGAGGAGGATTCCCAGAGAGAGTAAAGGAACCTTCCTCTACGATTCTGTAAAGGCCCCACAGGAGCAGAAGTTGGCATGAGGCATGGTAGCCCTTGAGAGAAGGGAAACCTGAGGTTAAAAAGCTGTTCCAGAAGTGGGTGAATATCCGGTCCATAAAGAGAAGAAGACTACCTGCTTTGCTAGTGAATGTATTATCCTGGATACTGCTGGGCTAACTCCACTGCTTAAGTTAAGTCTGTGTTTTATTTTGAAAAACCTATAATAAACTTGGTGCTGTTTGAAGCAGAAAGAGCAGTTTTTCTGAACTTGTGTTATGGAGAAGGAATTATCAGTACCACAGCCGTCGTGCCCGTGACAATGGAGGAGTGGCCTAGTGGTTAGGGTGGTGGACTTTGGTCCTGGGGAACTGAGGAACTGAGTTCGATTCCTACTTCAGACACAGGCAGCTCCTTGTGACTCTGGGCAAGTCACTTAACTCTCTATTGCCCCATGTAAGCCGCATTGAGCCTGCCATGAGTGGGAAAGCGTGGGGTACAAATGTAACAAAAATAAAATAGATACTATTGGAGATTCTGTTGCTACTATTTGAGATTCTACACGGAATGTTGCTATTCCACTAGCAACATTCCATGTAGAAGGCTGCGCAGGCTTCTGTTTCTGTGAGTCTGTACGTGCAGGACGTCAGACTCACAGAAGCAGAAGCCTGCGCGGCCACATTGGTGATCTGCAAGGGCCGACTTCTCCATGGAATGTTGCTAGTGGAATAGCAACATTCCATGTAGAATCTCAAATAGTAGCAGCAGTGGAGGAGTGGCCTAGTGGTTAGGGTGGTGGACTTTGGTCCTGGGGAACTGAGTTTGATTCCCGCTTCAGGCACAAGCAGCTCCTTGTGACTCTGGGCAAGTCACTTATCCCTCCATTGCCCCATGTAAGCCGCATTGAGCCTGCCATGAGTGGGAAAGCGCAGGGTACAAATGTAACAAAAATTAAAAATATATATATACTAGTAAAAAAGGCCCGTTTCTGCCTGTGATGAAACGGGCGCTAGCGGGCACGAGAGTCCCTTCCCCTCCCCTTACGCTAGTCTCCCTGGTGGTCTAGAGGTACCTGTTCGGTCAGGGCAGGAAAGAAAGAGCCCCCTCTTTCCTGCCCATAGTGGTGCTGCTAGCTGCCTTGCTGCATCATGTGGGAGTCCGGATCTCGGTGTTTCAAAATGGCCGCCTTGAGTTGAATTCTCGCGAGGCAGCTTCAACTCTCGGCGGCCATTTTGAATCACCGAGAGCCGGACTCAGACACGATGCAGCCAGGCAGCTATCAGCAACACTCTGGGCAGGAAAGCGGGGGTTCCTTCGTTCCTGCCCGAGCGAACAGGTACCGCTAGACCACCAGGGATAGTGGCGTAAGGGGAGGGGAGGTGACAGGGGGGAGGGAAGGTGATGAGGGGAAGAGTGTGCTACCAGGGGCGGGGCCGGGGTGATGGGCACGTCGGTGGCTGGGATTTCTTGGAAGGGGAGGAGTACGCTCCGTGTCTTTCCCTACTGCTCCCCATGCGTTCATTTGCCTTGTTTTCTTGTTCTGCCCTCGACGTCATCACGTGTGACGCGAGGGCGGGGCATGAAGACATGGTGAGTGTTGTGGCTTCACCACCATGAACTTACGAACCGGTGTGTGAGTGCCTGCAGTGACGTCCGTGTCCTCCGAACGTTGAGGGTGTGTTTTATTATAGTAGATAGATATATATATATATATATATATCAGTACCACAGAGCACCAAGAACATTTCAAGCCTCTGAATATAATGACAGCACCAGAACAGAATTTACTGAAATACTTGCAAAGTGAGGAATAGGCGTTCAGAGTGCTCTAGAACAGTCAATAATAATTGACTTGCATTGTTCACTACATCAAAATACAGAAATCTTCATGTAAGCAAGGCAGAACCTAAATAAAAGGAAAAAATAAGTCAAAAGAGAAAAGTGGAAGAAAAATTAAGTTGTCGGTATAATCCAACTGCTTGGAGAACATAAGAATAAACCACTGGGAAGCTCTGAATATCCAAAGCAAAATCTGTAACAGGGAGCTGGAGTTCAAAGTCTATACATACACATGGTTGAGCCCCACAAACACTATACCAGGTATATGTGATGCATTCCACCTCCACAACGTCAGTGCAAAAAAGAAAAAAACCTTATCCCCCTCCATACAAGCCTCAGTTACGAGTTTATATTTAAATCTTTTTTAGAATCAAAAAGAATACTGTAACAACTGTTATTTATAAATCACAAATAGAACATACAGATCAAGGATCAACAACCCCATCTCCCACTTCACAAACATCCCCTCCCATATACTCCCTCCCTGCCCCGTGTCCAAAGGTGCCAGAAAGGGCCTCAGCTGTTATAGCCATTCCCAGCACAGCCACAGGTACACAAATGATCCAATTGCAAGGAGCAACTGAAATAATTCCCCTCCCACCCTAGTCCAACCCCAGCACGGTTGCCAGATGGGCGGTTTTCTTCAGGCGGCGGGTTGCGTTTTTTTGGGCTCGTTTTGTTTTTTCTGTGCGGGTTATGGGGCGGTTTTTCAGCCGGCGGGGGTATGGCTAATGGCGACAGAGGCGGGGTTTGTGACGTTTTGGGCGGGGTTTGCTGACGTATTGGGCAGTGGGGGCGGGGCTGATGACGGCGGGGGCAGGGGTGATGACAGAAGGGGTGGGGCTGATGACGGCGGGGGCGGGGGTGATGACGGAAGGGGCGGGGTTGATGGTGGCGGGGGTGGGGTGATGATGGAAGGGGCGGGGTTGATGACGGCGGGGGTGGGGTGTGTGCGGTTTTGGGGCGGGTTTTGGGCGGTTTTGTGTGGGAATTTTTTTTTTTATTTGGCAACCCTGAACCCCAACAATCTCTTTGAGATCTGAGAAACACACGGCAATATAAAATCAAGGCACAGATGACAGCATAAATTTACAGTTAAAAAAAAAAAGGGCAGCTTCCACATGGGGAAACAGACCTTCCAAGTGTACTCCTGCCAGAATTCTGCGTGACTGCAGAGCGCAAAATTTGCGCAGAATTCAACATTTCCAATTCCCGCCACTCAGCTGACCCCTCCCCCCCAACTCTCCACCCTGCCTGGTACCTGTGCGTTCCCTGGTGGTCTAGTGGCCTCTTTGGGGGCAGGAAAGAACCTCACTCTTTCCTGGCCCGTTGGTGCTCTGCTTTTTCAAGATGGCCGCCGAGACTTCAAGCGGTAATCTCGTGAGACTACCGCTTGAAGTCTCGGTGGCCATTTGAAAAAGCACAGCACGAGCAAGAGAGCGGCGGCAGCAGGGCAGGAAAGAGTGGGGTTCTTTCCGGCCCCTGAAGAATACTCCCACTGTAGCTCCTACTGCTCCTACCTCAGGTGACTGTAAGGGTGTCTGAAGGGAGGGAGGGAGGGAATGGCTGTAAAAAAGGGGGGGGCATGCTGTGGTGGCTGTTTAAAAAAAAGTGCTGTGGATGGGAGGAGGGGGCTGCAAAAAAATTGAAAATTTTGTGTGCAGAATTTTGAAATTTTTTGCATAGAATTTTAATTTTTTTTGGTGCAGAATTCCAGCAAGAGTACAAGTTACCCAGTTTCAAGAGGAAGATTTGAAGCCACTTCAGCATTTCAAACAAACTTCTACTCATGCATTATGGCACCTCCACCACTGATTTTTTTTCAACAGGTAGAATCAGGACTGCATATCCCACACTGCTTTGGGAAGTAAATTCCAAACCAGGACTGGTCAAAAAGTCTCCCGCAGCCCCGTGCCGCTTCCTGGGAATGGATAAGTTAAGTGGGGAAAATTGACTGTTTAAAAATACAGCTAATTCCTTGACGTTTCCAGTGCACATCAAAGAAATAGGCTATAGAAAAATCAATTTTCCCCTACCTTTCCCCTGGCAGCTTTGGGTTACAGGAATTTTTCTTACCAGTGTTCCTATGGCATTGGCATTTTTTGGTCAGACTCATGCAAAGAAAACATCTTTGCAAGCTGCTGCCTTTCCTTCACTTGCCGCATGGCCATTTCTTGGGGGGGGGGGGGGGAAGACCTGCTTTTTGGGAGCCTCGGCGCATGTCAAAAAACACGTGCTGATGCAAGTGCAGGCCCCCTTTTGCTGCAGCTTCATAAAAGGACCCCTTAATGACAATGGCATAGCCAAGGGTGGGCCCAGGCCCACCCAATTTGAGCTCAGGCCCACCCAGTAGCAGCACACCTATGATGTGGCTGGCAGGGATCCCCAAGCCCCACTAGCCAAAAGCTCCCAACAACTGTCCCTCCTGAATACCTTGTAAATTGAAGATCTTGGCCTGCAGCGACTGACACATACTGTTCACACCAGCCCCTCAGCCTCCCCTTTGATGTATTCCTGCCTATGTGGAAACAGGAAGTTGCATCAGAGAGAAGGCTGTGGAGCCAACATGAGCAGTGCGTATTAGCTGCTATTTAAAAGGTATGCAGGGAAGGGGGGATGTTTGAGAGACCATATCGCATGCAGGCGAGAGAGGGAGAGACCAAATCACTCGTGGGACAGGGTGGAGTTCTGCCCACCTATCTTGGGCCCAGGCCCACCCAAAATTGAGTGTCTGGCTACGCCCCTGCTTAATGAGTAAGTTACTCAGATAGTGGACTGAATATTGCACCAGCCACTATCCAAAACATGGGACTGAATATCCGGATATTTTTTGGTGTTTAACAAAAACATTGACTGAAATGGCTGTATATTGAGCCCAATATTTAATTACATATGTGGTTGTTAGCTGCGGCCCATTCTCTCCATTTTTGTAATGTTGCATTAATAAAGGCTTTTTATTTATTTATGGATTTATTAATTACAGACCAAGAAAAGCTTTTGTACAGCAACGCCAAACAAGAAACATAAAGTAAACAATTTTTTTAAGAAAATACTATAATTAAGGCAATATTATTCTTGGCTCAAGTCCACAACGTGCAGTGTGTTTCTTTTCTAGCAAAAAAGGTAATCAAACACTATGGTGAATCTCCGGACTATACGCTAAATCTGATTGACCTTCCAACAAGAAACATGTCTGAATCGTCGTGAAATTACCTCAACCTGCATTACCCCAACTCTAAAGGACTCAAGTACAAAACTTATTATGGATCCAACTTCTCCTTCCTAGGCAGCCAACTCTGGAATGCCCTCCCCAGACCTATCCGATCAATCTGTGACCATCTACCCTTCCGGAAAGCACTAAAAAACCCACCTATTCAAGCAAGCCTATCCAAATGACCCAAACTAATCTTATGAACCCCTCTACCCAACACATACCCAGGAGACAACGACATTGACCCAGACTATCCAGCTTAATTTTGAAAGAGAAAGACGTCCAGATTTCGACCCAAATCGGGAGATGGGCGTCCTTCTCCTGTGGGCGTCCAAATCGGTATAATCAAAAGCCGATTTTCGGCGTCTTCAACTGCAATCTGTCGCGGAAACGGCCAAAGTTGACGGGGGCGTGTCGGAGGCGTGATGAAGGCGGGACTGGGGCGTGTCTATCGGCTGAGGAGAGATGAGCGTCCTCGGCCGATAATCGAAAAAAGAAAGGCGTTTTTAGCGCGAATTTGGGTCACTTTTTTTAGACCCTTTTTTCCCACAGACAAGTTCCAAAAAAGTGCCCTAAATGACCAGATGACCACCCCTGACTCCCCCAGTGGTCACTAACCCCCTCCCACCCAAAAAAAACAACTTTAAAACCTTTTTTTTCCAGCCTGTATGCCAGCCTCAAATGTCATACCCAGCTCCATCACAGCAGTATTCAGGTCCCTGGAGCAGTTGTTAGTGGGTGCAGTGGACTTCAGGCAGGTGGACCCAGCCCCACCCCCCCCCCTACCTCTTACACTTGTGGTGGTAAATGGGAGCCCTCCAAACTGCCCCCAAAACCCACTGTACTCACATCTAGGTGCCCCTGTTCAGCCATAAGTGCTATGGTAATGGTGTAGAGTTGTGGGGTGTGGGTTTTGGAGGAGATTTGGGGGGGGCTCAGCACCCAAGGGAAGGGAGCTATGGACTTCAGAGGTAGTTTGCTTTGTTTTTTTAATTGTTACAAGTGCCCCCTAGGGTGCCCGGTTGGTGTCCTGGCATGTAAGGGGGACCAGTGCACTACGAATCCTGGCCCCTCCCACAACCCAATGCCTTGGATTTGGTCGTTTTTGAGCTTGGCGCCTTTGGTTTCCGTTATCGCTGAAAAACGAAACCACCCAGCTCAAATCCGCACAAATCCGATGCATTTGGCTGGCACAAACCGTATTATCGGAAAAAAGATGGACGCCCATTTTTTTCGAAAATACAGTCTGTCCCGCCCCTTCAAGTACCCGTTCTCGTAGACAGATTATGCCCCTCCACATCTCCCACCTTACTCCCTTCTCCATTGCCTGTCTCTACCTACTTATCTATTCTACTATTCTGTTATACTTAATTTTTACTTTCTCTAACAATATTCTGTATTCCCTATTACTATATAAGCCGCATTGAACCTGCTTTGAGTGGGAAAGTGCGGGATACAAATAATAAAAAAATAAACACTAGGCCACCTTTCAGGAGTGGGGTGATCGTTAAGGGATCCACCCTACAATAGCCAGACCCCCTGCAACCAGTCACAGAATCTATGACAAGGCAGAATTGGTGTGTAGAGCCTGAGCTCGTTCATTAAAAATTGGGGTCCATGGGATCAATTTTAGCAGTCCATGGAAAAGGTGCCGGTACTCAGTACCCCCTCAAAAAAAGCCCTGACAACATGAGCGATCCAATACAGAAGTGGAGCCTGAAGAAAGATATAAGGTAACTCCAAAACCTTAAAAAAAAAAGAAAAAGACACTTTTCTGAGTTATTTAAAAAGGAGCAGAGTGAGGGAAATGGAGAACAGAAGGGGCATGCCTGTGTTCGAAAAAGGAAAATTTGATAGGTCTAGATACCACAAACAGTTAGATCAAATCAGTGGCGTACCAAGGGGGGGGGGCGGTGGGGGCGGTCCGCCCCGGGTGCATGCCGCTGGGGGGGGGGGTGCCGCGGCGCGCGCCTGCTCTGAGTTCGCTAAACTTCGTCGTTCACTGCAGCTCCCTCTGCCCCGGAACAGGTTACTTCCTGTTCCGGGGCAGAGGGAGCTGCAGCGAAGCGAAGTTTAGCGAACTCGGAGCAGGCGCACCCCGCGGCACCCCCCCTCCAGTGACGTGCACCTGGGGGGGTGTCATTTCGCCGGGGGGGGGGGGAGGTGTCATTTAGCGGGGGGGGGGGCGCGCTGCACCCGGGGGGGGGGCGCATCAGTGCTCCGCCCCGGGTGCCATCCAGGCCAGGAACGCCCACTGGATCAAATTGTAAGTGAACAGAAGGAAGAAGAAAGTAACCGTTCACTCCAAACAACACAGCTCCAGAGGCACATAGCCTGAGATAACTTCATCTTTTATCCCTCCCCCCCCCCCCCCAAACACAGAGTTATTTTACCATAGTTCATATCATTCAAAAAAAAAAATAAGAAAGGAGTATAAGGTGATGCCTTTCATTGGACTAACTTAACACACTTTTGACTAGCTATCAGGAGTTAACATTCCTTTACACGGATCAGAACAGAATGAGTAAAAGAGGACATTTCTACTACTACTATTTAACATTTCTAAAGCGCTACTAGGGTTACGCAGCGCTGTACAATTTAACATAGAAGGACAGTCCCTGCTCAAAGAACTTACAATCTAATAGATAAGAGTGAGACAAATATAGGACATTGTGACATCACTGATGAGGTTGGCTCTCAGGCATTGGTGGAATGAGGCATTATGACATCACAATCTCAGCTCTGGTTAAATCACTGCTATATGTAATACTACTACTACTACTTAACATTTCTAGAGCGCTACTACGGTTACGCAGCGCTGTACAATTTAACAAAGAGAGACAGTCCCTGCTCAAAGAGCTTACAATCTAATAGACAAGTGAACGGTCGGTCCGATAGGGGCAGTCAAATTGGGGCAGTCTAGATTTCCTGAAAGGTATAAAGGTTAGGTGCCGAAAGCAACAATGAAGAGGTGGGCTTTGAGCAAGGATTTGAAGATGGGTAGGGAGGGGGCTTGGCGCAAGGGCTCAGGAAGTTGATTCCAAGCAATCTCCAGTAGTAGCAACATTCCATGTAGAAGTCGGCCCTTGCAGATCACCAATGTGGCCGCGCAGGCTTCTGCTTCTGTGAGTCTGACGTCCTGCACGTATGTGCAGGACGTCAGACTCACAGAAACAGAAGCCTGCGCAGCCTTCTACATGGAATGTTGCTAGTGGAATAGCAACATACTACTACTACTACTTGACATTTCTAAAGCGCTACTAGGGTTACGCAGTGCTGTACAATTTAACATAGAAGGACAGTCCCTGCTCCAAGAGCTTACAATCTAAAGGACAAATGTACAGTCAGTCAAATAGGGGCAGTCTAGATTTCCTGAAAGGTATAAAGGTTAGGTGCCGAAAGCAACATTGAAGAGGTGGGCTTTGAGCAAGGATTTGAAGATGGGTAGGGAGGGGGCTTGGCGTAAGGGCTCAGGAAGTTGATTCCAAGCATAGGGTGAGGCGAGGCAGAAAGGGCGGAGCCTGGAGTTGGCGGTGGTGGAGAAGGGTACTGAGAGGAGGGATTTGTCCTGTGAGCGGAGGTTTCGGGCGGGGACGTAAGGGGAGATGAGGGTAGAGAGGTAATGAGTGCATTTGTAGGTGCATTTCCAGGATACATACCTGAACCATACAAGCAACACCAGCCATAGCAGAGGAAGGAGGTGTGCATAGGAGGAGAGGGGAGGTGGAATGCTGATGGATGGTCGGAAGGAAGGCTGTAGAATTGTACAGTTCATACTGAGTTAAGAAAGCCAGGTCTTTATTCCTCCATTCTTGTTCATTCCAAAGAGTCTGTGATCATTTTAACTTCAGAAGTCTTACACCGCTGGATTATTTTAAATTTCCTTTTACTTTTATCCTGGTCATGCAGAGTCTGGTCCTGAAAAGTGCTCCCCCACGGAGGTGTCGCCTTGCTTTTTCTCTGTGGTGTGTCACCGTATGCCTATCTGAGTTGATTCTTGTCTTTTAACATCTGGTTTTGTCTCCTGTTGTCCAGCAGTAATAAGCCATCTGATTGCCTTCTTGTTCCCCTATCATTTGAATAGAAATCACTGAGATGTTCTGCTTCAAATCATTTCATCTTTTTTTTTTTTTTTTTGCCTGTCACCAGAAAAAGAGGTCTTCATTTACGGATCCTTTTACTAATATGTGCTGAAAAATGGCCTGCGCTAGTGTACACGCGTGTTTTGGGCGCGCACACAATTATTTTTCTGCGCAACTACAAAAAATGCATTTTTTGGCCGAAAATGGACGTGCGGCAAAATGAAAATTGCCGCGCATTCATTTTGGGTCTGAGACCTTACCACCAGCCATTGGCCTAGTGGTAAAGAATCTGGCCAGTAATGGTCTTTTCTATAAACCAGATCTCAAAGCTGGCTTCTATTGATGCTGACCAATTGAGGGGCATAATTGAATGGGGCGCCCAAGTTTTCATGAGGGCGTCCTGGCAGGATGGCCCCGTGAAGGGGCGGAGAAACCCGTATTATCGAAACAAGATGGACGTCCATCTTTTGTTTCGATAATACGGTCGGGGACGCCCAAATCTCAACATTTAGGTCGACCTTAGAGATGGTCGACCTAAACGTTGAGAGGGTCGACCTTAGAGATGGTCGTCCCTGGTTTTCGGACATAATGGAAACTGAGGAAGCCCATCTCAAAAATGACCAAATCCAAGCCCTTTGGTCGTGGGAGGAGCCAGAACTCGTAGTGCACTGGTCCCCCTCACATGCCAGGACACCAACCGGGCACCATAGGGGGCACTGCAGTGGACTACACAAATTGCTCCCAGGTGCATAGCTCCCTTACCTTGGGTGCTGAGCCCCCCAAAACCCACTCCCCACAACTGTACACCACTACCATAGCACTAAGGGATGAAGGGGGGCACCTATATGTGGGTACAGTGGGTTTCGGGTTGGTTTTGGAGGGCTCACATTTACCACCACAAGTGTAACAGGTAGGGGGGGATGGGCCTGGGTCCGCCTGCCTTAAGTGCACTGCACCCACTAAAACTGCTCCAGGGACCTGCATAATGCTGTCATGGAGCTGGGTATTACATTTGAGGCTAGCAAAAAAAATTTAAGGGTTTTTTTTTAGGGTGGGAGGGGGTTGGTGACCACTGTGGGAGTAATGGGAGGTCATCCCCAATACCCTCCGGTGGTCATCTGGTCAGTTCGGTCACCTTTTCACGGCTTGGTCGCAAGAAAAAATGGGCCAAGTAATGTCGGCCAAGTGCTCGTCAGGGACGCCCTTCTTTTTTCCATTATCGGCCGAGGACGCCCATCTCTTAATCACGCCCCAGTCCCGCCTTCGCTACAGTGCTGACACACCTCCGTGAACTTTGGTCGTCCCATGACGGGAAGCAGTTGAGGACACCGAAAATTGACTTTTGACTATGCCGATTTGGGCGACCCTGAGAGAAGGATGCCCATCTCCCGATTTGTGTCGGAAGATGGGCACCATTCTCTTTCGAAAATAAGCCTGATTGTCTCTTAAGAATTTCAATGTGGACAGTGAAAAGTGGGGTGGGGAAGGGGGGTTGCAGTGTTGTATATGTCTTTTTTTTTTTTTTCGATGTTCACACTCACTCTCACTACATGCGTCTGAAAATATTTTTTATTTTCTACCGTGTGGCACTAACCGGGCAGTAATCAGTAGTGTATGTGCACTGACGATTACCGCCCGGTGAGACCTTACCGCTAAGTCAATGGGTGGCGGTAAGGTCTCAGGCTCAAAATGGATGCACACCAATTTTTATTTTGCTTCGCGTCCATTTTCGGCCAAAAAAAGGTGTGTTGAAAAATGGGCCTGCACGTGTCCATTACACGCGCCTACAACAGCGCAGGCCATTTTTCGGCGCACCTTAGTAAAAGGACCCCCAAGTCCAGTATGTCCCTTTCTTCATGAGCTCCATTACCACTTATCAGCACAGTTCTCCATACAGAGAATCGAGGCTCTCCCTACTTCTGGACAACACTGCAGCCAGCAGTGGCGTAGCTACGTGGGGCCAGGGGGGCCTGGACCCCCGTAGATTTGGCCCTGGGCACCCCTGCCGATGACCCGCCGCCAACCCGCCGTCGCCGTCTTTTGCTGGTGGGGGACCCCAACCCCCGCCAGCCCAGGTCCTCTTCTTCTCGCAAAAAGGCTTCCTTCTGTTTCTGATGTCAGAAACAGAAGGAAGCCTTTTGCGAGAAGAAGAGGACCTTGGCTGGCGGGGGTTGGGGTCCCATGCCAGCAAAGGTAGGCGACGACAGGTTGGCAGCAGGAGGGGGGGGGTCGAGGGGGTCGGCAACAGAGGGGGCAAAGTCGGCAATGGCGGGGGAGGGGGGGGTTAAAATGTGCCCCCTCACCTCGGGCTCTGGACCCCCCCTCCCGCCAAAGTCTGGTTACGCCCCTGGCAGCCGGGATGTCCCACCCAACATCCCGCAGCTTCAAAATCCCCTAGCAAAAGCCCCTCCGCTTTCATAGCGATTTTGTGAACACCTTCGCTTAGATGTCTATCCAGGTTTTCAGCCAGTGAAGGAAGTCTGTATATTAAGGGTGTGCATTGCTTCCAAACAGCATTGTCCACATCATTTCATATTGCTTTTAACCCAAAATGATAAAAAAAAATATTCCAAAATGTTGTTTAACTAGTGTTGTTAGTAGGGCATATACTGTTAACAAAACTGCCTTAAAGTGGAGGAGTGGCCTAGTGGTTAGGGTGGTGGACTTTGGTCCTGGGGAACTGGGTTTGATTCCCACTTCAGGCACAGGCAGCTCCTTGTGACTCTGGGCAAGTCACTTAACCCTCCATTGTCCTATGTAAGCCGCATTGAGCCTGCCATAAGTGGGAAAGCGCAGGGTACAAATGTAACAACAACATGGAATGTTGCTACTATTGTAGATTCTAGATGGAATGTTGCTACTATTGGAGATTCTACATGGAATGTTGCTATTCCACTAGCAACATTCCATGTAGAAGGCTGCGCAGGCTTCTGTTTCTGTGAGGCTGACGTCCTGCACGTACGTGCAGGACGTCAGACTCACAGAAGCAGAAGCCTGTGCGGCCACATTGGTGATCTGCAAGGGCCGACTTCTACATGGAATGTTCCATGTAGAATCTCAAATAGTAGCAACAGTGGAGGAGTGGCCTAGTGGATAGGGTGGTGGACTTTGGTCCTGGGGAACTGGGTTTGATTCCCACTTCAGGCACAGGCAGCTCCTTGTGACTCTGGGCAAGTCACTTAACCCTCCATTGCCCCAGGTACAAATAAGTACCTGTATATAATATGTAAGCTGCATTGAGCCTGCCATGAGTGGGAAAGCGCTGGGTACAAATGTAACAAAAAAAAACATAAAATGCATACATGGAAAACTAAACAAAATGAATTTTTTCCCTGCACATCCCTACTGTGTATCACACCAGTGCAAAAAAAATGTTCCATTTCTTCTTTTCAGATTAACGCACGGTGGAAGCCCTGTAGTTACGTTGCTTTGATATAATTTTTTTTTACACATAGAGTTGCTCCTCCGCCTTTTCTCATTCATTCCTTCCCTGTCCTTCCTCTACAGATCGTTACCTAGTGTAATTTATATTCCAGGAAGGCTCTCCCTGTACCCCATCTCCGAGACTGCCAGGAAAACCAAGTGACTGCCTCCAGATCAAGAGATTACGCTGCTGCGGTTTATGCTTTGAGAAATAATCACTGCCGTGGTGACTCCAGCTCACTTCCTTGTCCATTCAGGATTCCCTTTCGGCTGAGAATAACTGCCCCAGCGGTAATAAAACCGGCAGCCTTTTGTCATACCTGCGAACTACTGGAGCAACCAAAAATCACAGGGTATATATCTTTATGAAATATCTTAGATAGAAGTCCAGAGCTACTAGCCACTGCTGAAAACTCACCTTTTTCACTGCTGCTTTTAGCTCCTAGCCACTACTCAATTGCCCTCCCCTTGTCCCTTCCTTCCTTCTCACCCATTACTTCCCTCACCCGTAACTGTCTTGTCTGTCTGTATTATTTAGATTGTAAGCTCTTTTGAGCAGGGACTGTCTCTTTGTGTCAGGTGTTCAGCGCTGCGTGCGTCTGGTAGCGCTATACAAATGCTAATAATAATAATAATAAACTGTCCTTGTTTTTTCACACACACTGCTTTGACAACATCTGTGACTAATGCCAGGAAATGGTTTTACAGGAACTTGATTGTAGACAGGTGTACCCACAGAAATGATCTATTTAAGCTGTTTCTAAGAAAAAAAAAAACCCCCACTGATGCAGTCTCGCATATCTTGAGCTGAGACCTTGAGTGGCTCAAGTGAAATAAAATCCATATAAAACTGTGAGTCTGCATTATTCTTGCTGTTTAAAAAGAGATGAACACCTTGCAGGAGTTAAACCTGCCTCAGAGGTCCATCATTTACAAAGGCGTGCTGAAAAATGGCTTGAGGTAGTGTAGGCAAGGGTTTTGGGCATGCACAGAATCATTTTTCAGTGCACCTGTAAAAAAGGCCTCTTTTTAAAAATTATTTATTTACTAGTAAAAAAGGCCCGTTTCTGACACAAATGAAACGGGCGCTAGCAAGGTTTTCCTCGGAGTGTGTATGTTTGAGAGAGTGTATGTGAGAGTGACTGTGTGTGAGAGAGAGAGTGAATGTGCAAGTGTGTGTGTGAGAGAGAGAGAGTGAGTCTGGGTGCGAGTGTGTTTCACACAGATACACTGTGTGCGAAAGAGAGAGTGTGCGCGAGACACAGACTCTCTGTGAGACTGAGTGTATGAGACCAAGAGAGTGTGTGAGTGACTGTGTGACACATAGAGAGTGAATGTGATACAGTGTGAGACATAGACTGTGTGAGAGACAGTGTGTGAGAGTGAGAGAAAGAAAGAAAGAAAGAAAGAGAAAGACATTATGAGAGAGAGAGAGAGAGAGAGTATGTGTGTGACAGAGATACCTCCTCCCCCCTCTGGTGTCAGGTCCCCCCTCCCTCCCTCTCTCTGGTGTCAGGCCTCCCCTCTCTCTCTCTGGTGTCTGAGCATTACTGTGCAGGACGCTGAGCTCTGGCTGTGCTTCAAGGAACTGACCAACCCTATTTAATAGAATGCACCTCCAACATTCCGAAGCCGAGAAACCTCGTGTGGTTGGTCACTTCTGCTTGTGACGAACCCGGAAGTACGTGATGTCAATTCAGGAGATGGATACAGAGAGCAGGAATGCCTCAGCCATACAGTCGGCTTCAGAATGTTGGAGGTGCGTTTTATTATATAGGATAGATTTCAACATTTTACATTCTCATTACATAAATGCTTTGCAATAAAGAAAAATTTCATTTAGAACAAAACTTTTCTCCTTTAAACCAAGGTATAGAAATTAATTATAATTTTGTCCACAACTTTTGAGTCAAGATACAAGGAAATATATAATAGGAAAAAAACAAACTTAAGTTTTAAATGAGAGGGGGGACACCATAAACCGACCAATGATTTTCAGCTACCTCTTTGAGAATTCAAAGCAGTTTCACCACCACTCTCTTTGGAAATAATGAATTAGAATTACTGCATTTTTTTTTTATCAAAAAACCCCCATAATTAATCATATTTAAGAATACTAGACATCTACATGCGAACTTCAATAGAAAAGTACCACCCAGGGCGAGGAGTCTTGGCTTTAACCCCAAGAATTCCTGTCTCCTTTTTTGTGTATCCTTACTTAAATCAGGAAATATTTGTATCAAAGGCCTCTTTTTTTTTGTCCAAAATGGACGTGCGGCACAATCAAAATTGGCGCGCGTCCATTTTGGGTCTCAGACCTTACCGCCAGCCATAGACCTAGTGGTAAAGAATTGGGTTGCAATGGCCTACGCGCGTCCGCTACACGTGCCAGAAAATAAAACATATTTTTCAGACGCGTATCGGACATGCGCCAAAGACGAAATTACCGCAATAGCCACATAGAAGTTGGGCGGTAAGTCCATTTTGGTGGGCGTTGGGCACACGTAGGCACCTACGTGTCTTACAGGTGAATTTTTGAAAGAGAAGGGCGCCCATCTTCCGACACAAATTGGGAGATGGGCATCTTTCTCGCAAGGTCGGCCAAATCGGCATAATCGAAAGCCGATTTTGGGCGTCCTCAACTGCTTTCCGTCACGGGGACAACCAAAGTTTACGGGGGCGTGTCGGCAATGAAGCGAAGGCGGGACTGGGGCGTGCTTAGGAGATGGGTGTCCTCGGCCGATAATGGAAAAAAGAAGGGTGTTCCTGACGAACACTTGGGCGACTTTACTTGGTCCATTTTTTTTCACGACCAAGCATCAAAAAGGTGCCCGAACTGACCAGATGACCACCGGAGGGAACCAGGGATCACCTCCCCTTACTCCCCCCAGTGATCACTAACCCCCTCCCACCCTCAAAAAAATCTTTAAAAATACTTTTTTGCCAGCCTTTATGCCAACCTCAAATGCCATACTCAGGAACTTGGAGCATTTGTAGTGGGTGCAATGTACTTCAGGCAGGCGGACCCAGGCCCATCCCCCCCCTACCTGTTACACTTGTGGTGGTAAATGTGAGCCCTCCAAAACCCACCCGAAACCCACTGTACCCACATGTAGGTGCCCCCCCTTCATCCCTAAGGGCTATGGTAGTGGTATACAGTTGTGGGGAGTGGGGTTTGGGGGGCTCAGCACCCAAGGTAAGGGAGCTATGCACCTGGGACCTTTTTCTGAAGTCCTCTGCAGTGCACCCTAGGGTGCCCGGTTGGTGTCCTGGCATGTGAGGGGGGACCAGTGCACTACGAATGCTGGCTCCTCCCATGATCAAATGGCATGGATTTGGTCGTTTTTGAGATGGGCGTCCTCGGTTTCCATTATCGCCGAAAACCGGGGACGACCATCTCAAAAACAACCTAAGGTCGACCTAAATTTCATGATTTGGGCGTCCCTGACCGTATTATAAAAACGAAAGATAGACGTCCATCTTGTTTCGATAATACGAGTTGCCCCGCCCCTTCGCGGAGCCGTCCTGCGAGGATGCCCTCATGAAAACTTGGGCGCCCCGTTCGATTATGCCCCTCTTAGTAAAAGGGTACCTCAATTTCCAGGTTTTAAACATTTTGGACCCAGTGCCCTGAAGGTTTTGTGGGTCCAGTTTAAAGCAACAGTATCAGATGGATTCCTTATTGACTTGATGGCTTCTCAGCTCCAGTACGGCTTTCTCTTTGGATCTTACTCAGTGTTCTCCTTTCATTTGCAGCGTCTCCTTTGGCTCACCCCTTCCTCCTGCTTCACTTGCACTGGGGCTGTAAAAGGGACAAGCACAGCAGTGGCCAGAGTTACTTAAATTCATAATAGAGGGAGCGACGACATGGGAAGCCCTTTTAAGAATTTTAAACACTAACTTTGTCTCAAAAATCAATTACACCCGTGAACAAAGCAAGGAAATGTGGGTACATTTCAGGATGCTTAGTTTCTTTTTGGCACACAAATTTGCATATGGTTATAAATATTAACCAATGATAGAGCAGATTTCAAATGCTTAATGCCAGACAATGGCAAGGCAACTTTAAAAATGCTTGATGACATCACCCTGTGCACTAACCAACCTGAGATTTCAATTGAATTCATGTTTCTCTACGGCAGGGGTACTCAAAGGAGTCCACAGGCCCATCAGGATTTCAGGATATTCCTAATGAATATGAATACAATAACAAAATATGAGTAACTTAATTTCAATACAGTTGTAACATCAGATAATATCTATAACCAATTACAAAAAGTTTTATTCACACATGTGCGTGCGTCTTTGGCATGCCCGCCTTGTGCAGTGTGAGACTGATGATGAGTTGATGAGTTCCCAACTGTCGGCTTGTCTGTGAGATGTTATAAGGTTTGGTTTGATCATTTATATTATGGTTTTGGGATTTCTGTATTATTGTATGAGGGCAGGGCCGCCGAGAGACTGGGCCAGGCCCTGGACAAGGCTGCCCCCGGGCCCCCCCCTCCACCCACCACCGGGCCCTCTCTCCACCCCCCTCCACCCGCCACCGGGCCCTCTCTCCACCCCCGGGCCCTCTGCACTGACCTTAAGCGCCTCACCTTCGAAAGCACAGCAAGCAGCGGCAGACCACTCCTTCCTTCCGTGTCCCGCCCTCGTGGAAGTTACGCCAGGCGAGAGCGGGACACGGAAGGAAGGAGTGGTCTGCCGCTGCTTGCTGTGCTTTCAAAGGTGAGGCGCTTAAGTTCAATGCCAGGGAGCGATGGAGGGCGGGCGGGCCGGACTGCGGTGGCGGCGCTGGGCCCCCCCGGAGGCCCGGGCCCGGAGAATTTTGTCCCCCCCCCCCTCTCGGCGGCCCTGTATGAGGGTAGGGAATGCGATAGTGATTGTGTTGTGTGTATTTAGATATCCGAGCCCTGACGACGCTTGAAGAACGAAACACGGACCGTATTGGGTTCGGTGAACTTTGAAGGAAGAGAGAGGTCAAGTGGAAACATCAGCTGTGGGAGTGGATATTATCCTGGTTGCCATGGTACCCCTTTGTATTTAACACTTTGGATACTTTTACGATTTCCTCATGGCTTTGACAGCGTCTCACCAACTGGATGCAACGATGAGGTCTCACTGACTGTGTTTTATTCTTTGGATATATACTGACACCGTGGTTGGCGCGGAAGTGAACAGTGTAGACCCTGTTGAAGCAACTATTGGAAGGACTTTTGAGATAAGTATATTGTCGGGACTTTCAATTGTTTGCTGTATGAGGGGGTTTGGGCTATTATTGGATCCTAAGGAGCTTAGCCGAGATTGGGTGGCAGAGCCAGTGGCGGGAGGCGGGGATAGTGCTGGGCAGACTTATACGGTCTGTGCCAGAGCCGGTGGTGGGAGGAGGGGCTGGTGTTTGGGAGGGGGGAATGGTGCTGGGCAGACTTATAAGGTCTGTTCCGGAGCCGGTGGTGGGAGGCGGGGCTGGTGGTTGGGAGGCGGGGATAGTACTGGGCAGACTTATATGGTCTGTGCCCTGAAAAGGACAGGTACAAATCAAGGTAAGGTATACACAAAAAGTAGCACATATGAGTTTATCTTGTTGGGCAGACTGGATGGACCATGCAGGTCTTTTTCTGCCGTCATCTACTATGTTACTATGTTACGTCATAGAGGCCATTTTGTTTTTTAACAGCTTAGGTATATGTATGTACATGAGTAGGGCAACAGCACTATCACAATACTATTTGCTGTTTGGATAATTTTTAAAACATTTTTTGTATCAATTTGAATAAAAATTGTTATAATTGGTTATAGTTGTGGTAATATTTTGAATAATGAATATGAATGAGAGAGATTTGCATATAATGGAGGTGACAGGCATGCAAATCTCTCAGGCATATTCATTATGATATGAACCAAATTCCCAAGGATTACAATAAATATTTAAAAACTAGTAACGAAGGCCCGTTTCAAATCGCAATGAAACGGGCGCTAGCAAGGCTCCCCTCCGTCCCTTTGTGTCTCCGTGTGTCGCCGGCCCCCCTGCAGCCTCCGTGCGAGAGCTACAGTGCAGTACAACGTTGGAGCTGAGAATATGCTCCGCCCTCAACGTCATAACGTTTGACGCGAGGGCGGGACCCACAGACTGTGATTTTGTGTGGCTTCAGAGCTTCGAACTTACGAACCTGGCTTCAGTGACGTCAGTGCAAATAGAACGTTGAGGGTGAGTTTTATAGATACATAAAGTAAATGTGCTCAAAAAACCCATGCGATCAATAAGTGAATAAATTTGTTCACAGTAAGGCCACTGTTCTCTATCATCACACTTCCTCATTGTTTAATAGCAAGTCAGTGTCCGCACTTCACAGTTCACAGTGTTTTAAATACAGTTCTTTTAAACTCGGTCCAAAAATCTTCCTTCAAAACACCTTCTTCCAAATAATCAAAAATAGGGACACTTATCTTTAAAGGTTGAAACTGGGAATGAATTTCCTTAACCGTTCTTCTGCTTTGATCAGATTGATGCAGTGGTTTATTCCTCCAAACACCCTGACTTGGATCCAGGTTTTGCTATCATAGTTTCATCAGGGGGCACCTTAAATAATAAAACAAAATTATAAACTAATATATGCCAAAAAAACCCCCATCAAAATCTACAGGCAAACAAGAGGAGCAGGAACTAGCCTGCCTCAAAATGGCATCATAGGGAACTTAGAACGCTGACTGTCCTTTTTAAACCAGCGCATGCGCATTTCATAGAATAGCTATCCAATCAACTTTATTTAATTCCATTAAAATATACATCTTTGCTCTTTATGAATCAATACTTGAGACACATCTCCCCCACGACTCAATTGAATTTCTTGTAAAACTGCAGACTTTAGATCCGAAACTGGAGGTCCTTCATCATGCCAATGTTGTACCAAAGGAGCTTCCAAACAGGTCAGCCATAAATCATTCATATGTTGGGCTATCTGATATTTAATCTTGCATTTCGTTTGTCCTATGTACAGTAAATCACTTGCACTGTCTCACATAGTAACATAGTAACATAACATAGTAAATGACGGCAGAAAAAGACCTGCATGGTCCATCCAGTCTGCCCAACAAGATAAACTCATATGTGCTACTTTTTGTGTATACCTTACCTTGATTTGTACCTGACCTTTTCAGGGCACAGACCGTGTAAGTCTGCCCAGCACTATCCCCGCCTTCCAACCACCAGCCCCACCTCCCACCACTGGCTCTGGCAGACCGTATAAGTCTGCCCAGTAATATCCCTGCCTCCCAACCACCAGTCCCACCTCCCACCACCGGCTCTGGCACAGACCGTATAAGTCTGCCCAGCACTATCCCCGCCTCCCAACCACCAGCCCCGCCTCCCAACCACCGGCTCTGGCAGACCGTATAAGTCTGCCCAGTAATATCCCCGCCTCCCAACCACCGGCTCTGGCACAGACCGTATAAGTCTGCTCAGCTCTATCCTCGCCTCCCAACCACCAGCCCCACCTCCCAACCACCGGCTCTGGCACAGACCGTACAAGTCAGCCCAGCACTATCCCCGCCTCCCAACCACCAGCCCCGCCTCCAACCACCGGCTCTGGCACAGACCGTATAAGTCTGCCCAGCACTATCCCCGCCTCCCAACCACCAGCCCCGCCTCCCACCACCGGCTCTGGCACAGACCGTACAAGTCTGTCCAGCACTATCCCCGCCTCCCAACCACCAGCCCCGCCTACCAACACCGGCTCTGGCACAGACCGTATAAGTCTGCCCAGCACTATCCCCACCTCCCAACCACCAGCCCCGCCTCCCACCACCGGCTCTGGCACAGACTGAATAAGTCTGCCCAGCACTATCCCCGCCTCCCAACCACCAGCCCCGCCTCCTGATCTCGACTAAGCTCCTGAGGATCCCTTCCTTCTGCACAGGATTCCTTTATGCTTATCCCACGCATGTTTGAATTCCGTTACCGTTTTCATTTCCACCACCTCCCGCGGGAGGGCATTCCAAGCATCCACTACTCTCTCCATGAAAAAATACTTCCTGACATTTTTCTTGAGTCTGCCCCCCTTCAATCTCACATGTATATTTGCTCCTCAAAACATATTTTTTATCACAGGGAAAATTGCCCACTATGCAAACTTCCGTCACTGATGATAAAGTGAGTAGACTCGAACTCGTTTACATGTCTGCCAAGTTCTTACTACGACGATGGACAAACTATGGTTCAGTCCCGTAATTGTGGATGGGCCTGAACCATAGTCCGATATTTTTGTATAATTCACCTCCTATCAAAAGCCATGGTAGAATAAGGTAAAACTCAAGTTATCTTTGAAGACTCCATTCTTGGCGTCCCGTTAAGTAGCCAATGTCTTCGTGCATATAGGACCCCTTTTACAAAGCGGCGGTAAGCTCAACGCGGGCTTACCGTTCACAAAAAAGGAAAAGTACTACCAAGCTACCACAGCAGCCTGGCGGAAGTTCCCACCCCCAGCGTGCCGTCATATCCGGCTCTACAAAATTAGATATTTATTTTGTAGTACCGGTGTGTACTCGGCAGTAATCGGGCTGTGCCATGTGCTGCCCGGTTACCTCCTGGTTAGGGCAGGAGTCCTTACCGCCTCCTCAATGGTGGATGGTAAGGGCTCCCCCCCCCCCCCCGAAATGGCTGCGTGGCAAGTGCTTCATTTGCCGCGTGGCCATTTCTTCAAAAGAAAGAAAGACCTACCTTTTACCCACTGCGATAAGAGGAGGTGCATGTCAAAACCACGCGCAGACACCAGCGCAGGCCCCTTTTTGCTGCGGCTTGGTAAGAGGGGCCCATAATGCTCTCTTTACCACATTCCTCAGGTAATCACAATCCAGAAATCTCTGAAACATAATCACTCCTTGATTCTTATACTCAACCACAGTAGAATATAATCGACGCAATCACAAGAATTGACCCACTGGTATATTATCTCGTAAATATCAAGGGTGATGACTTGGATAATGTAGCAACATGTTACAATCAGTTTTTTTTCCCAATACGTGGTAGTCTCAAAATGTCCTTGTTCATAAGAAATTATAATATCCAAAAAAGCAATAGACCTCTCACGGTACACACACAGCTATAAACTGTGTATGGGGGTATTTATCCAATATAAAAACCTTTGAAGCTTATCCATACCATCTGTCCAAAAAAATACATCATCAATGAAGCGCTTCCAAATCAAAATATCTTGAAATAACTCATTAGGGATATTCAGAAAGCCTGACTGGCCTGTAGACCCCCAGGACAGGGTTACTCAAACGGAGGTTTCTGGGTTCTGAAAAACTGAGTCAGGGCCCACCATGGCACAAATTTGAATGAAAAATTCAAAGGTTATTAGAAAGAGACAGACACACCGACACCACAATTTAATGCAGCCAGTTTCCTTATTGAAAATAGATTTAACACCAGAACTGTAATAATTAAGAGGCTGGTGAAGAAAGGCACACAGCACAGCCACACATTAATGGCTGAGCACATGGCTCCTACTACGAGATTGACGAGAAAATAGTCCGTGTCACCCAGTAACAAATGAGATGGAAATGTAAAGCATGCAGAACTCACATGCTAGAGAGGGAAAGCCCGATGGAGACGTGAGCACGAAGGCAGATAAAGACCATGTGGCCTATCCAGTCTGTCCATCTATGCCACCTACTCTCCCTAGCACTCCCTTAGAGATCCTATGTACTTGTCCCAGACTCACAGAAACAGAAGCCTGCGTGGCCACATTGCTGATCTGCAAGGGCAGGCTTCTACATGGCATGTTGCCAGTGGAGAAGTAGCCTAGTGGTTAGTGCAGTGGACTTTGATCCTGGGGAACTGAGTTCAATTCCCACTGCAGCTCCTTGTGACTCTGGACAAGTCACTTAACCCTCCATTGCCCCAGGTATAAATAAGTACCTGTATAAACCATGTAAACTGCTTTGAGTGTAGTTACAAAAACCACAGAAAGGCAGTAAATCAAGTCCCATTCCCCTCCCTAAATATCAGGCCCAGGATTGTTTATTCTGCTCATGGATTCTGCGTAATTTATTTGTATCCCACATTTTCCCACCTATTTGCAGGCTCAATGTGGCTTACATAGTACCGTAAAGGCGTTCGCCAATTCCGGTATGAAGAAATACAGTAATGTTGTGGTAGAATAAGGTTCGTGTGTACAGACAGTAAATAGAAAAGGAAACAAACCGTCTCCGTGTGATAAGGGTTGTCTGTAACCATTCTGCAGAAACAGGCCAAGCAGAATGAGCAGCAGGACACACAACTGAGAAGTGAGGGGGAAAGGAGAAGAGACAGCTGTAGTGGTCTATCTGTATCTCCATTTTTTAAATGCAACTCAGAAGTTTAAAACATTTCTCTGCACCATTCTCTGATTGCCCGCCGAAGGCTTTCAACAAAAAAGCCAAAGCAGGGTGGGGGGCGTAGGGCCTCGGTTATTGCTAGCTCAAAAACAGAAGGAAACCTGAACTCCAAGTTAGCTCTTTGACTATGATCCCAGAAACATCCATAAAGTTACCTAAAAATAACAGAGAGAAGAAACACAGAACATAAACACTAATCTCACGCCACATCAATCACTGGCAATAAACATTGTCTCAGAAAAACGATGTGGGGACATGTCTTTCTGCTTTTCATTTTTACTTATCTCAGCTCCTGCGTTTCTTGTCATTTCTCGCCTTTTCTAGTTTTCCTGGACTGGTGCTGGGCACATAGTGTATCTAAATATAAGATAATAAATTCAAGTAAGTCGGGTTTCCCAAACTTAGCCTGGAATCCCACAAACCTTCAGGCAACCCACAATAAATTTGTGCGATGAGACAGATTTGCAAGCCCCAATAAAGAGACAGCTCCTTTTCTCTCTGATTTATTTGCCTCTATCTAAGGAAGCTGGTTATACAGTTCTGTGCCCCCGCCCAGGGCCAGTCAAACCCGGTAAGCGGGGTAAACGCCGCAGGGGGGCGCCTGCCTTCAAGGGCGCCACTGCGGCGCCATACCGCGCCGCCGTTGGTGCTTTAAATCTTTAATTTACCTCCATTCCAGCAGCCGCGTCATTTGAAAGCCTTGCCCCGTCTCTAGCCTTCCCTCCCTTCGTGAGTTCGTTCTGCAGTCCTGCCTTCTGACATCATTTCCTCGAGGGCGGGACTGCAGAACGAACTCACGAAGGGAGGGAAGGCTAGAGACGGGGCAAGGCTTTCAAATGACGCGGCTGCTGGAACGGAGGTAAATTAAAGATTTAAAGCACCAAGGGCGGTGGGGGATGGGGGCGAAGGAGAATCGCTGGACAGGGGCAGGGTGGGAGAAGAGAGAAAGGAGATGCTGGGGGGGGCGCGCGGGTGCCGGAGGGGGGGGGGTGCGCGGGCGCCAGCTCATAGTCTTCAGGGGGGTGCCAGAGACCCTAGGACCGGCCCTGCCCCCGCCCCCACCCCTATACTTTCTGGGGCTCACCATGCTCTCTCTTTGTATAGGAGGGAGAATTCTCTCTGGTTTGGGCCTGAATCTTGTCTCTATTTCCTGGCTCCAGCATGTATCAAGGAGGGGTTAAGTGATTCCTCACTGTCTCTCAGCCCATCTACCTCTTAAAAGTCTTCAGTCAGATTTCTACTGATTACATTTTCCCCTCTTTGAATCTTTCTTTACCGTTTCTATGCACCCAGGGCAGCCAGAGTCGCTGACGATGCACGGCCAATACATTTACCGCTGGCAAACAGATAAAAATAGAAATGAAAGTACTTTGAAAGTGGCCAGAGCTGTGAGCAGCACCTCACAGCAAATGAACCTGTAAGCCTGTGGGAGATTTCCTGCCAACATTTTGCACTGTTCCTGGCAAGCTTTCTAGAGTTAAAGTCACTTCATCGGGTTAGTACAAAATCAGGGGCTCCAAAAGCCACAGGGGTATGTCCAAAGCCTCACTCCCACCATCCTTTTATTGTACAAATCTTTGTAGCTATAAAAGCAAACAGCGAGGATACAATCCAGCCCTCTGTTTAAGTTTATATTTAGGCAAAATCATCCTTAACTCTTTCTAACCTGACACCATCGAGAATGTATAAACTCTGGAAAGCCAGCCAGAAATGTGTTTACCCTGCTCTATGTCTCCCCTTCCCCACGCTAGAACAATTCCCCATTCCCCTTACATAAGAACATAAGACTAGCCCACTGGGTCAGACCAATGGTCCAACTAGCCCAGTATCCCGCTTCTGCCAGTCCAGGTCACAAGTACCTGGCAAAAATCCAAATGGTAGCAAGATTCCATGTTGCTGATCCCAGGGACTAGCAGTCGCTTTCCTCGTGTCTGTCTCAATAGCAAACAATGGACTTTTCCTCCAGGAACTTGTCCAACCCTTTTTAAAACCCAGATACACATACCGCTGATATCACATCCCCTGGTCTCTGTACTTTTTGAATTTAAATTTACCCGCTCCACACCACTCAATATTCTGTAGACCTCTATCATATCCCCCCTCATCTGTCTCTTTTCCAAGCTGAAGAGCCCTAACCTCTTTAGCCTTTCCTCATACGAGAGGAGTTCCATCCACTTTATCATTTTGGTCGCCCTTCTTTGAACCTTTCTAATCCCGCTAAATCTTTTTTCAAATACGGTGACCAGAATTGCACACAATACTCAAGGTGAGGTCACACCATTCTGTTTGCTTTTTTTGGTCGCCGCCACTCACTGGGCAGAAGATTTCAGCGTATTGTCTACGACACCTAAATCTTTTTCTTGGGTCCTGACTCCTAGAGTGGAACCTAGCATCAAATAACGATGATTTGGATTATTCTTCCCAATGTGCATCACTTTGCATTTGTCCACATTAAATTTCATCCGCCATTTGGATGCCCAGTCTTCCAACTTCCTAAGGTCTTCTACAATCCACATGTGTTTTAACAACTTTGAATAGTTGTGTGTCATCTCCTTGCTCGACGTTCCCATTTCCAGATCATTAATAAATATGTTAGATAGCACTGGTTCCTGTACAGACACCTGGGGCACTCCACTATTCACCCTCCTCCACTGAGAGAATTGGCCATTTCACCCTACCCTCTGTTTTCTATCCATCAACCAGTTCCTAATCCACAATAGAACATTGCCTCCATTCCAACGGGCTTTTAATTTTCTCGGGACTCTCTTGAGGGACTTTGTCAAATGCTTTCTGAAAATCTAGATAATCTACATCAACTGGCTCACCTTTATCCACATGTTTCTTCACGCAATTAAAGAAATGAAGCAAATTGGTGAGGCAAAACTTCACTTGGCCTAATCCATGTTGATCAATGATTTTATTCTTATAATAGTTTCCAGTATTTTGCCTGGCACTGGCGTCAGGCTTACCAGTCCTGGAGTGGCCTAGTGGTTAGAGTGGTGGACTTTGGTTCTGGGGAACTGGGTTTGATTCCCACTGCAGGCACAGGCAGCTCCTTGTGACTCTGGGCAAGTCACTTAACCCTCCATTGCCCCAAATAAGACGCATTGAGCCTGCCATGAGTGGGAAAGCGTGGGGTACAAATGTAACAAAAATAAAATAGATCATTCCTTGAACCCATTTTAAAAATAGGCATTACACTGGCCACCCTTCAATCTTCAGATACTATGGACAATTTTAACGACAGGTTACAGATCACTAACAGCAGATCTGCAATTTCATATTTGAGTTCTTTCAGTACCCTGGAGTGTATACCATCCAGTCCAGGTGATTTACTACTCTTTAATTTGTTGATTTGGCTCAGTGCATCTTCCAGGTCACCCAGATTTCTTTCAGTCCCTCTGCATCATCACCCTTGAAAATCACCTCTGGTACAAGTAGATCCCTTACATCGTCTTCAGTAAAGACCGAGGCAAAGAATTAATTCACCCTCTCTGCTATGGCCCTGTCCTCCTTGAGAGCTCCTTTTACTCCTTGATAATTTAACAGTACCACGGATTCCCTCACAGGCTTTCTGCTTCTGATATATTTGAAAAAGTTTTTACTATAAGTGTTTGCCTCTGAGGAAAGTTTCTCTTCTGTCAGCTCTGCTCTACACTGATGCTTTGGTAAACTCCAGAACAGTTCCCTTAACTGCTAGTCTATGGAACTGTAATAGAGACTTTAAATGCTAAACAAACAAAAACCCTGTTCCTTAAACAGTCTTTGCTAAATGAGCAGAGTAACTTAAAAATAAAGACACTGAGATTACCTATTTAACTCTAAAGTCTACCATTCCCCAGGTTTAAAAGCGATTTCCGAGCAAATAACTTACCAATGAAGTCCTGTCCACAGCACCTCATCCCGAGAGAGAACAATTAAAAGTCTGGTTTACTTATGTGCCTGTGGCTACTTTGATGACTCACACTGCTATCAGGGTGACAGCAGGGCCCTTCGCCCTCTCTTCCTGTAACCCTCCCCCTGCTTTCTCCCTCCAGAGCAGACTTCCCAAACCTGTCCTGGGGACCCCATTACCAGTCAGATTTTTTTCAGGTTATGCCAGATGAATATACATGAGATCAATTTGCATGCATTGGAGATTCAGTATATTTTATTTTTGTTACATTTGTACCCCGCACTTTCCCACTCATGGCAGGCTCAATGCAGCTTATATGGGGCAATGGAGGGTTAAGTGACTTGTCCCAAGTCACAAGGAGCTGCCTGTGCCTGAAGTGGGAATTGAACTCAGTTCCTCAGGACCAAAGTCCACCATCCTAACCACTAGGCCACTCCTCCACTGTTGCTATTCCACTAGCAACATTCCATGTAGAAGTCAGCCTTTGCAGATCACCAATGTGGCCGTGCAGGCTTCTGCTTCTGTGAGTCTGACGTCCTGCACATACGTGCAGGACGTCAGACTCACAGAAACAGAAGCCTGCGCTACCTTCTAAATGGAATGTTGCTAGTGGAATAGCAACATTCCATGTAGAATCTCCAATAGTAGCAACATTCCATGTAGAATCTCCAATAGTATCTATTTTATTTTTGTTACATTTGTACCCTGCGCTTTCCCACTCATGGCAGGCTCAATGCGGCTTACATGGGGCAATGGAGGGTTAAGTGACTTGCCCAGAGTCACAAGGAGCTGCCTGTGCCTGAAGTGGGAATCGAACTCAGTTCCTCAGGACCAAAGTCCACCACCCTAACCACTAGGCCACGCCTCCACTGTTGCTACTATTTGAGATTCTACATGGAATGTTGCTATTCCATTCCATGTAGAAGTCGGCCCTTGCAGATCACCAATGTGGCCACGCAGGCTTCTGCTTCTGTGAGTCTGACGTCCTGCACGTACAGGTCTCCCCCACTGTGCCACAGTGCCAAGCTGCCAGCAGTAGCTGGAGAAATTATTGGGCCCTCGCCCCACTCCTCCCTTGATCTGCCTTCAGTTGAGCCCCTCAGGCCTCTGCACTCTCCCGCAACCCCAAATACGCACAGGAGCCACTGCAGTGCTCTTTGAGTCTGCACCTGCCCAGGTAAAACAAATATTGAGTGGGGGGGTTTTTATATGTGCAGTTTAATGCAGGTTCTGGGCTTCTGGGTTGGCGGTGGGGATGGGCTTTTCACTGCCTGGGGGGGTGGGGGGGGAAGGTATATTTATTTAATCATTAAATATACCTTTTTTTCCCTAGGCAGTGAAGAGCCCACCCCCACCCAGAAACCCACCAATAATAAATGTTAATGTTGGTGGGTTTCTGGCTAGGGATGGTCTCTGCAGTGCTCAGGTTAAAATAAAAGAATTGTTAAATATTTAATGGGGGCTGGATGTTGGTGTGCTTGGGGGGGGGGGAAGACAGGGAAGGGCAGGGGAGATGCCAGATTATGGGGGGGGGGGGGGTAGGAAGTAGGACAGGGCTGATGCAAGGCTTCTGGGAGTGGTGGAGGAGTAGGGAAGGGAAGGGCTGATGCTGGGCTACAGGACAATTTCTAATTTTTGGTCCTCTATTCTGTAATTGATGAGGGTTGGTCTGTGTTCTTCTGCCTGTGGCCAAGCAGGTGAGAGATTCTGCTGTCATTTGATTTGTGTGGGGATCTATGAATCTGACTTGTCTGGCTTTTCTAATGGGTTGCATATCGCTGTTGCGTAAATTCACTGCTGTCTTTTTAAAGTTACTCTTACTGGTATTCGTGTTCAGAATTGATGTTAGGGTTTGCGATACAGGCTCTAAGAAACTTCTTTGCAAGATTTAGTGCTACTTCACAAAGTACCTGGCAGTAAAGGGATTTTGTGTTGCTATTATCGAGGTGCTACTGGAATTGGGATACATTTTTCCTATGGAAAGCTTGTAAGAAGAACCATGGATGCTTGGAATGCCCTCCCGCGGGAGGTGGTGGAGATGAAAACGGTAACGGAGTTCAAACATGCGTGGGATATGCATAGAGGAATCCTGTGCAGAAGGAATGGATCCTCAGAAGCTTAGCTGAAATTGGGTGGCGGAGCAGGTGGGAGGAAGAGGGGTTGGTGGTTGGGAGGCGAGGATAGGGGAGGGCAGACTTATACGGTCTGTACCAGAGCCGGTGATGGGAGGCGGGACTGGTGGTTGGGAGGCAGGAAATACTGCTGGGCAGACTTATATGGTCTGTGCCCTGAAAAGGACAGGTACAAATTCAAGGTAAGGTATACACATATGAGTTTGTCTTGGGCAGATCGGATGGACCATACAGGTCTTTTTCTGCCGTCATCTACTATGTTACTATGTTATGTTCTTTATGCTACAGATTCCACAGTTGGTGGAAAAAAATCTTGATGTTGCCAGTAGGATTTTTCTTATTTCATCAGTGAGAAATCTGCATTATGCGATTTTTGATGTGTTGGTTAGCATTCAGTGGCGTAGCCAAGGGTGGGCTCGGGTGGGCCCAGGCCCACTCACTTTGTGCTCAGGCCCACCCAATAGCAGTACACCTATGATGTGGCTGGCAGGGATCCCCAAGCCCCACCAGCCAGATCTTTGCCTGCAGTGAGTAGTGACTGATACATACTGTTCGCACTGGCGCTACTGCTTATGCGGAAACTGGAAGTTGCATCAGAGGGAAGGCTGTGGGGCCCACATGAGCAGTGTGTATTAGTTGCTGCTCGCTGCCAGTGAAAATCTGCTATTTAAAAGATATGCAGGGGAGGAGGGGAGGACGTTTGAGAGACCATATGGCATGCAGGCGAGAGAGAGAGAGACCAAATCACTTGTGGGACAAGGCGGAGTTCTTCTGCCCACCCATCTTGGGCCCAGGCCCACTCAAAATTGGGTGTCTGGCTACGCCCCTGTTAGCATTTCTAAAAAAAAAAAAAAGTAAGGTATTTATTCAGTGGCGTACCAAGGGAGGGGGCGGTGGGGGTGGTCCGCACCGGGGGGGATGCCGCGCGCCTGTCGGCTCTTCGTTTTCATGCTCCCTTTGCCCCGGAACAGGTTACTAACTGTTCCGGTGCAGAGGGTGCATGACAACAAAGAGCCGGCAGGCGCGCGGCACCCCCCCCCCCAGCAGCGTGCACCTGGGGGGGTTCTTTTGCCGGGGGGGGGGGTGGCGTGCTGTTCCGGGGGGGGGGGGCGCTGCACCTGGGGGGCGGGGCACATCGGCGATCCGCCCCGGTGTCAGCCCCCCTGGGAACGCCACTGTATTTACTTGTTTTGCTTGATCAGGTATTTACATTTGTTTGAAAGCAAAGTCTGAAGGATGTATGCCGTTGCAGTAATTATATTGCAGGATCCTGTCATGTGTGTTGAGATGTTTGCCATTATAGTAGACATGTCTGGTCAAGTTTAAGACAGGGGCGTAGCCAGACTTCAGCAGGAGGGGGGTCCAGAGCCTGAGGTGAGGGGTCACATTTTAGCGCCCCCCCCCCCGGTGCTGCTGACCCCCCCCCCCCCCCCCGCCATTGCCGCCACCACCCTGCCATTGCCGACCTCCCCCCATTGCTGACCCCCCGCCGCCACCACCACCACCACCAACAACAACTTTGACCCCCCCTGCCGATGACCTCTCGACCCCCCTCCTGCCGCCAACCCTCCCCTACCGTCGCCTACCTTTGCTGGCAGGGGACCTCAACCCCCGCCAGCCGAGGTCCTCTTCTTCTTTCGTTCTGTTTCTGAGTCAGACATCCTGCACGTATAGCAAAGATAGGCAACGGCGGGTTGGCGGCGGGAGGGGGGGGTCGAGAGGGTCATCGGCAGGGATTTCCAGGGCCAAATCTACAGGGGCCCAGGCCCCCGTGGCCCCACGTAGCTACACCCCACGTAGCTACGCCCCTGGTTTAAGATATGGGATAATGTGAATACATTTAAAAATAATGTTTTTTCCCTTTATGTATATATGTGGTTTATGTTGATGCAAGGCAGTGAAATCCGTCATCAAGTGCACTCCAAGGCATTATTGTGTAGCAGGGGCATAGCCAGACTTTGACAGGAGGATGGGCCAGAGCCCAAGGTGGGGGGGGGGGGCACATTTTGGCCCACCTCCCTGCTGCTGCCCTCCTGCCACCACCTCTGCCCCCCCCTCCGCTTTCGTCTCCCTTCCACTGCTGAAGGTACCGCTTCTGCCGCTCCCACTCCCCCCCCCCCCCCCCCCGCCACCGCTGGAAGATACCTTGGCTAAAGCGTTTGTCCCGTGCTGCTCTTACATTGCCTAGCGCCTGGTCCTGCTTTTCAGCGCCGTTCACACTCGTTTTAATGAAACTGAGCACGCGTGAGCATGCACGGCGCTTAAAACAGGACCGGGCGCCAGCAATGTAAGAGCAGCGAGGAACAAACGCCTTAGCTGGCGGGGGGTTTGGGACCCCCCCACCAACCAAATTAGGGGTCCCATATCCAGTTTGAGGGAGTACAGGCCACTGTGCCCCCCCCCCCCTAGCTACTTTGAAGTATCCCAAGAAACACTATTCACACCTATAACCCATTGAGCCTGCAAATAGTTGGGAAAATGTGGGATACAAATGTAACAAACAAACACAATGTCTACCCCAAAAGTCAGCTCTGGCTACGCCACTGAGACAATGGGGAAGAGCAGTGTAGGGTGCATGACTTAAATTTCACTTAGGGCATCAGTTACCCCTGGGCTAATCCTGCCCCTCTTCCTTTTCTGTCTCTTTTCCCCTCCCCCACCAAAGTTATGTGACTCCCTCTCCCTCCCTCTTTCTTTTTCTTTACCCACTGCTCCCCCCCCCCCCCCCCCCATAGCTACACCACTGTTTTGAAGTATCCCAAGAAACACTATTCACACCTATAACCCATTGAGCCTGCAAATAGTTGGGAAAATGTGGGATACAAATGTAACAAACAAACAAACAAACACAATGTCCACCCCAAAAGTCAGCTCTTGCTATGCCACTGAGACAATGGGGACGAGGAGTGTAGGGTGCATGACTTAAATTTCACTTAGGGCATCAGTTACCCCTGGGCTAATCCTGCCCCTCTTCCTTTTCTGTCTCTTTTCCCCCTCCCCCACCAAAGTTATGTGACTCCCTCTCCCTCCCTCTTTCTTTTTCTTTACCCACTGCTCCCCCCCCCCCCCCCCCCCCCCATAGCTACACCACTGTTTTGAAGTATCCCAAGAAACACTATTCACACCTATAACCCATTGAGCCTGCAAATAGTTGGGAAAATGTGGGATACAAATGTAACAAACAAACACAATGTCCACCCCAAAAGTCAGCTCTGGCTACGCCACTGAGACAATGGGAAGAGCAGTGTAGGGTGCATGACTTAAATTTCACTTAGGGCATCAGTTACCCCTGGGCTAATCCTGCCCCTCTTCCTTTTCTGTCTCTTTTCCCCTCCCCCACCAAAGTTCTGTGACTCCCTCTCCCTCCCTCTTTCTTTTTCTTTACCCACTGCTCCCCCCCCCCCCCCCCCCCCCCATAGCTACACCACTGTTTTGAAGTATCCCAAGAAACACTATTCACACCTATAACCCATTGAGCCTGCAAATAGTTGGGAAAATGTGGGATACAAATGTAACAAACAAACACAATGTCCACCCCAAAAGTCAGCTCTGGCTACGCCACTGAGACAATGGGGAAGAGCAGTGTAGGGTGCATGACTTAAATTTCACTTAGGGCATCAGTTACCCCTGGGCTAATCCTGCCCCTCTTCCTTTTCTGTCTCTTTTCTCCTCCCCCACCAAAGTTCTGTGACTCCCTCTCCCTCCCTCTTTCTTTTTCTTTACCCCCCCCCCCCCCCTCCACTCTTTCTCCATCCTCCTGGCTCTCTTCCTCCCCACCCGCTCCCCGCGGCTCTCTCCCTTTTTCCCCTCCCTCCCTCTCTCCCCGCCTGAGGGGGGCGTGTCCGGGAGGCGGGCGTCTGTCAGCGGCTGGCCCGGGGGGGCGGGGACTGAGTTAGTGGCGGGGCGCCGGAGGGGCCGGAGCCGGCAGAACCATGCTGAGCTGGAGGAGGGCGGCGGGGAGCAGGAGCCCGATCCCCCGCACCCAGCATGGGCGACGGCTGGCTCTGCGCGGACTGCCAGAACCAGTCGAGCGGCGGCCCCCCTCAGCACTCCCCGGCCGCCGACGTGTCGGAGCAGTGGACGGCGGGCATGGGCTCGCTGATGGCGCTGGTGGTGCTGCTGATCGTGCTGGGCAACGCGCTGGTGATCGCGGCCATCGCCCGCACCCCCCGCCTGCAGACCCTCACCAACCTGTTCATCATCTCCCTGGCCTGCGCCGACCTGATCATGGGCTTGCTGGTGGTGCCCCTGGGGGCCACGCTGGTGGTGCGGGGCCGCTGGCTGTACGGCTCCTTCTTCTGCGAGTTCTGGACCTCGGTGGACGTGCTGTGTGTGACGGCGAGCATCGAGACCCTGTGTGTGATAGCCATTGACCGCTACATCGCCATCACGTCGCCCTTTCGCTACCAGAGCCTGCTGACCAAGGGCCGGGCCCGGGGCATCGTGTGCACGGTCTGGGCCATCTCGGCGCTGGTCTCCTTCCTGCCCATCATGATGCACTGGTGGCGGGACACCAGCGACCCGGAGGCGCTGCGCTGCTACGAGAACCCGGGCTGCTGCGCCTTCGTCACCAACCGAGCCTATGCCATCGCCTCGTCCATCGTGTCCTTCTACGTGCCCCTGCTCATCATGGTCTTCGTGTACATTCGGGTGTTCCGGGAGGCCAAGGAGCAGATGAAGAAGATCGACCGCTGCGAGGGCAGGTTCCACGGAGGAGGAGGAGGAGGGAACCCGCCGGGTCCGGGCGGCAGCCGACGCAGATCGTCGCGCGTTCTGGTGGTCAAGGAGCAGAAGGCGCTCAAGACGCTGGGCATCATCATGGGCACCTTCACGCTGTGCTGGCTGCCCTTCTTCCTGGTCAACATCGTCAACGTGTTCCACCGGAACCTGGTGCCCGACCAGCTCTTCCTGTTCTTCAACTGGCTGGGCTACGCCAACTCGGCTTTCAACCCCATCATCTACTGCCGCAGCCCCGACTTCAGGAAAGCCTTCAAGCGGCTGCTGTGCTGCCCGGGCGCGACCGGTCGCAGGCGGGACGCCGGCACCTCTTGCCACCACCACCACCTTTCCCGGGGCACCGGGGGCTTCGCCAACAGCCTGGTGCCCGGTGCCCAGTCCAGCTGGTCCGAGTGCAACGGCAGCCAAGAGGGCAACGGCTCGCCCCCCTCCGATTCCCAGCTCTAGGGGGGGGGGGGAACATGACGGATACCTCAGGTGAAGAATGTTACACGAGGAAACGACAACAAAAAAACTTGATTCTGGAGTTTTTTTGGGGGGGTTAAAGAACCAAATCTTACGCGTGCAAATTTCTGGGATCTTTCGCACTTAGCGACATTGTGCACCATCCCTAATCCTGGGACTTGACAGGATCTTCAACCCACCCCCAACCCCCCCAATACCTTGATGTGACGAGTTGTTGACGGACCTTCTTGGATGGCGTCTTTCTTAAACTCTCTTGCTAACTGGGGGGGAAGAAAAGTCTTTTATTTTTGCAACTTTTGCAAACAGCCATAGTTTTTTAAAACAAACGTTGGACTTTTTTTTTTCTATATACTCTTGTCCTTTGAAAACCGCATCTCCTGCTTTTTCTTCTGCGTCTGATAACCTTGTCTACCTCAGCCTCTGTGCGAGTCTCGTACAGAGAAATGCAAAAGTTTGTTTATATTAAACGGAATAATGGTGTCAGTACTGGTAAGATAAACGCACAACGCCCTCGGTGACAGCAAATTCCTCATCCGACTTTTCAGATGAATGGAAGGGGTGGGGGGGGGGGAGGGATGCCAAGAGCAGGAAAAGTTACTGAGTATATATATATATATATATATATATATATATTATTATTTTTATTTTTGCTCAGTGTTAGGAATTGCAAACGTCGTTGGAGGACGTTCACATTGCACAAATTCTATTGAAAGGGGGGGGGAGGCGGGGAGAATTTTAGTACCGCAATCTTTTGTTATCCTTTCGTTAAGAAAGTGACTTTTTTTTTCCATATTTATCAAGGTACTGTAATTTTTTAGCTAACCCCTGTATAGTGACTGAAAAAATAAGTGGAAGGGATTTTTTTTTTTTTTTAATGTCTAAGTGCACACGTGAATCTGCTGATAAATTTAGCACTTTTATGTCGTTTTTTTCCGTTCTCTTGCCTGTTTCATACAAAAAAAAAACCAAAAAAGAAGAAAATATTTATATTCCGCTGCAGGTAAACTAACTAGGTAGATTAAGTGATGTTTATGTGCAATATACATTCAGACGCAGTACAATCAAATGTATGTTTCTTTGTATGTTTTGAATTATGCGATAATGAAAAGAAACGGGGTTTGTTTTGTTGGGAAATGGATTAAATTATCAATAAAATTATATTGAGAGAAAAAAAATGATATTTATTTTCCTGACACTTTTTCCGCTCATTTTGGCACAAGTAAGGGCATGAAATTGATTCAGATCATTGATAACCTCAGACTTTTTAAGGCAATTAAGATTTGGCTACTTTTTAACGGCTGCGACCCCCAGAAATGTGTTAAAAGAGGAAAAAAATTCCTTTGTGGTCGCGGTTTTACAGGTATTATTTTTACTAGTCTACTAAAATTTATGTTAAATCCACAATATAAAAGGCGATTAAATGCATTGTAAACCCAGGGAATTCTTTCGTAGCAAAATACGCATTACACACCCTGTTTTATTCAGCAAATAAATCGTTTGCGCAAAAATTTGGCCATGATATTGTTTCAGCCGTTTATACGTATTTTCAGAAATCCGTTATCTGGCAGATAAGGGTTAACAGTGTAGCTGTCCGTGAGTGTTTGTTAAGATTAGCTTTCTTCTTCTTGTGCAATGGCCTGAACAGAGTCGTAACTGTTAGATCTGAAGACGAGGGTTTTTAGGGAACTCCGAGTGCCCAGCAACCTGGACACATCGTTAAGATGTCATTGGTGTGCGGAGGTGTGTGAAACAGAAGGAAAATCTCAGTGGCCACCGGTGTACTTTGTGCTGTCTGTGTGTCTCTCTCTCTGGTGCATAAGACGCCTACAGAGAGAGCCAGTGGAAGCCTAGCTCTGTACTAATTAAGTGAAAATGACCAGAATAAAGGAACAGGAGAGGGGGTGAGACAAAGGAGCAATGTTTGTACCTCTATACTCTCAACAAAGTTAAAGGAAAATCTAAAAGAAACAGCAGACCCCTTCCTTTTCAGGGATTTTTTGTTTTTCGGGGTACTCCGTTCTGTAGATAAATCGCTCTTGTCTGTCCCCTTCTCCTCTACTGCTAATTCCAGACTCCGTTCCTTTTATCTCGCTGCACCTCACGCCTGGAATAGACTTCCCGAGCCTGTATGTCTAGCCCCGTCTTTGGCCGTTTTCAAATCCAGGCTAAAAGCCCACCTCTTTAACGCTGCTTTTGACTCCCTAACCACTACTCACTTGCCCTGTACTCTTTTATCCTTTACCTCTTAGTTGTTCTGTCTGTTTTTCTGTCCTACTTAGATTGTGAGTTCTTTGAGCAGGGACTGTCTTTTCATGTATGGTGTACAGCGCTGCGTATGCCTTGTAGCTGTCTTTTCATGTATGGTGTACAGCGCTGCGTATGCCTTGTAGCGCTATAGAAGTGATAAGTAGTAGTAGTAGTAAAAAAGAAAAACTCTTTTCCCCAGATTCTATATATAGCACCTTAATTTCCAGTGTGGAAATCGAAGCGTAGTCTATAAAAAGGCACGTACCTTCATTGTTTAGCCAATTGGAGGACCCATAGCTTAACTATACCCCCTCACCAATCCACTCTAATACGAAAGTCATCTCTCTATACCTATTTTCTTAATACTTCTTTCCATCCTAATCTCTTTGCATCACCAAATGTATCTGACACCCTGGAATGGCAATGCCATAACAGACCTCTGTAAGCCACATTGAGCCTGCAAATAGGTGGGAAAATGTGGGATACAAATGCAGTAAATTAATAAAATAAGTAGATGGCTACAAGCAATTGTCAGCTCTAATTGGCATTAATTAAGATTCACGTGCACAACTCGCGAAGCGTATTCTTTAATGTGGTGTGCCGAAATTGTAAGTCGCATAGTTGAGAATTAGATGTAGTTACGGGAGTGGAATTGGCAGGTCGTGGGTGTTTCTCAATTCTGTGCGTGTTGTTATCAAATGCACCCGCTCCGCGCCTGATTTAAGCGTCGGGAATCGCATCAGGTTTTAGTTGGCGTAATTGGCCGAGACTAGTCGCAGGGAGCAGCATTTGGCATAGTCAATAACGTACACCTAAATGAAAGCATACTTTATAGAATTCGCTTTGATTTCCACGCGGAAATCGAGGCGTGGTAGAAAAAATCATAAAGGGCTAGATTCTATATATCACTGTGCACGTTGGTGGTAAGTTTATAATCTTTTTTCACGTGTACAGCATTTGTTCTTAATAGAACTGTGCAGCCAAATAGGTGCATACAGTTACGCACAGCGAGAAAATTGGGTAGACCTATGTGTTCCTGGGGACAGCGTTTGCATGGAGCTGGGGCAGAGTTGCGATGTACATCTGTTTTTTTTTATAAAATGCATGCGCACATTCTCCAAACCATTCACCCTCCTGCGAGCGCATTTTCCAGAGAAGCAGAGCTGCATAAAAGCTAGAAACCAAAATGATGTTTTCTTCGGAAAAAACCTCTCCATATGGGGAAATGTGTTCTTTTTTTTTTGTGGGACATCAATAAAAGCTTCAAAGTCACAAATGTGGAGTGGAGGAGTGGCCTAGTGGTTAGGGTGGTGGACTTTGGTCCTGAGGAACTGAGTTCGATTCCCACTTCAGGCACATACTCTGGGCAAGTCACTTAACCCTCCATTGCCCCATGTAAGTCGCATTGAGCCTGCCATGAGTGGGAAAGCGCAGGGTACAAATGTAACAAAAATAAAATAGATACTATTGGAGATTCTACATGGAATGTTGCTATTCCACTAGCAACATTCCATGTAGAAGGCTGCGCAGGCTTCTGTTTCTGTGAGTCTGACGTCCTGCATGTATGTGCAGGACGTCAGACTCACAGAAGAAGAAGCCTGTGCGGCCACAGATCTGCAAGGGCCGACTTCTACATGGAATGCTGCTGCTATTCCACTAGCAACAATCCATGTAGACGGCAGTGCAGGCTTCTGTTTCTGTGAGTCTGACGTCCTGCACGTATGTGCAGGACGTCAGACTCACAGAAGCAGAAGCCTGTGCGGCCACATTGGTGATCTGCAAGGGCCGACTTCTAGTGGAATAGCAACATTCCATGTAGAATCTCAAATAGTAGCCACAGTGGAGGAGTGGCCTAGTGGTTAGGGTGGTGGACTTTGGTCCTGGGGAACAGAGGAACTGAGTTTGATTCCCGGCACAGGCAGCTCCTTGTGACTCTGGGCAAGTCACTTAACCTTCCATTGCCCCATGTAAGCCGCATTGAGCCTGCCATGAGTGGGAAAGCGCAGGGTACAAATGTAACAAAATGCGTGGAATAGTCTGTGACATTTAAATCATGATTTGGGGGGGGGGGGGGACACTTGCAAAGGCTGAAGACAGTTAAGTGAATATTATTTATTTTTTGGGCTAACTTCTAGTCAAGAGGAGTCCTATATCTCTGTATGCACTTTGCAACTTCCAAAGTCCCAGCAAAGTTAAGTGGAAAGCGTCCAAGTCAAACTTAACGCAACCTGTGACCTGCTGAGGATTTAAACGCCGGTTGCTCTCTTTCCCCCTCCTGGTAGGCAAGAGCTAGGAAGCTGAATAATCCGGGGTGTATTTTGTTCATGTTGCATGCCAGAGGTTTCCATTTGTCTCAGTCTGGTCAAGGCTTATCGGAAGATGGAATTTTGTGAATAACTTTCAACAGGCCATTGTGCAATCTTTCCTCGTTCCACATACCTAGCAGATTCTTTTTCCAGCGCTGTTGCTGAGTGTCTTTGTTTGTTCTCAAGTCAGGAGCAGGGACAGATGGAAAAGTCTGCTACTTTAGCGGCAATAAACTAAAAACTGTAATGCAATCCTGCAGGCCAAGGAGCTTTGGGTTCTAGAAAAGTTCATGCTTGCCAGTTGCTCGCTGGCACGCTTATGGCAAGGCGCTATGGCTGTTCACTGGCACGCTGGAAGCAGTCATTAGCCCAGCCTAAATATAGGAAAGGGATATTCAGTGCATGTCATATTTCCTGGTTGCACGTAGCCTGTGTCTTCCGATGACCATCCCATAAGCTGCGTTTACAGTGTCGGTTCCATGTACAGAATCTGCACATCAGGAGTGCATGAGTTCAGTCTTCCAGGGCTGCAAACCACTGGGAATTTTAGGGTATTTCTAATGACTATGCATGAGATATATGCAAAGCTCTTGCAAATTCATTAAGGGCATAGGCACCGCTATTTCGAAAGGACTGGGGCTGTCAAACACAATCCAAATTACCCCTTCCCTGGACAAAAAGGAAGGAGCTTGCTTAATATTGGGGGTGCTCAGTACCCACTGCACCCACATGCCCGGCTCCTATAATTAGAGATATCTTGAAACTTAAGCTGTTTGTGGGACTGGGTGATTAAACTTTGACCCCCCCCCCCCCCCCATCCCCCTTGCATACATTCAAATGAAGATGCACAAGGCTGATGTGGTGATGGTGACACCGTGACACTGCTCTATTCGCCTCCTAATGTCAGGCTTTATCCTCACTGTCTCATATCGCTAGACAGGGCCGCCGAGAGGGGAGGACGGGGGTACAAAATTCCCCGGGCCTCCGGGGGGGGGGGGCCGGCGCCGCCCGCCCTCCGTCGCTCCCTGGCATTGAACTTAAGCGCCTCACCTTCAGCGCAGCAAGCAGCAGCAGACCACTCCTTCCTTCCATGTCCCGCCCTCGCCTGTCGTAACCCGTGAGGGCAGGACACGGAAGGAAAGAGTGGTCTGCTGCTGCTTGCTGCGCCTTCGAAGGTGAGGCGCTTAAGGTCTGTGCAGAGGACTCGGGGGTGGAGAGGGGGCCCGGTGGAGGGGGGCCCGACGACCTCGGGTGGGGGGGCCCGGGGGCGGCCTTGTCCCGGGCCTGGCCCAGTCTCTCAGCAGCCCTGTCACTAGATCCTTGGCTGCATTTCCAGTGCTTTTATGAATTGTGCAGGGTGGTGGGAGACGAGGTTTTCAACTTCAGCTGGGAGGCTTTTTCATGTCTTCACAGTCCTTTCTGTGAATAAATATTGCCTTACGTTACATCAGAATCTCCCCTTTGAGCCTTTTTATGGTGATCTCTTGTTTCAAAACGAAACGTGTGTTTCTGTGAGATTTTGAATGTCTCTATCATATCCCACAGTTAAATCAAAGGTACAGTATTCTTATCTAAATCGTGAAAATGACTTTTTAATGTTTTATTTATTGCGTAAACCTAATCCCACTTTCCGGTAGGCTCTCTCTCTCTATTAACTACTACTACTACTACTTATCATTTCTATAGCGCTACTAGATGTACGCAGCGCTGTACACTTGAACATGAAGAGACAGTCCCTGCTCGACAGAGCTTACAATTGCAAAGTAAAAAAGGTTATAATTAACCAAAATGTATGAGCTATTCTGGATGTGTGCACTTTCAGAGGGGCCTGCACACCCTTCAAGGCACAGAATTGTGCATATAAGAGAAATCCGGCACCCATGAATTACAAATGACAGTGAGTTTGCTGAAAAGACATTTTCTATTTCAGTTCTGCCTCACTGAACATTATTGTGTCACAATCGTCTGAACAAGTGTTTACCACTGACATCATCCAGTCCACCCACTTCATTACTAAGCTCTTTGGCCCAGGGAACCTGTAGTACCTGTCTGAAGTGTGTTGATCTTTCATTCTCTCTGGCTATTAACCGATCTACAGCATATGCACCTTGTACAGTGCGGCACAGATTGCCTGCACTAATATTTTAGAAAATTGTATTCCACTTGACAAATTAGTATAACTGCTTTAATCTCTAGTTGAGTAGAAGCCTATTCCTGAAACCAAAGTTCTGGAGTCTTCTGGCAGCAATTTGTCTTCATTATAAGAACATAATCGCTGCCGTACTAGGACAGACAAAAGGTTCATCAAGCCCCGTATCCTGCTTCCAACAGTGGCCAATCCAGGTCACAAGTACTTGGCACAGTCTTAAAAAAAATAAAACAGATTTTATGTTGCTTATCCTAAAAATAAGTGTGGATTTTCCCAAGTTATTATTTTTATTATTTATTGCATTTGTATCCCACATTTTCCCACCTATTTGCAGGCTCAATGTGGCTTACAGAGTTTTGTTATGACATTTTCTTAATAATGGCTTATGGACTTTTAGGAAATTGGCCAAACCTTTTTTTAAACCCTGCTAAACTAAATGCTTTTACCACATTCTCTGGCCACAAATTCTAGAGTTTAATTACATGTTTCTTACAAGTAAGTGCCTATTTTCTGTTGTAGAAACAGAATATGATGATTGCAGAAAGGGATGCAAAGGCTCAGCTAGTCTCTTCCCAACTTCTTTCCTCATCTAATGCCATAGATAGACCATAATCAGTCTGCTTTCACTTCTTCACAATTGGGGACTTTTTCTAGCACATAACAAGGGCCGTGCTTGGTCAGAGCAATGGTCCATCAAGCACAACCTCCTCTCTCAGTCCCTGACCAATCTGGGTCACTTGGAAGTATAAGGCAGATGGTATGGCAGAGCTCTGTTTCCTCTTAAATGTAAGAGGTGGTGACCGCCCTCTACTGGCAAATCACTGTTAATGGACTTGCCATCCAGAAACTATCTACCCTTTGGGGTCCTTTTAGTAAGGTGTGCTGAAAAATGGCATGCACTAGTGTAGGCGCGTGTTTTGGATGTGCGCAGATCCATTTTTCAGCGCCCCTGTAAAAAAATGCCTCTTTTTTTGGGGGGGGGGGGCCAAAAATGGACATGCGACAAAATGGAAATTGGCGCGTGTCCATTGTGGGTCTGAGACCTTACCGCGACCCATTCACTTAGCGGTAAGGTCTCGCGTGTTAACCGGGCGGTAATGGTCTCCACCGGTACAATGCCTTTTACCGCCCGGTTAGCGCCACATGCCAGAAAATTTAAAAAAAAATTTCTGGGCACGCGTGAAAAATTAAATTACCGCCTGAGCCACAGGGTAGCCGGGCAGTAATTCCAAATTGACCAGCATTGGGCGCACGTGGGCACTTAACGCAGCTTATTAAAAAGGCCCCTTTGTTTAAACCTAGCTAGTCTATTAGCCTTGGCCATATCTGGCTGGAAATCCCACAGTTTGATTGTACATTGGCTGAAACAAATACGGGCTTAAATTTGTTTCAGATTTGTTTCCTGTGTTTTCCTAGTGCTAATACTGTTTTGAAAAGGTAAATAGGCATTCCCTATTAACTTACTGCACACCACTCTTGACTGTATAAACTTCTATCATATCCCCCTACTGCAGGGGCATAGCCAGACTTCGGCGGGAGGGGGGGGTCCAGAGCCCAAGGTGAGGGGGCACATTTTAGCCCCCCCCCGGCACCGCCAACCCCCGCCACCGCCAACAACTTTGAGCCCCCCCTGCCGACGACCCTCTTGACCCCCCCTCCCACCACCAACCCTCCCCCACCGCTGCCATCGTCGTCCGCTACCTTTACTGGCGGGGGACCCCAACCCCCGCCAGCCGAGGTCCTCTTCTTCCGGCGCAAGGCTTCGTTCTGTTTCTCAGTCTGACGTCTGCAGATCAGCCGGTGGCCGCATTGCTGGCTGATCTGCAAGGCTTCTTTCTGTTTCTGTGAGTCTGACATCTGCAGATCAGCCAGTGGCTGCGCTGCTGGCTGATCTGCAAGGCTTCGTTCTGTTTCTGTGAGTCTGACGTCCTGCAGGACGTCAGACTCACAGAAACAGAACGAAGCCTTGTGCCGAAAGAAGAGGACCTCGGCTAGCAGGGGTTGGGGTCCCCCACCAGCAAAGGTGGCAGGGGAGAGTCACCGGCAGGGGGGTCCAGGGCCAAATATAGGGGGGCCCATGCCCCGTGGCCCCATGTAGCTACGTCACTGCCCTACAGTCTCCTGCATGCTGAAGGTCTCCCTCTCCTCTGTACCTTTTCTAGTTCTCTCTCTCTCTGTTGTCTGAGATGTAGCCATCAGAACAGCACAGGCTGCTTAAAGTGTCGCCACATCCTCATAGCTTCTCAACCCAGGACACACCTGGCCAGTCAGGTTTTTAGGATATCCACAATGAATATGCAAGAGATAAAATTTGCATGTGCTACCTCCATTCTATGCAAATCAATGTCATGCATATTCATTGCGGCTATCCTGAAAACCTGACTGGCTAGGTGTGTCCCGAGGATCGATTGAGAAACCCGCGTCCAAGACTGATCAGACCTTACTCAATTGTCAATTTCGTTTTCTGTTCTTTTCCAACTAATTTTTAATATACAGTTTCCTTTTTTGACCCCTGCTGCACATTGAACAGAGAATTTCAGTGTGCTTTTCACAGGAATTCTGCAATCCTTTACTAGCCTGATCATTTCTAACGTGGCTCCTAATTAGAGCTGTATTGACTAGCATATTTTACTATTCGGCCAAATACAAATAATGAAAAATATTATTCAGCCAAATATGAATAATGGCCATTGAGCTTTAACATAACAAGTAATTAATCAGAGATCAAGTGTTTATTTCAGTAGAATTTGGCACAATAGAGCCCCAGATTATTGGTATTCAAATTTAAATCACTATTCAGCCGAATAAAGGCCAAATTGAATCAAATATGAATGTTCAGTACAGCCCTAATCCTAATCTAATCTTACACTTAACATTCCACTTTAGAACTACCCAATGCAATTTACAGCCTATTACAAGACAGTTCATTGAGTGGAGGCGTGGCCTAATGGTTAAAGCCCTGGTCTTAGCATCCAGAGGTGGCTTGTTCAAATCGATCAACGGTCAACCGATGTTTTATGGCACCATGTGGATAAACCCACTTTACCACAGGACGCACTTTACGACAAAACGTCAAGCACCTTTATGCTCATGCGTGCTGTTCGTAGCTTAGCGCGTCTGATTAGTGCGCATGCAGTGGCGTTCCTAGGGGGGCTGACACCCGGGGCGGATCGCCGATGCACCCCGCCCCCCGGGCGCAGCGCCCCCTCAGAACAGCGCAACGCCCCCCCCCCCCCGGCGAAAGAACCCGTTATCCCCGGCGAAAGAACCCCCCCCCCGGGTGCACGCCGCGGGGGGGAGGGGTGCCAAGTGCCTGCTGGCTCTTTGTTTTCATGCTCCCTCTGCCCCGGAACAGGAAGTAACCTGTTCCGGGGCAAAGGGAGCATGAAAACGAAGAGCCGACAGGCGTGCGGCACCCCCCCCCCCCAGCGGTGTGCACCCGGGGCAGACCGCCCCCCCCCTTGGTACGCCACTGTGCGCATGTGTCCCGGCTACTTAGCTTTCATTTTACTACGCTGTCTACAGGGATTAGCGCTGCTACAGCGCTGCATATCTTTGCCTATATTAACTTCTGATCGTGCCATACCGCTACAGTGTGCTAGCGCGGCGTTGGAAGAGCGGTATTTCCAGAGCGCTATCTAAAATAGCGCCGGGGTTTGATCATGTGCGCCCTTGTGATCCCGGGCAAGGCACTTAACACTCCAGGGCCATTAGTAAAAAAAAACTTAGAATGTGAGTCCTGAGAAAGGCCTGAGCAAAATCCAAATAAATAAAACTTATTTCTAGAGGGTCACTTTTCCATAGCTGAAAATTGCTGACCCACGATGTGCAGGTACGTTTATGCAAGTAGAGCCTGTGAGTGGAGCTGGGAAAGAATTTGCACTTATGCATAAATATTTTAAAATTCAAGCATGGCTGCATAAGTTAACACCGAAAATGTGTGCAGCAGGTATAAATCTCTCTGCACAGTTTTTTCTGGGGTAATTTTGAAAGCAGAAGCACATATGGAGTTCCCCTTTGAAAATTCATCTAAGCACAGAGAAAACTGTGCATGCTTTTAACTTGTGAGTAGTCCATGCAGTTATAAAACGACGCCCGTAATTAGGACATTTTCTGCCTGTGTGCGGGACTGCGTCACTTGCCCACATTAAATTTTCATCTGCCGTTTAGATAACCAGTCTCCGAGCCTGCAGTTCTTTACCCTGCTTGTGTTTGAACAGCTCGGATTCATTTTGAGTCATCTGCAGATTTGATCACGTCACTCATTGCTTCGTTCTCTAGTGCTCTATGCCAGCATTAGAGGCAATTAACGCTGGTCTAACACTGATATTAATGTATGCAGAAAGTTCGGAGGGCTGTAGCTCAAGGAACACAGCCACAAATTGTAGTTAAACAGATATCAATGAGGCAATTTGGTATTACCTTCCAATGCTCAGCAGCAGCGTACTGAAGGTGGGGCAGTGGGGGTGGTCCGCCCCAGGTGCAGGGCCGTCGAGAGGGGGGCAGGGGGGGCAAAATTCCCTGAGCCCGGGCCTCCAAGGGGGGCCCGGCGCCGGGGTCAAGCTGCCGGCGCTGCAGTCCGCAGTCTCATCTGCCTGCCTCCACGGCTCCGGGCCCCCTTCATTCAAAGCGGCAGTTGCAGATCGCGTCTCTTTGGGCCTTCCCTCCCTGTGTCCCGCCCTCGCAGAAACCGGAAGTTACATCAGACGAGGGCGGGACACAGGGAGGGAAGGCCAGAAGAGACGTGATCTGCGACTGCCGCTTTGAATGAAGGGGGCCCGGAGCCATGGAGGCAGGCAGGTGATACCGCGGACTGCAGCGGCGGGGGAAGCGACGGGGGGGGGGGGTGGCAGAGGTGGGGCGGCCTTGCCCCGGGCCTGGCCTAGTCTCTCGGCGGCCCTGCCCAGGTGCACACTGCAGGGGGGTGCAGGGAGCAGCTGTCGGCTCCACCGGTTCCCTTTCTCCCTCTGATTTTACTGCCTATTCCAGGGCAGAGGGAGCAGGGAACTGGTGGAGCCAACTGCCGGTCAGCTGAACCCAGCACCCCAGGAGGTAAGAGCAATGCGGGTTGGGGGGTTTGGAGGTGATGCGCTGAGGGGGTGGGGACGATGCTGCACCGGGGGGGGGGGGTGACAACGCTGCACCCGAGGAGTGCGCAGCGCAATCCGTCCCAGGTGGCAGGATACCAAGGAACACCACTGATGCTCAGAGATCAGCGCTCGAACACTGTCCTTAATGCTGGAAACTTACCGTCAGCTCAGAAGTGGCGCTGAAAGTTTTGAAGAGAGGATTTATTTTGGATGTTTCACTTTAAACTGCTGGTTTTGATTTTTTTTTTATTTTGGAAGCGGAAGGAAGCCCGTGCAAGCCTCTAAGTACTGGTAGCGAGAAACAAATATATGCAAGTCCGAGCAAAAGCGAAAGTGAAAATACACATTGACGCCTGTTTTCTGCGCTTAAATATAAGCCTTTCGAGTGAAAAAAACTTGAAAAGTACATAAGTACATAAGTACATAAGTAGTGCCATACTGGGAAAGACCAAAGGTCCATCTAGCCCAGCATCCTGTCACCGACAGTGGCCAATCCAGGTCAAGGGCACCTGGCACGCTGCCCAAACGTAAAAACATTCCAGACAAGTTGTACCTAAAAATGAGGAATTTTTCCAGTCCAGGTGCAGAAGAATGTGCTTCTGTGCACAAAAGCTACGCTTATCGCAAAACTCTTGTGCACGTACGCCAGGCACATTCCTCCCCTTTATTTTCAGTCTCATAGCGTGCATATAATTTGAATGCCATTAGCTCTGAGCATTGGGCTATGTGGAGTGGGCGCTGTTTGCTTTAATGCCAGAGTTTTAAAAATCGGCTTATAGATCACTAGTGAATAAGCTTAAACCTGGCCCAGTCCAGATCCTGGGGGGCCCTCCGCCATTAAAACCAGTCTTCGGGATGCAGCCAGCCAGTCAAGTGTGTAGGATATGCACAATGAACGTGCCTGAGAGAGAAATACGTCTTTGCATGCAATGCTTTCGACAGGGCAGGTGGTGCACAAGTTAACAAAGTAAGGGGTAGATATTGCAAGGGATTTAATCGGGCAGGAGAGGCTTCAGTTATTCACCGATATTCAGCAGCATTTAGGGTCCCTTTTACAACATGGCGTGACGGCGGTAGCCGTACTGCCACTTTGCCACGCACCAATCCAGCAGTAGTGCCTGCCCCCAACCTGTGCCATTTCTGGTGCATCAGATTTTTTATAAATGTTTTGTGCCAGGGGCTTACCCAGCGATAATCAGGCAGCGCCATGTTACCGTCGGGGTAGCACAATAGGTAAATAGGTAGAAGTAAGGGCTCCCCCGGGAAATGACCGCATGACAAGTTTTTCACTTACCTAGGGTTACCATATGTCCGGATTTACCAGGACATGTCCTCTTTTTGAGGACATGTTCGGGCAACCAGGCGGTTTTTGCCAATCTGCCCGTTTGTCCAGATTTCTGGACAAACGGGCAGGCTGGTGGGCGGGCCGTCCTATGCTAGCCTCCCGGACCTCCCATCCTCTTACTTACTATTCTACTGCCCTGGTGGTCTAGTGACCTCTTCTGCCTTCGTGGCAGGAAAGAGCCCCCTCTTTCTTGCCCGGAGCGTTGCCCTGCATTCTGTTGCTGATCTCGGTGCTGATTCAAAATGGCCACCAAGAGTTGAAGCAACCTCACGAGACTTCAACTCCCGGCGGCCATTTTGTATCGGCGCTGAGATCAGCAGCACGATGCAGGGCAGCGCTCCGGGCAGCAAAGAGGGGGCTCTTTCCTGCCCCGAAGAGGTCACTAGACCATCAGGGCAGTAGAGTAAGGTAAGGGAAGGGGGGTGACGGGGAGGGGAATGGAGGGGGGTTACGGGGTGTATGACTGGGGGGAGGGGAATATGTGACACGGGGCGGTGAGAGGGTGTGAAAGGGGGCGGGCAGGGCATGTGTCCTCTTTTTTGGGGGGGCCAAATATGGTAACCCTACACTTACCGCACAGCCTTTTCTGTCCTCCACCTGAAATTTCCTTTTTCTGAGCGACGGTAAAAGGAGCCTGGGCGTATGGCAAACCTGTGCACTGACACCAGTGCAGGGACCCTCTTTACCGCCGCTTGGTAAAAGGGGCCTTTAACTGGGTACTGCTCATGAATATTGGAAGCAGAGTTTAGGCGAAGTGGCATTTTAGCTGGTCAGTGAGGTGGTGGAGATCAAAACGGTAACGGAATTCAAACGTGCGTGGGATAAACACAAAGGAATCCTGTTTAGAAGGAATGGATCTACGGAGTCTTAGCAGACATTGGGTGGCAACGTCGGTAATTGGGAAGCAAAACGGGAGCTGGGCAGACTTCTACAGTCTACGCCCCGATCGTGACTGAATAGATATGGATGAGCTGGAGTGTAAATTTTAAGGGTCTGCAACGTTAGCTCCAGAACTTAGTACAAGAACAGTGCTGGGCAGACTTTTACGGTCTGTACCCTGAGAAAGGCAAGGACAAATCAAACTCGGGTATACATATAAAGTATCACATACCATGTAAAATGAGTTCATCTTGTTGGGCAGACTGGATGGACCGTGCTGGTCTTTATCTGCCGTCATTTACTCTCTGTGGTTCTATATGGAATGTTGCTACTAATTGGGATTCCGGAATCTTGTAACTCTTTAGGATTCCAGAATCTTCAGAACTTTTAGTACAAGAACAGTGCTGGGCAGACTTCTATGGTCTGTGCCCTGAGAAAGGCAATGACAAATCAAACTCAGGTATACATATAAAGTATCACATACCATGTAAAATGAGTTCATCTTGTTGGGCAGACTGGATGGACCGTGCTGGTCTTTATCTGCCGTCATTTACTCTCTGTGGTTCTATATGGAATGTTGCTACTAATTGGGATTCCGGAATCTTGTAACTCTTTAGGATTCCAGAATCTTCAGAACTTTTAGTACAAGAACAGTGCTGGGCAGACTTCTATGGTCTGTACCCTGAGAATGGCAAGGACAAATCAAACTCGGGTATACATATAAAGTATCACATACCATGTAAAATGAGTTCATCTTGTTGGGCAGACTGGATGGACCGTTCAGGTCTTTATCTGCCGTCATTTACTATGTTACTCTTTGGGGTTCTACATGGAATGTTGCTACTAATTGGGATTCCGGAATCTTGTAACTCTTTAGGATTCCAGAATCTTCAGAACTTTTAGTATAAGAACAGTGCTGGGTAGACTTCTACGGTCTGTACCCTGAGAATGGCAAGGACAAATCAAACTCGGGTATACATATAAAGTATCACATACCATGTAAAATGAGTTCATCTTGTTGGGCAGACTGGATGGACCGTTCAGGTCTTTATCTGCCGTCATTTACTATGTTACTCTTTGGGGTTCTACATGGAATGTTGCTACTAATTGGGATTCCGGAATCTTGTAACTCTTTAGGATTCCAGAATCTTCAGAACTTTTAGTATAAGAACAGTGCTGGGTAGACTTCTACGGTCTGTACCCTGAGAATGGCAAGGACAAATCAAACTCGGGTATACATATAAAGTATCACATACCATGTAAAATGAGTTCATCTTGTTGGGCAGACTGGATGGACCGTTCAGGTCTTTATCTGCCGTCATTTACTATGTTACTCTTTGGGGTTCTACATGGAATGTTGCTACTAATTGGGATTCCGGAATCTTGTAACTCTTTAGGATTCCAGAATCTTCAGAACTTTTAGTACAAGAACAGTGCTGGGCAGACTTCTATGGTCTGTGCCCTGAGAAAGGCAATGACAAATCAAACTCAGGTATACATATAAAGTATCACATACCATGTAAAATGAGTTCATCTTGTTGGGCAGACTGGATGGACCGTGCTGGTCTTTATCTGCCGTCATTTACTCTCTGTGGTTCTATATGGAATGTTGCTACTAATTGGGATTCCGGAATCTTGTAACTCTTTAGGATTCCAGAATCTTCAGAACTTTTAGTATAAGAACAGTGCTGGGTAGACTTCTACGGTCTACGCCCTGATCATGACTGAATAGATAGGGATGGGCTGGAGTGTAAATTTTAAATTTACTATGTTAGTGGCGATATTCAGCTCACCAGCTAAGAATCCAGGTGAAGTTAAGACAGCATAAATGCTGTCCTAGGATGATGCACTGAGTTAACCAGGCATCAATTTCAATAACAGCCTGTCCCTGTTACTTTCCAGGTCAGTGCACATTCCCGGATATTCAATGCTGGAAGTCGCACATGTTCCGGCACTGAATATCCAGAGTTTAGTTCCGCTCGTGGCTGTGAAAATTTACAAGCCACTTAGCGCTGCAGGCTGAATATTACCCCCTAAAGCTATCTCATGCATATATATTGTGGATATTCTGAAAACCAGATTGGCTGGATGTGTCCTAGGACTGGGTTGAGAACCCCTGTGGTCAGTTATCAATTCACATTACCCCTGTTCCATAGCTTTTTAATTTTCTCAGAAGCCTCTCCTGCAGGATTTGATCAAATGCCTTCCAAAAATCTAGACTGGGTAAATGTAACATCAGGGCATGCTAGGGAGGTAAACTTCCTTGATAAAATCAAGGACTGCTTTATGGAGCAGCTGGTACAGGAGACGACAAGAGAAGGAAAAATTCTAGACCTAGTCCTTAGCGGAGCGCAGGCAGTGCATTTTTTCTAGCAAAAAAGGTGCCGGTACTCAAATGCCAGGCCATCCTTTAGGGGTGGGGTGATCTGAGAGACCCACCCCACAATAGCCAGGCCCCCTGCAACCAGTCACAGAATCTATAACAAGATTTGGTGTGTAGAGCCTGAGCTCTTTCATTAAAACTTGGGGTCCATGGGTCAATTTTAGCAGACAATGGAAAAGGTGCCGGTACTCAGTACCCCCTCAAAAAAAGCCCTGAGCGCATGATCTGGTGCGGGAGATAATGGTGCTGGGGCTGTTTGATAGCAGTGATCATAATATGATCGGATTTGATATTAGCTTTGCAGTAAGTATACATAGGACATCAAATACGTTAGCGCTTAACTTTAAAAAAGGAGACTATGATAAAATGAGAAGAACGGTGAAAAAAAACTTAGAGGAGCAGTGGATTTTCTCAAGTCCATCTTAATAATGGCTTATGAACTTTTAGGAAGTTATCCAAACCTTTTTTAAACCCTGATAAGCTAACTGCTTTTACCACATTCTCTGGTAAAATATTCCAGAGTTTAATTACACATTCAGTGAAGAAATATTTTCTCTGATTTGCTTTAAATTTACTACTTAGTAGCTTCATGGAGGCAATATTCAGTCACTATACAAATAGCTATGTGGGAATGCAGTTCACTTTAGGACAGCATTTTAAATTAAGCCACATATATCCATATAGCTGGGCATTCTGCCCTTGTTCTACCTAACTCCTCCCTGCACTAACCCTATGGGGGAATATTTAGCCTGCAGTACTAAGTAGCTTGTAAGCTGCTCACAGCCTTAGGCTGAAATAACCCCAGATACGCAATGCCAGGGAATGAGCAGCTCCCAGCAGTAATATTATTATTATTATTAGCATTTGTATAGCGCTACCAGACACATGCAGCGCTGAACACCTGATACAAAGAGACAGTCCCTGCTCAAAAGAGCTTACAATCTAAATAACACAGACAGACAAGACAGTTACGGGTGAGGGAAGTAATGGGAGCCAAAAAGCAGCAGTGAAAAGGTGGGTTTTCAGCATAGATTTGAAAACAGGTAGAGATGGAGCTAGACGTATAGGTCCAGGAAGTCTATTCCAGGCATAAGGTGCCACGAGAGAAAAGGAGCGAAGCCTGGAGTTAGCAGTGGAGGAGAAGGAGGACGACAAAGGAGATTTGTCCAGTGAGCGGAGTTCATGGGGAGGAATGTAGGGAGAGATGAGAGGTAATGGGGGGGGGGGCTGCAGAGTGGATGCATTTAAAGGTCAGTACGAGAAGTTTAAACTGAATGCGGAAGCGGACAGGGAGCCAGTGAAGTGACTTGAGGAGTGGGCTAGTGTGGGTATAACGATTCTGGCGGGAAACAAGTCGTGGTGCAGAATTTTGGACAGATTGGAGAGGAGAGAGATGGCTGAGCGGAAGACCAGTGGGAAGTAAATTGCAGTAGTCCAAGCAAGAAGTGACAAGCATGTGGATAAGGGTTCTGGTAGCGTATTCAGAAAGGAAGGGGCGAATTTTGCTAATGTTGTAGATAAAGAAACGACAGGTTTTGGCGATCCGGGCATGTGTACCGGCCCATGCAGTATTCAGACTGGTGCCTGGTTAACTCAGCGCATAAAGTTAGGACAGCCTTTGAATATTGTCGCTAGCTGGCCAAGTACTGACTCCAGCCCTGGACCGCCCCTAACCTAGCGGGTTAGGGAATGGCCAATTAGCTTAACTCCTCCAACTAAGGTTCTATCAACTTCAATTTTGAATATTCAAGGTTCAAACTTTTCTCTGGAAACTTTGTTAAGGATATTGGAAAATGTTTTAGGGGTCCTTTTAATAAGCCACGGCAAAAAGTGGCCTGCGGTAGTGTGGGTGGGTGTTTTTGGCGAGCGCCGGGACAGTTTTTACCGCATCTGGATAAAAGGGATTTTTTTTCAATGGGCCAGGAAAAGGGCCTGCAGTAAAATTGAAACCAGCACACACCTATTTACGGCCTGAGACTTAACGCCACCCATTGATCTAGTGGTAAGGGTTCACGTGCTACATGCGTGTTGACCAGTCGGCATGCACCAACTGCAGATTAACACCGGAAATGCCACGTATGGTAGGAAATTTTTTTTAAAAATTTCTTCCAGCGGTATGGGTGCGAGCCAAATCTGAAATTACCGCCAGGGGGCATGCTAGCCTGGCGGTGGTCTCATTTTGGCGCATGCTGCTCACGAGTAGAGCCTACCATGCCTTTGTAAAGGGGCCCCTTAGATTCCAATCTGACTATGGAATATCAGATTTTACAACTAGCACATAAGCACCGCCATACTGTCTCTGACAGCGGCCAATCCAGGCTTCAAGAACCTGGCAACCCCCCCCCCCCCCCAAAAAAAAAAGTCTACTATAATAAAAAAGCAACTCCAACATTCTGAAGCTGACTCCGTGGCTTCACTGAAGTGAAGGGTTCGTAAGGTTCGTCAGATTCGTCAGTCTGTCACCGTCTCTCTTGGCCCCGCCCTCACGCCTCTGATAGGTCCGTCGCCCTCAACGTCATCACGTTTTGACGTCGAGGGCGGTGGACCTATCAGAGCCGTGAGGGCGGGGCCGAGAGAGAAGGTGACAGACTGACGAATCTGACAAACCTTACCAACCCCTCAATTCAATGAAGCCACGGAGTTAGCTTCACAACGTTGCAGGTGTGTTTTGTTACATTACACAGCTCCCTAATTTTTCACTTAAACATCGCAGGGTGGCTGGAGGGGGAGGGGGAAAGAGGGGGGGGCAACTACCCTGGAACTTGGAGGGGGGCCAGGCGGACCCTGAAACTGGGAGGGAGGGGGAGAGGGGGGGCAACGACCCTGGAACTGGGTGGGTGGCAGGGAGGGCCAACCCTGGAACTTGGAGGGAGGCGGGCGGACCCTGAAACTGGGAGGGAGGGAGAGAGGGAGGGAGGGGGCCCCGGCACACACTCTCATTCTCACACACACACACTCTTGCACACAGTCTCACTCTCTCTGTCACACACACTCACACATTCACTCTCTTTGTGTCACACACACTCACACATTCACTCTCTATCACACACTCACTCTCACACACACTCTGTAAAACACACACACTCCGAGGAAAACCTTGCTAGTGCCCGTTTCATTTGTGTCAGAAACGGGCCTTTTTTCCTATTTTTTAATAATGTTCAATGGATTTTTCCCTCAGGAATCTGTCCAAACCCCCCTTAAACTCCGTAAGGCCAGCCGCTGCCACCACATTCTCCGGCAACGAGTTCCAGAGTCCAACTACACGCTGAGTAAAGAAAAACTTTCTCCTATGTTTTAAATCTACCATATTCTAGCTTCATCTTGTGTCCCCTGGTTTGTTGTTGTTTGAAAGTGTAAACAAACGCTTCACATCTGTCCTCTCTACTCCGCTCATTATCTTGTAGACCTTCTATCATATCACCCCTCAGCCATCTTTTCTCCAAGCTGAAAAGCCCTAACCTTCTCAGCCTTTCCTCAAAGGGAAGTCGTTCCATCCCTTTTATCATTTTCTTAGCCCTTCTCTGCACCTTCTCCAATTCCTTCAGAAAGTTAAGAAAGTGTTTTTTAGGTTAAGACAGCTCCAACGTATTAAGTGTCTGATGAATACATCAAATTTTCCGGTAGTAGTTCAGGCATTGGTGCTCTCTCAACTAGACTATTGCAATGCACTCTACATTGGGTGTTCTCATTTATATTTGGCATGTTTACAGATTTTGCAGAAAGCGGCTTCCAAACTGATTTGTGGACGACATAAGTCCGACCATGTCGCTCCTTTGTTGCGATCTTTGCATTGGCTTCCTGTTGAGGCACGATGCAAATTTAAGCTCTGTTTCTTTAGCCACAAACTGTTTTATGGCTTTATTCCACATTATTTAATTGAAGTATTTATGTTAGGAACACCAATCCGCTCATTAAGATCGAAGGATCGTCATTTATTACAATTTCCATCTGTAAAACAATGCGCGGTATTAATCTTATCATAGTTCCAGTCTTGTATACTGTTCAGTACAATGTTGGAATTCTCTTCCTTTGGGGTTGAGTGATGTCCTCTTATTTTAGATTTCGTAAATTGTTGAAAGCTCATTGATTTTCTACATATTTGATCTAGTTTGTGACTAAAAACGATCTACGAACTAACTAACTTCCGCAAACTACTGAAGACCCATCTCTTTAACAAGGCATACCACAAAGATCAACAAATGTGAACCCTATACATAAATCCAGAATTGTCTTATAATATTTGATTGTTATACTAATATCAGGCTTTTTCATTATCATGTTACCCAAAATCCTTCTGTAATACTAAACGCCTATTCTCTTATATATTTCGACTATTCGTGATGTATTGTAAGCCACATTGAGCCTGCAAAGAGGTGGGAAAATGTGGGATACAAATGCAACAAATAAATAAATAAACATTTGTATGATTGTTGTACTTTTTCCTAGTGATGGCCTAGTTTTTTGGGTTTTCTTTACTTATATTGTAATCCACATTGATCCTTTGTGGGTACATAAGTACATAAGTAATGCCACACTGGGAAAAGACCAAGGGTCCATCGAGCCCAGCATCCTGTCCACGACAGCGGCCAGTCCAGGCCAAGGGCACCTGGCAAGCTTCCCAAACGTACAAACATTCTATACAATCAAGCCATTGTGACATCACTAATGAGGTTGGCTCTTATTGGTGGAATGAGCCACTATGACATCACAATAGGTTAAATCACTGCTCTATGTAATAAAAGTGAGCCAAGTAGAGGACATAAGTACATAAGTAATGCCACACTGGGAAAAGACCAAGGGTCCATCGAGCCCAGCATCCTGTCCACGACAGCGGCCAATCCAGGCCAAGGGCACCTGGCAAGCTTCCCAAACGTACAAACATTCTATACATGTTATTCCTGGAATTGTGGATTTTTCCCAAGTCCATTTAGTAGTGGTTTATGGACTTGTCCTTTAGGAAACCGTCTAACCCCTTTTTAAACTCTGCCAAGCTAACCGCCTTCACCACGTTCTCCGGCAACGAATTCCAGAGTTTAATTAGATAGCGGAATATACATTTTTATTGCATTGTATATTCAGAGGCACTACCTGGTTGTTAAGTACTGCTGAATATCAGCGACCGACCAGCTCAGTGGAGTTGAACCGGGTGGGTGTCGCTCTTGCCCGGTTAAACCCCTTTGAATATTGGGTTCCTAAAGAGCAACTGTATAATGGAGCACCTACAATTAAATGCACAGAGAGTGGCCTGCCCAGTTAAACTCCACTGAACTGGCCAGCCACTGTTATCCAGTGAGCAGCCGTTAATTAGGCAGTGCTGCTGAATATTTCTACTAACCGTCCATTCTCTAAGTGGCTAGATTAGGGGCAGTCTGGGGACAGAGATAGTGGCCATAATCAGTCTGCTAACAGGCTAAGTGAGTACATAAAGTTAGGACAGCAAAAAGTCTGTTCTAACTTTATACACTGAATTAACAGGGCACCGGTCTGAATATCACCTGAGGTCCAGTTAACTTCTGGGTCAGTACACATACCTGGATATTAAGAACAAAAGTATTGCCATACTGGGACAGCCCGAAGGTCCATCAAACCCAGCATCCCGTTTCCAACAGTGTCCAATCCAGGTCACAAGTACCTGGCAGAAACCTAAATAGTAGCAACATTCTATGTAGAACCCCAAAGAGTAGCAAGATTCTAGAATTCTAAAGAATAACAAGATTCCATGCAGAATTTCAAAGTGTATAGCAACATTCCATTTAGAACCCTAAAGAGTAGCAAGATTCCAGTCAGAATCCTAAGTACATAAGTGTTGCCATACTGGGACAGACCAAAGGTCCATCAAACCCAGCATCCCGTTTCCAACAGTGTCCAATCCAGGTCACAAGTACCTGGCGGAAACCTAAATAGTAGCAACATTCTATGTAGAACCCCAAAGAGTAGCAAGATTCTAGAATTCTAAAGAATAACAAGATTCCATGCAGAATTTCAAAGTGTATAGCAACATTCCATTTAGAACCCTAAAGAGTAGCAAGATTCCAGTCAGAATCCTAAGTACATAAGTGTTGCCATACTGGGACAGACCAAAGGTCCACCAAGCCCAGTATCCTGTTTCCAACAATGGCCAATCCAGGTCACAAGTACCTGGCAGAAACCTAAATAGTAGCAACATTCCATGTAGAACCCCAAAGAGTAGCAAGATTCTAGAATTCTAAAGAATAACAAGATTCCATGCAGAATTTCAAAGTGTATAGCAACATTCCATTTAGAACCCTAAAGAGTAGCAAGATTCCAGTCAGAATCCTAAGTACATAAGTGTTGCCATACTGGGACAGACCAAAGGTCCATCAAACCCAGCATCCCGTTTCCAACAGTGTCCAATCCAGGTCACAAGTACCTGGCGGAAACCTAAATAGTAGCAACATTCTATGTAGAACCCCAAAGAGTAGCAAGATTCTAGAATTCTAAAGAATAACAAGATTCCATGCAGAATTTCAAAGTGTATAGCAACATTCCATTTAGAACCCTAAAGAGTAGCAAGATTCCAGTCAGAATCCTAAGTACATAAGTGTTGCCATACTGGGACAGACCAAAGGTCCACCAAACCCAGTATCCTGTTTCCAACAGTGGCCAAGCCTGGTGACAAGTACCTGGCAAGATCCCAAAAAAGTACAATACATTTTAGGCTGCTTATCCTAGAAACAAGTCCATTTTAATAATGGTTTATGGAGTTTTCTTTTAGGAAGCCATTCCGTGACAGGAGCTGCACATGCTCCAGCATGAAATGTTCGGGATGAGCTCATCCCACGGCTTGCAAGCTGCCACCACCATAAACTGGATATCCGCTGCAAAAATGAAGTGAGTCCTCCTTAACAATGTCGCCTCATGGAACTCATTCTCATTAAAAAAAAAAAAAAAGTATTTTGGCAAGGGGAAGCTGCTGCTCAGAGGCTGAGGGTCATTTTGTATCTTTTGAACACATCACAGACTAAACTTCTATTTACAAAGGCAACCTTCAGCCTCTGGATCCATGACAAAACAATTAGGCAACCTGCAGTGACCCAAGTACATCGTAACCTCAGGACACCCATTATATTTATCCTTGTTTGCAGTTCTTATCCTGGCTCTTGATTGTGGAGGGTATATTTAAAATTCAGCTTCCCTTTCGCATTCTAAAGAGGCATGACATGTCAACATTTTTCTAATATTATCACAATTGACGCCCTGGTGAAGTACTGGCAAGCTGTCCTCTCAGAAGCAACGGGTCAGCTTATATTTATTCTCCCCCGGCAGTCACAATGAAGGTCGTGACTTTGACCCAGGAGCAGCAGTAGGCTACCAATGAATTCATGGAATTGGGGGTTGGTAAAACATTATCGCTCAAGTTCTTTTAATCTTGTTGCCTCCCTACGTGACCCAGAGGGGAAAAAATCACTTTGTCTTCTTGGCCTACAGTCCACAAAAGTGGAAGTAGATAGAAATTATAAGAATAGCCTCATTCTTCTTCAGAATCTGTCCAGTGCTTCAAATAATCAAACTGGTGGCGATTCATCTACCCCAGAATTCTAGACAGTAATAATTCAAAAGCACATCAAACCTTATGTTACAAAAAGCTAAGCGATGGTCATATAATCATAACATCTGGTGGTGGTCCTACGATAGGCCAGTGAGTTTTATATTTTCCTTTACTATTACAGTTCAAAACAACTGAAGTAATGTGAACAGTTCACTATTTTGTTGTTCATTGTTCTCTCTGTTATTGCTTCCATTCCCCAAATTTTTATTTCTTTAGCGGAGAACTGTGGTTGCCCTGTCAGTCCACTTGAATACAGTTTTACTGGACAACCTAAGGGCTCCTTTTACGAAGCCACGCTACCAATTAGCGTGCGCTGAATGCGAAGAAGCCCATGGGAATTGAATGGGCTTCTTCGTAAAAGCAGCCCTTAATGTTTTCTTGACAAGCTTTCAAGAATTATCTTCTCTTCGTCAGGTCGGTGAAGAAACAATGCAGGCACACTGGATTTAAATACCACAACACTTCTCTAGACCTTGGCCTTCACCCTTGATGGGCGATTGAGGAGAAAACCACCTTTACACTAATCTACTCCATCCTTTCTCCCAGGGCCATGAAATCACTTTGGATAAATTCAGTGGGTTACCTAGGAGTATCGTTTGTGTCATCACGAATGAGTAGCATCGGATAATAGTCAGTTTTGGCAAACTCCCTGGAACATTTTGGAACTTGGCACCAGGCAGACAGCATACCTCCAGGGATATCATGTCTGGTTAGCAATGGATGCCAACCACCACTACCCTTTGTGTCCTAGTGGTCACAGATCGTGCATCTTTGGGTCCTTGCGCTCTGGTTCCTCCTGTTCATGGGATGTTATCACCTCTTCCATTTCCAGGATCACATGCAGGTTTTTCAGTTCTACAAACGGTGGAGTTATGATGTCAATTTTGCAGGTTCCGGTGATCGTGCCAGCAGTCATCTTTTCACTGCGTGTCATATTTCACTGTATTGGAGACCTTAAATGCCTAAAAAAGAGCAATGTGCCTCTCGTTGTCATGGTTTCTTCTCTTCTTCCACTTGCTTCCTGAGGGACTCAACCTGGAGACTTCTTACACATTGAACCGATCCTTCCTCTGCATCAGGCTATCTCTAAACAAAGTTTACTCCAGAGAACCAGTTCTATCGCTGACACTCCACATCGAAAACAGATTCTGAGAATTAGTGGGGACCTCAAGAAAACAATCCTGACTTGATGTTAATCGTTGAAGGGTGGTACCACCTCACCTTTCTCACAAATACTCCATACAACCTGTTCTTAAAATCTGAGCTACAGTCAGGTAGAGCAGGCATTTTCCTACCCCAAAAGGATTTCCATGTAAGGCCCTTATTTACTATGTTTCAGTGGACATTAATTTGAGTTAAGTGCATAGTTAGTAGATAGGTCCCATTAAGAAAATGGGACTCATGTTAATACAGTTTACGGGGTAACATAGTAAGTGATGGCAGATAAAGACCTGAATGGTTCATCCAGTCTGCCCAACAGTTACATTCATTCTCAATGAACTTGATATTATATACTTGATAATGGTCTTTCTTTGTTGTTTCTGGGACATACACCGTAGAAGTCCGCCTGGCTCTGTCCTTATGTTCCAACTACTGGAGTTGCCCTCAAAGCCTATCCGAATCCGTCTTGTCATTAATTTATTTATTGGGATTTATTTACCATCTTTTTGAAGGAATTCACTCAAGGCGGTGTACAGTAAGACTAGATCAAACATGAGCAGGAAGCAACTAGAACAGTAAAAATATTCAAACAATACAAAGTATGGCATGACCAGGTATACTACTTGCAATGACAACACAATATGTACTAGAATATTATAATTGGTAGTGAGGGGCAGTGCGTTTTTTCTAGGAAAAAAGGTGTCGGTACTCAAATGCCAGGCCACCTTTCAGGGTTGGGGTGATCAGTAAGGGACCCACCCCACAATAGCCAGGCCCCCTGCAACCAGTCACAGAATCTAGGACAAGGCAGAATTGGTGTGTAGAGTCTAAGCTCTTTCATTAAAACTTGGAGACCATGGGGCAATTTAGCAGACAATGGAAAAGGTGCTGGTACTCTGTACCCCCAAGTACCCCCTCAAAAAACGCCTTGGTGAGGGGTAAGGCAAAGTTGTAACATATAGATGAGTAAGAAAGGAGGAAGAATTAGAAAGTAAGGTGATTGATTTGAAGAAAGTTGCATGTGAGGTCAGAGAGATGGCTCAATATTATCTCAGCTAGGGACACAGATCGTAAAAGTCTAGCCGGCACCCTCCTCACATTTCAAATTACTGGAGTTTCCGTTGAAGCCCTCTCCAGCCCATCCTAAACCAGATTGCTCTATGCGGCACTCAGCAACAAACAAAACAGTGAGGTGGATCAAGCAGTCTTTATTAGAAACAGCTAAAAGACATCTGGGAGCCGCACGTCCCAGCATTGAATCTCTAGGGTGAGCTGAAAGCGATTTGCAAGCTACTTGCTTACTTGAGGGATTTGCTCAAAGTCACAAGAAACATCAGTGTGAGATTTGAATCCTGGCTACCCTGGTTCTCAGCCTGCTGCTCTAACCTCAAGCTTAGGGGTAAAACATGGGGCGTGCTTGCTGACTGTTGGAAACAGTAACATCATAAATGACTGCCCAATAGTCACATTCGTTACCAAAAAATTATTGAACCAACAATCCAATGGTATTATTACAACATTTTACTCGTTAAGGCGGTTAGCTTAGCAGAGTTTAAAAAAGGTTTGGATCCCTTCCTAAAGGAAAATTCCATAGACCATTATTAAAATGACTTGGGGAAAATCCACTATTTCTGGGATAAGCAGCATAAAATGTATTGAACTTTCTTTGGGATCATTCCAGGTGTTCGTGACCTAGATTGGCCACTGTTGGAAACAGGATGCTGGGCTTGTCCCTGTGTGGTAATACTTATGTGCTTACGTAAGTTCCACTGAGGTATACCAGACCTGCAATTATACAATATGAATGTATAAACACATACTTGCCATTTTCAGGGCTCAGACTTCCCAGCTACTCGAGTTGCCATCGAAACCCACTCCAGCCCATCCACATATGGGACACAGTCTGTAGAAGTCTGTCCAGCATTGGCCTCACTTTCCCACTGCTGGAGCAGTCGTTTAAGCACCACTCCTGTGCATCATAAATGAACTTACAGATATTGATGTGTTAAGTTTTGTTTTGAAACTATACCCTTTCTGTTTAGGGATCCTATGTCTCTATCCCAGTGGCATAGCTACGCAGGCCTGGGGCCCCGTAGATTTGGCCCTGGGCCCCCCTGCCGATGACCCTCTCAACCCCCCTCCCACTGCCAACCCTCCCCCGCTGCCACCGTCGCCTACCTTTGCTGGCAGGAGACCCCAACCCCCGCCAGCCGAGGTCCTCTTCCGGCGCAAGGCTTTGTTCTGTTTCTGAGTCTGACATCCTCCACATTGTACGTGCAGGACGTCAGACTCACAGAAACAGAACGAAGCCTTGCGCTGGAAGAAGAGGACCTCGGCTGGCGGGGGTAGGGGTCCCCCACCAGCAAAGGTAGCTGACAGCGGCGGAGGCGGGGGAGGGTTGGCGGCGGAAGGGGGTCGAGAGGGCAGGGTGGGTCAAAGTTGTTGTTGGTGGCAGCGGCGGCGGGGGGGGGGGGGTCAGCAATGGCGGGGGGAGCTAAAATGTGCCCCCTCACCTCAGGCTCTGGACCTCCCTCCTGCCAAAGTCTGGCAATGCCCCTGAGTTGCATAGTACATAAGTAATGCCACACTGGAAAAAGACCAAGTGTCCATTGAGCCCAGCATCCTGTCCACGACAGCGGCCAATCCAGGCCAAGGGCACCTGGCGAGCTTCCCAAACGTACAAACATTCTATACATGTTATTCCTGGAATTGTGGATTTTTCCCAAGTCCATTTAGTAAGTGGTTTATGGACTTGTCCTTTAGGAAACCGTCTAACCCCTTTTAAAACTCTGCCAAGCTAACCGCCTTCACCACGTTCTCTGGCAATGAATTCCAGAGTTTAATTACACGTTGGCGGCGTGATCATGGATGAGGCATGGTCATTTCTAAAATCTATGCACGTTGTCATAGAATACACCCAATCTATGCCTAATTTAGGGATCAGGATTTAAGCCAAGTAAAACATGGGATAAATGGCCACAATGTGGTTGCTTGGAGAGCTGCTATTTAAAAGGCGAGCAGAAATGTAAGCTTATTGTATAAAATGTAGGTGTACTTTAGAGAATACGCCTAGGTGTATTTTTTTTCATGCGGCATTTTCAGGCGCCTTACATAGAATCATATTGGTTTGAAACTATATTTATTCTAACAGTGTTTCCCCTGATACGGCCCTTGTGAGGGCAAAACATGGCCACATCCAGCTTCGTTTGTCTTCCAACACTATTTGCTGTAATTTACTAATAAATATTGTGAACTTTTTCTTTTGTCTGTGTTGGTGATCTGCTTCTTATTTCTGGAATTGTAATGTGATAGGAAACCTAGGCAGTTTTTTTTACTAAGCGGCGGTAAGCCCAACGTGGGCTTACCGCTTGCTAAACTGGACGTACTACCAGGCTCCCGCAGCAACCCGGCAGTAATTCCCACCCCCAGCACATGCCATTTCCAGCAGTATGAAAAAATTTAACAGCCGGGTTAGCACGGGAACCCTTACTGCCACCTACATGGGTAAGGGTAACTGCTCCCCGCCCTGAAATGGCTGTGTGGTGAGTGCTTCACTTGCCACACGGCTAGGGTTACTATAAAGTCCACATAAAGTCCACACCTACTGTTCACGAATGCATCACACATTCACCTCTGAACTCTCATTCCCGTAACATCACATCATTCATACCTTCAATCACAGAAAGATATATATCATATGTCTTTATGCCTTTTTATCGCCCTCTAAGCTCCCATTGTTTCCTTCCAACGTTTCAATGTTTATGCTCCAGTGTTACATTCCTTAACGACACTTCAATTGTTTCGCATAATTCTGCAAAATGTAATCCATAGCCAATCTGTAACAAATTGTATTTCCAACATTTAACTCATATTGTAAGCCACACTGAACCCGCAAAAAGGTGGGAAAATGTGGGATACAAATGCAATAAATAATAAAAAAAAAAATAATATGTCTAGATTTACCCGGACATGCCCTCTTTTTGAGGACATGTCCGGGCAACCGGACGGGTTTAGCCAATCTGCCCGTTTGTCCAGAAATCCGGACAAACGGGCAGATTGCTAGCCTCCCCTCCCCTTACTTACTACTGCCCTGGTGGTCTAGTGACCTCTTCCGCCTTCAGGGCAAGAAAGAGCCCCCTCTTTCCTGCCTGGAGTGCTGCCCTGCATGCATCCGTCCTGTTGTTGATCTCGGGCGCTGATTCAATATGTTAAATTAGACCAAACCCTTACTCTGTTTATGATTATACCTTTTGCAACATAGTGTAAGCCACATTGAGCCTGCAAATAGGTGGGAAAATGTGGAGTACAAATGCAGCAAATAAATAAATAAATAAATATGCTTTATACAATGCAATGCTGGTAGGAGCCTTTATTTTTTTAATTACATTTGTACCCCACGCTTTCCCACTCATAGCAGGTTCAATGCGGCTTACATATTATATACAGGTACTTATTTGTACCTGGGGCAATGGAGGGTTAACTGACTTGCCCAGAGTCCCACTACCAACATTCCATGTAGAGGTCGGCCCTTGCAGACCACCAATGTGGCCTAATGTGGACGCGCAGGCTTCTACATGGAATGTTGCTAGTGGAATTGCAACATTCCATGTAGAATCTCAAAGAGTAACAACAGAACCTCAAATATTAGCAACATTCCATGTAGAATCTCCAATAGTAGCAACATTCCATGTAGAATCTCCAATAGTATCTATTTTATTTTTGTTACATTTGTACCCCGCGCTTTCCCACTCATGGCAGGCTCAATGCGGCTTGCATATTATATACAGGTACTTATTTGTACCTGGGGCAACGGAGAGTTAAGTGACTTGCCCAGAGTCACAAGGAGCTGCTTGTGCCTGCAGTGGGAATTGAACCCAGTTCCCCAGGACCAAAGCCCACCACCGAACCACTAGGCCACTCCTCCACTATCAGTGAATAGTTCACTTGTAGTTTATATTTGAAAGGTATTAATCCGCAAACGAACCTTTTCCAGAGATGGGAGGGCGGTAGAACGAGAGGACATGATATGAGAGTGAAGGGGGGCAGACTCAAGAAAAATGTCAGGAAGTATTTTTTCACGGAGAGAGTGGTGGATACTTGGAATGCCCTCCCGCGGGAGGTGGTGGAGATGAAAACGGTAGCGGAATTCAAGCATGCGTGGGATAAACATAAAGGAATCCTGTGCGGAAGGAAGGGATCCTCAGAAGCTTAGCCGAGATTGGGAGGCGGGGCTGGTGTTTGGGTGGCGGGGCTAGTTCTGGGCAAGACTTCTACGGTCTGTGTCCTGAAAATGGCAGATACAAATCAAGGTATACACAAGAAGTAGCACATATGAGTTTATCTTGTTGGGCAGACTGGATGGACCGTGCAGGTCTTTTTCTGCCGTCATCTACTATGTTACTATCTTTTTTTTTCTGATGTGTTATTTTTTGTCTAGGGGCTATTTTGTTAGAAGGCTGTTTTGTCGGGGCTATTGTGTCAGGGCTATTATGTTGAGGTGCCCCGCACAGGGGCATAAGGCACTAGATGAAGTGACAGAAATTGAGGGAGGCCTGTCTGGAGAATTTTGAATACCTGTGATAATAATAGTAGGTTATACGATGTTCTATGGTAACCAACGCTCTGCTCTCAGCAGTGACATCAAATGATCATATTTCCTGGCCTGGAAAAGCTATTTAACTGTCTTCATGCTGTGTTCCTAGACAGCAAACATTCACTGGACTGCTGAGTGAAAAAGGTGTGAGCTAAACCTTACAAATTAGCAAGAAATAGATATATTTTGTTTTCCCATTGAAGGCGCAAATGTCACGGCTCTTATCTGCCACTACCTGGCACCGTCCTGCTCTCCGGATTTTGCAATGCTTTACATTCCAGCTTGGTGCCTGGTTTCTTCGTCGTTTTGCAGGCACTCGACTGGCACAAAGGCTTAGACAATTTTCCTGGAAGAATAAAGTACTTTGGCTTCATCTTCAAAGAACTGCAGGAGAAAAAAAAATAATCATACAATGGATTAAAGATGGGAAGTTATGCAGAAGAAGTCTGTTAAGAAGTCTGTTGATAGCTCTGTTCTTGGTGTTCAACTTTGTAGCTTGTACAACCTGCATTATTCATGATCAGTCTTTTGTATTGGCCAACAAAACACAAGCACCCCGACAAAACAGCCTTGTAACAAAATAGCCCCTCCCACAAAAAAACCCTTGACAAAATAGCCCTGACAAAACAGCCTTGTAACAAAATAGCCCCTCCCACAAAAAAACCCTTGACAAAACAGCCTTGTAACAAAATAGCCCCTCCCACAAAAAAACCCTTGACAAAATAGCCCTGACAAAACAGCCTTGTAACAAAATAGCCCCTCCCACAAAAAACCCTTGACAAAATAGCCCCTAGAGAGATGGCCACAGTCAGGGCCACCGAGAGACTGGGCCGGGGCAAGGCCGCCCCCGGGGTTCCGCCCCCACCCCCGCTGAGGTCGCCGCCACCACTCCCATGCAGTCTGCCCAACAAGATAAACTCATTTTACATGGTATGTGATACTTTATACCCGAGTTTGATTTGTCCTTGCCTTTCTCAGGGCACAGACCGTAGGAGTCCGCCCAGCACTGTTCTTGTACTAAAAGTTCTGAAGATTCTGGAATCCTAAAGAGTTACAAGATTCCGGAATCCCAATTAGTAGCAACATTCCATGTAGAACCCCAAAGAGTAACATAGTAACACAGTAAATGACAGCAGATAAAGACCTGCACGGTCCATGCAGTCTGCCCAACAAGATAAACTCATTTTACATGGTATGTGATACTTTATACCCGAGTTTGATTTGTCCCTGCCTTTCTCAGGGCACAGACCGTAGAAGTCTGCCCAGCATTGTTCTTGTACCAAAAGTTCTTGAGCTAATGTCGAAGCCCCTTAAAATTTACACTCCAGCCACGATCAGGGCGTAGATCGTAGAAGTCTGCCCATCTCCCATTTTGTTTCCCAATTACCGGCATCGCCACCCAATCTCCGCTAAGATTCCATGGAACCATTCCTTCTAAACAGGATTCCTTTGTGTTTATCCCACGCATGTTTGAAAAAGAAAACCTCCGGAAATGGCTTGCGTAGCGATAACCTGCCGGCAATCGGGCATCACCACGCACTGCCCCAGTTACTGCAGGAGCCCTTATCGCCACCTCAATGGGTGGCGGTAAGGGCTCCCCACTGCATGGCCATGCGGTAAGAGTTCTCTTACCGCATGGCCACGTTTATCTGGGGGCTCTTTACCCACTGCGATAAAAAGGGCCCTGGCACATGGAAAAAATGGCCCCTGATGCTAACGCAGCTCCTAAGGGTCCTGTTTACTAAGCCATGCTACAGACACGTTAGCATTTATACTGCATGCTAAAAATTAGCACAGACTAACACTAGAGACACCCATGGGAATATATGAATGTCTTTGGCATTAGCGCACGCTCATTTTTAGCGGCTGAGGGGAGATATGATAGAGGTCTATAAGATAATGAGTGGAATGGAACGGGTCGATGTGGAGCATCTGTTTACGCTTTCCAAAAATACTAGGACAAGGGGGCAGGCGATGAAGCTGCAGTGTGGTAAATTTAAAACGAATCGGAGGAAAGTTTTCTTCACTCAACGCGTAGTTAAACTCTGGAATTTGCTGCCGGAAAAGGTGGTTAAGGCGGTTAGCTTAGCGGACTTCAAAAAAGGGTTGGCCGGCTTCCTGGAGGAAAAGGCCATAGAATGTTATTGAATGGACGAGGGAATAATACAGTATTTCTAGGATGGGCGGGACAAATTGCTTGTTCTTTTGGCCGCTGTCGGTGACAGGGTGCTGGGCTCGATGGACCCTTGGTCTGTCCCAGCATGACGATGCTTATGTACTTAACATTAGCGCATCTTAGTAAACAGGGCCCTAAATAAATTAAATGAATATGTAAATAATGAAAATTACAGTATAAAATAATCATAATTATTATTTTTATTATTGACTTGTTGGATGTTTTATATATTTTTTTTATTGTCAATTAAACCTAAATATTACCTCTTATTTCATCAAGATGGCCTCTTAAATATTGCAGCTTAGGGGCCACAATACGCATGAATCCAGCTCTTGTGATGATGTCATGTTCCTACTTTATCATCTATTGGCAGTTGGCAGGAGATGTTATGCTTGATATGATTTTGTTATTCATTTCTTCTTTCTGTCTTCCAGAACAGGCTGTTTGGCCAAAGTGGGGACCTTATCAGAAAAATGAGCAATCTTACGACGAAGAAGAAGAAGAGGAAATTGTGAAGCTGGTGCTGAGCTGGCATTGTTTTAGATACTTCAATACATCAATACAGTAAATCAAATGCGACCGCCCCTTGAGTATTGCATTCAGTTCTGGTTGCCATAGCTCCAAAAAGATATTGCGGAATTAGAAGAAGTTCAAAGAAGAGCGACCAAAATGATAAAGGGGATGGAACTCTTCTCGTGTGAGAAAAGGCTAAAGAGATTAGGGAAAGGGGACTTGATATACCGCCTTTCTGAGGTTTTTGCAACTACATTCAAAGCGGTTTACATATATTCAGGTGCTTATTTTGTACCGGGGCAATGGAGGGTTAAGTGACTTACCCAGAGTCACAAGGAGCTACAGTGGTAATCAAACTCAGTTCCCCAGGATCAAAGTCCACTGCACTAACCACTAGGCTACTCCTCCACTCATTCCACCAGTAAGAGCCAACCTCATCAGTGATGTCACAATGGCTTGATTGCCCAATACTTGCTCACTTCTGATATTGTGATGTCATAAGGAAAAGGGGGAAAGGGAAATGGGACTTGATATACTGACTTTCTGTGGTTTTTGCAACTACATTCAAAGCGGTTTACATATATTCAGGTGCTTATTTTGTACCTGGGGCAATGGAGGGTTAAGTGACTTACCCAGAGTCACAAGGAGCTGCAGTGGGAATTGAACTCAGCTCCTTAGGATCAAAGTCCACTGCACTAACCACTAGGCTACTCCTCCACTCCTATTTGTAGTTCAAAACAGACACCAGGACCTGGCTCTTTTCACTAGTTGCTGGTGAAGGGTGAGCATCCTGAACCAATGAGCAGTTTTCTTCTTTCTTTTCTTCTTTTACATCTTCCTACCTATATCACAACTTTTAGAGGCCAGTTGTATCACGTGTTTTTCTTATTCAAACAACATGGAAAATATGTTTTTTTTTAACACATCTGGCCCTTACAAGTACATTTGGAAGATAGTTCACTGGCACCATGGCCAAAAGGGTTGGTTTCTATTTAATATGTAGGAGGTACAGAAAACCTGGGTTTGATTCATAGGTCAATAGTTCCACAACCATGTCCTGGGGGCTCCCTAGCCAGTCGGGTTTTCAATTTATCCACAATGAATATGCATGAGGGAGATTTGCATATCAAAGAGGCAGTGCATGCACATCCCTGTCGTGAATATTCATTGTGGATATCCTGAAAACCTGACTGGCTAGGGATCCTCCAGGATAGGTTTGGGAACCACTGTTATAGGTTATATTATGTGTTCCCTAAGTTAGTCCAGGATGCTAAGAGACAGCACCCAAATTCCCTAGGGAGACAGAGAGGGGCATAATCGAACACGAACGCCCATCTCTATGGGCGTCTATGTCCGAGAACGGGTACGTGAAGGGGCGGGACAGACCATATTTTCGAAAAAAATGGTCTATGGACTTTTCTTTTAGGAAGCTATCCAGACCTTTTTTAAACCCCACTAAGCTAACCTTTGCCTTTACCACATTCTCTGGCAACGAATTCCACAGTTTAATTACACGTTGAGTAAAGAAAATTTTTCTCTGATTCGTATTAAATTTACTACTTTGTAGCTTCATCGCATGCCCCCTCATCCTAGTTACAGAACTGTGTAATGCTTCTCAGAGAAAGTATTTGTAAAAGTCATCAGTTCTAAATCACTTCAATAATTGTAGGTGTGATGAATTGAAAAAACCCTTTCTGTCTATGGAGGTTGATCGGGCCAGGAGAGGAGGGAGATCTGCTGAGTACAAAACTGAATGTCTAGAAAGCAAGATGAAGCTTAGAGTGGATGGTGCTGCATCCCATGGGATTTAATCAACAACCTGGGCAGACTTATACGGTCTGTTCCAGAGCTGGTGGTGGGAGACGGGACTAGTGGTTGGGAGGCGGGGATAGTGCTGGCCAGACTTATACGGTCTGTGCCAGAGCCGGTGGCGGGAGGCGGGGCTGGTGGTTGGGAGGCGGGGATAGTGCTGGCCAGACTTATACGGTCTGTGCCAGAGCCGGTGGCGGGAGGCGGGGCTGGTGGTTGGGAGGCAGGGATAGTGCTGGCCAGACTTATACGGTCTGTGCCAGAGCCGGTGGTTGGGAGGCGGGGCTGGTGGTTGGGAGGCGGGGATAGTGCTGGCCAGACTTATACGGTCTGTGCCAGAGCCGGTGGTTGGGAGGCGGGGCTAGTGGTTGGGAGGCGGGGATAGTGCTGGGCAGACTTATACGGTCTGTGCCAGAGCCGGTGGTGGGAGGCAGGGATAGTGCTGGCCAGACTTATACGGTCTGTGCCAGAGCTGGTGGTGGGAGGCGGGGCTGGTGGCTGGGAGGCAGGGATAGTGCTGGCCAGACTTATATGGTCTGTGCCAGAGCCGGTGGTTGGGAGGCGGGGCTGGTGGTTGGGAGGCGGGGATAGTGCTGGCCAGACTTATTCAGTCTGTGCCCTGAAGAGCACAGGTACAAATCAAAGTAGGGTATACACAAGAAGTAGCACATATGAGTTGTGTTGTTGGGCAGACTGGATGGACCGTGCAGGTCTTTTTCTGCCGTCATCTACTATGTTACTATGTTTTTCTTTTTTTCAAGAATTGGGGCAAACTTTAAACAATTTCTATATATATTGAACAGACACATTAATGTGAATGGATGGTACAATTTTTCGGATGTGAGCATTAATATAGATCAAAATACACAATTACCACTTGTTTTAAGAATTTCTTGAATGGGATTTATTGGTCTTGAGAATACGCACCATTTATTTCATGGTGACAGGCACCATAAGCCATTAGTAAAATGGACTTAGGAAAATCCACTGCTTATTTCTGGGATAAGCAGCATAAAATGTATTGTACTGTTTTGGGATCTTGCCAGGTACTTGTGACCTGGATTGGCCACTGTTGGAAACAGGATGCTGGGCTTGATGGACCTTCGGTCTGTCCCAGTATGGCAATACTTATGCACTGATATGTAATGAGGGGAATATAATTAAGCTCTGGAATTTGTTGCCAGAGAATGTAGTAAAAGTAGTTAGCTTAGCACGGTTTTAAAAAGTTTTAGATGGTTTCCTAAAGGAAAAGTCCATAGACTATTATTAAAATGGGGAACATTCACTGCTTATTTCTGGGATAAGCAGCATAAAATGTATTGTACTGTTTTGAGATCTCGCCAGGTACTTGTGGCCTGGATTGGCCACTACAGGATACTGGGCTTGATGGACCTTCGGTCTGTCCCTGTTTGGCAAACACTTATGTACTTATGCTCTTTTGTACCTATGAATTGCATAGCAATGTTTAGAAGTACCCTTGAAAAAGGAAAAGCAAAATGCACAAAACACAGTCACTGTTATTTTTATGATACACTTGTTTTAAAACAAAAATGCCCTCTTTTTTTTGACATTTGCAGTGTGCACTCGAGCTGTGGTTTTCTCTTTTTGTCAAATGCTCCTTCTTATCTCAGTTACTTGTAGGACGATTTGACCCATCACCAAACGGCTGCTTTTCTGAATTCATGTGCCTGGCAAAAGAAGGTGCCGATCCAGATAAAAATAGGAATAATACCAGTGTAATCACTGGGTCATGGCATGCAGGGAAGCTGTGATAATGAGGAAGCCATGGTTAGGGGAGGGGGTGGACACGAACTGCTGCTGGAATTCTATTGCAGTGAACTTGCTTTAGGGTTATGGCACTTAAAATGAATTAGCTATTTTTACGTAACTCCGTGTGTATTGTGAGATGCCTTTACAGTGTCACTTGCAGGCTGAGGCCTGCAACTCTCTGGATGCAAAGCTCCCTTTTGGAAGCCAAAAGGCCCAGCTGCTCTGGCACCATTCAGAGTTGTTGTTTCATCTGTGCCAGAGTCACAAGGTGCCTCAGAAGCAAAATGTTTGAAGTTGTCAGAAGCATGCTATTAGCATTCGGTGATGATAGAGTCTATCTCAACGCCTCACTCCTCTGATAATGTCTGCTGGAAGCAGAACGGCATCCTGATAGGCCCAGGCCTTCCTTTACTTCCGAGTACAAGCAAAGTAGCGTAGAACTCAAGTTACTCTAATGGAAGCCCATTCTAGTGAATCCATGCGTTGTGATGCGTCTGCTTGCAGAAAAATCCACATTAGAAGCCAGTTTTCCTCATTCACATGTCACAACATAGCATGTGACGGTAGATAAAGACCCGCAAAATGCCCATGATACAGTGAATTCTCTGCTATAAAGCAGACTGCTCCTGACAGAGTGGATTTGCTGAGTATCATCAGGGCCGCCTAGGGGGGGGCAGGGGGGGCAAAATTCCCCGGGTCCGGGTCTCCAAGGGGGGTCCGGCACTGGGGTCAGGCCACCAGCGCTGCAGTCCCCGGTCTGCCTGCTTCCTCGGCTCTAGGCCCCCTGCATTCAAAGCGGCAGTCACAGATCCCCTCCCTTCGGGCCTTCCCTCCCTGTGTCCCGCCTCGCGGAAACCGGAAGTTACATCAGATGAGGGCGGGACACAGGGAGGGAAGGCCAGAAGAGAGGCGATCTGCGATTGCCGCTTTGAATGTAGGGGGCCCGGAGCTGTGGAGGCAGGCAGGTGAGACCGTGGACTGCAGCGGCAGGGGGAGCGACGGGGGGCAGCCTTGCCCCGGGCCCGGCCTTGTCTCTCGGCGGCCCTGAGTATCATAATCAGGGCCTTTTATAACTTGGGACGTACACCTTGTGCGTCTAAATGGTGTCTTAATTGCTACTTAATCAAAATTGTGTGGCCTCGGTGCTTCACAATGGGGATATCACATAAAAAAACCAAAAATACCAACACCAATCCTAGTAATGTATATCTTGAAACAGTGTAAGTACTATAAAAAAAACTTTACTAAAAAAAATTTTTTTATGACCCTCAGGTATGTGGCAAACCCAAAAGCATCCCACGCTTTTATACAGTTGTTTCTGGTTGTTTACAACTATATTACAAGCTAAGTTTTGGGGGGTTTTAAGCCTTAAAAGTTACATATAATTGAAAGGCAAATAAAGATAAATAAAATTGGGATATGTAAAGTGAAGAGAAACATGGACCTGTGAAGAGGCAAAGGCTAGTTAAGGGAAAGTGAAATGGAACTTGAAATACCACCTTTCTGAGGTTTTTGCAACTACATTCAAAGCAGTTTACATATATTCAGGTACTTATTTGTACCAGGGGCAATGGAGGGTTAAGTGACTTGCCCAGAGTCACAAGGAGCTGCAGTTGGAATTGAACTCAGTTCCCCACTGCACTAACCACTAGGCTACTCCTCTGCTTAAGAGAGTTAAGAGTAATTCTTTCTCTTAATAAATAAATCTCTGCCACATAATAAGTGCCGCTGAGGTCCATTCTATATAATTTAACATATAAGATACCGAGAATTGTTCTATTGAAAATTGTTTTATTGAAAGTTGACTTATCGAAATTTGTTGCATTATAAATTCAGTCAAAGATTTTGGGTGCTGGGCTTCTTTATGTATATTCAGAACCGCTGCCTGTCCAAATAGCAGCATCGAATATACCTGGCTTTTTTTTTTTAACGTAGATAAAATTAAAAAAACAACAAATGGGAACTGGATCAGGCTCTTCAAAAGCAGACTTAGGACGCCAAAGTCAAAGTGGCCTAGTGGTTAGGGTGGTGGACTCTGGTCCTGAGGAACTGAGTTCGATTCCCACTTCAGGCACAGGCAGCTCCTTGTGACTCTGGGCAAGTCACTTAACCCTCCATTGCCCCATGTAAGCCACATTGAGCCTGCCATGGGTGGGAAAGCGCGGGGTACAAATGTAACAAAACAAAAAAATAGATACTATTGGAGATTCTACATGGAATGTTCCACTAGCAACAGGTTGTGCAGGTTTCTGTGGGACGTCTGAGACTGACGTCCTGCACGTCAGACTCACAGAAGCAGAAGCCTGCGCGACCACATTGGTGATCTGTAAGGGCCGACTTCTACATGGAATGTTGCTAGTGGAATAGCAACATTCCATGTAGAATCTCAAATAGTAGCAAAAGTGGAGGAGTGGCCTAGTGGTTAGGGTGGTGGACTTTGGTCCTGAGGAACTGAGTTCAATTCCCACTTCAGGCACAGGCAGCTCCCTCCTTGTGACTCTGGGCAAGTCACTTAAACCTCCATTGCCCCATGTAAGCCACATTGAGCCTGCCATTAGTGGGAAAGCGCGGGGTACAAATGTAACAAAAAAAAAATGATCAGTGTTTGTTATAGTTGACAAGGTACCATGTTTCGGCACATTCATGCCTGCCTCAGGAGTCTTGAGACGTATGCTTGATAATCACATTTGTCCTTGACAATTTGTCATGTAAAACAAACATAAGCTGGTCTTTAGAAAGACCATTGGAAAAAATTAGGAGTGTCACGTAAGGTGCACAAGCATACATATCAAGACTCCTGAGGCAGGCATGCATGTGCCAAAACACGGTACCGTGTCAACTATAATAGACCCTGATAATTAGAATTTGGTGTCCTGAGTTTGTTTTTGAAGAGCCTGATCCAGTTCCCACTCTTTGATTTTATCCACCTCGTGGGATGTTTTGTGTTTTTTTTCCATGTTTTGTGGGATTTTTTTCACCTTAAAAAAAACGTGGCCAGCATTAAAAGAAAAAAAAAAACAACTCCCTGCCTCACCTGAATATTGACCGGTATGTGCATACGTAAGTAAGGAGTAGGGTTACCATATGGCTCCAGAAAAAGGAGGACAGATTGAGCCAGCCGGGTTTTACTTCCATTGAAAGTAAAATCTCGCTGGCTCAATCCGTCCTCCTTTTTCTGGAGCCATATGGTAACCCTGGTAAGGAGCTCTTCAGAATATTGTCCAGCCTGTACCCGTACCCACTGAGAAAAGTACGCAGGTCACCTGTGACTGAGAAAAGACATGTTCCGCGTGGTGAGGGGAGGCCAGAGAGTAACTCTACGTGCAATGCCTTTTCTAGCTGTCATTTTGATGGACCTTGATACTAATTTTAGAAGATTCCGCCCACTAGTTCCTTCCTTACAGTCTAAGCGCCACCCTTAGCTTTGAGGAAGAGGATGAAGTATGCTGAAGCCATGTCGGTAATTATAAATTACCTTGAGTGATGACTTAAAAATGGGGCTCGTGGACTCAGGAGCTCCTGGGCCGGCGTTTGGGGTGAGCAAACAGGGCAATTGCCCTGGGCCCCCATGTTACTGGGGGCCCCAAACCTGCCTAAAGTTGAAAGAGGGACAATCTGCAAGCAAGCTTTGAGGCCCCCCTCTCTAGCATCTGCCCCTTGGCCTCATCATGTCTAGCACCGGCCCTGGCTCCTGGTTAGCCCTGTACAAAGAGGTACAAGTTGCACTTCGCAAAATATTTTCACAAATATCCGTCATATTTCTTTGCCATAGCCTACATTGCTTGTGTTTAGGTTTATTGTAAAGATTTCATATACCACCTTATCTGGCAAGCAGGTCAAGGAGATTTACAGACGAAAATGAAAGAGAAGCAAGAGACGAACGCCACTGATTCAGATTGGAGCAGGGGCGTAGCCAGACAGCAGATTTTGGGTGGGCCTAGGCAAGACGTGGGTGGGCACCAAGCGTTCTCCCCCTCCCACCAAAAAAATATCTCAGCTGGTGGGAAAATGCTTCTCTCCACTTTGGCAGTCTGCAGCAGGCATGTGCTGAAAACTGAGCATGCGGAGGTGCCAGTATTGTGGAGAGCAGCGTTTTTGTTACCATCAGGGGGAAGTTTTCAGCTGGTGGAGATTGGGATCCCCACTAGCTACTGCTAAACATGTGCTACTGTTGGGTGGGCCTGAGCCCTAAGTGGGTGGGCCCCGGCCCACCTAGGCCCACCTGTAGCTACGCCACTGGATTGGAGATAGGACAAACAACCACTCAGAAGAGCAATTACAGTCAGGAACCATCAGAACAACTGGCCAGAGAAGGGGGTTCACAGATCAGACCAGATGGGCAAACATAAGAACATACAGTAAGCACCGCCATACTGGGAAAAGACCAAGGGTCCATCAAGCCCAGCATCCTGTCTCCGACAGTGGCCAATCCAGGCCTCAAGAACCTGGCAAAAACCCCAAAACAAAACAACAATTTAAATTAATAAAGTTCAATGGACTTTTCCTTCAGGAATCTGTCCAAACTCCTTTTAAACTCAGCAAGGCCAACCACTGTCACTACATTTTCCGGCAACGAGTTCCAGAGTCTAACTACACGCTGAGTAAAGAAAATCTTTCTCCTGTTTGTTTTAACTCTACCATATTCTAGCTTCATCTTGTCTCCCCTGGTTCTATTATTGTTAGAAAGTGTAAACAAACGCTTCACATCTGTCTGCTCTACTCTGCTCATTATCTTGTAGACGTCTATCATATCACCCCTCAGCCGCCTCTTCTCCAAGCTGAAGAGCCCTAACCGTCTTAGCCTTTTCTCATAGGGAAGTCCTCCCATCCCTTTTACCATTTTCGTCGCCCTTCTCTGCACCTTCTCCAATTCCTTTATATATTTTTTGAGATGCGGTGACCAGAACTGAACACAATACTCGAGGTGCGGTCTCACCATGGAGCGATACAACGTCATTATATCATCCTCGTGTTTGTTTTCCATCCCTTTCCTAATAATACTCAACATTCTGTGCGCCCGTTTTCATCTGTTTCATGGTAATTTTCTTCCATTGAATTCTGTGGTTAAAAAATCCTCCAGAAGCCTGTATTTCCCACATACTAGATCTACAGGGTCCTTTTACGAAGACGCGCTGAAAAGTGGCTTGCGGAAGTGTAGGTGCGGGTTTTGGGTGCGTGCAGAATCATTTTTCAGCGCGCCTGTAAAAAAGGCCTCTTCCCCCCCCCCCCCGAAAATGGACGTGCGGCAAAATCAAAATTGCCGCGAGTCCATTTTGGGTCTCTGACCTTACCGCCAGCCATAGACCTAGCAGTAAAGAATTTGGGTGGTAAGGACCTACACGCGTCAGATGCCACATGGCGCATGTCCGCTATGCGTGTCCAAAAATAAAAATTATTTTTCAGACGCACATAGTGTACACGTGCCAAAAATGAAATTACCACAAGAGGCACGCGGTAGTCAGGCGGTAGGCCCATTTTGGCGCATGTAGGCGCCTACGCAGCTTAGTAAAAGGGGCCCTAAGTGTGGAAGTTCCTGCTGGTTTTGCTTTGCTTTGCTGTGAACACGACTGTACACCCCAATTCTGAGCTCTGAGGTCAACCCACACTTCCTCCTTCCTGCTGTACCCTTAAATTATTATTATTATTATTAGCATTTGTATAGCGCTACCAGATGCACGTAGTGCTGAACACCTGACACTGAGAGACAGTCCTGCTCAATAGAGCTTACAATCTAAAAAAAGACAGACAGACAAGACAATTAAGGGCGAGGGAAGTACTGGGTGAGAAAGGAACAAGGGGAGGGCAATTGAGTAGTGGCTAGGAGCCAAAAGCAGCGGTGAAAAGGTGGGTTTTCAGCATAGATTTGAAAACAGGTAGAGATGGAGCTAGATGTACAGGCTCAGGAAGTCTATTCCAGGCATAAGGTGCCGCGAGGGAAAAGGAACGAAGTCTGGAGTTAGCAGTGGAGGAGAAGGGGGACGGCGAGAGAGATTTGTCCAGTGAGCGGAGTTCCAGTCATTCTCCCTGTGCTGAGCAGTAGCTGAAAAGATCGCTGCTATACTCCACATCTGAGATGGCTGCATTTTATAACTTATTTTAATCTCTTGCATAAAGTTCACCCTCTTCCTGAGTGCCAAGGAGAGAATAAACATTAATCGTGTTTCCTCTTGCCCAAAGAGCCTACTGCAAACACGGCTTATGTGTCTGTAAGATTCGTACCAGTGATGCCAGCGGGCAAAGTAAATATGATTAAAAATTAATTATAATGTTGCACTGTTTGGAAAATCCACAATTCAAGATACAAAATGCTAGAACAGGACCAACCACGGGCAGGTATTCTTGAAATAATAGCAGATAGCAAACTCGTGAGGTAATGCGGCTGAGCAGAGATCCAGGAAAGCCATTACAAAAGAACAAATTCACAAAAGGTGAATAATGGAGACATCCATCCCTGTCTATATGCTACAGTTCTATCCCAGGAAAGAGTTTTGTAGCAATCATTTCTCTCTTCCCATAAAGCCACTCAACGCTAAAGCAGTAATCTTACAATTCGAAAATACTATCACACAAATGCAAGTCTGTCCTTGTTTCTGTCTGTCTCAACAGCTCTCGGCTTATCTTTTGGGTCACATGAATATTGCTCATAGTCTTGAGAGCTGGAACGGTTCCCCATGGACTCGGAGCTTCTCTTTACCTTTTGCAATTATCCCCACCCCCACCTTCCACATGAGATTGTCATTTGGAATGTTTTTATGTTTCACAGATATATTTTGATATATGTCATCGTTTGCTCATTTCTGAATTTCTGATCCGAAGAAGGGTTACCTTCAAAAGCTCATCAAAAAATATAAAAAGTTAGGCCAATAAAAAAGGTATCAACTTATTTTCTTTTCTTGGTTTTGTTTTATTTCTATTTAATACCTTTAAAAGTGCACTAACACAGCTACCCTCATAGGAGCCAACTTTTCAAAAGATTGGGGGTGCTGAACATTTTTTTTTTTTTTTTTTTACAGGTGGTGCATTTCCCCCTCCCCATCTACTCCCCCCTCCCCCATCTCCTCTGAGTTCCAGGCCCCCCCTCCCTCTCCTCTGAATTCCAGGCCCCCCTCCCTCTCCTCCGAGTTCCAGGACACCTCCCTCTCCTCCGAGTTCCAGGACCCCCTCCTTCCCTCCCTCTCCCTCTCCTCCGACTGCCAGTCCAAATCCCAGCCCAACCTCTTCTCCCACAACAGTCCTCCGTTCACTCCTCGCCTTCCTGATGCCCAGAATTTAAAACTCATCTTTCTTACCTCGGGTCCCGGCGGCAGCAGTGAAAGGCGAGCAGGCTTGGCGCTTCAGCCTTCCCTTCTCTCTCAGCTCTGGTCCCGCCCTCATTTCCTGTTTCCACAAGGGCGGGACCAGAGCTGACAGAGAAGGGAAGGCTGAAGCACCGAGTCTGCTCGCCTTTCACTGCTGCCGCCGGGACCCGAGATAAGAAAGATGAGTTTTAAATTCTGGGCGGCAGGAAGGCGAGGAGTGGATGAAGGACTGTTGAGGCCGAGGGTGGGCAGGTCGAGCTGGCTGGGAACTTCTGGCAGGAAAATATTGGGGGTGCTCGAGCACCCACAGCACCCACGGAGTCGGCACCTATGGCTACCCTACCATTGTACCTAAAGAAGGATGGAAACCCAGCCTGTCCAGAAAACAAGTCATCTGTAACTCTAGGAATGGTCCAGCATTGAGTTGTCAGGAAAATCCACCTCTCACAGAGGTGAACCAAGAAGCCGCAAGCCAGAACTCAATAGTTAAAGGGTCATTTGTGCAAGCAAAAGAGATTTAAAGGTGGATGGCCTGCAATGTTGGGTATCCTGCCCTTGGCGAAGGGCGATGACCTTGGGCCAATTCTAATTCTAGTCTTTTGCCTCACCTTGCAAAGCACATTTTTAAATATCCATGTTTACCCTCCTCCTTACATTTCAACCCAGATGACCCAAATACCCTCCCCATGCCCTGCTCTCAGTACCTGTCAGCCCTTCAAATAGAAAGAAAGAAAACTGCATTGCACTCCTGAAAAACTATTCATAAATTATACTCATTATAAGTTGTCATGCAATTCTAGGCTTGTTTTTCTACAGTGTGTTGGCAGTGTATTCAAGGTACAAAGAAAACATAGGTAAATTAATACAAGTAAGAATTGGGTCTTACACAAGTCAGTCTATGAGAGTCAGTCACTGCCCATAAGAACTGACAGTCCAGTAGGGTGTTGCCAAGGTCCTAAGCACTGTTCCCTCTAAGTCCTGCCAGTAGTGGCTACTGTTTCACTATCACATGAGGAATAGACAAGCTGTGCAGGAGTTCAGGGAACCTGGATGTCCCTAGCAATTGAAAAGACAATATTGAAGCACTGCCCCCTACTGGCAGGAATGCAGTTGGAGGACTCCCACTCAGCTAAGCGGGAATAGTGGTTCTAAGATGTGTTCAGTGGCTGGATATTTTTTATGGACAGAATTTAGGGGGTCTTTTACTAAGCAGCGGTAAGCTCAACGTGGGGCTACTGCTCTCTAAACCGGAAGTACCGCCGAGCTACCGCAGCAGCGGCAGTCTGCAAATCGCCCCCCTTCGGGCCTTCCCTCCCTGTGTCCTGCCCTCGTCTGACGTAACTTGCGCGAGGGCGGGACACAGGGAGGGAAGGCCCGAAGGGAGGCGATCTGCAGACTGCCGCGCTTCTTTCACACGGAGCGAGGTCAAGGTGAGGCGCTATGATTTAAATTCAGGAGGGCCCGGCCCGGTGGTGGATGGAGGGGGGGGGGGCGGTAACAACGACGACTTCGGGGGGGCGACGGGGGCGGCCTTGCCCCGGGCCTGGCCCAGTCTCTCGGCAGCCCTGCCTCCATGATCTTAGTGGTACTTTTACTAAGATGCCTGCACTGGCATCAGCACATTTTTGACGCGCGCCAAGGCCCCCTTTTACCACAGCAGGTAAAAGGCTGGGGTTTTTTAAAAAAAGAAATGACTGTGTGCAAGTGAAGCACTTGCCGCATAGCCATTTGGGGAGGAACACTTACTAGGTGACAGTAAGGGCTTCCAAAGTAGCCCAGCACTACCCAATTACCGCTGGGTAAACACCAGCACAACATAAATAAAAAAAAATTTTGCATGTGCTGGGGGTGGGGACTACCTAGCCCAGTGGTACTTCCAGTTTAGCAGTTTGCTCACACCTTTTTCAGTAGTACCTCAAGGTGAGTTACATTCAGGTACACTGGATATTTCTCTGTCCCAGGAGGGCTCACAATCTAAGTTTGTACCTGAGGCAATGAAGGGTTAAGTGACTTGCCCAAGATCACAAGGAGCAGCAGTGGGATTTGAAGTGGCCACCTCTGGATGTCAAGACCGGTGCTTTAACCACTAGGCCACTCCTCCACTATAAAAACATTCCATGTAGAATTTAAAATAGTAGCAACATTCCATGTAGAATCTCAGATATCAACATTCCATAATCTCAAATAATATCAACATTCTATGTAGGATCTCAGATAATATCAACATTCCATAATCTCAAATAGTATCAACATTCCATGTAGAATCTCAGATAGTAGCAACAGAATCTCAAATAATTTATTTGGATTTTGCTCATACCTTTTCAGTAGTAGCTCAAGGTGAGTTACATTCAGATACATTGGATATTTCTCTGTCCCAGGAGGGCTCACAATCTAAGTTTGTACCTGAGGCAATGGAGGGTTAAGTGACTTGCCCAAGATCACAAGGAGCAGCAGTGGGATTTGAAGTGGCTACCTCTGGATGTCAAGAGCGGTGCTTTAACCACTAGGCCACTCCTCCACTATAACAACATTCCATGTAGAATTTAAAATAGTAGCAACATTCCATGTAGAATCTCAGATATCAACATTCCATAATCTCAAATAATATCAACATTCTATGTAGAATCTCAGATAGTAGCAACATTCCATAATCTCAAATAGTATCAACATTCCATGTAGAATCTCAGATAGTAGCAACATTCCATAATCTCAAATAGTATCAACATTCCATGTAGAATCTCAGATAGTAGCAATAGAATCTCAAATAATTTATTTGGATTTTGCTCATACCTTTTTCAGTAGTAGCTCAAGGTGAGTTACATTCAGATATATTGGATATTTCTCTGTCCCAGGAGGGCTCACAATCTAAGTTTGTACCTGAGGCAATGGAGGGTTAAGTGACTTGCCCAAGATCACAAGGAGCAACGGTGGGATTTGAATTGGCCACCTCTGGATTGCAAGACCAGTGCTCTAACCACTAGGCCACTCCTCCACTATAACAACATTCCATGTAGAATTTAAAATAGTAGCAACATTCCATGTAGAATCTCAGATAATATCAACATTCCATAATCTCAAATAGTATCAACATTCCATGTAGAATCTCAGATAGTAGCAACAGAATCTCAAATAATTTATTTGGATTTTGCTCATACCTTTTTCAGTAGTAGCTCAAGGTGAGTTACATTCAGATATATTGGATATTTCTCTGTCCCAGGAGGGCTCACAATCTAAGTTTGTACCTGAGGCAATGGAGGGTTAAGTGACTTGCCCAAGATCACAAGGAGCAGCAGTGGGATTTGAACTGGCCACCTCTGGATTGCAAGACCGGTGCTCTAACCACTAAGCCACTCCTCTTAGTAAAAGACCACCCCTTAATTTGCAATCCACAATTAACTAAAATTGGTATTTGCAGACAAGAACCCTGTAAAACATAAAATAGCATAAAACCTCCATATATTCTAAACACATATTTGTTGTTTGATTTATATCGGATAAGGTGATTAAAATGTGATTGACGGCATAGGCAGTGCTATCTTAACACATGAATATAACTGACAGCTCAAAGTGATAGATTATTTGTAGGGCTGCAGTTCAATTAAAAATGTAATCACAGTTAATCACGTGATTATACATTTTTCAGTACGATTAATTGTGCAATTAAAAGACCAATATCAGAAGCAGAAAGAACTAATAATTCTGTCTTTATTACCCATAAGAAGACTAGCTAAGAAATGCATTCAGCGTATGGAAAGTAAACATACATTGTGCTACTGTTTGAGCCAAGGCCGGCCCAAGGCAAGATGCCGCCTCCCCAGGCCGAGCTGCCGCCTCCCTTCCTATCTCTGGCCCGTTCAGGGCGTTTACCTCATCACATACCAAATCTAGCAGCGGCAGCAATTCCTATACTCTGCCCTACCGCCGGCACCCGCCTCTTCCCTTTACTGCGGCTGCCTGAGCCACTGAAGAAACAGGAAGTTACATCACAGAGGCGGCCACAGTAAAGGGAAGAGGCGGGTGCCGGCAGCAGGGCAGCGTATGGAAATCACTGCCACTGCTGGGTTTGGAACACGACGAGGTAAAGGCTGCGAAGGGGGAGATGCCGCTCCCCAAAGAGTGAGGAGATGCCGCTCCTGAAGAGTGCTGCCTGAGGCTGCCTAATGGTTGGGCTGCCCCTGGTTTGAGCCAACTACCGAGGCATTGACTGGCGAAAGATCTGCACGTTTTTATTGACTATGGGGCCCTTTTACCAGGGGCGTAGCTACGTGGAGCCACTGGGGCATGGGCCCCCACAGATTACGCCCTGGCCCTAGGAATCAAATAAAAAAAATAACTTTCTCAAACAATAATCCAAACATAGTAACATATACATAGTAGATGACGGCAGAAAAAGACCTGCACGGTCCATCCAGTCTGCCCAACAAGATAAGTCATATGTGCTACTTTTTGTGTATACCCTACTTTGATTTGTACCTTTGCTCTTCAGGGCACAGACCGTATAAGTCTGCCCAGCACTATCCCCGCCTCCCAACCATCAGCCCCGTCTCCCGCCACCAGCTCTGGCACAGACCGTATAAGTCTGCCCAGCACTATCCCCGCCTCCCAACCACCAGCCCCGCCTCCCACCACCGGCTCTGGCACAGACCGTATAAGTCTGCCCAGCACTTTCCCCGCCTCCCAACCACCAGTCCCGCCTCCCAACCACCGGCTCTGGCACAGACCGTATAAGTCTGGCCAGCACTATCCCCGCCTCCCAACCACCGGCTCTGGCACAGACCGTATAAGTCTGCCCAGCACTATCCCTGCCTCCCACCACTGGCTCTGGCACAGACCGTATAAGTCTGCCCAAACAGGAAGTAATTATGATCAATTACTAACACAGCCATTTAGTATGCATTAAATAGTGAGTCGCAATTCGTTTAGCTTGTGTCTGGGGAATATCTCTATATATAAAAGGCACCACCAACGTTCTATGAAGCCTCCAGCCGGAAGTGTGAAGGGGAAGAGATATCCAGTTTCCCCATGAGTGTCTGCCCCGCCCTCGCTCTCTCTGTAACACAAACAGTGAAGGAAAAAACACAGCAAAGCACGAAATCAAATCGCTCTCTCTGTAACAGTGAAGGACTCAGAGGGGGGAGGGTAGAGAGGGCAGAAGCCCTCACTATCTCTGTAACACAAACACAGCACAGCAGGAAACTTAACACTGAAGGACTCGACTCCGAGGGGGGAGGGGACAGAGAGCACAGGGGAAGGGAGAGAGGGCAGATGGCAGGGACACACACACTCCCACATGCACACAGAAGAAAACCTTTGCTAGCCCCCGTTTCATTTGCATCAGAAACGGGGCTTTTTTACTAGTTTGTATATAATGCCTGCACATCAAGTGTCACTAACAGAATTTCATAAGTTTGAAAGAATTTAACCAGTTCTAAAATTTGTATCAAATGCATCGAATCTCTTAAATAGGGCTGCAACTGTAAAACAAATCCACTCAGATGAAAATTGAGCTATTGTGATAGCAGGTCTAATAGAAATTGTCTGCTTGATACAATTGGAAGGGCATAATCGAACGGGGCGCCCAAGGTTTCCTGAGGACGTCCTCGCAGGACGTCCTGGCGAAGGGGCGAGGAAACCCGTATTATCGAAACAAGATGGGCAGCCATCTTTCGTTTCAATAATATGGTCAGGGACGCCCAGATCTCAACATTTAGGTCGACCTTAGAGATGGTGGTCCTTAGAGATGGTCGTCTCCGGTTTTCGGCAATAATGGAAACCAACGACATCCATCTCAGAAACGACCAAATCCAAGCCCTTTGGTCATGGGAGGAGCCAGCATTCGTAGTGCATTGGTCCCCCTCACATGCCAGGACACCAACCAGGCACCCTAGGGGGCACTGCAGTGGACTTCAGAAATTGCTCCCAGGTGCATAGTTCCCTTACCTTTGGTGCTGAGCCCCCCCAAAAAAACAAAAACCCACTCCCCACAATTGTGCAACACTACCATAGTCCTTATGGGTGAAGGGGGGCACCTACATGTGGGTACAGTGCGTTTGTGTTGGGTTTTGGAGGGCTCACATTTACCACCACAAGTGTAACAGGTGTGGGGGGGGGGGGAGATGGGCCTAGGTCCGCCTGCCTGCACTGCAGTACCCACTAAAACTGCTCCAGAGACCTGCATACTGCTGTCATGGAGCTGGGTATGATATTTGAGGCTGGCAAACAATATTTTAAAAGTTTTTCTTTTAGGGTGGAAGGGGGGTTGGTGACCACTGGGGGAGTAAGGGGAGGTCATCCCCAATTCCCTCCGGTGGTCATCTGGTCAGTTCGGGCACCTTTTGAGGCTTGGTCACAAGAAAAAATGGACCAAGTAAAGTCTGCCAAGTGCTCGTGAGGGACGCCCTTCTTTTTTCCATTATTGGCCGAGGATGCCCATGTGTTAAGCACGCCCTAGTCCCGCCTTCGCTATGCTTCCAACACGCCCCTTGGAACTTTGGTCGTCCCCGCAAGGGAAAGCAGTTCAGGACACCCAAAATCGGCTTTTGATTATGCCGATTTGGGCAACTCTGGTAGAAGGTCGTCCATCTCCCAATTTGTGTCGAAAGATGGGCATCTTTTGAAAATAAGCCTGATAGTCTACCAGGCGAGGATACTAACAATTTATGTACTTTGGGCAAAAAATATGTAACAGGTATCTTAGGATAATTATTAAATAGATATCTGTATTCTTTATTTGAAATTATTCCTTCCTCATGGGCTTGTGATAATAACATCGACACTTGTTGTTTAAGGAATCCCGTAGGGTCTTCTGTTAGTTGCTGAGAGTATCTTGTATCCATTAATTGTCTTAAAGCTTCTATTTCATAACCTATCTTATCTAATACTATTACGCCTCCACCCTTGACTACTGTAATTATAACCGAGTTATCTTCCTTCAATGCCTTCAACGTACTGTGTTGGTTACTTGTCAAATTATGATATTGTTTGATATTCTCTTCAATCTGTTCAAAACTCTGCCGCACGACTAATATTTCGCCAAAGTCGTTATGCCCATATCAGCCCTCTCCTGAAATCGTTTCACTGGCTCCCTATCCATTTCCGTATACAATTCAAGCTCCTCTTATTGACCTATAAGTGCATTCACTCTGCAGCCCCTCACTACCTCTCCACCCTCATCTCTCCCTACACTCCTTACCTAGAACTCCGTTCACTAGGCAAATCTCTCCTAGTTGCGCCCTTCTCCTCCATCGCTAACTCCAGACTCCGCTCCTTCTATCTCGCCGCACCTTATGCCTGGAATAGGCTTCCTGAGCCATTACGTCTAGCTCCATCCCTGGCTGCCTTCAAATCCGGGCTAAAGGCCTACCTGTTTGATGCTGCTTTCGACTCCTGACTTGTAACTTTTATCTTATCCTTATGTGTCCTTCTGTCTGTCCTTCCTTTCTCCTTATTGGTCCTGTCTGTTTGTCCTGATTTAGATTGTAAGCTCTTTTGAGCAGGGACTGTCTTCTTCATGTTCAATTGTAAAGCGCTGCGTATGACTGGTAGCACTATAGAAGTGATTTATAGTAGTAGTAGTAATATTCTGTTTTTCCAAATTTTCAAGATCCTGCAAAACAAAATGCTGATAAGTATATACATAACAGGATCAGTTCCACCTGGTGGTACCCATGTGGAGGGAGGATGCTATCTATCCGAGAATACCTTATTATTTTCCCCCTTCTTTTGAATTTGGTCAGGAAAAATAGTTTCAAACGTAATTTCCTAAACAATGTTTGTAAATCAATTATTCTCAGCGAGAAAGAATTGTAATGATTAGAGGGAACAAAGGAGAATCCAAGTTGTAGAACTTGCGATTGATCTATTGATAAAGTCTTTGATGATAAATTAAACACATCCATTAACAGTTCCGTGTTTTCTTGCAGGTTTTGCTCATTTTCTTGTTCAATATTGGGATTACTGTGGTTGCAGTTGCTGCCGGTAACTGTAAATAATCATAGGGGAGCACCATTATACCTGGGGATGATTTTTCTAATAATTTAGGTTCCAAACTAGTTGTCTCTTCCCCAGAGGAGTCACTAGATGAACTTATGAAACCTACCTACTACTAATAGCATTTATATAGCGCTACCAGACGCACGCAGCGCTGAACATTTGACATAGAGAGACAGTCCCTGCTCAAAGAGCTTACAATCTAGGTAAAACAGACAGACAAGACATTACGGGCAAGGGAAATACAGGGTAAAGAGGAACAGGGGAGGAGGAGGGCAATGAGGAGCCAAAGGCAGCAGTGAAAAGGTGGGCTTTCAGCATAGATTTAAAAACAGGTAGAGATGGAGCTAGACGTATGGGTTCGGGAAGACGGTTCCAGTCATACGGTGCCGCAAGACAAAAGGAACGCAGTCTGGAGTTAGCGGTGGAGGAGAAGGGGGACGACAAGAGAGACTTGCTCAGAGAGCGGAGTTTACGGGGAGGAATGTAGGGAGAAATGAGAGAGGAGAGGTAAATGAGGGGTCATAGAGTGGATGCATTTAAAGGTCAGTAAGAGAAGTTTGAACTGTATACAGAAGCGGACAGGGAGCCAGTGAAGAGACTTGAGAAGTGGGCTAGTGTGGGCATAGCGATTCTGGCGGAAAATAAGACGAGCTGCAGAATTCTGGACAGATTGGAGAGGAGAAAGATGATTGAGCGGAAGATCAGTGAGAAGTAAATTGCAATAGTCCAAGCGAGAAGTAACAATGGTGTGAATAAGGGTTTTGGTGGCGTGTTCAGAAAGGAAGGGGCGAATTTTGCTAATGTTGAAGATAAAGAAGCAACAGGTTTTGGCGATCTGTTGAATATGAGCAGAGAAGGAGAGAGAAGAGTCGAAGATGACTCCAAGGTTACGAGCCAAGGAGACAGGGAGGATATGAGAGCCATTAACAGAGATAGAGAATGGGGGAAGAGGGGAGGAGGGTTTAGGGGGGAAAAATGAGAAGTTCAGTTTTAGCCATGTTTAATTTGAGATGGCGTTGAGACATCCAGGCAGCAATGTCAGACAAGCCCCCCGTAGACCCATAGATTAGAGCTATGACCGGGGGGGGGGGGGGTTGCTACTGGGATGAGGGGAGAGTTGGGGCTAGGCCCTGCCTTGATTTTTCTTTCAGGGGAGGAAGACAGATTGGTACCAGGGGGAGACCCAGTAGCCTCGATGCCGCTATTCAGAAGTTAACCAGGCACTGGCCTATATCCAGACCAGAGCCCTGTTAGCTCCACAGCTAAAGTTAGGACATTCTGTTTGCTAGTCTAGCTTTGGCTGCTTTTTTTTAACAGGTTAGTAATTTATGATACCCCTTATGGTCATATTCAACTGTGCTATCTGCGTAATATCACCAGTTAGGCAGCCAGAAGTGATTTAATCAGGCAGAATCCTCTCCTGCCCAGTTTAATAGCTTTGAATGTCAGGTGGTAAGTTTACATGGAATTTATATAAGTACATAAGTATTACCATACTGGGAAAGACCAAAGGTCCATGAAGACCAGCATCCTGTTTCCAACAGAGACCAGGTCACAAATACCTGGCAAGATTCCCAAAAAAGTACAAAACATTTTATACTGCTTATCCCAGAAATAGTGGATTTTCCCCAAGTCTATTTAATAATGGTCTATGGACTTTTCCTTTAGGAAGCTGTCCAAACCTTTTTTAAACTCCGCTAAGCTAACCACCTTTACCACATTCTCTGGCAACGAATTCCAGAGTTTAATTACACGTTGAGTGAAGAAAACTTTTTTTCTGATTTGTTTTAAATTTACTACATTGTAGCTTCGTCGCATGCCCCCTAGTCCTAGTATTTTTGGAATGCGTGAACAGATGCTTCACATCTACCCGTTCAACTCCACTCATTATTTTATAGGCCTCTATCATATCTTCCCTTAGCCGCCTTTTCTCCAAGCTGAAGAGCCCTAGCCGCTTTAGCCTTTCCTCATAGGGAAGTCGTCCCATCCCCTTTATCATTTTCGTCGCCCTTCTCTGCACCTTTTCTAATTCCACTATATCTTTTTTGAGATGTGGCGACCAGAATTGAACACACTATTCAAGGTGCGGTGACTGCGGTCGCACCGTGGAGCGATACAAAGGCATTATAACATCCCCATTTTGTTTTCCATTCCTTTCCTAATAATACCTAACATTCTATTTGCTTTCTTAGCTGCAGCAGCACACTAAGCAGAAGGTTTCAACCTATCATCAACGACGACACCTAGATCCCTTTCTTGGTCCATGACTCCTAACGTGGAACCTAGGATGATGTAGCTATAATTCGGGTTCCTCTTTCCCACATGCATCCCATATAGATCCACATCTGCTTATTATCTCCTAATTTTGCAAGGAAATGTCATGATTTGTTTTTCTTATATACTGCCTGAACTTGAAGTGGGGTATGTTCACATACAGTAGGTATTTTTCTGTCCCAAGAAGACTTACAATCTATGGACCCCTTTTACTAAATTGCTTACCATGCAAAAAATGGCTTACCACGGGGAACGCTGTATGTGCTTAACATGTGAACCTCTACCGCCAGTACCAAAGGTCATAAAAACAATGCATGACCTAACAAATTTCCGAAAACTACTGAAAACCAACCTGTTCAAAAAGCCATACCACAATGATCCATCCCAAATAGCAAACAATGATACTCTACCAAAACCAGACAAAATCGAACTCTTTACACTTGACTGATTCATGGACTCTGTTACTAATGAACGTTAACGCGTTACCGCTGCATTTCGCTGAAATGAATTTCTATATTTGATTGTCTAGCTGACTCTATTCCTTACTCTATCAGCCATGAACTTCAATGCAATACCACTTTGTAATTCTCATCCCGGAAAAGGCGATCGCCATTACGGCATAATGTAAGCCACATTGAGCCTGCAAATAGGTGGGAAAATGTGGGATACAAATGCAATAAATACATAAATAATGGGTGGCAATAGCAGGCTCAGGCACTAATAAAAAAATTAGCGTGTGGCCATTAATAGAGAAAATAGAAAAATCGGCCTGTTTACTCCGGCGGTAAAAATGGCCTTAGCGTGCGGGAATGACTCATGCAAGGACGCGCTAAGGCCACTTTTTACTGCAGTGTGGTAAAAGGAACCCTCTGTCTCCACCTGAGGCAACGGAGGGTTAAGTGACTTGCCCAAGATCACAAGGAGCTGCAGTGGGGTTTGAACTGGGCTTCTCTGGTTCTCCGCTTGCTGCTCTAACCATGAAGCTACTCCCCTATTCCACGACACATAGACTGATCTTCTCATATACAGATCCCAATGTGGGATCCCCTAGGACTATCCCTGCTCAGTAGCTCTCAAAAGAACTACCGATGAGGTCAGAGTGAATTATCCTATATAATGAAAAGCACCTCCAACATTCTGAAGCTGACTCCGTGGCACTGTGACAGTGTAGGGTTCGTAAGTCTGTAGTTCAGCGTTTCATTGGCTCTCACTGTCAATGAAGAACCAATCAGACAGAACGGAACTTAGAGGAGGGAAGTGGAGTGGACTGAATCTCTAACAAACAATCACATACAGGGAGGTACGAACATCAGTGGAGGCAAATGCACAGAACGGAAGGGAAGACAAACATTTAATCACTTTGTCACTCACACACATACACACACACAGACATCACACACACACACACACACACACACACACACACAGACATCACACACACACACACACACACACAGACATCACTCACACACACACACACACACACACACACACACAATCACTCTGTGTATCTCTCTCTTACACTGTCTGTAAAACACACTGTCGCTCTCAGTCTCTCACATGGGCAACTGTATGTTGCATTCTCAGGAGTGAGGAGCTCTTCTGATGTGATTGTTAAACTGATTGAAGGGCCTGAACAAGGAAAACTTTTACCACATTGTAACACAGTTTACACAAAGAATATTGTATATAAAGAAATCTTACACATGTAAACAACAATTATATTCAGAATACAACCATGGAAACATTAATGGCAGGAACTCATTACCAGTGGCGTTCCTGGGGGGGGGCAGTGGGTGCGGTCCGCCCCGGTTGCACGCCGCTGGGGGGGGGGTGCCGCGCACGCCTGTCCTCCGTTCGTTCCATGCTTCTTCTCTGCCCCGGAACAGGTTACTTCCTGTTCCAGGGCAGAGAAGCAGCATGGAACGAACGGAGGACAGGTGCGCACGGCACCCCCCCCCCCCAGCGGCGTGCACCCGGGGGGGTTCCTTCGGGGGGTGTCCTTTCGCTGGGGGGGTCCGCGCTGCATCCGGGGGGGGGGGGCGCTGCACCCGGGGGGCGGGGCGCATTGGCAATCCACCCCGGGTGTCAGCCCCCCTAGGAACGCCACTGCTCATTACATTGCTAGCACCCGTTTCATTGCGTTAAGAAACGGACCTTTTTTACCAGTAGCTACATAATGCAAGGTTCCACATTATTTATTTATTTATTTGTTGCATTTGTATCCCACATTTTCCCACCTTTTTGCAGGCTCAATGTGGCTTTCAGTATGCCGTAGTGGCGATCGCCATTTCCGGGATGAGAAATACAAGTGGTATTACATTAAGTACATAGATGGTAGAGTAAATTATAGATTAAATTAGATAATCAGTTCATTTCGGCATGAGAAATAAGGTGGTGGTGTATTAACATTCGTTAGTGATAGAGTTACTGCAGCAGTCAGGTACAGAGAGTTCGGTTTTGTCTAATTCTACTACTACTACTTAACATTTCTAGAGCACTACTAGGGTTACGCAGCGCTGTACAGTTTAACAAAGAAGGACAGTCCCTGCTCAAAGGAGCTTCCAATCTAAAGGACGAAATGTCAAGTTGGGGCAGTCTAGATTTCCTGAGTAGAGGTATGGTGGTTAGGTGCCGAAGGCGACATTGAAGAGGTGGGCTTTGAGCAAGGATTTGAAGGTGGGCAGGGAGGGGGCCTGGCGTATGGGCTCAGGGAGTTTATTCCAAGCATAGGGTGAGGCAAGGCAGAAAGGGCGGAGCCTGGAGTTGGCGGTGGTGGAGAAGGGTACTAAGAGGAGGGATTTGTCTTGAGAGCGGAGGTTACGGGTAGGAACGTAAGGGGAGATGAGGGTAGAGAGGTAAGGAGGGGCTGCAGATCGAGTGCATTTGTTTCGTTAGGGGGGTCTTTTACTAAAGCTTAGCTCGAGTTATCTGCAGCAGGGCCCATAGGAATAAAATGGGCCCTGCTGCAGATAACTCAAGCTAAGCTTTAGAAAAGACCCCCTAGGAGTCACCAACCAGGAAAGGGATCTAGGTGTCATCGTTGATGATACGTTGAAACCCTCTTCTCAGTGTGCGGCGGCGGCGGCTAAGAAAGCAAATAGAATGTTCGGTATTATTAGGAAAGGAATGGAAAACAAAAATGAGGATGTTATAATGCCTTTGTATCGCTCCACGGTGCTGTGTTCAATTCTGGTCACCGCAGCTCAAAAAAGATATAGTGGAATTAGAAAAGGTACGGAGAAGGGTGACGAAAATGATAAAGGAAATGGGACAACTTCCCTATGAGGAAAGGCTAAAGCGGCTAGGGCTCTTTAGCTTGGAGAAAAGAAGGCTGAGGGGAGATCTGATAGAGGTCTATAAAATGATGAGTGGAGTGGAATGGGTAGACGTGAATCGCTTGTTTACTCTTTCCAAAAATACTAGGACTAGGGGACACCCAATGAAGCTACAAAGTAGTAAATTGAAAACAAATCAGAAAAACTTTTTCTTCACTCAACATGTAATTAAACTCTGGAATTCGTTGCCAGAGAATGTAGTAACAGCATTTAGCTTAGCGGGGTTTAAAACAGGATTGGATGGCCTCCTAAAGGAAAAGTCCATAGACTATTATTAAAATGGACTTGGGGAAAATCCACTGCTTATTTCTAGGATAAGCAGTCTAAAATGTATTGTACTTTTCTGGGGATCTTGCTGGTTATTTGTGACCTGGATTGGCCACTGTTGGAAACAGGATGCTGGGCTTGATGGCCCTTTGGTCTGTCCCAGTATGGCAATACTTATGTACTTATGTCTACCTAGCGCAATATGCTGTGTCCATACATGCATAGGGCAGGTGTAGAGCGGTCAACTGCCGTCATACCCCTCTCATAAGCAAGCCCAAACGTATCCCAAAGTAAAAGAGTGAGAAGATACATAGAAAACGAAGTGCAGAGAGATTAGGGGGGGCGGGGATGTTCAGACTTTCTAGCCTGAGCTTCCACCTTGCAGGGGTGCAGATAAGCATTTCCAAGAAAAGGGCCATCCCCCACCGTGTTTGCAACATAACGTGCATGAAATCCATCTCTCAAATTATCAGCAGACATTCTGCGGCTAGCACAGTAGTTCCTGCTGCTGAGTCCCAAAATAGCTATTAAATTCATGAGCCGTTTAATAAGGCATTAATCGGAAAAGGGCCTGAGGGAGGCTTTCTTTTTGTCTCCAAAATGCACAGAATTCGACGCCAATAAAAGAAACAGCAGTGTGACCGTGTATCCCATTACTCTATGTGCTTTAAACACTGTGAATTCATGCCTTGTTATGTGGCTTCTTGAATCTGAAAGGTAATGCAACCTTTCATAGCTTAATTAATCCTCTGACACGTACCGTGGAAATGCACTTATATTAAATGCTTACGCAGGTTCAGCCCTGTCCCCGCCCACTGATCTTTCCAACTGGACTGCATAAACACTCTACTTACACCATCTGCCAAACCATAACCAGCCAGTTACAGGAGAGGGGAGAGACTGTTGCTTTGGTTCAGGTCTCTCTTGTCTCTGTTTGCTCACTGTCCCAACAGGCACCACAGCCAAGCTGAGGCAGGTCTTGTCAGACAAATCGGATTAATTTCTTTGACTGAGTGACCAGAGTGTTGGATTGAGGGAGAGCGCTAGACGTGGTGTATTTAGATTTTAGCAAAGCCTTTGACACAGTTCTGCATAGATGACTAATAAATGAACTTGAGTGCTCTCTGTATTGGCCCTAAAGTGAATGACTGGGTTAGGAACTGGTTGAGTGGTTGAATTCTGGTCACCGCATCTCAAACAAAGATATAGTGGAATTAGAAAAGGTGCAGAGAAGGGCGACGAAAATGATAAATCGGATGGGACGACTTTCCTATGAGGAAAGGCTAAAGCGGCTAGGGCTTGGAGAAAAGCTACATCATGCAAGGTTCCACGTTAGGAGTCACAGACCAGGAAAGGGATCTAGGTGTCGCCGTTGACGATATGTTAAAACCTTCTGCTCAGTGTGCTGCTGCGGCTAAGAAAGCAAATAGAATGTTAGGTGTTGGGGGGTCACGTGATGCCGTTAGGCTGACTGGACGCTCGTCAGCTCTGTTCCTCCTCACCCACACTTTAATCTGCAAATTGAAGGACCCCCAGGACCCCCTTGAGAGCTGTGTTTGGGTCAGATTGTTACCTAGTGCACCCGCGTCAGGCTGGACAGGTTCTAATAGCCATTACGTGCTGTTTGCCGGGGTATGCCAGTGAAAACTCCAAGGCTTAGCAGAGACCGCGTACCAGCAGGGAGTCCCAAAATGTTTATGTGCTAACATCTAGGTGTGGCATTTATAACAGCTACAGGGCAGGGGTTGGTGATCATGAATTAACGTGTGTGCATTTTTGGTCATTTGAGCTCATCTACTATAATAAAACGCACCCTCAACGTTCTGAGGACACTGACGTCACTGCAGGCACTCACACACCGGTTCGTAAGTTCATGGTGGTGAAGCCACAACACTCAGCATGTCTTCATGCCCCGCCCTCGCGTCACACGTGATGACGTCAAGGGCGGAACACGTACACAACAAGGCAAATGAACGCACGGGGAGTTTCCCTACTCCTCCCTTTCCAACAAATCGCAGCCGCCAAGGACGTGCCCATCACCCCGCCCCTTTCACCCCATCACCCCACCCATTTAAAGGTACCGCCCCGCCCCCATCCCACCCTCTTCCCCTCATCACCTTGCCTCCCCTCTGTCACTTCCCCTCCCCTTACGCCACTATCCCTGGTGGTCTAGCGGTACCTCTTCGCTCGGGCAGGAACGAAAGAGCCCCCGCTTTCCTGCCCGGAGCGCTGCTGCTAGCTGCCCGGCTGCATCGTGTGTGAGTCTGGCTCTCAGAGTTTCAAAATGGCTGCCGAGAGTTCAAGCTGCCTCGCGAGACTTCAACTCTCGGCGGCCATTTTGAAACGCCGAGAGCCGGACTCCCACACGATGCAGCAGGGCAGCTAGCAGCACCGCTACGGGCAGGAAAGAGGGGGCTCTTTCTTTCCTGCCCCGACCAAACAGGTACCTCTAGACCACCAGGGAGACTAGCGTAAGGGGAGGGGATGGGAGTCCCGTGCTCGCTAGCGCCTGTTTCATCAGAGGCAGAAATGGGCCTTTTTTTACTAGTATTATATAAAGAAAAGAACATTATATTACATAGAGAAAATGCACTACAACCAGAACCATTTTGTAGACTAACTCTCCATAAGCCCGATTTTGCATAGGGTGTCTAGGTGGAAATCAGGACGTGCAGGGCAGGATGTCTGCAATTCCAAGAGCGTTTTATAAAACATAGTAACATACTGTAGTGGATGATGGCAGATAAAAAAACCAAGATTGCCCCTCCAGTCTGCCCAGTGGGGTTGTCAGGGCAGTACTACATGCCTTTGGTTTTATTTTGCTGTGCAGTGCGGGTTCCTTTCCCCATAGTTTCTTAGGATAAGCACCAGAGTCATTTCACTGCTGCTTTGAGTTCAGATGCTCCTTTCTTGGTTTTGCACATGTACAAATGACAAAGCAAAACTTCAAAGAGAGTATGTAGCATCAGAAAGGAGAATTTGATATACTGCCTTTCTGTGGTTACAACCACAGCAATTTATATATTATATAGAGGTATTTATTTTGTTGCTGGGGGAAATGGAGGGTTAAGTGACTTGCCAAGTGTCACAAGAAGCCACAGAAGGATTTGAACCAAGTTCTCCAGGGTCTCAGGCCAAGGCACTAATCATTAGGCCACTCATCCACTGAAATAGGAGTGGAGGAGTGGCCTAGTAGTTAGGGTGGTGGACTTTGGTCCTGAGGAACTGAGTTCGATTCCCACTTCAGGCACAGGCAGCTCCTTGTGACTCTGGGCAAGTCACTTAACCCTCCATTGCCCCATGTAAGCTGCATTGAGCCTGCCATGGGTGGGAAAGCGTGGGGTACAAATGTGACAAAAAAAAAATATGGACAGGCTGAAAAATTAAGATGTTTCACGAAACACATAGCCACCCCACCTGGGGTTACCCCTCAGCCACTTAGAGGGTCTCTCCGCAGCACAGCTCAGGTCCACCTGCTGCTTGTGCTCTACACTAGCACCCTCCTCCCACTGACTGGGCCACAACTGCCTCTGGGCGAGTCTCTCGCTCTCAAATTATCTCCAGTGATTTGTAGGTTACTGGGGCCACACTCCCAGTGGTCCCACAGTTCCCAGAAAGCACTCACAGACCCAAACACACAAACCACCAGGATTCTTTATCAGTTCAGACAGCAGAGGCAATAGACTGAATAGTGTTTATTGTCTTAAAAATATTGAACAATGAACAAAAAAAGTGTAATCAGCAAACAATAACAGGTAACTGAAATATGGATCACTGACGCCGCGCTGCTGGACTGCCACGGAGGTAAATTTAAAAAGAAAAAAAGAAAAGGGATGTTGGAGGGGGGGAGAGAAGAGGGCGGGCAGTTGAACAATGGGAGCGGGAGGGCAGGGGAGAGACGAGAGCATGGATGCGAAGGGGGAGGGGAGAAGAGGGCGGGCCAGGCCAACTGGGACATGATGGGACATGGGAGCGAGAGGAGAGAGAGGAGCATGGATGCGAGGGGAAGGGGGTCATGGAAGAGAGAGAGGGGAATTGCTGGATAGGGATGAATGGAGGGGGCAGGGGACAGAGGAGCATGGGAGGGCAGGGCTCAGGGAGAGAGAGGAATTGCTGGATAGGGATGAATGGAGGGGGCAGGGGACAGAGGATCATGGATGGGAGGGCAGGGCTCAGGGAGAGAGGGGAATTGCTGGATAGGGATTAATGGAGGGTGACAGAGGAGCATGGATGGGAGGGGCAGGGCTCAGGGAGAGAGGGGAATTGCTGGAAAAGGATGAATGGAGGGGGCAGGGGACAGAGAAGCATGGATGGGCAGGGCTCAGGGAGAGAGAGGAATTGCTTTATAGAGATGAATGGAGGGGGCAGGGGACAGAGGATCATGGATGGGAGGGCAGGGCTCAGGGAGAGAGAGGAATTGCTGGATAGGGATGAATGGAGGGGGCAGGGGACAGAGGATCATGGATGGGAGGGCAGGGCTCAGGGAGAGAGAGGAATTGCTGGATAGGGATGAATGGAGGGGGCAGGGGACAGAGGATCATGGGTGGGAGGGCAGGGCTCAGGGAGAGAAGGGAATTGCTGGATAGGGATGAATGGAGGGGGCAGGAGACAGAGGATCATGGATGGGAGGGCAGGGCTCAGGGAGAGAAGGGAATTGCTGGATAGGGATGAATGGAGGGGGCAGGGGACAGAGGATCATGGATGGGAGGGCAGGGCTCAGGGAGAGAGGGGAATTGCTGGATAGGGATGAATGGAGGGGACAGATGGGCATGGATGGATATGGATTGCAGGGCAGGGCTCAGGGAGAGAGGGGAATTGCTGGATAGAGCTGAATGGAGGGGGCAGGGGAGGGAGGAGCATGGGTGGGAGGGCAGGGCTCAGGGAGAGAAGGGAATTGCTGGATAGGGATGAATGGAGGGGGCAGGGGACAGAGGAGCATGGATGGGAGGGGCAGGGCTCAGGAAGCGAGGGGAATTGCTGGAAAAGGATGAATGGAGGGGGCAGGGGACAGAGGATCATGGATGGGCATGGAATGAGATGGCAGGGCTCAGGGAGAGAGGGGAATTGCTGGATAGAGATGAATGGAAGGGACAGATGGGCATGGATGGATATGGATTGCAGGGCTCAGGGAGAGAGGGGAATTGCTGGAAAAGGATGAATGGAGGGGGCAGGGGACAGAGGAGCATGGATGGGAGGGCAGGGCTCAGGGAGAGAGAGGAATTGCTGGATAGGGATGAATGGAGGGGGCAGGAGACAGAGGATCATGGATGGGAGGGCAGGGCTCAGGGAGAGAGGGGAATTGCTGGATAGGGATGAATGGAGGGGGGCAGGGGACGGAGGAGCATGGGTGGGATTGCAGGGCTCAGGGAGAGAAGGGAATTGCTGGATAAGGATGAATGGAGGGGGCAGGGGACGGAGGAGCATGGGTGGGAGGGCAGGGCTCAGGGAGAGAAGGGAATTGCTGGATAGGGATGAATGGAGGGGGCAGTGGACAGATGGGCATGGATGGATATGGATTGCAAGGCTCAGGGAGAGAGGGGAATTGCTGGAAAAGGATGAATGGAGGGGCAGGGGACAGAGGAGCATGGATGGGCATGGATTGGGAGGGCAGGGCTCAGGGAGAGAGGGGAATTGCTGGATAGGGATGAATGGAGGGGACAGGGGCATGGATGGATATGGATTGCAGGGCAGGGCTCAGGGAGAGAGGGGAATTGCTGGATAGGGATGAATGGAGGGGGCAGGGGACAGAGGAGCATGGATGGGCATGGATTGGGAGGGCAGGGCTCAGGGAGAGAGGGGAAATGCTGGATAGGGATGAATGGAGGGGACAGATGGGCATGGATGGATATGGATTGCAGGGCAGGGCTCAGGGAGAGAGGGGAATTGTTGGATAGGGAAGAATGGAGGGGGCAGGTGACAGAGGAGCCTGGATGGGCATGGATTGGGAGGGCAGGGCTCAGGGAGAGAGGGGAATTGCTGGAAAGGGATGAATGGTGGGGGCAGGGGACAGAGGAGCATGGATGGGCATGGATTGGGAGGGCAGGGCTCAGGGAGAGAAGGGAATTGCTGGATAGGGATGAATGGAGGGGACAGATGGGCATGGATGGATATGGATTGCAGGGCAGGGCTCAGGTAGAGAGGAGAAATTGCTGGACTTAGAGGGGAGGGAAGAGAGATGAAGGAGATGAAATGAGGGAAAAGGAAGAGAGGAGAAAAACTGCACATGGATGAAGAAAATAGGCAGAAGCTGAGGACCAGAAATGAAGAAGAAAGGAGGAAAGGAAAGAAATAAATGGAAAGGAAGCCCTGGAAACGGAGTTAATAGGACAGATAGCAGCAGAATCAGATACTGGGCCAGCATGATCAGAAAAAGAAAGTCACCAGACAACAAAGGTAGAAAAAAAATCATTTTATTTTCCTTTTAGTGTTTGGAATATGTCCACTTTGAGAATTTACATCTGCTATCTTATTTTGCAATGTATAGCAATTTGTTTCTAAGAATATTGCTGACAATTCCTGTCAGTGTGGCAAGTGGTGAGCGATCATTTTCACGGGGGGGGGGGGGAGGGCCGCTGCCAACTGATAGTCTGCAGGGGGGCGCCAGAGACCCTAGGCACGGCCCTGTTGATGAGCATGTCCTCTATCTTATAGCCGTATCTAGAAACCAAAAAATAATAATCTAATTAGTCACCTGTTTCTAGGGCTGCCCTCAAGACTGGTTGAAGTTAGGGACAGTTGTTTCACTCTTCTAGAGGAGGGGGAAAATGCACTTTGCCTACATAATGGTGGGGTTGAACCCAAAGATGTTAATTTCACCAAAATTTTGAATTGCGGGATTAATAAGAGGAAGAAATTAGAAAATTAAGGAGTCATGGGATAGGAGGCAAGGTTCTGATGTGGGTTAGGAATTGGTTATTGGACAGAAAACAGAGGGTAGGGTTAAATGATGATTTTTCTCAATGGAGGAGGGTGAACAGTGGAGTGCCACAGGGATCTGTATTGGGACCGGTGCTATTTAACATAAATTTGCAGATGATATAAAATTATTCAAGGTTGTTAAAACACGTGCAGACTGTGAAATATTGCAGGAAGACCTTAGGAAATTGGAAGACTGGGAATCCTAATGGCAGATGAAATTTAATGTGGACAAAAGCAAGGTGATGCACATTGGAAAGAATAATCCGAATCACAGTTACCCGATGCTAGGGTCCACCTTGGGGGTCAGTGCTCAAGAAAAAGATCTAGGTGTCGATGTAGATAATACGCTGAAATGTTCTGCTCAGTGTCTGGCGGTGACCAAAAAAGCACACAGGATGCTAGGAATTATTAGGAAACAGTTGGTGAATAAGACCGAAAACAGTATAATGGCTTTGTATCGTTCCATGGTGCAACCGCACCTTGAGTATTGCATTCAGTTCTGGTTACCGTATCTCAAAAAAGATATAGCGGAATTAGAAAAATTTCAGAGAAGAGCAACCAAAATGATAAAGGGGATGGAACTCCTCTGGTATGAGGAAAGGCTAAAGAGGTTAGGGCTCTCCAGCTTGGAAAAGAGACAGACGAGGGGAGATATGATTGAGGTCTACAAAATCCTGAGTGGTGTAGAACGAGTAGAAGTAAATCGATTTTTTGCTCGTTCCAAAAGTACGAAGACTAGGGGACACTCGAGGAAGTTACATGGAAATACTTTAAAAACAAACAGGAGGAAATATTTTTTTCACTCAACGAATAGTTAAGCTCTGGAACTCTTCGCAGGAGGATGTAGAAACAGTGATTAGCATATCTGGGTTTTAAAAAGGTTGCTGTATCCCAGCCAGATCAATTTCACTCATTCTTACGTGTATCACAGATTGTCGAACATTTGTTTTGAAAGATGATGGTGGCAATAATGAGCATTTATTTAAAACAAAGAATAGGCCTATTTTTTTTAAGTCCTTAGTTTTGCAAAAAAAATCCTCGATCCATGTAAATTGGTTATTTGTAGTTATTTAGATTGCAATATTTGTCACTCATTCTTTTGCCACACATTTCCCCCTCCCTCCCTCCCATCACAGTTTTGTGTGCATTGCAGGGGCGTAGCCAGACACCCAATTTTCGGTGGGCCTGGGCCCAAGATGGGTGGGCAGAAGAACTCCGCCTTGACCCACAAGTGATTTGGTCTCTCCCTCTCTCGCCTGCATGCTATATGGTCTCTCAAACATCCCCCTCCCACCATACCTTTTAAATAGCAGATTTTCACTGGCAGCAAGCAGCAAATAATACACACACTGCTCATGTTGGCTCCACAGCCTTCCCTCTGATGCAGCTTCCTGTTTCTGCATAGGCAGGAATACATCAGAGGGAAGGCTGGTATGCAGGAAGGACAGGAATTTTCGACTGGTGGGGCTTGGGAATCCCTGCCAGACACTTCATAGGTGTGCTGCTACTGGGTGGGCCTGAGCCCAAAGTAGGTGGGCCTGGGCCCACCCAGGCCCACCCTTGGCCACGCCACTGGTGCATTGGTATCTTTTCATAATGGTTTCTCTCATTTGGTCTCCCTTTCATAATATTTTCCAGTATGGATGATCCAGTTGTGTCTGATTCTTTAAAGCACCGGTGTCAGTTCTCCTTCTTGGTAGTAACAGAACTGAACAAAACCAAAATCCACAAGCAGGCCATGAACTCATTTTCTCTCTAGGTGGCTGTGGAAGGGCTTTTCTTTAATGCTAGCAAGATGCCAGGATATTGTAGCTCACTGCATGAAGAAACGTCTAGCATGGTTAAATCCAAACAAGAAAGAGTTACGGGGGATATGCGTCATGCGTATTGTCCTGACAAGAAGGTAATGTGTGGCTTTAGTCCACCTACTCGGAGACACCGGAATCTTCTATTCTTGAGAAATCTCCAGATGCGCACACCAGTACTGTTCTGAACTGGGAGATAAGGCTGGTCAATGATTACCTAAATTCACAAAGACCAAGCAAGGAGAGGCGGCAGATCCTCATCTAATGTAGGAGTTTGCCAATGGCTTTGTTAGTAACCCCCGAGTCTTTGAAAAGAAACAATATTCCTCTGACAACTGGCCTATGATAGATGTTATAAATAATTATCTAAACAATTTGGATCGACTACAAGAGGCAGAGATGCCCAGCCTGAGTGGGACATTCTGAGCAATTGTTATCAGTAAAGAGCACACTGGTAAAGCTTCCAAACCAAGCATGTGGCAAGCAGGGGCATAGCTATGGGGGGGCCACGGGGGCCTGGACCCCCACAAATTTTGTCTGGGCCCCTGGTTTGGCTGGCGGGGGTCCCCAACCCCCGCCAGCCAAAGCCTTCTTCAGTGCGGTCTCCGGCGCAGCTGCATTCGCTGCCTGCCCCCTGCTCTTCTTTCTTCTTGCTCCTCCTGTGCACGCTGACGCTGGAGTTGAACGGGTAGATGTGAAGCGTCTGTTTACGCTTTCCAAAAATACTAGGACTAGGGGGCATGCGATGAAGCTACAATGTAGTAAATTTAAAACGAATCAGAGAAACTTTTTCTTCACTCAACATGTAATTAAACTCTGGAATCCGTTGCCAGAGAATGTGGTAAAGGCGGTTAGCTTAGCGGAGTTTAAAAAAAGGTTTGGATGGCTTCCTAAAGGAAAACTCCATAGACCATTATTACATGGACTTGGGGAAAATCCACTATTTCTGGGATAAGCAGTATAAAATGTTTTGTACTTTTTGGGGATCTTGCCAGGTATTTGTGACCTGGATTGGCCACTGTTGGAAGCAGGATGCTGGGCTTGATGGTCTTTCCCATTATGGCAATACTTATGTACTTTTATGGTTCTATCTAGCCGCTTAGCTGTGCAGACACTGGTACTGTGTATTGCCAGGACCTGTATAACTCGTGGCTCCTCCCTGGCTCTGCCCCTGGACTGCCTGTCCAGTGCCCAGACTCCTGGGCAGTTAGAGCTGATATCCAGCAGCACTGACTGGTTAAGGACCTCTGAATATTAATAAAGAAAGGGCTAGAGAAATGAAAGCAAAAGAATTAAAAGAGAAGCATAAAGGATGACAATAAAAATGGATTAAGAAATACAAAGGTTTGAAAATATTTTATCGTGTCACCCTGCTGCAGCTGCATCTGAGGTTGCCGTGGTGGCAGCAGGTCTGGGAGGAGGGGGTGTGGGGATGAGACTGTGATAAATAGATAAGAGCCACTTAATATCAGTCATGGAGATACGTGGATAAGTCATCTGCGCATCTTAATGTTCTACTCTCAGTACATGAAAAAGGAAAGAATTTATTGGACGGCATATTTTTCAATTATCACAATATGTCTAGATTACGAACTATCTTTATGAAGTGTTTTGCAAACACATTTGAATTATTAATGGGAAACCTTAGAGCCAACTGTAGTGAAATCTTGCAGTACAGTTAACAGGATTTTAACTTGCTATATGTCTGGCTTGCTTGTATAACAGGATGCCTAGGTGAAAAATCCCAAAAAGCTCGATTTTAAGCCCATTTTAAATTGGCAACATAGGTGTCCATGTGCTTTTGTAATATATTTAGTTATTATTTTATTTATTGCATTTGTATCCCACATTTTCCCACCTATTTGCAGGCTCAATGTGGCTTACAGAGTTTTGTTATGACATAGTCATTACGTGATATCAGATACAATTAGTAATGTACAAAGATTAGGTGAGGGAGGAGAGAAGGAAGGTGTTATGGAGGATGGTATAGAAGGTGGACTTTAATAACTGGGTGGATTGGTGAGGTGGTTTTGTGAAGCTATGGGTTCTCTTTGTAGGCCTTGTTGAAGAGGTGTGTCTTCAATGATTTGCGGAAGTTAGTTATTTTGGCAATAGCTTTCAGGGATGTGGGTAATGCATTCCACAACTGCGTGCTCATGTACGAGAAGGTAGTGGCCTGTATCAGCTTGTATTTTAGTCCTTTACAGCTGGGGAAGCGCAGGTTGAGAAATTTGCGTGAAGACCTTATGGCGTTTCTGGGAGGTAAGTCCACGAGGTTTAGCATGTAGATTGGGGCGTCTGCGTGAATGATTTTGTGTACAATCGTGCAGATCTTGAACGCAATGCGTTCCTTAAGTGGGAGCCAGTGGAGTTTCTCTCTTAGGGGTTTTGCACTTTCATATTTAGTTTTTCCAAATATGAGTCTGGCGGCAGTATTCTGGGCTGTTTGGAGTTTTTTGATAGTCTGTTCTTTGCAGCCAGCGTATAGTGCGTTGCAGTAGTCCAGATGACTTATCACCATTGACTGTACCAGGGTGCGGAAGAACCAGCTACATGCATGCCAATGTACAATTTTACACCGGCTCTGAAAAACGCTAAGGTGGAAAACCTTGAACTACACAATGCTGTAACACGGAGTTGTTCAACAGCAGCACACAGAGAGGTTTTTTTCTGACCATTTCTACCATGGAATAAGACCTGAAATCGCACATCTACAGACTCCAGAGGAAGGCAGTAACACCAAAACACGACACTGTGTCTAGTCTTAGAAGTGTATCATTGACAAAAAATATTGTGTGTGTTGAATTCCACGACTCTTTGGCTGTGGGAAAGCCACATCAGTACCTTATTGATAAGTACATAAGTGTTACCATACTGGGACAAACCAAAGGTCCATCAAGCCAAGTGTCCTGTTTCCAACAGTGGCCGCTCCAGGTCACAAGTACCTAGCAAGATCCCAAAACAGTACAATACATTTTATGCTGCTTATCCCAGAAATAAGCAGTGGATAGTCCCAAGTCCATTTTAATAATGGTTTATGGACTTTTCTTTTAGGAAGCCATCCAAACCTTTATTTTTAAAACCCCGCTAAGCTAACTGCTTTTACCACATTCTCTGGCAACAAATTCCAGAGTTTAATTACACATTTAATGAAGAAATATTTTCTCCAATTTGTTTTAAATTTACTACTTTGTAGCCTCATTGAATGCCCCCTAGTCCAAGTATTTTTGGAAAGAGTAAACAAGCAATTCACGTCTACCCGTTTCACTCCACTCAGTATTTTATATACCTCTACCATGTCTCCCCTCAGCCGTCCTTTCTCCAAGCTGAAGAGCCCTAGTCATTTCAGCCTTTCCTCATAGGGAAGTCGTCCTGTACCCTTTATCATTTTTGTCGCCCTTCTCTGTACCTTTTCTAATTCCACTATATTTTTTTTTAGATGCAGTGACCAGAATTGCACACAGTATTCAAGGTGCGGTCGCACCATGGAGAGATACAAAGGTATTATAACATCTTCATTTTCATTCTATCGCATCACAAATTATCAACATAATTTTATTTATTTTGCATTTTTTAACATTTAATTTTTCATGTACAGTACTGTAATCCAGTGGCATAGCCATGGGCAGAATAAAATGTATTGTACTGTTTTGGGATCTTGCCAGGTATTTGTGATCTGGATTGGCCACTGATGGAAACAGGATGCTGGGCTTGATGGACCTTTGGTCTGTCCCAATGTGGCAATACTTACGTACTTATGTACTTGGGGGGGACTGGGCCCTCACACACACACTTTTGGCTCAGGCCCTGTCCACAACTGCAGTACCCTTTGACTGGCTGGCGAGGATGCCCAATCCCCACCAGCCGATGAGATCCATGGCCGAAACTGCCCCAGCACTGCCTCTGCAGGGAAGAAGTCAGCAGCCTCCCTTCCTGCCGCGGACATCGGCATAGAACTGAGCAGGTGCAACGAGTACCAATGTCAGCAGCAAGAAGGGAGGCCACCGACTTCTTCCCTGCAGAGGAAGTGCTGGGTCAGTTTTGGCCATAGATCTCATAGGCTGGCAGGGATTGGGCATGCCTGCCAGCAAAGGTAAGAAATGCAGCTGCGGTGGGGGCGAGGAGAAGAAATGCATTGCCCCCCATATATCCAAGACTGGCTATGCCCATGCTTTAATCTTCATTTTCTAAGTCTGTATGCTGTCATTCACAATTGATTTTATGTGGTATTGGCTTCAAATGTGTCACAGGTGCCTGTTTACTCTTTCCAAAAATACTAGGACTAGGGGATTTGCGATGAAGCTACAAAGTAGTAAATTTAAAACAAATTGGAGAAAATGTTTCTTCACTCAACGTGTAATTAAACTCTGGAATTCGTTGTCAGAGAATGTGGTAAAGGCGGTTAGCTTAGCGGGGTTTAAAAAAGGTTTGCCCGGCTTCCTAAAGGAAAAGTCCATAGATCATTATTAAAATGGACTTGGGGAAAATCCACTGCTTATTTCTGGGATAAGCAGCATAAAATATATTGAACCTTTTTGGGATCTTGCCAGGTATTTGTGACCTGGATTGGCCACTGTTGGAAACAGGATGCTGGGCTTGAAGGACCTTTAGTCTGTCCCAGTGTGGCAATACTTACAGTGGGGGAAATAAGTATTTGATCCCTTGCTGATTTTGTAAGTTTGCCCACTGACAAAGACATGAGCAGCCCATAATTGAAGGGTAGGTTATTGGTAACAGTGAGAGATAGCACATCACAAATTAAATCCGGAAAATCACATTGTGGAAAGTATATGAATTTATTTGCATTCTGCAGAGGGAAATAAGTATTTGATCCCCCACCAACCAGTAAGAGATCTGGCCCCTACAGACCAGGTAGATGCTCCAAATCAACTCGTTACCTGCATGACAGACAGCTGTCGGCAATGGTCACCTGTATGAAAGACACCTGTCCACAGACTCAGTGAATCAGTCAGACTCTAACCTCTACAAAATGGCCAAGAGCAAGGAGCTGTCTAAGGATGTCAGGGACAAGATCATACACCTGCACAAGGCTGGAATGGGCTACAAAACCATCAGTAAGACGCTGGGCGAGAAGGAGACAACTGTTGGTGCCATAGTAAGAAAATGGAAGAAGTACAAAATGACTGTCAATCGACAAAGATCTGGGGCTCCACGCAAAATCTCACCTCGTGGGGTATCCTTGATCATGAGGAAGGTTAGAAATCAGCCTACAACTACAAGGGGGGAACTTGTCAATGATCTCAAGGCAGCTGGGACCACTGTCACCACGAAAACCATTGGTAACACATTACGACATAACGGATTGCAATCCTGCAGTGCCCGCAAGGTCCCCCTGCTCCGGAAGGCACATGTGACGGCCCGTCTGAAGTTTGCCAGTGAACACCTGGATGATGCCGAGAGTGATTGGGAGAAGGTGCTGTGGTCAGATGAGACAAAAATTGAGCTCTTTGGCATGAACTCAACTCGCCGTGTTTGGAGGAAGAGAAATGCTGCCTATGACCCAAAGAACACCGTCCCCACTGTCAAGCATGGAGGTGGAAATGTTATGTTTTGGGGGTGTTTCTCTGCTAAGGGCACAGGACTACTTCACCGCATCAATGGGAGAATGGATGGGGCCATGTACCGTACAATTCTGAGTGACAACCTCCTTCCCTCCGCCAGGGCCTTAAAAATGGGTCGTGGCTGGGTCTTCCAGCACGACAATGACCCAAAACATACAGCCAAGGCAACAAAGGAGTGGCTCAGGAAGAAGCACATTAGGGTCATGGAGTGGCCTAGCCAGTCACCAGACCTTAATCCCATTGAAAACTTATGGAGGGAGCTGAAGCTGCGAGTTGCCAAGCGACAGCCCAGAACTCTTAATGATTTAGAGATGATCTGCAAAGAGGAGTGGACCAAAATTCCTCCTGACATGTGTGCAAACCTCATCATCAACTACAGAAGACGTCTGACCGCTGTGCTTGCCAACAAGGGTTTTGCCACCAAGTATTAGGTCTTGTTTGCCAGAGGGATCAAATACTTATTTCCCTCTGCAGAATGCAAATAAATTCATATACTTTCCACAATGTGATTTTCCGGATTTAATTTGTGATGTGCTATCTCTCACTGTTACCAATAACCTACCCTTCAATTATGGGCTGCTCATGTCTTTGTCAGTGGGCAAACTTACAAAATCAGCAAGGGATCAAATACTTATTTCCCCCACTGTATGTACTTATGATTATTGCAATTGGCTTTTTCCATCCATTGCAAGCAGAATGCTAGTGTTTCAGGAATACAAATCAAGTATGAAATCTAAGCATTTGGGATAAGCAGCACATTCCCTTCAAGTTTGGACTTGAAGACAGCCAGAGACGGGGCTAGACGTACAGGCTTGGGAAGTCGATTCCAGGCGTGAGGTGCAGCGAGATAAAAGGAACGGAGTCTGGAATTAGCAGTAGAGGAGTTTGGGGAGGTTTGAGGTGTTTTAGCCCTAGTCTTTAGCTAACATATTTGTCACCAGCTCCACTGATTTGAGAGGTCTACTACACTAGTGTCCATAAATCCAATGGCTCCTTGGGTCCCAGAGTCACAAACTACTGATGCACTTGAATGTTAATAACTATAAAATATCCCAAGTATTAAACACAAACCTCCCCAAACCCTTCTTTCCCCGTATACACAACCTAAGGGTCCTTTAGTGGGAAGCTTAAAAAGTAATGGTCAACTTCTCTTACTGACCTATAAGTGCATTCACTCTACCGCTCCCCAGTACCTCTCCACTCTTGTCTCTCCCTACGCCCCCCCTCGGGTACTCCGTTCTGTTGATAAATCTCTCTTGTCTGTCCCCTTCTCCTCTACTGCTAATTCCAGACTCCGTTCCTTTTATCTTCCTGCACCTCACGCCTGGAATAGACTTCCCAAGCCTGTACGTCTAGCCCCGTCTCTGGCCGTCTTCAAGTCCAAACTTAAAGCCCACCTCTTTACCTCTGCTTTTGACTCCTAACCTCTACTCACTTGCCCTGTACCCTTTATCCTCACCTCTTTATTCCCTTACCCTTAATTGTTCTGTCTGTTTACCTGTCTTATCTAGATTGTAAGCTCTTTGAGCAGGGACTGTCTTTTTGTGTATGGTGTACAGCGCTGCGCATGCCTTGTAGTGCTATAGAAATGATAAGTAGTAGTAGTAGATAGACATAGCATTAGACGGAGCGTTCTTAATTACAATAAAATCCCCTTATTGGGCTCTCCAGTACTATACAAGTAAATACACAAGAAGGGATAGAAAAACACTGAAGCAAAATAGTCCATAAGAACAAAGTAAAAGAGTTGCAGAAGGTATTAAAAACTTTCAGAGGATTCCTAACTCTTTGTCTCCTCTGAACAATGCTCTCTCCTTCCAGCTAATACAACCTTCACACTAGAGAATGACACGGGGACGGGGACAGATCCTGCGGAGACATAGCCTGTGAGGACGGGGACAAACTTTGACCCCGTGTCACTTTCTATTTTGAAGCCTGTTAATGAACCGGACTGTTATTTTTGTTTGATTGATGCAGACAATAGTTTTATTTTATTTTTTTTTAAAACAAGCAAACATGCTGGCCATAGCTAGCAAAATTTGCATTAGGGATCCTGTACATCCTGCTACCAGCACATCTTCTAAGAAGACATCTTCTGTTGCAGGAAAGACTGTGGAAGACAGGAGAGCTAGACTGAATCCTGAGAATATTGATGACTTATTCATCCACAGATTAAAAAATCATAACAGTGCTTCAAAGGGCATATTTCTAGGGCATACAGAATGGGTTGTATTTTGTACCCCTGGACATGTTAACAAGGTGGATTAGGGTTCCTTGGGGTAGTAGAAGTCAGCTATTGTCAGGGTTGGAAGGGTAGAGGGTGGTGGTGATAGGAGTACATAAGTACATAAGTAATGCCACACTGGGAAAAGACCAAGGGTCCATCGAGCCCAGCATCCTGTCCCCGACAGCGGCCAATCCAGGCCAAGGGCACCTGGCAAGCTTCCCAAACGTACAAACATTCTATACATGTTATTCCTGGAATTGTGGATTTTTCCCCAGTCCATTTAGTAGCGGTTTATGGACTTGCTCATTGTTATTATTGTTTTCTGTTTGTAATTTATACACAAAAGTTGCACAGCATATTGTTCCTTTTTATACTTTAATAAAAAAAAAATTAAATATAAAATCATAAGTGTTCAAGGCTTCTGCAGATGAGAATAGAGCCTACAGGGATGGGGCGGGGACGGAGATGGGGCCTGCGGGGACAGGAATAGAGATGGGGCCTGCGGGGATGGGGTGGGTACGGAGACAGATCCCACAGGGACAGGGTGGGGACAGGAACAAATTTTATCCCCATGTCATTCTCTACTTCAAACCTCTCGGCAGCAGGGGCGTAGCCAGACTTTGGCGGGAGGGGGGTCCAGAGCCCGAGGCGAGGAGGCACATTTTAGCCCCCCCCCCCCCCGGCACAGCCGACTCCCCCCCCCCTGCCACTTTTGATACCCCCCCTTGGCGCCACCACTCCTCCCCCGTCCCTTTGGACCCCCCTCCCGCCGCCACCAACCCTTCCCCGCCAGCACCATGTACCTTTGCTGGTGGGGATCCCCAACCCCCGCCAGCCGAAGTCCCCTTCAGCGCTGGTCTCCGAGTCCGGCGCATTAGCTGACCTGGATCCTGTTTCTGTGAGTCCATCTGTTCCGATTTCAACAGTTGTCATTGGCGAAGGACATTAGTGTATTGGGTATTTGTGAATGGGGTGGGAGACCATGAGATCATTTAATAGAAAGTTTTTTCATTGTTAGACTATGATTTTTGTAATAAAGATTGTCATTTTAAATGCACGTATGAAAATGTTTGGGGGGGGGAGGGGTTAAAGGGGTAGGTAAGGAGGGGTTTTGATAGAGTTGAATAGGTTATTACAGGTTATGTTGTGAAGTTGCATTATAAATTATTGAATATAACAAGCTAATGATAGGTGGCATAGGGAGGGAGGAGGGGAGAAAATGAAAAGATAAGAATATTTGCAATTGTACTTTTCCTGCTGGTATAATTTCTCGAATGACTTTTGGTTTTATACACTATGTTGACAAATGTCAAAATTTATGTCGATGTTTACCAATAAAAAAGATTTAAACATAAATGCACGTATGAAAGGGTTTTGGTAGGTTTATTCTGTTTTGAAATTGTATTAGCCAAGAGATATTTGTACAATGAATATCCATGAGAGATATATCTGCATGCACTGCCTCCCCCACTACATGCAAACCCTCTCATGAATATTCATTGTGGAAATCCTGAAAACCTGGATGATTTGGGAGCCATTGCCTTTCACCCTATGCCTGCCCATTAAGATGTTTTGGGTCAACATCGTACGTATTATTTATTTATTTGTTACTTATATCCCACATTTTCCCACACATGCAGGCGCAATGTGGCTTACAGAGAATTAAATAAGAGTACAATCTTAACAGCTTAGGCAAGCATAAAGAAATACACAGGAGGGAAGAAACTAACAAAGTGAACTAAGTAGGGAAGGGACAAGGGATGCTTTAATCAACATGGTAAATTGAGGGGTAAGTCTTAGCAAAGAGGAATGTCTTTAATAACTTCTTAAAAAGGGCATGGTCCACTTGGGTTTTAAGGTGACGAGGTAACGTGTTCCAGTATTTGGGACTCCAATAACGGAAAGACGAGGCGAAGATTTTCTTATACTTGACTCCCTTACAATTCGGAAAATGGAGATGGAGATATGACCGAGCAGCAGGGTTGGCATTTCTAGGCGGAAGGTCGATCAAGGGGAGCATATATTCCGGGGCATCCCCATAGATGATTTTATGTGTTAGGGAGCAGATCTTAAAGGCAATGCGCTCCTGTACAGGTAGCCAATGAAGTTTAAAGCGCAGGGGGTCGGCGTGTGCGAAACGCCGTTCGTTTAGGATGAGCCTCGCCGCGGTGTTCTGAGCCGTTTGGAAAGTTTTCAATAAGGAGGCCTGGCAACCCACATATATACCACTACAATAATAATAAAATAAATAATAAAAAATTGTATTATACGATGCCATAATATGTGCTATTATTTCAATAGGTTTTCTGTTGATATTGTCTGTTGCTTATGTCCAGATTGATCTTGTTGTATTCCACCTTGAGTGAATTTCTTCAAAAAGGCAGTAAATAAATCCTAATAAATACATTAAATTAATCTCCAAAAATACGTGTTAGTATAACGGTATGTTAGGGCAACCTTATATTTGATCCTATAGATGTTGGTTTGAAGATAGTTAGAATAGTTATCTCTTTGGGATGCTTTTTGGTTATCCTTTATAAATTAGGCATAAATCCATTGATTGGAACTACACTTTCAGCGAGAGGACTGGACAGTGAACTGCGGAGAGAATTAAGAAAGAGCAATCTGAAGAACAGATAAGGAAAAAAACACTCTTAATTGAAATTCATGAAAGTTTTGAACGCTGTGGCACTGATATGGTTACTCAGGTTAAGATGCGAAGAAAAATCATTTGTTTACAGATCACTGAAAAAGACGTAAGACTGGACAGTGACAATCTGGTTGTTGCATCAATTGTGTATAACAGAACAACGTTGAGGATTCCTAATATAAGATTGTGAGAATGCTCTATTTATGATACCTCATCTGAGAGGAAAAAAATGAATATGTATTTTGGTTTAAACGACATAAGAAGTAGCCATAGATTGCACAGCTGTATGATTAGAGGTGTGTTTGAAGTGTGTGCAATCTGCTTCTTGCTGGCCTCCCACTTAGTCACCTCTCCCCTCTCCAGTCGGTTCAAAACTCTGCTGCCCGTCTCGTCTTCCGCCAGTGTCGCTTTACTCACACTACCCCTCTCCTCAAGACCCTTCACTGGCTCCCTATCCGTTTTCGCATCCTGTTCAAACTTCTTCTACTAACCTATAAATGTACTCACTTTGCTGCTCCCCAGTATCTCTCCACACTCGTCCTTCCCTACACCCCTTCCCGTGCACTCCGCTCCATGGATAAATCTTTCTTATCTGTTCCCTTCTCCACTACTGCCAACTCCAGACTTCGCGCCTTCTGTCTCGCTGCACCCTACGCCTGGAATAAACTTCCTGAGCCCCTACGTCTTGCCCCATCCTTGGCCACCTTTAAATCTAGACTGAAAGCCCACCTCTTTAACATTGCTTTTGACTCGTAACCACTTGTTTTTTTTTTTTTTTAATATTTTTATTGAAGGAAATGTTACATCATATGCCAACACAGTGAGCCAACTGACTCGTACCTTTCCAACAACTACAAGATCACCGCTCTACTGTGTGTAACCACTTGTAACACTCGCCTCCACCTACCCTCCTCTCTTCCTTCCCGTTCACATTAATTGATTTGATTTGCTTACTTTATTTATTTTTTGTCTATTAGATTGTAAGCTCTTTGAGCAGGGACTGTCTTTCTTCTATGTTTGTGCAGCGCTGTGTATGCCTTGTAGCGCTATAGAAATGCTAAATAGTAGTAGTAGTAGTAATGTGAGGATTAGGGTCATTTTTTAACAATTTTGTAGGCATTAAAAAACACTTTTCTAAGAATAAAGAAATATTTTGATGATTAATATAAGAGTGGTTACTGGAGAGTCCAAGTAAATAATACTGTAACCAGAGTGAAATCAGGAAACTCAGAGGGAAGCTTCGTAATGAATATGCATGAATACATTTGCATACAGCACACAACTATCTCTCATGAATATACAAAAATGGAGGGAGCCATCTTGGCTATTGCCCAGAGATATGAGAGCTTGTAGAGAGTGAGGTGAATATAGTTTTTAAATATATTGAATGTAGTATATTGTTGATATTTGGGGAGGGAATTTATATTCCTGTTTTGCTATTGTGCATAGAATTGGAGCCCCTGAAGACGCCTAGTGCGAAACGCGTTGGGCTTGAAGAGGTTTATGTTAAAGAGATAATGCTGTGTTACAGCATCACAGAGCTTGGACTGCGAGGCTTATCCCTGTTCTTCAGCCAACCATGAAGCCGATAGAAAAATAAGGAGCCTGCAAGATTGCAGTGCTCTAAGATAAGACTTTTTGGGCTTACAAATGCAGCACTGTTTTTCAGAAGACTCCTTTGCTAAATTAAAAGTGTAACCTTGTTACAGATTGGTTCGGGATATTTGTTTATGCTTAGAATGGTTTTTTGTATTGCATTTGTATTTTGAGTAAGAAAAGAGCAGTATAAACAGGAAATATTTCCACAAGAAAATGTTATTGCATAAATATTTCAGTAAAGAAGAAAATATTATAAAAGTTTAATGAAATTTGTGATTTTCTGACTGGCATTTGAAGTAAGATATGAATATGCAAACGGGATAGCCTGAAACCCTTAGTGGTCTGCAGCCTCCCAGGACTCCTGGCCTAGAATATGTCTTGAATAAAATCAGATCCTACTCAGATCGACCCCTCCGAAGGGACACCACCTTGTAAGTGGTGGAGGGGCTTCCGTGTTTCAATGACTCAGAGGGCTATGCTGAAGGGTTACCCATATCAGACAGGCCTCTGAGGAGAAACCAGACAAAGAGTGTCCCAAATTAGGGAGAGTGGAACGATGGTGACCTGAAGCTCGTACGCTCAACGGCCCAGCTGTCCTCTGAAGTTCAGTTTTTGCTCACTTGAAATTTCCTCTCTGCATTGCAGTTGCCTTAACAGAGGAGGGGGACACTGGGGGGTCAGCCGCCGATGACCAGCATTTTGTCCCCTGTGCAGCAAGTGTGGGACCGCTGTGTGACAAGCTGCCCATAGATGACTGGGTTGATGAGTCCTTTGATTAGCGCCGACGAAGGAGCGTCGATGCTCTTGGACCTGGAAACAACTTCATTGCTCAAAAATCATTTAACCACCATGCCCAAAGGAGTGGAGGAGTGAGTCAGGAGTGTATGCTGAAACGGAAGTTGTTTACAGCTGAACCCGTGTCGGCGGTGCTACTCCTAAACCCTTAAGAGTTATCAGCTTGGAGTTTTTGGCTCCCGTGGAGGTTGCATTGAATGTCATCTGGAGGGTGCTCCAGGATCTGACGGTGGTAGAGAATGACTTTGCTTCAGATATAGTCTTGTTAATGAGCCACATGGATAATCTAATCGAATCCTTTGAGAATATACAGCAAATGAAGTTCTACTGAAGTAGGAAACGGTTAAGATTTGAAAATGATAAAAGACCAGAAAAATTTGAACAAAATGAATATTGTTACAGATGATTAATATCGAGATTGCTGTTTTCCCAGAGTTCCGGGTATGACTCCTAATGTTTTTTTTCCTCTGAAATGATTCCTCTTAATATATTAATTCAAAAGGAGTGAAGCCTGTGAAACTGGGATTACTTTAATCAGTGGGAATTGGATTGGAGATTCAAGGGTTTGTATTGTTAAACAATTTCTGGTTTTAAAAGGGGAAAAAAATGAAATCAGGTGTATTACTTTCACTAATATTGGACAATAGGTATGTTTCCAATGAAATTGATGGACTATGCACCGTTATGGTCTTGAAGAAACCAACCAGATGATCAATGTGGAATAATGATTTAGATAAATAATAACCGGGGATAATCGGGTTAATACCACGTTTTCTTTGTTTGCTGTTGCTTATATTGATCTCCTTGTCTTGTTTCACTCTCCCTATTTATTTTGTGGTCTAAGAAAGAGAAAGATTGTATAAAATCCATTTATCTTGTTGAGATTGTTTTCTTCTAATATTGTTTTTAATGTACAATCATCTCTGTTTTACTGTTTTGCAAGTGATCCTTGTAAAATGAAAACATTATAAATAAATGATTAAAAAAAAAAAAAACAGATAGTCTCAAAGAATAGGGCGAGTAGTTTGTGTCTTTACAATAGTTTTCTGGATAGGAAGCCGCCAACGGTTATAGCTCCATTATTAGAACGAAAGAAAGCAGGGCTGTCATCCTCCTTCTCCTTCCTTATGGTACAGCTGGGACAGAGGCTGCCAAGCCGCCAAGATTGATTTCAGGGGCTACTCCATAGTGTTAGAGTGTTAACTGTTTCATATTGACTGTTGTGAACACATTATCCCAGGGTTAATATCCTCCTTATGCAAATGAAATTCTGCTCTGACCTTTACCCAGAGTTTAATGAAGAGTGAACAGTACTGAAGGCTAAAGAGGCAAAAACATTTGACTGAGGACTTTATTCTAAGGTCAACAAAGCACCAGTGGAAGGGAATGAGAACAACAGAATCCAAAGAGGAGGGGTGGTGCTGAATAAACTTTGTTGCATCTTATCTCTGGCTGCCAAGGTTTTTTGGTCCACCCCTACTCTTTGGATTCTATCTTGGATTATACGTAGGTGGGGTTTTTTTTTACCTCTACCTTTGGGTTTTGCTATTTGTGAGGGAATGAGTAAGGGCAGCAGCAAGGCACCTCCCACATACAAACACCAGTGCTGCCAGATGTGCCACAGATTTTCAGAGGACGGTTAAGGCAGTCCCGCATTCCAATCCCCAACACATAGTGCATGTGGACATGGAGTCCTGCATTCCAATCCCCAACCCATAGCGCATGTGGACATGGAGTCCTGCATTCCAATCCCCAACCCATAGCGCATGTGGACATGGAGTCCTGCATTCCAATCCCCAACCCATAGCGCAAATGGACAGAGTCCTGCATTCCAATCCCCAACCCATAGCGCAAATGGACAGAGTCCTGCATTCCAATCCCCAACCCATAGCGCATGTGGACATGGAGTCCCGCATTCCAATCCCCAACCCATAGCGCATGTGGACATGGAGTCCCGCATTCCAATCCCCAACCCATAGCGCATGTGGACATGGAGTCCCGCATTCCAATCCCCAACCCATAGCGCATGTGGACATGGAGTCCCGCATTCCAATCCCCAACCCATAGCGCATGTGGACATGGAGTCCTGCATTCCAATCCCCAACCCATAGCGCAAATGGACAGAGTCCTGCATTCCAATCCCCAACCCATAGCGCAAATGGACAGAGTCCTGCATTCCAATCCCCAACCCATAGCGCATGTGGACATGGAGTCCCGCATTCCAATCCCCAACCCATAGCGCATGTGGACATGGAGTCCCGCATTCCAATCCCCAACCCATAGCGCATGTGGACATGGAGTCCCGCATTCCAATCCCCAACCCATAGCGCATGTGGACATGGAGTCCCGCATTCCAATCCCCAACCCATAGTGCATGTGGACATGGAGTCCTGCATTCCAATCCCCAACCCATAGCGCAAATGGACAGAGTCCTGCATTCCAATCCCCAACCCATAGCGCAAATGGACAGAGTCCTGCATTCCAATCCCCAACCCATAGCGCATGTGGACATGGAGTCCCGCATTCCAATCCCCAACCCATAGCGCATGTGGACATGGAGTCCCGCATTCCAATCCCCACACCAGAGCGCATGTGGACATGGAGTCCCGCATTCCAATCCCCAACCCATAGCGCATGTGGACATGGAGTCCCGCATTCCAATCCCCAACCCATAGTGCATGTGGACATGGAGTCCTGCATTCCAATCCCCAACCCATAGCGCAAATGGACAGAGTCCTGCATTCCAATCCCCAACCCATAGCGCAAATGGACAGAGTCCTGCATTCCAATCCCCAACCCATAGCGCATGTGGACATGGAGTCCCGCATTCCAATCCCCAACCCATAGCGCATGTGGACATGGAGTCCCGCATTCCAATCCCCAACCCATAGCGCATGTGGACATGGAGTCCCGCATTCCAATCCCCAACACATAGCACATGTAGACATGGAGTCCCGCATTCCAATCCCCAACCCATAGCGCATGTAGACATGGAGTCCCGCATTCCAATCCCCAACCCATAGCGCATGTAGACATGGAGTCCCGCATTCCAATCCCCAACCCATAGCGCATGTGGACATGGAGTCCCTCATTCCAATCCCCAACACATAGCGCATGTGGACATGGAGTCCCGCATTCCAATCCCCAACCCATAGCGCATGTGGACATGGAGTCCCGCATTCCAATCCCCAACCCATAGCGCATGTGGACATGGAGTCCTGCATTCCAATCCCCAACCCATAGCGCAAATGGACAGAGTCCTGCATTCCAATCCCCAACCCATAGCGCATGTGGACATGGAGTCCCGCATTCCAATCCCCAACCCATAGCGCATGTGGACATGGAGTCCCGCATTCCAATCCCCAACCCATAGCGCATGTGGACATGGAGTCCCGCATTCCAATCCCCAACACATAGCACATGTAGACATGGAGTCCCGCATTCCAATCCCCAACCCATAGCGCATGTAGACATGGAGTCCCGCATTCCAATCCCCAACCCATAGCGCATGTAGACATGGAGTCCCGCATTCCAATCCCCAACCCATAGCGCATGTGGACATGGAGTCCCTCATTCCAATCCCCAACCCATAGCGCATGTGGACATGGAGTCCCGCATTCCAATCCCCAACCCATAGCGCATGTGGACATGGAGTCCCGCATTCCAATCCCCAACCCATAGCGCATGTGGACATGGAGTCCTGCATTCCAATCCCCAACCCATAGCGCAAATGGACAGAGTCCTGCATTCCAATCCCCAACCCATAGCGCATGTGGACATGGAGTCCCGCATTCCAATCCCCAACCCATAGCGCATGTGGACATGGAGTCCCGCATTCCAATCCCCAACCCATAGCGCATGTGGACATGGAGTCCCGCATTCCAATCCCCAACACATAGCACATGTAGACATGGAGTCCCGCATTCCAATCCCCAACCCATAGCGCATGTAGACATGGAGTCCCGCATTCCAATCCCCAACCCATAGCGCATGTGGACATGGAGTCCCTCATTCCAATCCCCAACCCATAGCGCATGTGGACATGGAGTCCCGCATTCCAATCCCCAACCCATAGCGCATGTGGACATGGAGTCCCGCATTCCAATCCCCAACCCATAGCGCATGTGGACATGGAGTCCTGCATTCCAATCCCCAACCCATAGCGCAAATGGACAGAGTCCTGCATTCCAATCCCCAACCCATAGCGCAAATGGACAGAGTCCTGCATTCCAATCCCCAACCCATAGCGCAAATGGACAGAGTCCTGCATTCCAATCCCCAACCCATAGCGCATGTGGACATGGAGTCCTGCATTCCAATCCCCAACCCATAGCGCATGTGGACATGGAGTCCTGCATTCCAATCCCCAACCCATAGCGCAAATGGACAGAGTCCTGCATTCCAATCCCCAACCCATAGCGCAAATGGACAGAGTCCTGCATTCCAATCCCCAACCCATAGCGCATGTGGACATGGAGTCCTGCATTCCAATCCCCAACCCATAGCGCAAATGGACAGAGTCCTGCATTCCAATCCCCAACCCATAGCGCAAATGGACAGAGTCCTGCATTCCAATCCCCAACCCATAGCGCATGTGGACATGGAGTCCTGCATTCCAATCCCCAACCCATAGCGCATGTGGACATGGAGTCCTGCATTCCAATCCCCAACCCATAGCGCAAATGGACAGAGTCCTGCATTCCAATCCCCAACCCATAGCGCAAATGGACAGAGTCCTGCATTCCAATCCCCAACCCATAGCGCATGTGGACATGGAGTCCTGCATTCCAATCCCCAACCCATAGCACAAATGGACAGAGTCCTGCATTCCAATCCCCAACCCACAGCACATATGGACATGGAGTCCCGCATTCCAATCCCCAACCCATAGTGCATGTGGACATGGAGTCCCGCATTCCAATCCCCAACCCATAGCGCAAATGGACAGAGTCCTGCATTCCAATCCCCAACCCATAGCGCATGTGGACATGGAGTCCTGCATTCCAATCCCCAACCCATAGCGCAAATGGACAGAGTCCTGCATTCCAATCCCCAACCCACAGCACATATGGACATGGAGTCCCGCATTCCAATCCCCAACCCATAGCGCATATGGACATGGAGTCCTGCATTCCAATCCCCAACCCATAGCGCATGTGGACATGGAGTCCTGCATTCCAATCCCCAACCCATAGCGCATGTGGACATGGAGTCCTGCATTCCAATCCCCAACCCATAGCGCAAATGGACAGAGTCCTGCATTCCAATCCCCAACCCATAGCGCAAATGGACAGAGTCCTGCATTCCAATCCCCAACCCACAGCACATATGGACATGGAGTCCCGCATTCCAATCCCCAACCCATAGTGCATGTGGACATGGAGTCCCGCATTCCAATCCCCAACCCATAGCGCAAATGGACAGAGTCCTGCATTCCAATCCCCAACCCATAGCGCATGTGGACATGGAGTCCTGCATTCCAATCCCCAACCCATAGCGCAAATGGACAGAGTCCTGCATTCCAATCCCCAACCCACAGCACATATGGACATGGAGTCCCGCATTCCAATCCCCAACCCATAGCGCATATGGACATGGAGTCCTGCATTCCAATCCCCAACCCATAGTGCACATGGACATGGAGTCCTGCATTCCAATCCCCAACCCATAGCACATATGGACATGGAGTCCCGCATTCCAATCCCCAACCCATAGTGCACATGGACATGGAGTCCCACATTTCAATCCCCAACCCATAGAGCATATGGACATGGAGTCCAGCATTCCAATCCCAAACCCATAGTGCATTTGGACATGGAGTCCCGCATTCCAATCCTCAACCCATAGAACACATGGACATGGAGTCCCACATTCCAATCCCCAACCCATAGCGCATATGGACATGGTGTCCCACATTCCAATCCCCAACTCATAGCGCATATGGACATGGAGTCCCACATTGAAATCACCAACCCATAACACACATGGATATGGAGTCTCACTTTCCAATACCCAACCCAATGTACACAGTCCAAACCCCATCCCATAAAGCATATGAACATGGAGTTCTGCATTCCAGTCCCCACCCATTAAGACCTAAATTCCAGCACCCAACTACGATGCATATAAGCATAGGTTACATTACATTACATCAGACATTTATATACTGCACAAGCCTCATGAGTTCAATGTGGTTAACAAAAGAATAATTAGGCATTTCCAGGATGATCACAATGTATCACCAAAATATATTCCACTCATCGATCCCGTGACAAATGTTTTTAACAACTTTATAAGTTTGAGTGGGAATGAAGGGGCTGAATTTGGGCCTTCCCTCACTGTGTCCCGCCCTCGCAGAAACAGGAAGTGACAGCAGACGAGGGCGGAACACAGTGAGGGAGGGCCCGAAGGGAGGCAAAGGGGAGGATATAGAAGGAGGAACTGATAGGAAGGGAGGAAGCCCCCCCTCAGTAATCAGAACCAATGAATGTGGAAGAGACACTAGTACCCTAACCCAGCATCACTGCCAGAGTAGAAGACAATGATCTGCTTAACAAGGTCTTGGAGCACTACCCAGTATTTTCAGGAAGGGTCATTAGCTGCAAAGGTTATTTCCCAAGTTAATTTTCTTCAGAGCTGTATATACCCCTATGTGAAAACAGTGCTATGCACCTGTGGAACCTCATTCTGCCTGCTGCATTCAACCCAGCTCTGAAGAAAGCAGTCCCAAAATTGCAATCCTTAGCCAAAAGTCAGTCACTATGGCAACTGTCTCCTGCCAGCTTATTATATCTCCACCGAGACACTGAGAATTTGCAAAAGGTAACTTAAGGATTATGACTTAATTATTAAGGATGTTCAAAAGTTTTTGCATGTGGATCTGTGTATATGATTAGGCTACTCAGAGGTCCTGGGTGAAAACAATAAGATGGTCCCTTATAATGCCATCTCTTCCAAGGTAGCGTGGACCGGGGAGGGGGGGATCTCCTTCAGAGCTCCAGTTATCAATGGAAGAGCAGGAAAGGAATGGGGAGGTGGTGGCTTATGTGAAAACTGAGAGGTATTTGAGGCTGAGTGTGTATTCTGCCAGGATTATTGAGGTTGGATTAACTGCCTGTTGCACAGTTCAGTAAAGTTTGCATAAAATATAACTCCTTGGAATGGCAAATATTCCTTGAAAGAGAGAGGGAGAGAGAGAGTGAAGAGTTGACTCCTGGACTGTTCGAGGGTACTCAGGATAAAGGCCAGCTTAACATCCCTTTGCCTTTTGGATTTTTATCCAGCCCCAGCTTGAGCCCCCAAACTCGAACGAGAAAGACTGAACCATGTGCGGAGAGTGAGTTGTAGAAAGGAAAAAGAGAGAAAGTTTCTTTTGCGATCCGGGTCGGTCAGAACTGAGCTGATCGGTGAGACCCGGGTTATATGTAGTTAACACTACGTAGTAACCCAAAACTGGGACTTATGGAGACAAGCAAACTTCTACAAATAACCAGAAAATTTAACAACTTTACGTCATCAGCATATTTAATTACCTCACTAGTTTTTCCCATCTCTGGATCGTTTATAAATATGTTAACAGGGGGAGTCAACATGGCGCCCTAGAGAGCAGATGTGCACAGAGCTGAGACAGAGGTCCCTGTTCACTAAGCAGCGCTAGAAGCACGCTAGCGCTTTTAACGAGTGCTAAAAGAGACTTAGAGAGAGATCACTAATTGGATGAGTGGGACATTTTTGGAAGGCAGGAAAAAAGGTGTGGGTGCTGGCCTAAAAACGCCTGGTTTTGCACCTGTTCAAAAGTAGGATCCAAATTAAATGCAGGGCCGGTGTTTGGAGAGCGTGTGTGTGCTGGTTAGGGGTGAGGGAAGAGGGAGCAGGGCAATTTTAAACACCTGTGAAATGGCTTTGAAAATTACATTCTGTTAGGAGGTACCTAGCACAAAGCAGGGAGTAGGAAAGGTAGGCTCTTCCAAAACAACCGGAGACAGCATATGTAGAAAATCAAATCTTTATTCAATTGAAAAAACTGTGACACACTTGACTCTGACTTTGAATAAAGATTTGATTTTCTACATACGCTGACTCCGGTTGTTTTGGAAGAGCCTACCTTTCCTACTCCCTGCTTTGTGCATCTCTTCGCGTAGGAGTTTAGTGTACCTCCACCCTTGTGGTGGTTCCCCCCCCCCCCCCCCCCCCGCCCCCCCAGGAGGTACCTGGCACCTTTCTTAAAATTAAGCTTTCTTATTTAAAAGTAATGGACAGCACTTTAGTTAAAAAGCTTATATACAGCTTCCCTGGAATGTATACATGTAGCCTAGTGGTTAGAGCACCGGTCAGTTCAAATCCCACTGCTGCTCCTTGTGATCTTGGGCAAGTCACTTAACCCTCCATTGCCTCAGGTACAAACTTAGATTGTGAGCCCTCCTGGGACAGAGAAATATCCAGAGTACCTGAATGTAACTCTCCTTGAGCTATTACTGAAAAAGGTGTGAGCAAAATCTAAGTAAATAAATAAAGATTCCATTCAGAATCTCAAAGAATAGCAACATTCCATGTAGAACCCCAAAGAATATCAAGATTCTGGAATCCTAAAGAGTGACAAGATTCCATGCAGAATCTCAAACAGTAGCAACATTCCATGTAGAACCCTAAAGAACAACAAACAGAGGAGTGGCCTAGTGGTTAGAGCACCAGTCTTGTAATCCAGCGGTGGCTGGTTCAAATCCCACTGCTGCTCCTTGTGATCTTAGGCAAGTCACTTAACCCTTCATTGCCTCAGGTACAAACTTAGATTGTGAACCCTCCTGAATATAGCTCACCTTGAGCTACTACTGGAAAAGGTGTGAGCAAAATCTAAATAAATAAATTAGTGCACATTAACAGTATAGATGCCCATAATATTCTTATGGGCGTCTACTTGGTTAGCTCATGCTAATTTTTAGCATGTGCTAAAAACGCTAGCGCACCTTAGTAAACAGGGCCCATAGTTTGCTGGAGGCGAGAGTAGCATCAGTGGATGAACGCTTGGCTTAATAATTAAGTCATAATCCTTACATAAGTATATAAGTATTACCATACTGGGACAGAACAAAGGTCCATCAAGCATCCTGTTTCCAACAGTGGCCAATCCAGGTCACAAATACCTGGCAAGATCCCAAAAAGTACAAAACATTTTATACTGATTATCCCAGAAATAGTGGATTTTCCCCAAGTCCATTTAATAATGGTCTATGAACTTTTCCTTTAGGAAGCCAGCCAAACCATTTTTTTTAAAACTCCGCTAAGCTAACCGCCTTTACCACATTCTCTGACAACAAATTCCTTAGTTTAATTACATGTTCAGTGAAGAAAAAATTTCTCTGATTGGTTTAAATTTACTACTTTGTAGCTTCATCACATGCCCCCTAGTCCTAGTATTTTTGGAAAGAGTAAACAATTGATTCACGTCTATCCGTTCAACTCCACTCATTATTTTATAGACCTCTATCGTATCTCCCCTCAGCCACCTTTTCTCCAAGCTGAAGAGCCCTAGCCGCTTTAGCCTTTCCTCATAGAGAAGTCGTCCCATCCCCTTTATCATTTTCGTCGCCCTTCTCTGCACTTTTTCTAATTCCACTATATCTTTTTTGAGATGCGGCGACCAGAATTGAATACAATATTCGAGATGCGGTCGCACCATGGAGTGATACAAAGGCATTATAACATCCTCATTTTTGTTTTCCATTCCTTTCCTAATAATACCTAACATTCTATTTGCTTTCTTAGCCGCAGCAACACACTGAGCAGAAGGTTTCAACGTATCATCAACGACTACACCTAGATCCCTTTCTTGGTCTGTGACTCCTTAAGTTACCTTTTGCAAATTCTCAGTGTCTAAATTCCACTAATATGGTCCAAAGTGGCTTACAGTAAGATTAGAGGGAAAAATACAATAAAATAATCCAAATAAAAATGACCACATAAAGAGCAAAGTTATACAGCTATGATGTCAGTTATTTTACAAATAATTCTTCAAAGAACGCCGAAATAAACTATAAGAAGATTGTGACCCTATCTGATTTGTTAAAGTGCTCCAAGATACCACTGCCTGATAGAGGAAAGATGGTTCAAGGGCCCTCTTAGATGGCATATTTTTAAATGATGGTAGAGAGGTGTGGTAGCCATGTTAGTCTACTTTTAAAGGTAATCAATAGATATAAAACAAAAAAAAACATGAAAAAGAAAATAAGATGATACCTTTTTTATTGGACATAACTTAGTACATTTCTTGATTAGCTTTCGAAGGTTGCCCTTCTTCGACAGATCAGAAATAAGCAAATCTTGGTAGATAGATGACAGTATATATAAGTGAGACATCAAATCATTTCAGTGACAATCTAACAGGGTGGGGATGGAGGTGGATATGCATGGAGACAGGAGAGTGACAAACAAAGCAGTACAATTTACAATTTATGGCTTATAATGGGCTATCCCCCTGTCTCACCCATCCACCTCCATTCCCACCCTGTTAGATTGTCACTGAAATGCTTTGATGACTCACTTATATATACTAATGATGTCAAAATACGCCCCCTAGTAATATTTTTTTATATACAGTGATATAATAATCAAATGAACAATGTCCCATCTAAATACTGTATATTATGATATACAGTATTTAGATGGAACATTGATCACTTATATATACACTGTCATCTACCAAGATTTGCTTATTTCTGATCTGTCGAAGAAGGGCAACCTTTGAAAGCTAATCAAGAAATGTACTAAGTTATGTCCAATAAAAAAGGTATCATCTTATTTTCTTTTCCATGTTTTAATTTTGTTTTATTTCTATTGATTACCTTTAAGTGATGGAAAATTAAGGGTAAAATGATATATAGATTTTTTTAATGAACCTCTGGTTTGTTATAGAGATGTGGACGAATATTTTTGATATGATGTCTAAATCCAATTTTGGATGTTTTGCTGTAAACGTCCAAAAATCAAGCGGCAAATATAGCGATTTTTAAACCAGAAAATACATCTCTCTCTTTGTTTCGAAAATGGCTGTTTCCTAGACGTTTGTGTTCAGTGCTTTTTTCTTTTGTAACCATTACTGAAAAAATATGTCAAAGGGAAAAACACATAAAAATAAGCCACTGGGACATAGGAGGAGCCAGCTTTCCTAGTGGACTGGCCACACAGACATCCCAGCAGAGCAGTGGGGCACCCTAGGGGGCGCTGCTGTGGACTTCACATAAAAGGTCCCAGGTACACATCTCACCATTACCGCTTTATATTATTATTACTTGTTGCATTTGTATCCCACATTTTCCCACCTTTTTGCAGGCTCAATGGAGGAGTGGCAAGTGGTTAGGATGGTGGACTTTGGTGCTGAGGAACTGCGTTCAATTCCCGCCACAGGCAGCTCCTTGTGACTCTGGGCAAGTCACTTAACCCTCCATTGCCCACCGCATTGAGCCTGCCATGAGTGGGAAAGCATGGGGTACAAATGTAACTTAAAAAAAAAATGTGGCTTACATTATTCCGTAATGGCGATCGCCATTTCCGGGACGAGAAATACAAAGTGGTATTGCATTGCATGGGGAGCCTTTCAAAACCCACAAAAAACCTACTGTACCCAACTATACACCACTGCGATAGTCCTTCCGGCTGCAGGTGTCACCTATATGTGGGTACAGTAGGGTTTTGAGCAACTCACACTTTCCACCCTAAGTGTAACAGTCAGTGGCTTCTCTAGACAGAAATATTTAGGTAGCACCAGGGGGGCAAGATAGATAGTCGCAATGACATTTTTGCACACCATACCCCTCTTTCCCCACACACACCTTTAATTACCATTTTTTTATTAGCTTTTAAATTTTAACAAGAATACACTTGTTATTTGAAATACAGCCATAATTATTTCTTTTCGACAACATAATAGAAAAACTTAAATGTAGAGATTTAGCTAATCATCAACATTTTAACATAATAATTCTGCTTCCTTGGGCCACTATACATAAAGAGGGCGATATGAATTAGAGAAGATTATAAACACAATTATTAAAGGTAACTAAGCGGCGTTCTACTCCCATATATATATTTGTTGTTATTTCAGTTGTTTCAAATATTTTACCTGTCCCAGTTTAACAATACATTTACAGGGATGGGCTAAAAAAAATATCCCTCCTATTTCAGATGTTCTTAATTTCATTGCCCCCCCTCCCCTCCCTGGTGCTAATGAGGAGTGGCCTAGTGGTTAGGGTGGTGGACTTTGGTCCTGGGGAACTGAGGAACTGAGTTCAATTCCCACTTCAGGCACAGGCAGCTCCTTGTGACTCTGGGCAAGTCACTTAACCCTCCATTGCCCCATGTAAGCCGCATTGAGCCTGCCACAAGTGGGAAAGCGTGGGGTACAAAGGCTTTCCTTCTTTGCTGGGTCAGCTTTGTTACATCAGGGAAAATTTAACTCCTCCAAAACAGGTATTCAAATTTTTAAAGTAAAGTTTCATAATATTATTTAAGTCCTGTTCAAATACTAATGAAACAATCAAGGTAGACTGTTCTGTTGTTTCATCTAAAGATTGTTCCAGTAGAGCTGAAATATTATTTAGATCCAAGTTTGTATTTCCAACGTCTTCCATTTTTCCTTCTTCTCCTTTGGGATTAGGTATATAGTATAGTTTATTTATAGGAGGAATTGCTTCAAGGGGCATTTTTAACACCTCATTTAGGTATCTTTTAAATACTTCATGCGGATTAATCCCAGGGAGTTTAGAAAAATTCAATAGGCGTAAATTTAGTCGTCTATTAAAATGTTCAATCTGTTCAATTCTCCTACGAATATCAGTATTATCCTTCACCACGTTGTAAATGGTCCACATTCTTTTGGAGATTCGAAACTTTTTCAGCTATTTCTTCCTTTTTAATTAGCATTATAATTGATAGCGTTATTCAACAAATTCTTCTGTACGGCAGTGATCTGGACTCTCTACAGGATTGGACAAAATTTCTACATAACCCTGAAGGTCCAGCTCTGTACTAAAAACTTCATATTCCCCAGTAACAGAGCGATCCCTCTTAGAACTCACTATACAAAACAAATATTCAAATTGTGATTATATCCTTATGAGCAGCACACCCTCTTTCCACTGCCAGACACTTTGTTTAAAGCAGATAAGGTTTTGTTTGTATAGTGACTCTATAGGATGTGGAGACCACTAGGCTTGAACATTTTTATCTTGGATGACTGGCAGTCCTTGTCCCAGAGCCTGCTTTCAAAGAGGCTAGGCACGTTGCAAAATAACATAAAACCCTGCAAAATGACACTCAAAGCCTATACAGGAAAAACTTGCCAAACTATAACAGCTCTGACCCAGCAGGAGCAGCGGAACAGCTTTTTAGAACATAAGAGTAGCCATACTGGGCCAGACCAATGGTCCAACTAGCCCAGTATCCTGTTTTCCAAACAGTGGCCAAGCCAGGTCACAAGTACCTGGCAGAAACCCAAATCGTGGCAACATTCCATGTAGGACCCCAAAGAACAACAAGGTTCCGGAATTCTAAAGAATGACAAGATTCCATATAGAACTCCAAAGAATAGCAAGATTCTGGAATCCTAAAGAGTAGCAAGATTCCATGCAGAATCTCAAAGAGTAGCAACATTCCATGTAGAACCCCCCAAAATAGCAAGATTCTGGAATCCTAAAGAGTAACAAGATTCACTTGTCTTTAGATTGTTCTCGTCTTTTAGATTGTAAGCTCTTTGAGCAGGGACTGTCCTTCTATGTTTAAATTGTACAGCGCTGCGTAACCCTAGTAGCGCTTTAGAAATGCTAGTTAGTAGTAGTAGTAGTAGTAGTAGAACCCCAAAGAATAGCAAGATTCTGGAATCCTAAAGAGTAGCAAGATTCCATGCAGAATCTCAAACAGTAGCAACATTCCATGTAGAACCCCCCCCCCCCCAAAATAGCAAGATTCTGGAATCCTAAAGAGTGACAAGATTCCATGCAGAACCCCAAAGAATAGCAAGATTCTGGAATCCTAAAGAGTAGCAAGATTCCATGCAGAATCTCAAAGAGTAGCAACATTCCATACTACAAATCCCGGGGCAAGCAGTTGCTTCCCATGTCTGCCTCAATAGCAGACTATGGCCTTTTCCTCCAGGAATTTGTCCAAACCTTTTTTTAAACCCAGACACCCAGGAGCAGCGGAACACCTTTTTGTTTGGGGGTGCCTAAGCTCCACCCCCAACCCCAGCTCCGCTCCCAAGATAAAGCCACCGATTGTAACTTCATTATTTATTCTATTTATTCTTCCAATGTATTCTATATAACCTGACTATGTAAGCCACTTTAAGCCTGCAAATAGGTGGGAAAATGTGGGATACAAATGTAAAGATTACAACAAAAATCGCAGAACAGTTTGTGCAATTGCAAGAAAATTACGTTCTGCTGTATTGATTGAATGCTGGCACTTGGCCATTTTCAATAGAGCAGTGCTTTGCAGTTGGGCGTCCTTCTCCTGACGAAGCCCCATCTGGCGAAACGGGACCGTTGGGGAGGACCTCAGTTCAAGCTGCAATAAGCTAAGTAGCTTTGCTCTTTGTTATGGCTATTTTTGGTATTATATTTATACACTAATAGTGTGTGTGTGTGAACACCTAGGGAGGAGGTTGGTAGGGACCTATGATTGAAATATGGTGACTAAATAAGTAATCTTATTAGTTAAGATTAAGATTAAAGTTGTCACCAGTCTGAGGTCCCCCTCCTTCTTCCATTATTAATTCATTTTCTTGCAATTGCACAAACTGTTCTGCGATTTTTGTTGTAATCTTATCAAATTGAGCGGAGCTTTTTTTCCCATTGGTTTGGGATACAAATGTAACAAATAAATAAATAAACAAACAAACACATAATGCTATCCACAAAATTAAGTAACATAAAGCATACTGTATACAGAGAACATTTTAATTAACTATCATTTATATTCTGCTTTTTCCAGGGAAGTCAAGTCAGATAACTAAGATATGCAACACTGGACACATTATAACACCATGAAGTGAGAATTTTCCTCCCCTCCCCCATTTCTCTTATTGCATGGTTTCTGATCCGTAAATAAATTGTAATATTAGACAAAAGGAACCTGAGTAAATACATAACAGTTTTACATTATTATGTCATTGCTTCATGTCTGTTCATCTCTCCGTCTGATCTGTTCCACGGCATAGTGTGGAAAGACAGTGGGGAAAAAATGCCTATGCCCTAGGGCACCAATATACCTGCGACTGAAAAACTGGACTGTTACACATTCCTACAGACTAGCAGAATCTTTCACCTCAGTCGCACATGCAGAACATGGACAGACCCTCAACTAATACAAAATAGGGGACCACAAAAACATGCAGACAAAACTGAAATGGAGACCTCCTACCCCCCCCCCCCCCCCCCAAGAAAGCCAGACTCTATAAGTAATGAAAATACATTCCTCAAAGCAGACACATACCAATCCTTAAAAAGTACTAAATAAAAATCATATTTTTTCTTTTCCATCTTGGTTGTCTAGGCACTTTGGGTTGGTCCCAATCTGATCCACTTTTAAGTTTGTCTTCCAAATTCTTTTCCAAGTTTGCTATTCCATTTCTCTTCTCTTCTTGATCTTCTTCACTTCCTTCTCTATAACTGCCGGGGTACTGATCTTTTTTTTTTTAATGTTTCTTTTTTTTTTTTTTTTTCTCTGCCACTATATCCACCCATATATGATTTTTTTTTATACCCATCATTCTCCCTATCTTTCACCCTCTAGTGGAGTGGAGGAGTAGCCTGGTGGTTAGTGCAGCGGACTTTGATCCTGGGGAACTGAGTTCAATTCCCACTGCAGCTCCTTGTGACTCTGGGCAAGTCACTTAACCTTGAATGTAGTTGCAAAAAAACACAGAAAGGCAGTATATCAAGTCCCATTTCCTTTTCCCTAGTTGAGATTCTGCATGGAATGTTGTTATATTTGAGATTCTACATAGAGTGCTGCTAGTGGAGGAGTAGCCTAGTGGTTAGTGCAGCAGACTTTGATCCTGACAAACTGGGTTTGATTCCCACTGCAGCTCCTTGTGACCCTGGGTAAGTCACTTAACCTTCCATTGCCCCAGGTACAAAATAAGTTCAATGTGTAAATCACTTTGAATGCAGTTGCAAAAAAACACACAAAGGTGGTATATCAAATCCTTTTCCCTTCCCTTCTTAGTTGCATTCTTACCTCTCATCTACCTACCAGCTTTTCTCATCTCCCTTTCATTCCAACTCCATTACTTCCTCTGTCTTTCTCCTTCCAGTCAACTAACCCCCTCTCAGTCACCCACTCAATAGTCCCCCATTTCCATTCTCTGAACTCACCCTCATCTACCCTCCACTGCTTCTCAGCTCCATCCCTGTCTCTCCTTCCTTCACTTGTCTCCAGGCCATTCTGTTTCTTACCTTCCACCTCATCTCCTATTATCTCTCTTTGACAACATTAACTCCATTTCTAACCTCAATCAATCTCCTTCCTCTCTCTTACTTTTCCAAAGCACCCCATCCTGGCCTCCATCACACATGCAGAAAACAGACAGCCCCTGTTCAAATACAAGATAAGCAACCACAAACAAAAGTCAGTGCATTTTTCTAGTAAAAAAGGTGCTGGTACTCAAATGCCAGGCCACCCTTCAGGGCAAGGTTGCCAGGTCTGCGGTTTTCCCGCCCAATTGGGCGGCTTTCCGTGGCCCGTTGCGGGCAATTTTTGCGGGCTGCGGGAAATTGGGCGGCTTTTAAAAAGCCGCGTGGCAGTGATTGGGTGGTTTTCTGGGGCTTCTATTGGTCCAATTTGGTCCAATAGAAGCCCCGCAGAGGCTGGGTTAACAATGTAAGGGGCGGGGTTAGTGACGTCTGGGCAGGGTTAGTGACGTCGGTGGCTACGTCAGGGGCGGGGTTAGTGATGTTGGGGGCGGGGTTAATGACGTCGGCGCTACGTCAGGGCGGGGTTGATGACATCTGGGGTATGTCGGGGTGGGGTTGATGACATCAGGGGCGGGGTTTAACTTTGTGTGGGTTTTGGGCGGGTTTTGGGCTCATTTGCGTGAGGGACCCACCCCATAGCCAGGCCCCCTGCAACAAGTCAGAATTTGTGAGCTCTTTCATTAAAACTTGGGGACCACGGGTCAATTTTAGCAGACAATAGAAAAGGTGCCAGTACTCAGTACCCCCAAGTACCCCCTCAAAAAAAAGCCCTGATTAAAGTAGACAAAAATTAAACTGAAACCCGAGATGCCAGACTCTGCATCCAATGCAAGACCAGAGAAATAGAAAGAAATGCATCTCTTCCAAACTTTCAAAACTGATATAATTCAGTCACTAAAATGAAAATAAAATCATTTTTTTCCTACCTTTGTTGTCTGGTGATTTTATTTTTTCTAAATCATCTTGTTCCCAGTTTCTGGTTCTGTTTCCCTACCTTTGTGCACTTAACTACCTTCCAGGACCTTCTGTCTACGTGCTATTTCCTTTTCTCTCCTCCTTTCTTCTTCACTTCCTGCTTTCTGCTCTAATATGATTGGCCATAGCATCTGAAGTTGTCATAGAGGCTGATATGTACTGTTTATTTCACATCTTTGGGGGTGGGAGGGGTGGGGGTCAGTGACCACTGGGGGAGGGGTCATGCCTTAATCCCTCCAGTGATCATTTGGTCATTTAGGGCACCTTTTTGTGACTTAGTCATGATAGAAAGAGGTGTAGACCAAAATGTCTAACTTACAGCCCTGGACGTTTTGCTTTGTTCCATTATGGCATAAAAACATCCAAGTTCTGGGAACACCCAATTCCCACCCCGACATGCCCCCTTGTGATCTGGACACACTGCACATGAATTGCATAGAAAAACGTCTTAAAAATGGGTTTAAAAATGCGACGTGGGTGTTGTCGCTTTTTGGACATTTTTCTGTTTCAAAAATGAGCCCCTAAAACATTTAAATAAACGGATCCCAAGCTGTAAAGAATTTTAAATACACATGACAAGCTAATTTAAATTCTATTCATGCACATATCGGTAACCAGTGAAGAGCTGTCAATAAAGGAGTCGCATGCATAAACCGAGATTGTTTAGAGATCATTCTAGCTGAAGTCTTTTGTAATTTTTGCTCATTAAGCCAGTGTAAATAGCATTGCAATAGTCTAGCTGGGATATGATTGATTGCTGTGTTAACCTGGCAAAACTGCCCTCATAGAACAGGGCTCATATTGCTCTCAATCTTCGGTCTATCCCAGTATGGCAAAGCTTATGCTCTTATGATATGTCAAGTGGTATTTAGACAACGATTCCGGCTGTGAAGAACTATGGTCTATGGCAGTGGTGTAGCAGGGGGGGGCTGCCAACCAGGGCGGGGCGGTTCGCCGTTGCACCCCCCCCCCGGGTGCAGCACGATGACACCCCCTGCCCCCCGACCAGCTCCCGCACCCTACCTTTAAAAAGAATATCGGGAGGCGAGGTGCAGCGCCTCACGCCTGCCCTGCACGTAAAAGAAATGTGGACCGTCGGGCCTTCTCTCGCTCTGTCTGTCCCGCCCTTGCGGAAATAGGAAGTTGCGTCAGCGGAGGGCGAGACAGATAGAGGGAGGGAAGACCCGACGGTCCACATTTCTTGTATGTGCAGGGCAGGCGCGAGGCGCTGCGCCTTGCCTCCCGATATTCTTTTTAAAGGTAGGGTGCGGGAGCTGGTCGGGGGGGGGTGTCGATTCACCGAGGGGGGGAGCTGGCAGGGAGCACCGCCCCCTGAGCTGACACCCGGGGTGGACCGCCCCTCCTACCCCCCCCCCCCTTGCTACGCCACTGGTCTATGGTCTGTGTTCCGTATATGGCAAGATAGTTTCGGATGGCCTGGAGAAGGCTTCAATGGCAACTCCAATTAGAAGGTGAGGGCAGTGCCAGGTGGATTTCTGGGGTCTATGTCCCAGAACCAACAAAGAAAAACCAGGCTCAAGTGTTTTGTACTTGAGCCTTGAATATTGTGTTTAATTCTGGTCGCTGCATCTCAAAAAAGATATAGTGGAATTAGAAAAGGTGCAGAGAAGGGTGATGAAAATGATAAAGGGGACGGGAAGACTTCCCTATGAGGAAAGGCTAAAGCGGCTAGGGCTCTTCAGCTTGGAGAAAAGGCGGCTGAGGGGAGATACGATAGAGGTCTATAAAATAATGAGCGGAGTTGAACGGGTAGATGTGAAGCGTCTGTTTACGCTTTCCAAAAATACTAGGACTAGGGGGCATGCGATGAAGCTACAATGTAGTAAATTTAAAACGAATCAGAGAACAATTTTCTTCACTCGACGTGTAATTAAACTCTGGAATTCGTTGCCAGAGAATGTGGTAAAGGCGGTTAGCTTAGCGGAGTTTAAAACAGGTTTGGACGGCTTCCTAAAGGAAAAGTCCATAGACCATTATTAAATGGACTTGGGGAAAATCCACTATTTCTGGGATAAGCAGTATAAAATGTTTTGTACATTTTTGGGATCTTGCCAGGTATTTGTGACCTGGATTGGCCACTGTTGGAAACAGGATGCTGGGCTTGATGGACCTTTGGTCTTTCCCAGTATGGCAATACTTATGTACTTATTCATTGTTGGTTTAATCATGAATTGATCACGAGTGTGACTGTTGAGCAGACTGGATGGCCCATTCATGTGCCAACATCTACTGTGTTACTCTAGTAAAAGGGCTCCTATATTTTTACTTTTAGCTCTTCTCTCTCTCTGATCAGATCTACAAAAAGCCTGAAATGGAAGGTTGATAGGGGGAGGAGGGTGAAAAGAGACCACAGAAGAAAGAAAGAGGAGACAGGATGTGAGCATCTGCTTCTCATGGTCTTCTGGTTTGGGTCAGAAGCTTCAGGCAATACAAATCAACTCAAATTCTATTTGTTTTACTGAGGCCAAAATGAATATTCTCTATGTTGACATATGAAAAGGTCTTACAGTTGCCACAGACTCTAGTTTTTGCAATTTGTCCCGCGGGTTAGAGAGCAGAAAAACTGAATTAGCCTCAGTTGCTATCTATCATACCCACACTATGTCCTGGGTCTCTGCTAGTAGTGAACAGCTATGCCTTGGGTCTCTGCTAATAGTGAATATTTCCAATGCAATAAACATTCCAAAATTCTTATTGCTTTCCAAAGAGTTCACCGCACAAAACACTTGTCCCAGAGACTCAGAGTCTCCTGTGCAGCTCAGGTTATTTTAAAGGAAACAAAATATTTTACTAAACCTTTCTGCCAGTACCAAAGTCTAATTTTAAAAATGCAAAACAGAGCATGATTCACAACAGCGTTACACAAGAAAGCAGAAAAAGTAAATAGAAAAACAAGTAAAAGAACAGAGAATATAAAGACACAAACATCCCAAGGCCGTCTGGTCTGGACTTTTCCCCTTCCTGTTGCAAAACCACAGACTATCCTTAGTTTCCTGCAGCGAATGATAATGTCTCTGCATGAACCCTGGTGCAACCACAGCTTGAATATTATGTGCAGTTCTGCTCGTCCCATCTGAAAAAAAGATACAGCAGAACTAGAACAAGTTCAAAGAAAGGCAACTAAAATGCTAAAGGGGTCAAACAGGGTTCCTTACCAAGCAAGGCTAAGCAGGTTTCTGTTCCCTTCTCCACTACTGCCAACTCCAGACTTCGCTCCTTCTGTCTCGCTGCACCCTACGCCTGGAATAAACTTCCTGAGCCTCTACGTCTTGCCCCATCCTTGGCCACCTTTAAATCTAGACTGAAAGCCCACCTCTTTAACATTGCTTTTGACTCGTAACCACCTGTAACCACTCGCCTACCCACCTCTCCTCTTTCCTCTACACATTAATTGATTTGCTTTGCTTACTTTATTTTTTGTCTATTAGATTGTAAGCTCTTTGAGCAGGGACTGTCTTTCTTCTATGTTTGTGCAGCGGTGCGCACGCCTTGTAGCGCTATAAAAATGCTAAATAGTAGTAGTAGTAATCTCAAGGAGTATCAACATTCCATGTAGAACCCCAAAGAATAGCAAGATTCTGGAATCCTAAAGAGTGACAAGATTCCATGCAGAATCTCAAAGACTAGCAACATTCCATGTAGAACCCCAAAGAATAGCAAGATTCTGGAATCCCAAAGAGTGACAAGATTCCATGCAAGATTCGTAACCACTTGTAACCATTCGCCTCCACCTACCCTCCTCTCCTCCTTCCTGTACACATTAATTGATTTGATTTGCTTACTTTATTTTTTGTCTATTAGATTGTAAGCTCTTTGAGCAGGGACTGTCTTTCTTCTATGTTTGTGCAGCGCTGCGTACGCTTTGTAGCGCTATAAAAATGCTAAATAGTAGTAGTAGTAGTAGTAGTAGTAGTAGTAAGGAGATAAAACAGAGAGGATAGGATAGAGATTAAAACATCATGTGTGGAACGGGTTAATAGGAATGGTTGTTTACGCTTTTACAAAATGCTAGGACTAAAGGACATTACGTGAAACAAAGCAGAAGCAGATTTAAAACAAATATCTGAAAATATTTTTTCAGTCGATGCACAGTTAAGCTGTGGAATTTATTGTCAGAGGAGGTGGTCAAGGTTAATAAAATAGCCGGGTTCAAACAAAGTTTGGACAAGTTTCTGGAGAACAGATCGCTTATTAGCCATGCAGGGATCACCTATGTAACCCACCCAGGCAGCTCACACCCACACGCCTCCGGCTCAGCTCCTGCTTTCCACCCGGGCGGGGCACACAAATGAAATCCATAGTAATCTGCCACACAAACAGCTCCACTGGCAGAATCACACAATCTGTCTGTAGGCTGGGGCCGGACATACTCTCGTAGGCCATGGCTACTCCTTCCCTGGGCACATTTTCTCAGTCTCAGCTGCAGAAACTGACTTTACTAAAAACAAAACTTGGAAAAACAGTTCATAGACGTCAACTTGGTCTGTGCAATTCAGGATGTTTTTTCTCCTTCAGATGGTCAGCACAACGTAAAACAGAATAATCAATGATGTCAGGGCATTTAGATTTCTCAGTTCAAATCTTGTCTCCTCTATTTACAAAAATCAGAAACAGTACTTGGTGATTTTCCTCCTCTTGATTAAACTCAGTCCACTTTTGTGTCCACACACAACTGTTGAGTTATTCTAATTGTTACTCAGTTCCTTTCACACTCCTCTGATCATGGCTTGGAGAGATGGAGTGGAGTAACCATCCACGCCATGTCCCCCTGTGATGAGGTGTATGTCCCATCACAAGGCAGAGAGAACCCCCAACCCCAAGAGGGTAGCAGTAAAATGGGTAGTGGAGACCCTGAGATAGTAGCTGTTGGGAAGGCATTTCACCCTTGTCACGGACCATGCTCCACTAAAGTGGTTAGGTCTAATGAGATGGTATTTGGCCCTCCAGGCTTATGATTTCTCAGTGGAGCTAGCAAGAGCCACATTAATGCGGACTACCGATCCAGGGAGGAAGAAGGAATATAAGGGCTTGAAAGGGGGGAGGTATGAGACAGGGTGTACATTCCATCACAAGGCAGGGAGAACCCCCAACCTCAAGAGCCCATACAGAAGGACAGCTTGGGTATAGTCCCTACTAACAAAGAAGGGTAAACATCTGGAACCCTGCTTGGGCAGTTGTAGCTAGATAAGAAAGGCTATGTGGGAGGTGGCAGGAGAGGGCTCAGAAGCTGAATTGCATCCTAATTAGCATATGTTTTGCATAGGTGGACAACCTGAGAGTTTTGGCTTGTCCACAAGACCCAAGAGGAGTGGAACAGGACCCTGTTAGCCCTAGAGGGGCCAAGGTGGGAGTATTGGTGCCCCACCAGACTGCACTGAGCTGAGAGGTGGGTAGAACTGTGAGGGTCTTGGACTCACCCTGAGTAAAGAGTTGAATTCTGATCAGAACTGATAGCAGGCCAGCCCCAGGAGATAAGACTGATCTCTTTTTTTTTCTGGGAGGTCTTGTGGTGCAGATGGACCTTTTGCTAAGGATTGCCATAGACTAATCCTTGTGTTGGATTATTGGTGTGGATGGACGTTTTGGTTGGATTATAAGCAGTGGATGGACTGTGGAGAACATTCAGCCTTCAAGTAGGTAAGCAAATGATCACTGAATTCTCAGCCTAAACCTTTGGGTAGGTGGCAGTGTCACATTCCCTTAGTCCTTGATCATTCTCTTTCCCAAACTCTCCAGCTCATATAACGTCTTGGACTTACAAGTAGCATGAATAGCACATGGGTGAGCTGCACTAGTCTCCTTCAGCCTATAATCCACTTCCATGATTTCCAGTGTTGTCTGTCCCATCCCGGAACAGGGTCCATTCACTCATGTAATGCAAGTCCTGCTCCCAGTCCCACTTCTACCTGAGGCAGTTATCCTCATGCACTTCTGCTTCGTTCCCATGAGAGAATATGGTATTAGCTGCACATTTCTAAAAGAAAGAGGACGAAGGATTAATTTGTCACCCAAATGAGACGAAAATCTGAACAAGGGAACAGAAACTATATTTATCTATTGTTCAGAAGCATTGCCATAAGAATCTTAAAAAAAACAAGCAGGCTGCTTTAAATAAAATTCATTCACTCACCGGAAGCCAGTGCAGTTCAGCAATATAACAAGATACACTGCTAAACTTACTGAGTTTAAAAATTAACCTAGCCGCAGTATTTTTAAATGAATTTGCCAGGGTTTCTTAATAGTTAGCTAGGTAAATTCCCCAGGCTGAATATTCACTTAATATTCTAGTGATTAGAGCTGACCAGTGCGTTTTTTCCAGTGAAAAAGGTGCTGGTACTCAAATGCTAGGCCACCCTTCAGGGGATCCACCCCACAATAGCCAAGCCCCCTGAAACCAGTCACAGAATCTATGACAAGGCAGAATTGGTGTGTAGAGCCTGAGCTCTTTCATTAAAACTTGGGGTCCATGGGTCAGTTTTAGCAGACAATGGAAAAGGTGCCGATACTCAGTACCCTTAAGTACCCCCTCAAAAAAAGCCATGGAGCTGACAATCAGAGAGGCCTGGTTCAAATCAAACTATTGCTCCTTGTGATCTCAGGCAAGTCGCTAAACCCTCCACTGCTTCAGGTACAAAATTAGGGCCCCTTTTACTAAACTGCGGTAGCGATTCTTGGTGCGGCCTTGCCGCATGGAAATTGCTAGTGCGGTTTGGTAAAAAAAAAATGGTCCTTAGATTGTGATCTTTCCAAGGGCAGGGAAATACCTAGTAGAGCTGAATGTAACTCACCTTGAACTACTGCTGAGAAAGGTGTGAGCTAAATCCTAATAAAAAAAATAAATACTCTTTGTCCAGCCCGCTCTCCCTCTCTATCAAGCCGGCGGTTAGAGCAGCCGGCAGCAGCATGAATAGAGCATCACTTAGCCCCATCGGTGACTCCTAACGTGGAACCTTGCATGACGTAGCTATAATTCGGGTTCCTCTTTCCCACATGCATCACTTTGCACTTGCTCACATTAAACATCATCTGCCATTTAGAAGTAAAGCCAGTTGAAGTTTAACTCAACGACTGCTGGTTATTTTTGAATGGGAGTGGACTTAAGAGTGTCCAGAAAAAGATTACCCTTCGGCCTACCAGGATTTAGCCTGGCCCTGGCTTGCGCCCTGCTCTCTTGAAGTACAATCTGTTTTAGGACCCCTGGTCCTAGGTACCTGGCACGGGGAGCTTAGCTTGTAGCCCTGACTGGGGGGGGGAGGGCAAGTCAGGGGTTACATATCTCATTTATATTCATTGTGGGTATCTTGAAAAACAGACTGACTTGATGTGTCCCGAGGACCGAGTCGAGAAACCTTGACACATACTGATCATTTTATGGCATGGAGAAATCTGAGCTTACTCCCCCGTCTTAGCAGACTCAATTTCTTTCCAGTGAAAGTGGTATTCCCTATGCATTATTTTGTGAGAGCTGATATAGAACATGAGATCCAACACTGAAATTTGCATATGAAGACCTTGTCAAAGACAGGGACCTGCTGAGGGGAGAGTAAGTGGAATAAGACTAGCCGCAATGGACCCCCAAGAGCCTTGGCTCAAACCCATTCAGCAAGCTTCCTCTACGGATGCTGCTACATATTTCTGAACTCTGTGAAGAGGCTCGGCCTTTAGTAAGTGGATGAACAAAGCCATTACAGGGCAGCTTTTGTGACAGAAAACAGGAAACATATTTTGCTCCTCCCTTCCCATGACACTTGAAGAGCAGGTGTCCTACAGCAACTGAAATCCAAGAATCCAAGGGTGACCGAGAGGTCAGCAGAGGCAAGAGATGTCCAGCAATATGCCTAATCAGTACGTTGCCATCTCCCCAAACTCGTCAGCACTTCGAATTCATGCAATTAGAGCAGTAGATATTTTAATGTGATTTAGAAATTAAAGTTGCAGAATTACAACGTCGCCAGATTAGGATACACTTAGGCAACCCTTCATGTCCCTGGGGCTTGAGAAGTCATCTACCATCTAAGGCAGGCCCCCTTGACCGCAGGAATAATCTGTTTCAGAATGTCAGGTACCTTCTTGGCTTCAGGGATTCATATGTAATAATACAATGTTGTGAGAGCAAATAACATTGTTTTAAGGATTTGGGTGTAACAGTATTTGAAGTTAAGAATAACAGGACATGACATCACAGGAATTAATTCCCTCACCAGCCAGCAAATCATTAATTGTATTTTACTGCGGCATACCTAAAGTTTAATTACAGATCCAGGGATCAGGATTGGTTTTAACCTTTGCAGTCATAATGTGAACCTGGCAAACATTTTGTCAGTTTGCTCTCAATCATAAAAGCATTCTCTTTCTGTTTTCTGTATCATTTCAGAGAAACGTTTTCATTTGCCACAACTTAACTGTACTCGCTTGTTCACTACCCCACAGAGAATCACTTCCAACTGGTTCACAGACTTTTTTTTTTTTCTGTTTTTTTATGCTGGGCAGATTTACATTTTTCCTCTTGCCAGGCCTACAGTGTGTTCAGCATTGAAATGTTCTAGCCGTGGCTGATGGAGGAGGAGGCAGCGTGGGCTTTGGTATATTCCCCTTGGTAACTTGCCTTATTGCTGCTGTCAAAAGTATAAAAATATCTATCATCAGCTTACATTTCTAACATCATTCAGCTTTACTTGTTGTCAGCCAACATTCTGGCATATGCTTTATGCAAAAAGTTATAAAAGGGGCCCTGGGTGTTGAATTATGTGTTGTAAGAATTTTTTTTTTTTACTTTATTGTAAGAGTCTGCTGTATTGTTGATTTCTATTTTATGTTCATTGTTGGTTTTGTGTTTGTATGCTTTCTATTATAACCTGAGTACATTCCCTTGTTCTGCCTCCGCTTATAATTATTTTGTATTTTATTGCACTTACAGCATGAAGGCCAAAGCTAGCAGCTTTAATCTACATAGTAACATAGTAAACATAAAGGAATCCTGTGCAGAAGGAATGGATCCTCAGGAGCTTAGTCGAGACCAGGAGGCGGGGCTGGTGGTTGGGAGGCGGGGCTAGTGCTGGGCAGACTTATACAGTCTGTGCCAGAGCCGGTGGTGGGAGGTGGGACTGGTGGTTGGGAGGCGGGGATAGTGCTGGGCAGACTTATACGGTCTGTGCCCTGAAGATCACAGCTACAAATCAAAGTAGGGTATACACAAAAAGTAGCACATATGAGTTGTCTTGTTGGGCAGACTGGATGGACCGTGCAGGTCTTTTTCTGCCGTCATCTACTATGTTACTATGCAAATGACGGCAGATAAAGACCTGAACGGTACATACAGACTGCTCAACAAGATAAACTCATTGTACATGGTATGTGATACTTTATACCCGAGTTTGATTTCTCCCTGCCGTTCTCGGGGCACAGACCGTAGAACTCTGCCCAGCACTGTTCTTGTACTAAGTTCTGGAGCTAACGTCGAAGCCCCTTAAAATTTATACTCCAGCCCATCCCTATCTATTCAGTCACAATCAGGGCGTAGACCATAGAAGTCTGCCCAGCACTGTTCTTGTACTAAAAGTTCTGAAGATTCTGGAATCCTAAAGAGTTACAAGATTCCGGAATCCCAATTAGTAGCAACATTCCATGTAGAACCCCAAAGAGCAACATAGTAACATACAGTAACATAGTAAATGATGGCAGATAAAGACCTGTACGGTCCATCCAGTCTGCCCAACAAAATAAACTCATTGTACATGGTATGTGATACTTTATACCCGAGTTTGATTTGTCCTTGCCATTCTCAGGGCACAGACCGTAGAAGTCTGCCCAGCACTGTTCCTGTACTAAAAGTTCTGACGCTAACGTTGAAGCCCCTTAAAATTTACACTCCAGCCTATCCATATCTATTCAGCCATGATCAGGGCGTAGACCATAGAATCATGCCCAGCACTTCTAAGGGGCAGAGAGAGGGGCAGCATCATAAACTTGAAGAACCAGAGGAACACGTGACACTATGCACAGGGGAAGATGCTAGCTAGCACTTCTCCTGCAATACCACCTAGAAAACCCTGAATTTGATAAATCGGTGATCCCCCCTACATTTACAAGGTTGTATGATGTTGTGTTTTATAGTGGTTGGCAAGATAACTATTAGTGAATATGGAAAAGTCATTGGGTTTCTTGAGAAGATATGTCTTCGTTCATTTTTTGTTTTCTTCAAGGTAATAAAAGTGGGAGGATTTTGTCTCAGTTCATACATGGACAGGCCCCAGGCAAATTCTCCAACTAAATGGGGACAGGGGATGGCCAGTTCAGTTGGATGAAGCCAATAAACAACATTTTTCAGGACTCTTATGAGATGTTATATCAGGGCTTGAGGGAGGATCTGTTGGATAGGTCGCTTTATTTAAACAATTTGGACTTGCCCATTATTTCTCCATCCCAACGGGACAGTTTAATTGCCCCACTCATATTCAAGGAGGTACATTTTGCAATAAAAAAAATAGCCTGCTGGAAAAGGCTCCAGGGCCCAATGGATTTCGTGCCGAGTTTTACAAAATTTTGTCAGAGGACATAGGGTCCCGTTTAGTTTCTCCGTTTACCGACATAATTTCTTACAGGCAAATACTGCAGTCTTTACAAATTGCTCAAATGATAGTCTTGTTGAAGCTGGACCATGACCCACTGAACCCATCTTCTTATTATCTCATTTCACTTCTGAACTTTGAGACTAAATTACTTGCCAAGATATTGGAAAATAGATGAGCTTGGGTATTTCCGAGTCTGGTTGCTGAGTCCCACGTTGGCTTTATTAGAGAACGTACTGCCACTAAGAAAATTAGAGCAATTTTGGCATCTTTGGAGCAGGTCCAGGATCAGGCATTGCCTTCTCTGCTCATTAGGTTTGATGCAGAGGAGGCATTTGACAGGGTTTCGTGGACCTTTTTATTTGCAGATTTGAAGGCTTATGGTATTCAAGGTTTATTTGAGGATACCATCCATGTGTCGTACTCTAACCCACAGGCATTTATCTCTGCTAGTGAGGTAGGGTCTACTAGTTTTCTATACAATGGGGCACCAGGCAGGGGTGTCCTTTATCCCCTCTTTTGTTTGTGCTTACCTTGGATCCTCTGATCAGAGAGGATAAGACCCACCCAGAGATACAGTGAATAGTAATTGGCCATTCTGCTTTTAAGATCTCAGCCTATGCTGACGATTTGTTGGTTCATATTACTAATCCTCAGATATCTTTACCTGCTTTAATGTAGACGTTTGTGGAGTACGAAGATTTCTCTGGCTTTAAAATAAATTTCTCCAAGTCGTTAGTACTGGCTTCTATTAGAAGTATTTGGGACAATTGGCAGGGTATTTTTCCGCTCCAATGGGCACATCATTCCTTTAGATACTTAGGAATCCAACTTGCGATGCACACCTCTAGTCTTTTTTTTTTTAATTATTATTATTGTTTTTATTGCAATACACAGCGCTAATGTCCAAGTGAAAATAAACAGTCACGTCTGATTTATACAAAGAGCTCAGCAATTCCATACATTAACACCCGCGAACTTTAAACATTGTACCATCCAATGTAAAGAACCAGCCCCAACACCCTGCATTGCATTTTGTATTACCCCTTTCCACCATTCACTCTCAGACCACCTCTCAAACCTTATATGTCATACCACAACATACACCCCCATACACTCTCCCAACCTATATTCCCCTCCCCCCCCCTTAACCCATCGTATTTAAGCAAGAGGCCCACAGATAAGCATATTGTCAGTTATTCAATCTGGGAGAGCCGCGGTAGACTTGAATCTCATATTTACCCACCTCTCGCATACGAATTCTCCATAGTTCCCCCGGTACCAACTCCGAGGAAGTCCAGCAGTGCAATATAGTCTTCCGGACCAGCAGTAACGAGACATACAGGAATCATCGTTGTGGTTGTCGAAGTCCCTGACTCACCAACAGAGATTGGTCCCCCAACAAAAGGGTCGCATAATCCCACTCCAAAACTGTGTGTAATACAATATTCAAGAGTTGGAATGCCTCATTCCAGACCACCAGAGCCGGACATTCCAAAAAGGAATGAAGGAGGGTTCCCCCTTCCCTATCACATTTACTACATCTATCATTGTCCCAGAGTCCCATAATGGTCCCTTTAGCTTTAGAAATGTGCGCTCTGTGCAAAATCTTATATTGTGTCTCTTGCAGATCCGCTGCTTTGACCATATTATATAGTGTAGAAAAAAGTTTTTCGAAACCCGGTCCCGTGTATGCAGTCCCTAGGTCCTCATTCCAGCGGTTCATCAATTTCTCCATACCACCCTTAGGCCCTTTCAATGTTAATACCTTATACCAAGTGGACAGGCTGTTGGCCTTACTGGGCATCTGCAATAAGATTTTATCTAGCGGGCCCCATGTCCATCCATCCCCATGTTGCCCCCTAATTGATGACCAATAGTGCCGAACCTGCAAGTATTGTAACAAATTGCTGTTTGGGACTGCCCATTTCTCCTTTACCTGGTCAAATGTAAAGAAGACTGACTGCTCTTCATCCATGAGTTGGCCCAATATCCTACATCCCCTATCTCCCCACCTAGAGAATACCTAATATCCCATGCCCGCCGGAAATGCTGCGTTACCTGTCAAGCTAAGATATGGGGAGGCATCTGGGGAGCGTTGTTGTTGCCGCCTCCACCACATCCATGCTCTCCTTATCGGTCTCAGAAACTCCAATCTGTGAGAGAGCCGGGGAGTCCCGCTGGAGCCTAAGTGCAGTAAAGTAAGAAAATTCCATGGATGGCTCCAATCCTCGAACCCCTCTCTAGGGAGGAATCGTGGACAACCTCCTACTCCCTCATAAATAAGCCGTATCATTGCTGCCACATTATATCTCCGGAGATCCGGCAGCCCCAGACCCCCCTGAGCCTTGGATAGGGATAATTTTGCATACCCTATGCGTGCCCCTTTGCCCCGCCAAATGAACGTGCCAATAAGGGACCTAAACAAACGCTCTTCTCTCCTGAGAACCCATATCGGAGCCACCTGCAATGGGTATAAAATCTTGGGCAAGAAAACCATCTTTGTGAGGGCTATCCTTCCCATCAACGAGAGGGGCAGATCTTTCCATTTATCACACAGCCTTTTTATTTTATCCAATACTTCCACCACATTACGCTTATAAAATACTGATGTATTAGTACTCAGGAAGATCCCCAAGTATTTCATGGCCCCCCCTACCGGTCTTATAGGGAGCCCCCCCCCCATCCCAGGGTCCCCCCTTATCCCCGAAAGCGGTAGTAATTCCGATTTATCGTAGTTCACCTTCAGCCCTGACAGATCTCCAAAATCCCGTACTATATCTAGAACCCTATGCAAGTCTCTAGGTGCATTAGCCACATATAGTAAAATATCATCCGCATATAGATTTACGCGAAGCTCCTTGCTACCCACCCGGATACCTCGGAAGTCTCCACTGGTTCGAATCTTTAAAGCCAGCGGTTCAATCGCTAGTAAAAACAGAAGTGGCGAGAGTGGGCAGCCCTGCCTGGTCCCCCTTTGAATTGAAAAGCTATCAGTCAATTTCCCATTGACCAGCAACCTGGCCGATGGATTTGTGTAGAGAGCCCGTATCCAAGATACATAAGCCCCTGTGATACCAAACCTCTCTAGTACCCCAAATAAATGTGGCCAGGAAATACTATCAAAGGCCTTTTCCATATCAAGACCTACAATGGCTTCCATTCCTCCCTTCCCTTTCCGCTCATGGATGGCCATTAGCGCCTGCATGATGTTCATAGATGTGTATCTCCCTGGTACAAAGCCCACCTGGTCTTCATGAACTAAAGTATGAATGACCTGGTTTAAGCGTCGCGCCAAAATAGCGGCCAATAACTTAACATCTTGATTCAACAGGGAGATAGGACGATACGAGCCCACCTGCCCAGCATCCTTACCCGGTTTTGGTAATAGTACTATATGTGCCAAATTAGACTGCATGTGTTCTCCCCCCCCCCCACCCCCCCCCCCCCCCCCACCAAGTCATTAAACCATTCTTTCAATGGTAACGCCACCAAATCAGACAGCATAAGGTAGTACTCAGGTCCGAACCCATCAGGGCCTGGTGCCTTCATCAGTTTCATGTCCTTGATCCCCATCCTAATCTCCTTCTCTATGATAGGCGCATTCAGATGTAGCAATTGTTCTGCCGAAAGACGTGGCACCTGTAATTGCTGGAAAAAGGCTTCACTTTTGTCGGTATCATATTCTCTGGCCTGATACAGTGAGCTATAAAAATTGACAAATTGCTTTCGGATCTGTGCTTCCGTAGTGTGCACCCCTCCCTTATCATCCTTAATAACCGAAATAATTTGTGTCTTACGAGATGGCCTAACTAGATTGGCCAACAGCCTGCCTGCTTTACTCCCCCATCGAAACAGCCGGAGCCGCCGGAAATAAATATCTCTTTCTGCTCTTTGCGTCAGTATCTCCATTATCTTTGTCTTAACCATTTTTAATTCTATCCTGTAAGTATTAGTCATGTGTGCTATATGTTGCCGGCGCAGCTGATGGTACTCTCTAGACAACCGCAAGAGCTCTGCCTCCCTCTGCTTCCGTTTCCCTGCTGTGTATGCAATAATATGCCCTCTCATGACAGCCTTAGAGGCTGCCCAATAGACTTCCAGTGTGACCTTTGGTGTCTGATTATGCTGCTGGTATTCCAGCCATTTGAGCCTTAAATATGTCTGAAACTCCCTATCATTAATCAGCGCAGGAGAGAGCCTCCACATGCGCTCGCCTGGCTCTGCAGTCCATGGAATCACCATCTCGACGGCCTGATGGTCACTCAGTATTGGGTCCACTATTTGCACTCTGGAAATCCTGGCAGTCATAGAGGGGGGGACCAGCAGACAATCCAATCTGGAGTAAACTCCATGAGGGTGAAAGTAAAACGTGAATTCCTCCCCCTGCGGGTTAAGAAGCCGCCAGACATCTACCAGCCCCAACTGGTCAAGTACAAAATTAACCCCTTTACTTTCCCAATTCCCCCCCTTATGTCTTGGCGGTTTACAATCTATTGTGGGATCTGCTACCACATTGAAATCTCCCTCCAAGATGAGCTGATAGTCTACGTAAGCGACCACTCTGGCCACCAAATCAGAGAAAAATTTATGGGAATATACATTGGGCCCATAGACATTACAGAGCAATATCTGCTGTCCCCACAGCTCTCCCAGTATTAAGATATATCTCCCCTCTTGGTCGTGTACCATTTTGTGGATATTAAAGGGCAATCTCTTATGAATAAGAATGGCGACTCCCCTCTGTCTTGAGTTATACGAAGAAAACCCTATTTCACCTACCCATCCCCTTCTCAGCTTTTGATGTTCAGCTACCGACAAATGTGTCTCTTGAAGATACGCAATATCCACCCCCTCCTTATTTAGCCATGTCAAGATCTTATTGCGCTTTATGGGGGAGTGGATACCATCCACATTGAGAGTGATTATTTTTAAATTAGCCATAGATTAAACATTTGATTTCCCAAGCGTACATTACTTGTGTTTGTCCCTCACCAGTCTCCCAGCCAAACCAGCGAGTACCGAAAACTATTTTCACATAGTATCTTTTTATCCTTATCATGTTCCCCTGCAACTCCAGATATCCCTTAAGTATCCAACACTCCATAGACCGACCCTTCCCCCCTCCCCATCCATCTCCTTCTTTCTCCCACATACACACCACTGTCATCCATTCATTCAACCCCAAATATCCCCATCCTCCTCCCCCCTTCCCTTTGACCTTCCCCTCCCCCCCCCAATACCAACCCTCATCCTTCACCTACCCAAATACAGCTAAAAGAGAAGCCTCCCGTCCCCCCTGCCATAACAAAACAAGTGTATAACATTACAAGACTTTATAGTGTAACATCTAAAACCATTATCCGTTTCGCAAACCTTCATAAACAGTTTATAATACTGGTGATAAAATCGCCACCAGAACAACGAAGGGGCAGACAGGTGTCAGCAATGTTCCGGGTCTTCCACCACTTTACCGTCCACCTTTAGTGTTGTCGATATGTCGATCCACTACCCCCAGCCTTATCATATGCTGTCTCTGTCTTGCCTCTGGAAACCATATTGTAATCCCTAGAGCTCAGCGCAGTAAAGACGCCTCAGTTGCCGTCTCAGATCGCACAGTCTCATTCCTCGATTACCCGTTATTCCCGTTCACCTTGGCTCGCTCTCTCCCTCACAGTACAGTTTGCCAGAAAGTCCTTCGCTGCTGCAACATCGGTGATGATGGTGGATTTCCCATCCACCCAAACTCTCAACTTAGCTGGATATAGTAATGCGCACCTCACCCCCTTTTTATATAGGGCAGAGCAAGTAGGAGCCATCGCCTTTCTCAAGAGGGCCACTCGTGTGGAGTAGTCATTAAAAAGTAGCAACCGGTGTCCTTCATATAGCAGCGCCTCTTTAGCTCTTGCAGCTTTTAAAATCTTCTCCTTCATCAGCCAATTTGTGAAGTGCGCTATCGCCGTGCGAGGTCTGTTATTCCCTTCACCGCGTGCTCCAATGCGATGAGCTCTGTCACAGCAAATAGGGCCTCCCCTCCCTGCCAGGCCCAACTGCTCTGGAAGCCACGTGGCGAAGAAGTCGTACAGATTCTGATCTTTCACCGTTTCCGGCAGACCAATCACCCTGATATTATTCCTGCGGGACCGGTTTTCTTGTTCTTCAACCCGGTCCCTCATATCCTCAATTTCTTTTTTAAGTGCGGTTATTTGTGTTGCCGCTTCCTGAGCCTCTTCTTCTCTCTCGGAGATCCGCCGCTCTGCCTCCGCCAGTCGCGTCGAATGAGAATCGAATTTCTCATTAATCTCATCGACAGCAGACTGCAACTTATTTAGTTTATCTTCCAGAGCGGCGGAAACGGATTTCGATATCTCCTGTGCCCAATCTGTGGTCGGCATGGGCTGAGCAGGTGCTGTTTGCTGGGTCCCCGCCATTTTGTCCAGGCTGCTCCTCGGTGGATTAGAAGATTTTCTCGGGACTTTCGGGGGCATTCCTCGCCTAAGTTTGCTGTTATCGACTGCCAGACGGTTCTGCCGTCTAAGGCAAGGAGCCCCTTACGTCCGCGGTCCCGTAAGTAGCTATTATTAGCAGAAATTGGCAGATCGGGTACGGAGCCTCTCTCACTCGCTGCCTTCTAGGTAGCAGGCATCACGTGACCCCCCCACACCTCTAGTCTTTATCGATTAAATATCAATCAATTACTCCATAGTACTTCCAAAACACTACTGAGATGGAAAAATCTCCCCTTGAATCTCCATGACTATATTCAGTTATTTAAGATGAAAGAATTCCTTCGGTAATTGTATACATTACAAATGCTGCCCTTAAAATTGTTGAAGAGGGACATTTAGAGTTTACACATGATGCTTTCTAAATTTTTTTTTTTGGGGGGGGGAGCTCGAAACCAAAGGCACATTCCGGTTGCTTTTGGGTTCCTAGCGGGAGGGGGTTCTGGGCCTATCCGATCTTAAGAAATACAACCAGGCACGTCTGCTTCGCTATTTGGGAGATTGGCTTCTGGGACTCACAAGACTACATGCCTGCTGCAGATTGAACAACACTAATTTAGCCCTTGACATTTCAGGTATTTGCTCCATGCCCCCTTGCGCATGCGTCTTCTGCGCATACGGAGCAGAGTTTTGCTCCGCTCGCTGCGGGACCTTTGGCGGGAACATTTAGGTTTTTGGAATTTACCTGTAGAAACTTCAGATATGTTATCTATTCAAGGCAATGCTTTGTTTTCCCTTAGCATTGACAATGAGACCTTCCGCTTAAGGACATTCAAAGCATACGCTCTCTCTCACATGTGTTGGGTTCTAATGGTAAATTAAAGCCTCTTGCTCAACCAGGTGATGGCAGTCTGACATGACTACATGATGCCTTTGTGTATCATCATTTATCTCATTTTATTCTTACAAGCGAAGCACAGTGATAAATTCTGAGAATTTTTCTCTGGTGCTGGGGAAGACCACTTATCGTTTTTTGTTTTATATAAATTATTGGCTCAACACTCCCCAGTTAAAGATATGTCTGAATTATCATGCCGATGGTGCATAGACTTACACCAGTCGGAGAACTCTCTTGATCTTTTGGCTCTTGTGCGAAGAATTCCAACTCATACTATAAATGCGGACCTTAGGCAATGTCAATTTTGTATTCTCCATCATGCTTATCTCAAGAACAGGTGCCCATGACCTGGATCATCCGCTGTCGGGGACAGGATGCTGGGCTCGATGGACCTTTGGTCTTTTCCCAGTATGGCATTACTTATCTTATCTTAAAATGGGGGAAACAGACTCACCGCTTTGTCAAAAATGTCACTTAGATGTTAATACCTTGTTTCATGCTCTGTGGGCCTGCCCCAAAATTGTTTCTTTTTGGAGATTCGTAATTGAATTTTTGAAAAACATTTTGAGTTTGGTCATTCCTGTTTCCCCAGAGGGGATACTTCTTGACAGCTTTGAGGCTTTTGTGCTGCAGGGTAGGGGTGGGCACCAGTTAGTTCGGAAGGAGGGCATTATTGGCAAAAATAATTATCTTGGGAATTTGGACCATCGTTGATCTACCTTCTTTTTGGGTGTAGTGCAATAAATTCCATGTGTTGACATTAATGGAAAAGAATGGAGCCAAGAGGTCCTTTTCGATGTTAGAAAAATAAGCCTTCTTGAATATGTGGGACATTTATATACAAACTTTGTCACTGAGGGCTCACAGTGGGATTCTTAATATGCTTTGAGGGGCCTGGGGGGTTCTGGTGTTGATGTGGCCTTTTTTTCTTTCTTTCTTTCTTTCTTTCTTTTTGTGAGGTTGTATAGTTTGGTTTGGTAGGTGTCATCCGATTTTGAAGCTCTTTGTCTAAGTCTCGCCTGTGTTTTGGGTTTTGATTGGATTTTGGAGGGAGAGTAATGGTTTGTTTATCTCTCGAAGATGATTTCTGTAAGTTGCGGGGTGGTTGACTTAGGAGTAATGTCAGGAAATTCTTTTTCACGGAGAGGGTGGTCGACGCCCGGAATTCAAAAAGGCGTGGGATGAACACAGAGAAACTCTATTTAGAAAATAGATGGTAGTAAACAAAAATAAATGGCTGCAGGGGGTGTGTAAGGTATGTTCTATACAAGAGGTACTTAGCTGACAGAACACTACTAAATAGCAATATCCTGGACTCGTGTCTAGGGGAGCGTACCTCATTATCCCAATGACAAGCTAGCTGTGCTGGAAAAAGGAACGATGCCACAGAAGGAATATATATATTATTTATTATGTAAAGAAAAATATATGTATAAAAAGAGTTCTGCTGCAAAATGCCAAGCAAAATACAATAACTTGCTATACAAAGAGATTATAACCAAAATAAAGGTAATGACATATGATTATCCTAAAGGACTAACTAAATGAGCGATTACTACTACTACTATTTAGCATTTCTATAGCGCTACAAGGCATACGCAGCGCTGCACAAACATAGAAGAAAGACAGTCCCTGCTCAAAGAGCTCTACTACTACTACTACTATTTAGCATTTCTATAGCGCTACAAGGCGTAGGCAGCGCTGCACAAACATAGAAGAAAGACAGTCCCTGCTCAAAGAGCTTACAATCTAATAGACAGGAAATAAAGTAATCAAATCAATTAATGTGTACAGGAAGGAGGAGAGGAGGGTTGGTGGAGGCGAGTGGTTACAAGTGGTTACGAGTCAAAAGCAATGTTAAAGAGGTGGGCTTTCAGTCTAGATTTAAAGGTGGCCAAGGATGGGGCAAGACGTAGGGGCTCAGGAAGTTTATTCCAGGCATAGGGTGCAGCGAGACAGAAGGCGCAAAGTCTACTACTATTGGAGATTCTAGATGGAATGTTGCTACTACTACTACTATTTAGCATTACTATAGCGCTACAAGGCGTACGCAGCGCTGCACAAACATAGAAGAAAGACAGTCCCTGCTCAAAGAGCTATGTAATAAAAGTAAGCCAAGTATAGGACAATCAAGCCATTGTGACATCACTGATGAGGTTGGCTCTTATTGGTGGCCTGAGGCATTATGACATCACAACATTATCTCTGGTTACAAGAGACTACTAACCTACTATTTATCACTTCTATAGCACTACAAGGCGTATGCAGCACTGCACAAACATAGAAGAAAGACAGTCCCTAAATGAGCGATTACACAACCAATTACAGTACTCAAATCCTAATGACTAGCATCAGAAGTTATACCGCACGTCTTATGCAAAATACCTTACCTGCTAAATTCACAGATCGTAAGTCATGACATAACCCATCTGTCACAGAATAAAGACAAGGACTGATTATCCCCCTGGCCATAGGAATAAATCCTGATCTCACCCTGCAGTCTGTGGCAGACTTCCAATGGTTCCGAAGCCGATTTCTCCTCTAGACTGGAGCTGAATTCTCAGCGAGTCTCTCAGTCCAGGAATAAGGTCCGAGATTTGAATTCTGGATGCAAATGGTACAGTCTTAGATAAAGCTTGATATTGTAGCTGACAGGCCTTGTCAGTTTGTTACAAGGCACGCAGTTCACTGGTGTTAGGAAAATCAGTCTCCGGCTCTTTCGAGCGTTCTGTTCACCTGCAAATCCTCCGGTCGTCTCCCTTCTTCCTCTTCAGTCCAAAACGTTTGGTATCCCAAAAGTCAGATGATACCTGTGGACCAATCACATACAGTGACATAATGTCCAGCCAGCTTCATGGTCAAGAAGCGAGCCTTTGTTCTACTATTGACGGCAAGCAAACCTCCCTGTCTGCTCAGATACTCCTGAGGCCATGGGTGACTCTCCCCTCCAATCTTCCCAGGAGATAGCAGACTAGCTCACGGAATATGTCCTTGGATGAAATCATCTTGCAATGCTCAGCACTAATGTTCCTTTGTAACCAAGCTGGTTTCTGATGCCACATTGGGCTGAAGATAGGTCCCGAAGTGGTGAACTGGATTAGGAACTGGTTGACGGACAGATGACAGAGGGTGGTGGTAAATGGATTTCGCTCGGAGGAGGGAAAGGTGAGTAGTGGAGTGCCTCAGAGATCGGTGCTGGGACCGATTCTGTTCAATATATTTGTGAGTGACATTGCCGAAGGGTTAGAAGGTAAAGTTTGCCTATTTGCGGATGATACTAAGATTTGCAACAGAATGGACACCCGGGAGGGAGTGGAAAGCATGAAAAGGGATCTGAGGAAGCTAGAAGAATGGTCTAAGGTTTGGCAATTAAAATGCAATGCGAAGAAATGCAAAGTGATGCATTTAGGGAGTAGAAACCCACGAGAGACTTATGTGTTAGGCGGTGAGAGTCTGATAGGTACTGAGGGGGAGAGGGACCTTGGGGTGATAGTATCCGAGGATCTGAAGGCGACGAAACAGTGTGACAAGGCGGTGGCTGTAGCAAGAAGGTTGCTAGGCTGTATAGAGAGAGGTGTGATCAGCAGAAGAAAGGAAGTGTTGATGCCTCTGTACAAGTCATTGGTGAGGCCCCACCTGGAGTATTGTGTTCAGTTTCGGAGGCCGTACCTTGCGAAGGATGTTAAAAAAATGGAAGCGGTGCAAAGAAAAGCTACGAGAATGGTATGGGATTTGCGTTCCAAGACGTATGAGCAGAGACTTGCTGACCTGAACATGTATACCCTGGAGGAAAGGAGGAACAGGGGTGATATGATACAGACGTTCAAATACTTGAAAGGTATTCATCCGCAAACGAATCTTTTCCGGAGATGGGAAGGCAGTAGAATGAGAGGACATGAAATGAGATTGAAGGGGGGCAGACTCAAAAAAGATATCAGGAAGTATTTTTTCATGGAGAGGGTGGTGGATGCTTGGAATGCCCTCCCGCGGGAGGTGGTGGAGATGAAAACGGTAACGGAATTCAAACATGCGTGGGATATGCATAAAGGAATCCTATGCAGTAGGAATGGATCCTCAGAAGCTTAGCCGAAATTGGGTTGCGGAGCAGGTGGGGGAAGAGAGGTTGGTGGTTGGGAGGCGAGGATAGTGGAGGGCAGACTTGTACGGTCTGTGCCGGAGCCAGTGATGGGAGGCGGGAAATACTGCTGGGCAGACTTGTACGGTCTGTGCCCTGAAAAAGGCAGGTACAAATCAAGGTAAGGTATACACATATGAGTTTATCTTGTTGGGCAGACTGGATGGACCATGCAGGTCTTTTTCTGCCGTCATCATCATCTACTATGTTACATTGAGCCTACAAATAGGTGGGAAAATGTGGGATACAAATGTAACAAATAAATAAATAAAATAAGCTGGAAAGGGCTTCAGTGGCAACTCCAGTAGCTGGAACAGAGGACAGTGCTGGGCAGACTTTTATGGTCTGGGTCCCGCAAATGACAAGATGGATTTGGATAGGCTGGAGTGGGATGTGATGGCAACTCCAGTAGGTGGAACATAAGGATAGAGCTGGGCGGACTTCTATGGTCTATGTCCCAGCAACGTCAAAGAAAGACTCACGATAAAGTATATAATATCACATTCATTATTGATTTAATTACGAATTGATAGTGAGTGCGACTGTTGGGCAGAGTGCGTGGACCATTCCAGTCTTTATCTGCCGTCACTATGTTAGATAATGCAGGCTATATGTACGAAAACATAAGGCAAATCAATTTCATCTAGGCTGACTTAGGCATATCACACCTCACCGGCACCAGTCACGAATAGTTATAAGAAAACTCAAGGTTCAGGAGTGCCATTAGCCAGCACCATCAACTAAAATCAGACACTATCTCGCACTGGTTGAATAGTTGACTGGTGTTACCATAGTCACGCCGATCTCTGCTTCTTCTGATAATTAATTCCATATCTAAACTGAACTTACTGTAGCACATTGCCATCCGATTTAGAATATGATGAATATTCTCTTGGTTTTACAATATATTTCCCCTTCATCTTAAATAGCATCCAAAAAAATTTCACCTTTAAAAAAAAACCTGACAACAGTTTCACCCATTACTTTTTATGTGTATTTCCACCAATGAGTGGAAAGACTCCATAAACAAAAGGGACGCTGCCATCTGTTGACGGGATGGTATAACTGCTCAGCAGCTGACAAAAGGTATGTTTGTCAATAGAAATCAAACAAAATAAAACATGGAAAAGAAAATAAGATGATACCTTTTCTATTGGCCATAACTTAATACATTTCTTGATTAGCTTTCAAAGGTTGCCCTTCTTCGTCAGATTGGAAATAAGCAAATGTTGGTGGATGACAGTATATATAAGTGAAACATCAAAGCATTACTTTGACAGTCTGACAGGGTGGGAGGGTGGGTAGGAGGTATGCATGGGGATATCAAAGCATTTCATTGATATTCTAACAGGATGGATGTGGGTAGGTGAGAGGAGGGTGATCAACAGAGAAATACAACTTTATGGTTTATAATGGGCTAGAAAACCCAGATCCTTGTTAAGTCCTGTCTGTTGGGTGTCAAAATATTCACTTATATATACTATCTGCTACCACGTTTGCTTATTTCCGATCTGAGGAAGAAGGGCAACCTTCGAAAGCTAATCAAGAAATGTATTAAGTTATGTCCAATAAAAAAGGTATCGTCTTATTTTCTTTTCCATGTTTTATTTTGTTTGATTTCTATTGATAACCTTAAGAGTGGACTAACACGGCTACCACACTCCTCTACTTAAGGTATGTTTGCAAACTGTACAGGTTCATTACTAAACCTTATGAATGGGAACAGATGTGGGGGGGGAGGGGGCATTTTTGATATGACGTTGAAGTCCATCTTTGGACATTTTCCACAAAACGTCCAAATTCCAAATAGGCAAAAAGGTCATTTTTGAAAAAGAAAAACATCTATTTTTTTGTTGTTGTTGTGTTTTGTTTTTTAATATTTTAGGGGGTTTATAAGCATATTTAGATTTCCTATCAATTGAAGAGTTTAGGATGAGGTTAAAATCGCCACCTATAATACAAGGTGCATCACCTTCAGCTGCTAACATATCTGCTAGAGATAGGAAAAATTCAGGTGAGTCCAAATTTGGTGCATAAATGTTTAATAACGATATTATTTTGTTACATATTTTTATATTAACGTTAGCCCATCTGCCCATGTTATCATTTTTATGAGATAGTATGACTAAATCCTTATGTTTTTTTTTATTAAAGTCATAACACCATTTTTGTTCCCTATTGCTGATGAAAAAAAAATTTAAACTTTGTGAACTTTGTGAACCGATACTCTCATATCACCCCTCTCCTCAAGTCGCTTCACTGGCTCCCGATTCGCTACCGTATTCAGTTCAAGCTTCTCCTAATGACCTTCAAATGCACTCAATCTGCAGCCCCCCATTACCTCTCTACCCTCCTCTCCCCCTATGTCCCCACCCGTAACCTCCGCTCTCAGGACAAATCACTCCTATCTGTACCCTTCTCCACCACCGCTAACTCCAGACTCCGCCCCTTCTGCCTCGCATCACCTTATGACTGGAACAGACTCCCCGAGCCCATACGCCATGCGCCCTCCCTGCCCATCTTTAAGTCCTTACTCAAAACCCATCTCTTCTCCCTTGCTTTTGGCGCCTAACCACCTTCCCCATTCATGATACACTGACTACACTGACTACATAGTTTGTTACCTTTAGATTGTAAGCTCTCTTGAGCAGGGACTGTCCTTCCCCATGTTTTAACTTGTACAGCGCTGCGTAACCCTAGTAGCGCTATAGAAATGCTAAGTAGTAGTAGTAGTAGAAAAAATGCACTGGTTTTATCATTCCCACCTTTCTCTTATCCCTTATTTGTCCTGTTTGTCTCTCTTGATTAGATTATAAGCTCTGTCAAGCAGGGACTGTCTCTTCATGTTCAAGTGTACAGCACTGGGTACGTCTAGTAGTGCTATAGAAATGATTAGTAGTAGTAGCAGTAGTGTTTGGGATTCCGGAATCTTGCTACTCTTTGGGATTCTGCACGGAATCTTGCTACTCTTTGGGATTCCAGAATCTTGCTACTGTTGGGATTCTGTGCGGAATCTTGCTATTCTTTGGGATTCCAGAATCTTATTTGTCCTGTTTGTCTGTCTTGATTATATTGTAAGCTCTGTCGAGCAGGGACTGTCTCTTCATGTTCAAGTGTACAGCACTGTGTACGTCTAGTAGTGCTATAGAAATAATAAGTAGTAGTAGCAGTAGTCTTTGGGATTCCGGAATCTTGCTACTCTTTGGGATTCTGCACGGAATCTTGCTACTCTTTGGGATTCCGGAATCTTGCTACTCTTTGTCCTTATCCCTTATTTGTCCTGTTTGTCTGTCTTGATTAGATTGTAAGCTCTCTTGAGCAGGGACTGTCCTTCCCCATGTTTTAACTTGTACAGCGCTGCGTAACCCTAGTAGCGCTATAGAAATGCTAAGTAGTAGTAGTAGTAGTAGTAGAAAAAATGCACTGGTTTTATCATTCCCACCTTTCTCTTATCCCTTATTTGTCCTGTTTGTCTCTCTTGATTAGATTGTAAGCTCTCTTGAGCAGGGACTGTCCTTCCCCATGTTTTAACTTGTACAGCGCTGCGTAACCCTAGTAGCGCTATAGAAATGCTAAGTAGTAGTAGTAGTAGTAGAAAAAATGCACTGGTTTTATCATTCCCACCTTTCTCTTATCCCTTATTTGTCCTGTTTGTCTCTCTTGATTAGATTGTAAGCTCTCTTGAGCAGGGACTGTCCTTCCCCATGTTTTAACTTGTACAGCGCTGCGTAACCCTAGTAGCGCTATAGAAATGCTAAGTAGTAGTAGTAGTAGAACAACACACATGACAGAACATGATTATACCTTTTACTCAAATCCCCATAATTCATACTCCAGGATAGATTACTTTTTAATATCGGCATCATTGATACCTGACGTCCTTAATACTGACATTGGTAACATTTTATTATCTGATCACGCACGTATTACCCTACAGCTCAATATAAGCCAAACATCAATACATAGGCCTCGTTGGAGATTTTTTATTTCTTTATTTAAATATTTCAGTACTTCACCACAAAAAGTGAATATGCAATCAGCATTATTTAACATGAAATAGAAGAAATAATAAGTAAATATCTTAACAGCCAGTTTGTCCACAAATTAAGAAATTAGATTCCAAGATTAAGAAAATTCAAAAGGAAAACAAATAAAATTCAATGGATGCTACCTCCGGTTCAGACCCCAACCTGCTAGTTAGGGAGGGCTTACTACATTCACATCAACTCTTGCATCAATAAATTCTTTTAACTGTTTTGGGTCTACAAACTGAAAATGTTTGCCCTCAAGTATTACATTACAAAAACAAGGAAAACGCAAAACAAAGTTTGCTCCCAATGCCACCACCCTGGGACGAAGTTCCAAAAAGGCCCTTCGTCTCATCTGTGTAGGTCGTGAGAGATCTGGAAAAATTCGAACCTTTGAGCCCAAAAACAGATTTTCTAAATGTCTCAGGGAAAGTCTTAATACAGCATTCCTATCAGGCTCCAGCACAAAAGTGACAAGCAAAGTTAACCTCTGAGTAACTATTTCTAGTGAACTTTCAAGGAAAGAAGTAAGATTCATTCCCTCCTCCACTACAGGGGGTTTCCTTCCACCGCTCCAATACTCCCGATGTAATGCGCCCGTGTGATGGGGGGGAGTGAGTTCTTGTCCATTCCCAGAATGTCCACCATATATTTTTTAACCATTTCCAAAGGTGAAATTAACAGCGATTTGGGAAAATTAAGAAACCTAAGGTTAAGTCTTCTAGTCTGATTTTCCAAATATTCCAGTCGTTTATGTAGGAAATTATTATCTTTAACCAAAGCTGTTTCTACAGATCCCATTTCTTGAATTTTAATATCCACATTTCCCAATTGCTGGGTTTGCTGTGCAGTCATTTGCGCTTGAAGCAGGGCAGCCTCAGAAAGAACTTTAATATCAACAGTATTCTGCTTTAAAGTAGTTTGCATAGAGGTTTGAATGTTGTAAACCATGTCCCATAGTGACTCAAGCATCACAATTGCTGGTCTAATCACTCCACTAGCCACAGGAGGAGATTGAGATTGATCCTCAGCACCAGCTAACTTAGAAACAATAGCTTGGGGCAATACCTTTGAAGCCTGTTGTAATAATGTTTTCCCGAAGTTGAGAATCTGTCTCCATTGCTGCAGTCACTCCCTCAGACAGGACAGGTAGAGCCACTTCGGTGTCTGTCTCTGTTTGAACTGCCCGCAATTCTCCTCCAGGCTGGGGCGGTGCAATTCGTTCCACAGGGCTCAAGGAAGCCCCGTTTCCACTCTCTATCGGCTCCGAGGGGCCGAGAGTTGCAGAGGGGGTCGAAGTTCCCTGAGGACCCGGTTGCAGCGTGGAGAATTGTAGAGTCGTTTTCTTCATCGTTGACGAGGTCCCAGGAATCGAGGGATATTCCTTTACCTTTCCCCTCCACTTCCCCATTATTAACGAGGCTACAGAGGCACTGAAAAAAGCTCACTAAGACGACAGCCTCCAGGAGCAAACTCAGGTGTGTCCATTCACAGCGCCATCTTGGAGGCCTCGTTGGAGATTTAATTCCACACTTCTAACTAATCCTAGTTTTAGAGAAAATATCTCTAAAGCGATGCAAGAATATCTTCACTTCAACTTGCCAAATCACGCCTCTTGGCACAACTTTTGGGATGCTTTTAAGGCATTTATCAGAGGGGAAATAATAACATTTTCAGCCTCTAGAAATAAAGAATTAAACAAAGAAATATTGGAATTAAATACTGTTTCGAACAAGGTTTTGTGCTTTGGACGTTCTGTTTTTTGGTCCATCCTTTTTTTTTTTAAATGAGTAAGTGCGAAACATAGAGACTCATGCCATTGGAACGTAGGAGAAACCAACATTTTTAGTAGACGGTCCCCAGACATCCCAAGAGAGCAATGGGGTACCCTAGAGGGTACCTTTGCTCCCTTATCTTATCCCCTGAGCCCTCCAAAACCCACTACCCTCCACTGTACACCACTACAATAGCCCTTATGGGTAAAGGGGGCACCTATATGTGGGTACAGTAGGGTTTTGGTGACTTTGGGAAGGGTCACAGTTTCCATCACAAGTGTGACAGGTAGAAGGAGATATGGACCTAAGTCCCCCCACTCCATAGTGCTTTACACCAACCACTACACTGCTCCAGGGATCTGCACTAATAGACCTGACTTTTAACATCTGAGGCTGTCATAGAGGCTCGGAAGTCTTATTTTTATTCACGCGTTTTGGGGGTGGGAGGAGATCAATGACCACTGGGGTGTATTGTCTATAAAATGTCCAAGTGTTAGGAACGCCCTAATCCTGCCTTCAAAACACCCCTGACACGCCCCCCTTCTGATTTGGATGCACTGCAGATGAATTGTATAAACGTCTGCAAAATAGGTTTCCAAAAATACCGATTTGGACGTTTTGAGAAGAAAAACGTCCAACTGGTGCTTTATGACACCTTTTCGATGTTTTTCTCTTTGGAAAATGAGCCCCGTAGTATAACAAGATTCACTTGCTGGAAAGTCACAACTATATTAAAGGATCTTAGCCTTCAGAGGCTGACTTGGATTTAATGGTGGTGATGAAGAAGTAGTTCACAGAGAAGCACATAGTTATACCGGACTAAAATCTGTTCAGGAGGGACAAAAGAAAAGGAAGAAAGGGATGGTATTCTATGTTAAATGTAATATTAAACTACTACTATTATTTAACATTTCTAAAGCACTACAAGGCATACGCAGCGCTGCACAAACATAGAAGAAAGATAGTCCCTGCTCAAAGAGCCTGGGCCTGGGGAATTTTTTCCCCCCTGCCCTCCCCCCTCTTGGCGGCCCTGGCTTAAGCTAGGCACAGATCGAGCCATTTCTGCAACAATGCGCATAAATTCTGGGAATGCCCCTGGAATGCTTCCTTGAAATTACATGCTACAGGCCAGATTCTATATATGGTGGTGTCTAGAAGAACTACACGAAAAACATTTCCGCCTAAGCGTATTCTATAAGCGGCACTTACATTTAGGCATGGTATATAGAATACGCTTAGTTGATATTCTTAGTGCCTAAATCTATGCGCCTTCATTTACACCAATGAAAATGTGGTGTGAATCCTGGTGTTATGATTGGGGTCTGAACCCCTCTCAAACTTACCTCTTTCCTGGGGGTCAGCTTCTTAGCTGGCTTCTGTTTCTCTGTGCTGGCAGCTTCCAGCAGCATGGGGTTAATTGTCTCACTTCACTACAGCTGTGTGTGTGTTGCCTGAGTTGCTCTAACTCTCTTTGGGTGTACTGGCTTCAAGTGTTTCACGGTTTTGCATTGGTGTGGGTTGGGCCTCTCTGGGTCAGTGTGCTTTTGCCTAGGTCTAGGGAGTGTGACATCATCAGGGAGGGCCTTGATAAGGAAGTGGTCTTGTTTCCTTCAGGGCCTTTGCAACAGTTGTGTTTGCTTTAGGTAGGGTGGTGCAGTGTGCACTTCTGACATTGTGTCTAGGGTCCCTGCTTGCTTTTGCTAAGGTCCAGGTTAGTGTTAGTGCACTGTGCACTGGTGTCTATGTGTTTAGCTTTCCTGCTTTTCCCTTTTGGTTCCCTTCTGTTCCCTCTTGGTTTTGGTAGCATTGCTGTGTGTAGGGCTTTGGAAGCTCTGTTGTTGATAGAAGTACTTCGGGGTTTGGTGTTGTTAGGAACACTGCAGAGTTTGCTGTTAGAAGTACTTCTGGGATTGTGCTATTGGGAGCATTGCAGTCTTTGCTGTTGGTGTTTGGTGCTTTAGAAGCACTTTTGGCTTATGTGTTAGCTTCCCTCCTTGTGGCTCCCCTATCTTCCCTTTTAGTGCTAGGAGCTCTTCTGGTTGCTTGCCAGAGTAGTGCTTAGGAAGCACCTTGTTAGTTGTATCTAGCTTGCTAGAGCAGTGCTTAGGTAGCTGGTTTAGTTTTGTGTTTAGCTTATTAGTGTAAAGCTCTGCTTGTAGCTTGGTGCTTAGTAGCACCTGTGTTAGCTTTGTATTTAGTACCCTGCTCTGTTAGTTTAGGGCTTAGGAAGTCCCTTTCTTGAGCAGGGCTTAGGAGCTCCTGTTTAGTATAGGGCTTAGGAAGTCCTTTTGTCAGTTTACTGTTAGGAACACTCCTGCTGGTTTAGGGCTTGGGAGCAAGTAGATCAGTTTAGGTTTAGGAGCACTTCTGTTTCCAGTCCTGGTCCCTATGTCATCCGGTATCCAGTAAGTCCTGTCGGCTACTCGAACCCAGGAGCTCAACTCTTGGGGGGTTTAGTAGCTAAGTACAGGTGAAGCTGTTGGACCAGTCCAGTGTGCTCCAGTCCCGTGTTCCGGTCCTGTGTCCTCCAGTCCGGGGGACCAGTCCAGGGTGTTCCAGTCTGGTGTGCTCCAGTCCAGTGTGTTCCGGTCCGGTGTGTGTTCCAGTCCGGGGGATTGCAGTCCAGTGTTCCAGTTCTGTGTCCTCCAGTCCGGGGGATTCCAGTCCATGTGTTCCGGCTCACTGGGCGGTGCCTGCAGTCCCTGCCGGTGCCGGTGTGCTTGCCCAGCATTGGTTGGTGGGTTTTGCCTGCTGCTGTCGCTCCTCGTCAGCAGCCCAAGGGCTCACGTTTGCTCCAGAGCCCGGCCCCGCGGGCTCTGAACCTGAGAACCTGACAGATTGCAAAGGCCATGAGCCCGGCAAGAACCCCCGCCCAGCTGACCCAGCTGGGGTCCAGCTCCATCGTTGTTCTTGATCCTTCTATGACTCTTCGCCAGTATCGTGGGAAACTTTTGTCTCATCCTGTTTTGAAGAAGACCCCTGAAGCGGCAGCTGAGAGAAAACGTGTCCGGTGGCTTGGAATCACTGAAAACCCAGTTTCAGATATGGACCCTTTTATCACGCTCGCTGAGTATCGCCGCAGCCTTGTCTTGAATCCAGCTTTGTGGGATACTCCTGAAGCGGTCGCTGAGAGGAGACGTCTGGGGAATTCTACGCTATGGGCTCAGCTGGAGTCCAGTCCAGTCCGAGCAGCACGTCCAGCCAAGCTTCAGAGGCCAGTCCAAGGGATGCTCCTAACCGAGTCGCCGATCCCAGTTCAGGTGGCGCTTCCACTCAAGCCTCTGAGTCCAGTCCGAGGGATGCTTCTGACTGAGTCTCCGATTCCAGTCCAAGCAGCGCTTCAAGCCAAGTCTCTGCGTCCAGTTCAAGTGGCGCTTCAAACCAAGCCTCCTAGTACCAGTTTGGAGCCCAGTTCCAACCCCATTTTTGATCTGGATCCGTTTCTGACACTCCAGGATTACCGGGTTGCACTTTTGTCTGATCCAGCCCTGAAGAATACTCCTGAAGCTGCAGCGGAAAGAAGGCGTGCCTCCTGGCTTGGGTTCGAAGAAAACCCAGTTTCTGCTATTGATCCCTCTACCAAGCTGTTCTTTTACCGCTTCCAACTCCTCTCAGAGCCAACCCTACGGGATACTCCTGAAGCCCAAGCTGAAAGAAGGTGGCTTCCTGATTTTTCCCGCCAAACTTCTGAGTCCAGCCTGAAGGGCTTTGCCTGCCAAGATGCTGAGTCTGGATCGAGTTGGCTTCCTGATTTTTCCCGCCAAATTTCTGAGTCGAGCCTGAAGGGCTTTTCCAGTCAAGATGCTGTGTCTGGATCGGGTTGCAGTTCCAGTCAAGATGCGGAGTCTGGATCAAGTGGTAGTTCCAGTCAAGATGCTGAGTCTGGATCAAGTTGCAGCATTGGCAGTCAAGATGCTGAGTCTGGATCGAGTTGCAGTTCCAGTCAAGATGCGGAGTCTGGATCGAGTTCTAGTTCCAGTCAAGATGCTGAGTCTGGATCGAGTTGCAGTCCCAGCCGGGATGCTGAGTCTACACCGAGTGATGAGTCCACGATGAGTGCTGAGTCTACACCGAGTGCAGAGCCCAGCCAAGATGACAAGTCCACGATGAGTGCTGAGTCTGCACCGAGTGCAGAGTTCAGCCGAGATGCCGAATCAGAATTGAGTTACAGTCCCGGGCAAGATGCAGAGTCCGGGTCAAGTTACAGTCCCGGCCAAGATGCTGAGTCCGGTGAGAGTTGCCGTCCCGGCCAAGATGCCGAGTCCGGGTCAAGTTGGAGTTCCAGTCCCAGGCCAGATGCTGAGTCCAGGTCAAGTTGCAGTCCCGGGCAAGATGCTGAGTCTGGATCGAGTGGTAGTTCCAGTCAAGATGCTGAGTCTGGATCGAGTTGTAGTCCCGGTCAAGATGCTGAGTCTGGAGTGAGTTTGCAGCATTGGCAGTCAAGATGCTGAGTCTGGATCGAGTTGTAGTTCCAGTCAAGATGCTGAGTCTGGATGGAGTTGCAGTTCCAGTCAAGATGCTGAGTCTGGATCGAGTTGTAGTTCCAGTCAAGATGCTGAGTCTGGATCGAGTTGCAGTTCCAGTCAAGATGCTGAGTCTGGATCGAGTTGTAGTTCCAGTAAAGATGCTGAGTCTGGATCGAGTTGTAGTTCCAGTAAAGATGCTGAGTCTGGATCGAGGGGTAGTTCCAGTCAAGATGCTGAGTCTGGATCGAGTTGCAGTTCCAGTCAAGATGCTGAGTCTGGATCGAGTTGCAGTTCCAGTCAAGATGCTGAGTCTGGATCGAGTTGTAGTTCCAGTCAAGATGCTGAGTCTGGAGTGAGTTGCAGCATTGGCAGTCAAGATGCTGAGTCCGGCTCAAGTTGCAGTCCCGGCCAAGATGCCGAGTCTGGGCCAAGTTGGAGTTCCAGTTCCAGGCAAGATGCTGAGTCCGGGTCAAGTTGCAACTCCAGTCAAGATGCTGAGTCTGGATCGAGTTGTAGTTCCAGTCAAGATGCTGAGTCTGGATCGAGTTGTAGTTCCAGTCAAGATGCTGAGTCTGGATCGAGTTGTAGTTCCAGTCAAGATGCTGAGTCTGGATCGAGTTGCAGTTCCAGTCAAGATGCTGAGTCTGGATCGAGTTGTAGTTCCAGTCAAGATGCTGAGTCTGGATCGAGTTGCAGTTCCAGTCAAGATGCTGAGTCTGGATCGAGTTGTAGTTCCAGTCAAGATGCTGAGTCTGGATCGAGTTGCAGTCCCAGCCGGGATTTTGAGTTTACACCGAGTGCAGAGCCCAGCCGAGATACTGAGTCCATGATGAGTGCTGAGTCTACACCGAGTGCAGAGTTCAGCCGAGATGCCGAATCAGAATTGAGTTACAGTCCCGGGCAAGATGCTGAGTCCGGGTCAAATTACAGGCCCGGCCAAGATGCTGAGTCTGGTGAGAGTTGCCGTCCCGGTCAAGATGCTGAGTCCGGGTCAAGTTGGAGTTCCAGTCCCAGGCAAGATGCTGAGTCCGGGTCGAGTTGGAGTTCCAGTCCCAGGCAAGATGCTGAGTCCGGTGAGAGTTGCCATCCCGGTCAAGATGCTGAGTCCGGGTCAAGTTGGAGTTCCAGTCCCAGGCAAGATGCTGAGTCCAGGTCAAGTTGCAGTCCTGGCCAAGATGCTGAGTCCGGGTCAAGTTGGAGTTGCAGTCCCGGTCAAGATGCTGAGTCTGGGTCAAGTTGCAGTCCCGGTCAAGATGCTAAGTCCGGGTCAAGTTGCAGTTCCGGCCAAGATGCTGAGTCCGGAGCGAGTTCTAGTGCCAGCCGAGATGCTGAGTCTACGCTGAGTACCGAGTCCAGCCAAGAGGCTGAGTCAGAATTGAGTGGCAGTTCCGGCCAAGATGCTGAGGGCCGGATCAGATTGCAGTCTCAGGCAAGATGCTGAGTCTACTCTGAGTTCCCACTTCAACCAAGATGTTGAACTCCTCCTGAGTTCCAGCTCCAGCCAAGAGGCAAGGTCCAGTCTGAAGTCCTGTTCGAGTTCCTGTCCGGCTTCAGATTCCAGGATGGGTGTGGGCTCTAGCCCAGTTCTGGCTGCTACAGTGGAGTGCCAGGAAGTCAAAGAAGTTGTGGACTCCTTCAGGAAATGGTTCCTGTTGAATAGAACTCCACTTGTTGCATCCAAGACTCTGATCCTGCCTAGCAGCCGTTCTAAAGAGCCTCGTGGCGGCCAAAGCCATTCTGGTTTCCTAGTTCCAGATGTACATGTCACGTCCTGCCCAGCCGCCCAGATTTATGTTGTGAAACCCATTGGGAGATTTCATCACAGCTACCCATGGAGACCTAAATTGTCTTTTGAGACCTGGAGCTCCTGTGGGGACACGGGAGCCTTGAGGGGGAGGTGCTGTTATGATTGGGGTCTGAACCCCTCTCAAACTTACCTCTTTCCTGGGGGTCAGCTTCTTAGCTGGCTTCTGTTTCTCTGTGCTGGCAGCTTCCAGCAGCATGGGGTTAATTGTCTCACTTCACTACAGCTGTGTGTGTGTTGCCTGAGTTGCTCTAACTCTCTTTGGGTGTACTGGCTTCAAGTGTTTCACGGTTTTGCATTGGTGTGGGTTGGGCCTCTCTGGGTCAGTGTGCTTTTGCCTAGGTCTAGGGAGTGTGACATCATCAGGGAGGGCCTTGATAAGGAAGTGGTCTTGTTTCCTTCAGGGCCTTTGCAACAGTTGTGTTTGCTTTAGGTAGGGTGGTGCAGTGTGCACTTCTGACATTGTGTCTAGGGTCCCTGCTTGCTTTTGCTAAGGTCCAGGTTAGTGTTAGTGCACTGTGCACTGGTGTCTATGTGTTTAGCTTTCCTGCTTTTCCCTTTTGGTTCCCTTCTGTTCCCTCTTGGTTTTGGTAGCATTGCTGTGTGTAGGGCTTTGGAAGCTCTGTTGTTGATAGAAGTACTTCGGGGTTTGGTGTTGTTAGGAACACTGCAGAGTTTGCTGTTAGAAGTACTTCTGGGATTGTGCTATTGGGAGCATTGCAGTCTTTGCTGTTGGTGTTTGGTGCTTTAGAAGCACTTTTGGCTTATGTGTTAGCTTCCCTCCTTGTGGCTCCCCTATCTTCCCTTTTAGTGCTAGGAGCTCTTCTGGTTGCTTGCCAGAGTAGTGCTTAGGAAGCACCTTGTTAGTTGTATCTAGCTTGCTAGAGCAGTGCTTAGGTAGCTGGTTTAGTTTTGTGTTTAGCTTATTAGTGTAAAGCTCTGCTTGTAGCTTGGTGCTTAGTAGCACCTGTGTTAGCTTTGTATTTAGTACCCTGCTCTGTTAGTTTAGGGCTTAGGAAGTCCCTTTCTTGAGCAGGGCTTAGGAGCTCCTGTTTAGTATAGGGCTTAGGAAGTCCTTTTGTCAGTTTACTGTTAGGAACACTCCTGCTGGTTTAGGGCTTGGGAGCAAGTAGATCAGTTTAGGTTTAGGAGCACTTCTGTTTCCAGTCCTGGTCCCTATGTCATCCGGTATCCAGTAAGTCCTGTCGGCTACTCGAACCCAGGAGCTCAACTCTTGGGGGGTTTAGTAGCTAAGTACAGGTGAAGCTGTTGGACCAGTCCAGTGTGCTCCAGTCCCGTGTTCCGGTCCTGTGTCCTCCAGTCCGGGGGACCAGTCCAGGGTGTTCCAGTCTGGTGTGCTCCAGTCCAGTGTGTTCCGGTCCGGTGTGTGTTCCAGTCCGGGGGATTGCAGTCCAGTGTTCCAGTTCTGTGTCCTCCAGTCTGGGGGATTCCAGTCCATGTGTTCCGGCTCACTGGGCGGTGCCTGCAGTCCCTGCCGGTGCCGGTGTGCTTGCCCAGCATTGGTTGGTGGGTTTTGCCTGCTGCTGTCGCTCCTCGTCAGCAGCCCAAGGGCTCACGTTTGCTCCAGAGCCCGGCCCCGCGGGCTCTGAACCTGAGAACCTGACACCTGGTGTGTAGATTTAGGTCAGAGGGCCATATTCTATAACAGTGTGTGTAAATTTAGGAACACCCATGAAATGCCCATTTCCCCACCCATAACTATGCCCCTTTTTTGACTGTGCACATTAAAATTTAGGTGCAGTGCATTACAGAATACGCTTAGCAAATTATGTGTGTACTAGTAAAAAAAGGCCCGTTTTTGACACAAATGAAACGGGCGCTAGCAAGCTTTCCCTTGGAGTGTGTATGTTTGAGAGAGTGTGTGTAAGAGTGACTGTGTGAGAGAGAGAGAGAGAGAGAGAGAGTGAATGTGTGAGTATGTGTGTGTGACAGAGAGTGAGACTGGGTGTGAGTGTGTCTGTGAGAGAGTGTGTGTGTGAGAATGAGAGTGTGTGCCAGGATCGTCCCCTCCCTCCCTCCGAGTTTCAGGGTCCCTCCCTCCGAGTGTTCTTCCCGCTGCGCTACGGGCGCCTGATGAGCCGTGGCAGGTGCAGCTCCTGATCGCCGCGGCCTGGCTGCTGCCGCCCACCCTGCTGTTTCCCATCGCCATCGCTGGCGGCACCGCGATCCACGTCTACTTCTCCCTACTCGCTGCTGCTGACGGCGCTCATCTTCTTCCCTTGCTCATCCATCGTCACCATGACCAATGGGCGCCTTTTTTCGCAGTGACGTCAGCCTGTGCTACTGAGCCTAGCAGACCAACCCCGAAGATGTCACGAACACAGGAAGCAAGACGCATAGAACGTTGGAGGTGAGAATATTATATAGGAAATTCTAATTATTACCTATTAATGCTCATTATTGCTTAAGTGTTGTTAATGCTGATTAGCTTATTAAGCCAATTAAGTTATGTATATTGTTGTAGAATACGCTTGGAATTTCTGCGCAGAACACTGGGCGAGGTGATATGGAATCTAGGAGTATAGGAGTTTCATGCACAGTGTTATAGAATACAATGTGTGTGTAACTCCCAATTAAGGCCAATTAACACCAATAATTGGTTGTTAGCAGCTAATTATTGGTACTCATTGGCTCCTTAATTAAGTTGCATGCACAAATCGTCAATGCGCACTGATTTGTGCCAGGGGCATAGCCAGATCTCGATGGGGGGGGGGGGAGGCCAGAGTCCAAAGTGTGTGTGTGTGGGGGCATATTTTTGGCCTGCCTCTCCACTGCTGCCCCCCCCCCCCGTTGCTGCCACATGATGGTACCTTGGCTGGCAGGGGTCCCCAACCCCCGCCAACTGAAGCGTTTGTCCTGCGCTGGTCTCGCATTACCTGCCCTGCTCTGTTCTCAATTGCGCCATGCACGCTCTTTTAATGAAACTGAGCATGTGCATGCTCAGTTTCACTAAAATGAGCATGCACGGCACGACTGTGAATAGCAGGGTAGGCAATGCAGCGAGACCAGTGCGGGACAAATGCTTCAGCTGGCGGAAGCTGGGGACTCTCGCCAGCCAAACCAGGGGCTCCAGAGCCAATTATGGGGGCCCAGGCTACCCATAGCTAAGCCACTGATTTACCCTGGGATTCTATATATGACGACTAAAGTTGCATGCACAAATCTTACCCTGAGAGTGAAGGAGTCATCACAAAGTATCTACAAGAATGCTGTGCCATGATCAAGGAAATTTTAGAAGGGATGAGAAAAAAGTTGTTGAAATATATCGGTCTGAAAAGGGTTACAAAGCGAATTCTAAAGCTCTGGGACTCATTGACCCATAGGGAGATCCATTATCTCCAAACGGAGAAGACGTCAGACAGTGGTAAATCTTTCCAGGAGTGGTTGACCTGCCAAAATTACTCCAAGGGCACTTGAATAACTCAACATTTTTCACATTACTGTATGTGCTGCATGAAAAAAAATGATACTTTTTATGGTTTGTTTTCAATCTTCTGGTCATTAGTGTCATGGAGCATCGTCTTGTTTTAGTCCTGCTTGAAAGGTTAAACAATTGCTCTCTATTTAACTGTTCTACCGACTCATGATTTTATAAACGTCAATCATATTCCCACTCAGTTATCTTCTTCAAGCTGAACAGACCTAACTTGTTGAGCTTTCTTCATAAGGACATAGTTCAACTGAAAAAGGTTCAGAGACGGATGAAAAAATTCTAAAAAGGAATAGAACACCTCCCTTACGAACATCAAAAGCTGAGATAAAACTAAAAGAACCGAGAAAATCGCTCAGCCATGTTCAATGTGCGCAAGAGTTTTCCCTGATCTGCAAGTAGCATGGCTTCAGTGACCGTTTATCCTAATGGTTAATTGCTTGTCTACTGCAGCTTCTTGTGACCTTGGGCAGGTCACCACCTTCCACTGCCTCAGGTGCTACTTAGAGCAGGAAAATAACGTGTTCCTGATTGTAACTGATCTTTGAGTTCAACTTTGGAAAAGGCAAAATTTAAATCACAAATTCAAGTCCTAACCGTCACTTTCTGCAAAGAAATAGTTTCTTAAGGAAGCAAAATCAGAGTTTACTTTGTTACAATGAAGAACAAGACCTAACAAGTCACAAAAATGGGGCATCATGGACAATCAAGAACATGGGAAGAGTTGGGTGATGAGCTCTCAGTCTGCAAGTACTTGCCTGAAGAATGCTTGTATTTTGTAAACTGTTGATGTAGAAGTCATTTATTTATTTGTTGAATTTGTACCCCACATTTTCCCACCTTTTTGCAGGCTCAATGTGGCTTACATAGTACCGTCAAAGGCGTTTGCCCAGTCGGTGGATAACAAATACAAAGTTGTATAGTGATCGTATGAGGTATAAGTGGAGGGTCGGAATGGATGAAGATTGTGTGATGTCCTGTTCGATCACAGTCATGCTGTGTTGGTAGGTGAAGAAGGTTACGTGGGGTCGTTGGGGTAGGCCTTTTTGAAGAGGTTGGTTTTTAGTGCTTTCCTGAAGTTCAAGTGGTCGTGGATTGTTTTCACAGCTTTTGGGAGCCCATTCCATAGTTGTGCGCTTATGTAGGAGAAGCCGGATACGTAAGTTGTTTGTATTTCAGTCCTTTGTAATTTGGGTAGTGAATGTTCTAATGCATGCTTATTAGGTGTATCATTAGTATTACGCTAACATTGTATTACTAGTAACGAAGGCCCTTTTCAAATCGCAATGAAACGGGCGCTAGCAAGGCTCCCCTCCGTCCCTTTGTGTCTCCGTGTGTCGCCGGCCCCCCTGCAGCCTCCGTGCGAGAGCTACAGTGCAGTACAACGTTGGAGCTGAGAATGTGCTCCGCCCTCAACGTCATAACGTTTGACGCGAGGACGGGGCCCACAGACTGTGATTTTGTGTGGCTTCAGAGCTTCGAACTTACGAACCTGGCTTCAGTGACGTCAGTGCAAATAGAACGTTGAGGGTGAGTTTTATATATATAGATATCTCTGGCATTTGCATTCCAGTGCTGTTAAATGTGTATATTTTTGATACTGTTTCATGGTAGATCTATTATTAGGTTTCAACATACTGTTTTCAAGTTTATTCTTGGTTATTTTACTATTGTTATGCTGTTAACAAAATTGTAAGTTTTATGTTAAACTGTACCTTGGGCGAATCTCTTCATAAAGGTGGTTAATAAATCCCAATAAATAAATAAGTCATTCAGAGGCCTTGCAAAAATAGCTTATACTTTAAGATTTGTAAGCACATGAAACATATTCAGTTTGATACAGTATATGAAAGGAAGCTGCCATCGTACCAGCTGCAAGCAGTATATTATATAGGGAAATATGTGCTCCTGTATTTGAGTCAGAAGGGAGATTTAAATAAATTAATGATGAAGCTACCTGCACTAATGAAAATCTTAGTTTTAAATCTTAATGGTGGATTTCCTGTGCTTTTTTTTTTTTTTGAACTTCATTTTTGAATTTTCAATTTTTGCAAGTTGTCAAGTCATTATAAATACATCGAACAGAAGAAAAGTTGTAGGTGACAAGATTCAGGTTCCCATAGCGACCCGACTTAAAAATCATGAATAAGACATCAGCTAATCAAAATAATCAACTTTCGACTGACACACTTTATTTTTGCAAGTGTCTAATGTTGCGATGAAGTAGTAATCAAAAGATTTCTTTTTAATCTCCTCTCACAATGTATCAGGGTTAGCAGGAATTGAACCGGCATCCTGAAGTCGCTGGAAATTCTGTTACAAGCAAATATCAGGAAGACTTTTACTAAGGCGCACTAGCGTTTTTAGCGAATGCTAATATTCACGCAGCGCTAAACGTTAGTGATATCCATAGAAATATATGGATGTTGCTAACGTTTAGTGCATCCTAAATATTAGCGTGCCTTAAGACCCTCCTTGGCTCCTTAGAATTGGAAAAGGTGCAGCGAAGGGCGACTAGAATGATAGCGGGGATGGGACGACTTCCCTATGAAGAAAGACTAAGGAGGCTAGGGCTATACAGCTTGGAGAAGAGACAGCTGAGGGGAGACATGATAGAGGTATATAAAATAATGAGTGGAGTGGAACAGGTGGATGTGAAGCGTCTGTTCACGCTTTCCAAAAATACTAGGACCAGGGGACATGCGATGAAACTACAGTGTAGTAAATTTAAAACAAATCGGAGAAAAGTTTTCTTCACCCAACGTGTAATTAAACTCTGGAATTCGTTGCCGGAGAAAGTGGTGAAGGCGGTTAGCTTAGCAGAGTTTAAAAAGGGGTTGGACGGTTTCCTAAAGGACAAGTCCATAAATCGCTACTAAATGGACTTGGGAAAAATCCACAATTCCAGGAATTTTTTTATTTTAATTACATTTGTACCCCACGCTTTCCCACTCATGGCAGGCTCAATGTGGCTTACATGTTATATACAGGTACTTATTTGTACCAGGGGCAATAGAGGGTTAAGTGACTTGCCCTGAGTCACAAGGAGCTGCCTGTGCCTGCAGTGAGAATTGAACCCAGTTCCCCAGGACCAAAGTCCACCACTCTAACCACTAGACCACTCCTCCACTCAATGGTTGTACATTTGGGAAGCTTACCAGGTGCCCTTGGCCTGGATTGGCCGCTGTCGTGGACAGGATGCTGGGCTCGATGGACCCTTGGTCTTTTCCCAGTGTGGCATTACTTATGTACTTATGTCCTCTACTTGGCTCACTTTTATTACATAGAGCAGTGATTTAACCTATTGTGATGTCATAGTGGCTCATTCCACCAATAAGAGCCAACCTCATTAGTGATGTCACAATGGCTTGATTGTATAGAATGGTTGTACGTTTGGGAAGCTCGCCAGGTGCCCTTGGCCTGGATTGGCCGCTGTCGTGGACAGGATGCTGGGCTCGATGGACCCTTGGTCTTTTCCCAGTGTGGCATTACTTATGTACTTAGCTCCTAGTTGCCAGGAAGCAAGACATGTTTTCAGAAGGTCCCATAGGTCCAACACAGACCAGTGTCCTTGGAAGCACCGTATAATAAAACAGTGGAGACTCTATTCATCTGACCTTCCTGCTGCTCCTTGGTTCCTGCTCTATTCCTTGGCTCTCCAACTCAACTCATTGGCTCCTGTCCCATGCCAGTCCTGCTGTCCATGCCATAGCAGGCACATTTTCTCTGCATCTACGGCACAGCCTTAACTAGCTGTTCCCTGACACAGTTAAGCTAATTCTTCTGGGTATAAGCTGGATTCTCATTTATTGATAGAGGAGTGTGGTAGCCGTGTTAGTCCACTCTTAAGGTTATCAATAGAAATGAAACAAAACAAAACATGGAAAAGAAAATAAGACGATACCTTTTTTATTGGACATAACTTAATACATTTCTTGATTAGCTTTCGAAGGGCAACCTTCGAAAGCTAATCAAGAAATGTATTAAGTTATGTCCAATAAAAAAGGTATCATCTTATTTTCTTTTCCATGTTTTATTTTGTTTCATTTATTGATGAATTAGAATAGCAACAGAGGAAATGATGGCAGATAAAGATCACATGGCATAGTAATACAGTAACATAGTAAATGTCATAAGTACATAAGTAATGCCACACTGGGAAAAGACCAAGGGTCCATCGAGCCCAGCATCCTGTCCACGACAGCGGCCAATCCAGGCCAAGGGCACCTGGCGAGCTTCCCAAACGTACAAACATTCTATACAATCAAGCCATTGTGACATCACTAATGAGGTTGGCTCTTTATGGTGGAATGAGCCACTATGACATCACAATAGGTTAAATCACTGCTCTATGTAATAAAAGTGAGCCACGTAGAGGACATAAGTACATAAGTAATGCCACACTGGGAAAAGACCAAGGGTCCATCGAGCCCAGCATCCTGTCCACGACAGCGGCCAATCCAGGCCAAGGGCACCTGGCGAGCTTCCCAAACGTACAAACATTCTATACAATCAAGCCATTGTGACATCACTAATGAGATTGGCTCTTATTGGTGGAATGAGCCACTATGACATCACAATAGGTTAAATCACTGCTCTATGTAATAAAAGTGAGCCACGTAGAGGACATAAGTACATAAGTAATGCCACACTGGGAAAAGACCAAGGGTCCATCGAGCCCAGCATCCTGTCCACGACAGCGGCCAATCCAGGCCAAGGGCACCTGGCAAGCTTCCCAAACGTACAAACATTCTATACAATCAAGCCATTGTGACATCACTAATGAGATTGGCTCTTATTGGTGGAATGAGCCACTATGACATCACAATAGGTTAAATCACTGCTCTATGTAATAAAAGTGAGCCACGTAGAGGACATAAGTACATAAGTAATGCCACACTGGGAAAAGACCAAGGGTCCATCGAGCCCAGCATCCTGTCCACGACAGCGGCCAATCCAGGCCAAGGGCACCTGGCGAGCTTCCCAAACGTACAACATTCTATACAATCAAGCCATTGTGACATCACTAATGAGATTGGCTCTTATTGGTGGAATGAGCCACTATGACATCACAATAGGTTAAATCACTGCTCTATGTAATAAAAGTGAGCCACGTAGAGGACATAAGTACATAAGTAATGCCACACTGGGAAAAGACCAAGGGTCCATCGAGCCCAGCATCCTGTCCACGACAGCGGCCAATCCAGGCCAAGGGCACCTGGCAAGCTTCCCAAACGTACAAACATTCTATACAATCAAGCCATTGTGACATCACTAATGAGATTGGCTCTTATTGGTGGAATGAGCCACTATGACATCACAATAGGTTAAATCACTGCTCTATGTAATAAAAGTGAGCCACGTAGAGGACATAAGTACATAAGTAATGCCACACTGGGAAAAGACCAAGGGTCCATCGAGCCCAGCATCCTGTCCACGACAGCGGCCAATCCAGGCCAAGGGCACCTGGCAAGCTTCCCAAACGTACAAACATTCTATACAATCAAGCCATTGTGACATTTTTATTTTTGTTACATTTGTACCCCGCGCTTTCCCACTCATGGCAGGCTCAATACGGCAGGCAATGGAGGGTTAAGTGACTTGCCCAGAGTCACAAGGAGCTGCCTGTGCCGGGAATCGAACTCAGTTCCTCAGTTCCCCAGGACCAAAGTCCACCACCCTAACCACTAGGCCACTCCTCCTCCTCCACTCCACTAATGAGGTTGGCTCTTATTGGTGGAATGAGCCACTATGACATCACAATAGGTTAAATCACTGCTCTATGTAATAAAAGTGAGCCACGTAGAGGACATAAGTACATAAGTAATGCCACACTGGGAAAAGACCAAGGGTCCATCGAGCCCAGCATCCTGTCCACGACAGCGGCCAATCCAGGCCAAGGGCACCTGGCCAGCTTCCCAGACGTACAAACATTCTATACATGTTATTCCTGGAATTGTGGATTTTTCCCAAGTCCATTTAGTAGTGGTTTATGGACTTGTCCTTTAGGAAACCGTCTAGCCCCTTTTTAAACTCTGCCAAGCTAACCGCCTTCACCACGTTCTCCGGCAACGAATTCCAGAGTTTAATTACGCGACCTGCACAGTCCATCTAGTCTGATCAAGCTGGCCAGAATTGAATCTGGCTCTCTGCACAGGTTTGACTTCTTCATGATTAAACATGGTCTACTTAATCTCTGTTTCTCCCTGCCAATTTTGGGGCCCAGTAGAAGTCTGCCTGGCACCGGTCTTACTTCCCAGCTATTGGCGTGGCCTATCCAGTCTGCCCGTCTATCCCAACTACTATACTCTACAATCTAAGGGTCAGACTGCCCCCTGCTACTTCATAGGTCCAAATTTGTGCCCTTTAGCAGATCCTGGCTCCTATTGGCTGTCTTCCACACCGTCCCTCCTCTAGCTCTCAGCTTACTCTGGACTCTCAAGACAGCCAATCGGAAGGCTTGTAACAGGTTTCCCTGCCCCTCCAACACAGATTCAACCTCGTGAAACTTTAAACACACATCTAGCAGCCATGGACACCTGAGTTCTTTGTACAACAGTGCTGGAGCATTGTAAACACTCTAAACATTTTAACTAAAAGGTGTCAGTGCTGTGCTGCCCTGAGACCTCTGTACCTCCCTGTCCTCTGCAGGATGCCCCCCTCCCTGGAGAAAAAAGGGGGGGGGGACAAGGTAAAGGCTTCTTTTTTTTTTCTATATTTACAAAGGGCATCACTCCTTTCCTCTTCATGTTGCTTCTTTCCTTATTTTGGGGCAGTTGGCATCTTTTGGCATTCTTGCACCTAACATCACAGTAAACAAATACAAAACAAAAGGGAGATAAAGGAACAGTGTCCACAGCTCCATTGTCTTACAGAGCTGCTGTGTGTGGCGGTCAGTTTGCACATACAGGTGGGAGTTCTTTCAAAATGCATCTTAGGTCTCAATTGTCCGTCCCATCTTACCAAGCCCACAAGTGGTGAATGCTGTTTGCCCACGTCATACGATGGCAGCATGGCTTGCGGCAATTAAAGCACAGCAGCCTGGGGCATGGGGGCATGGCCACAAGAACGTAGAGCTGGATCACTGTCTGTTCCTGGAGAGCACATAGCCAGTCTTCCAGGGGGCGACACAGGCAGCTATTTATTTGGCCATCGTGGGTTGGGCATCAGAGTGAAACCAGCCACCTGCGTTGCTAAGAATTGCAGGTGAAGATGTAGAGCTAAGGATCTGCAACCCACCAGAAACTTCTTTAGAAGAAGGGGAATTCCTTCCAACCCTTCCCCTCCTCTAAATGAATCTCGCTTTGAAAGATATTTCTTTCCTGAGGTGCTTTTGTACATAGCCAGAGAGCTTCCCTTTCCTCTACAATGTTCAAACAATTTCAGAGCCTCATACGATCAGTACACACAGCTTTTTTTTGGGGGGGGGGGGAGGGGATTTAGCGCACAGCTTTTTTTCAACAAAGTATTATTATTCTGTCCCCAGTTTGTACCCCATGAAATAGAGGGTTAAGGGGTCCTTTTACAAAGAGTGCTAAAAATAAGCACATGCTACATGTTAGAGTCATCCATATATTTCTACGGCTGTCTCTAGCATTTAGCATGTGCTACTACTACTACTATTTAGTATTTCTATAGCGCTACAAGGCATACGCAGCGCTGCACAAACATAAAAGAAAGACAGTCCCTGCTCAAAGAGCTTACAATCTAATAGACAAAAAATAAATAAAGTAAGCAAATCAAATCAATTAATGTGAACGGGAAGGAAGAGAGGAGGGTAGGTTGAGGCGAGTGGTTACAAGTGGTTACGAGTCAAAAGCAATGTTAAAGAGGTGGGCTTTCAGTCTAGATTTAAAGGTGGCCAAGGATGGGGCAAGACGTAGGGGCTCAGGAAGTTTATTCCAGGAGTAGGGTGCAGCGAGACAGAAGGCGCGAAGTCTGGAGTTGGCAGTAGTGGAGAAGGGAACAGATAAGAAGGATTTATCCATGGAGCGGAGTGCACGGGAAGGGGTGTAGGGAAGGACGAGTGTGGAGAGATACTGGGGAGCAGCAGAGTGAATACATTTATAGGTTAGTAGAAGAAGTTTGAACAGGATGCGAAAACGGATAGGGAGCCAGTGAAGGGTCTTGAGGAGAGGGGTAGTATGAGTAAAGCGACCCTGGCGGAAGACGAGATGGGCAGCAGAGTTTTGAACCGACTGGAGAGGGGAGAGGTGACTAAGTGGGAGGCCAGCAAGAAGCAGATTGCAGTAGTCTAAACGAGAGGTGACAAGGGTGTGGATGAGGGTTTTGGTAGAGTGCTCAGAAAGAAAGGGGCGGATTTTACGGATGTTGTAAAGAAAGAAACGACAGGTCTTGGCAATCTGCTGGATATGAGCAGAGAAGGAGAGAGAAGAGTCAAAGATGACTCCAGGGTTTCGAGCTGAGGAGACAGGGAGAATGAGAGAGCCATCAACAGAAATAGAAAACGGGGGTAGCTAATGATTAGCACACACTAAAACCCACCAGCGCACCTTTGCAAAAAAGACTCCTAAGTGACTTGTCCAAGATCACCAGAAGCTGCAGCTGGATTTGAACCAGGGTCCCCAGTTCTCAGCCTGCTGTTCTGTTAGGCCCACTCAGGTTGCTTCAGGATTTCAGTAACTTTCCACTCCTCTGTAGCATCCAAACTCTGCCCACCATCTTGCACTCAAACCGCTGCAGGTACATATAAGCACATAAGCACTGCCACGCTGGGAAAAGACCCAAGGTTCATCAAGCCCAGCACTCCGTCTCCAACAGCAGCCAATCCAGGCCCCAAGAACCTGGCAAAACCCCCCAAATTTAATAACGATCAGTGGACTTTTCCTTCATGAATCTATCCAGACCCCCTTTAAACTCAGTAAGGCCAGCTGCCGTCACTACCTTCTCCAGCAATGAGCTCCAGAGTCTAACTACGCGCTGAGTAAAGAAAAACTTTCTCTGATTCGTTTTAAATCTACCACATTCTAATTTCATCTTGTGTCCCCTGGTTCTATCAAACATATAAATGGCGAGTGACCATACTCACTCGCAAATGCGCAGTAGAGACTTCCCTCTCTGCCCCGCCTCCGCTTCAATACATGATGATGGGGGCGGGACAGAGAGGGAAGTCTCTACTGGCATGCTGCAGACGTCGGAACCGCTCCCCCTCCCCCGGAGTCGCCGCCGCCCCTCCATCTGGCCCGAGCACTGTGAACTTACATCAGCACGCAGCAGCAGGCACATCAGCAAAGCTGCCGTCGGGCTTTCTTCTCTGCCTTTGTCCCGCCCTCGCCGACGTTACGTCACACAAGGGTGGGACACAGGCAGAGAAGGAAGCCCGCCCCGACGGCAGCTTTGCTGATGTGCCTGCTGCTGCGTGCTGATGTAAGTTTACAGTGCTGCTCGGGCCGGGTGGAGGGGCGGCGGCAGCGACTCCGGGAGGGGGGGCTCGGAACCCCCCCCCATTCCAAAAGTAGCCCGTTTTCACGGGCTCAACGCTTCACATCTGTCGGCTCTACCCCACTCGTTATCTTGTAGACCTCTCTCATATCACCCCTCAGCCGCCTTTTCTCCAGGCTGAAGTGTCCTAGCCGACTTAACCTCTCCTCGTAGGGTAGTCGTCCCATCCCTTTTGTCATTTTTGTCGCCCTTCTCTGCACCTTCTCCAATTCCTTTATATCTTTTTTGAGATGAGGCGACCAGAACTGTAGTAGGTCCCTGCCAGGGAGGGTTTACAATCTAATCTTATACTTCAGGCAATGGAACGTCCTGACTTGCCCAAGACTCACAAGGAGCCACAGTGCTCTAACCACTCAGTTATTCCTTCACTCCATTTTGTCATGGAAGATGCTATACAAGACTTTTAAAATACATCCTCATCATTAAACAATAATGCCCTTAATGGAAACAATGTTTCTTATAAAGAGAGCAGCTCATAATTTTCCAATGCTTATTTTGAGCATTGCTAAACCTATTTTGGATACTTGCAATTGGCATCATAGCATGCGAAATAAACTTCAGCAATCAAGCTGCAGGTGATGTACTTTTAATTAGCCTCATCTAATCTATTTTGTGCCTAGCTTTTGAGAATTTTAATCTTTGCAGTCAGGTCAGGGCAGGTTAGCACTGATTTGAGACGTTGAATTGAATAGAGATTTTTGCATCATACTGTTGCATTAAGTTAGTGTATTTGCTTTTCTGCTATGTATGAGAGTGAACTAACATGGAGAATGCGTCGCTTCACCCAAGTGATAGTAGAGAGGTGTGGTAGCCGTGTTAGTCCACTCTTAAAGGTTATCAATAGAAATAAAACAAAATAAAACATGGAAAAGAAAATAACATGATACCTTTTTTATTGGACATAACTTATTGGACATAGCTTATTTCTGATCTGACGAAGAAGGGCAACCTTCGAAAGCTAATCAAGAAATGTATTAAGTTATGTCCAATAAAAAAGGTATCATCTTATTTTCTTTTCCATGTTTTATTTTGTTTGATTTCTATAGATTCTACATGGAATGTTGCTATTCCACTAGCAACATTCCATGTAGAAGTCGGCCCTTGCAGATCACCAACGTGGCCGCGCAGGCTTCTGCTTCTGTGAGTCTGACGTCCTGCACGTACGTGCAGGACGTCAGACTCACAGAAACAGAAGCCTGCGCAGCCTTCTACATGGAATGTTGCTAGTGGAATAGCAACATTCCATGTAGAATCTCCAATAGTAGCAACATTCCATGTAGAATCTCCAATGGTATCTATTTTACTGTCATAGTAATGCTTGAATGTTTTCACTTATATACACTATCATCTACCAACATTTGCTTATTTCCGATCTGAGGAAGAAGGGCAACCTTCGAAAGCTAATCAAGAAATGTATTAAGTTATGTCCAATAGAAAAAGTATCATCTTATTTTCTTTTCCATGTTTTATTTTGTTTGATTTCTATAGATTCTACATGGAATGTTGCTATTCCACTAGCCAATACACCAAACCAAAGACAAAGAACTGATGATATACACCCTATGTACCTATAGGAATTCTTCTATATTTTTGTATTAATTTTCTATACTTGTAAAATAACATAAGCCCAAACATCTGAAGATTCAAAAGCATGAATATACTCTAGAATATGTTTGGGAATCCTCAGAAGACACCACTTCCGGCACATTCAATAATGATTATTTTTAGCAGAGGGAAGCTACGACGCTGCCAGCCAATCGCTGCCTGCACCGTTCGCTTCTGAGTCCGACTGGCTGGCAGGCAGTGAAGGAGGACGCTGAGGGACGAAGAATCGCTGGATATGAGAGAGTGACGTCATGATAACGAGACAGCATCGTGCAGCCTTTAAAAAGCGCCTATGAAGAACAATCGAGTGCATCTGGAAGAATTATTGATGTCCGGAAGTACAGACTGTTGTGAAGGGAAGATGGGCGAGTGTTAACCCGAGTCCCTGACGAAAATGTTGAAACCCGCGGTGTCGGGCGTTCATTTAGGGAAAGCCAAAGAAGGACTCCAACAGTATTTGACACGGAGAGGAACTTAAGATAAGTCCTTTTAAACAGTTTTTGATTTTGATTTAGAGCACTTGTAGCAGCGAGCACATGTAGCTTTGAGCACTTTTTGCAGCGTGTGTTTGCAAAAGCACTATAAAATAGTTACCTAAGGGATTGTCCGATGAGGAGACGCTATGCCACTAGGCTAAAAATAATCATTATTGAATGTGCCGGAAGTGGTGTCTTCTGAGGATTCCCAAACATATTCTAGAGTATATTCATGCTTTTGAATCTTCAGATGTTTGGGCTTATGTTATTTTACAAGTATAGAAAATTAATACAAAAATATAGAAGAATTCCTATAGGTACATAGGGTGTATATCATCAGTTCTTTGTCTTTGGTTTGGTGTATTGACAAGTTGAATTTACCAAAGATTCCTATATTTAGGAGATTTTGAGTGGTTTCAGCTATTCCACTAGCAACATTCCATGTAGAAGTCAGCCCTTGCAGATCACCAACGTGGCCGCGCAGGCTTCTGCTTCTGTGAGTCTGACGTCCTGCACGTACGTGCAGGACGTCAGACTCACAGAAACAGAAGCCTGCGCAGCCTTCTACATGGAATGTTGCTAGTGGAATAGCAACATTCCATGTAGAATCTCCAATTGTAGCAACATTCCATGTAGAATCTCCAATGGTATCTATTTTACTGTCATAGTAATGCTTGAATGTTTTCACTTATATACACTGTCATCTACCAACATTTGCTTATTTCCGATCTGAGGAAGAAGGGCAACCTTCGAAAGCTAATCAAGAAATGTATTAAGTTATGTCCAATAGAAAAAGTATCATCTTAATTTCTTTTCCATGTTTTGTTTTATTTTGTTTGATTTCTATTGATAACCCAAGTGATAGGAAATCATTCTCATGCCCGAGAGAATGTTCAGTGTCAGAGCCATTGAAGAGTCCCTGGCCATAGCTCCTCATTTTAAACTTCAAGACTGCCTGATGTTCTTGTAATAACCTGTTATCGTCTTGCATTATCACAGTTTCAGAAAGCAGGATAGGGAATCAACCTAAAATTTTTATCAACAGAGGTGAAAATCTTATTATATTCTAGTTTTCTCAAATTCTGAGGACGCTTCCTGGTTTCTGGGAAATAGCATTTCCCACGTGCGAATGCCCTATTGGTTTGAGGATCTCAGCTTTGATTTGACCTCACAAGTCCTTCAAGACTGCTTTTCGCTACTGGGAAATGAGGTTTGCTTAAGTCATTATTACTTAAAACAAACAACCCCAGAAATCATAAAACTCGCTTAGCTGACATTTCTTCTGAAACTGGTGAGGTCTCTGTTGGTGCACATTATTATTATAAATTATTCCCACCGTCACTGTTTAGTAAAACAGTCCTGGTATAGGCTCCTTTCAGCTGACATACTGCCAATGGGAACGTTAATTAGAGGCATTATTACAACTTCTCTCACATCTGGAAATTTGCCTGGTGGAAACAAGAAAGCATCAGTGGAAGGGACCATGTTTGTGGAATGCCCTTTCTAGGAGCTGTATCTAGGTATGAAAGAATTTTTAGACATCACTTAAGGGCTGCATTTTGATTAAAATTTTAATTGTGGTTAATCATGAGATTAAAGCTATGATACTTATCCCCACTGCAGCTCCTTGTGTCTCTGGCAAGTCATGTAACCCTCCACTGCCCAGAGCCATAAGGAGCTGTAATAGGAAAAACAAATGATCTCATGGTTAAAGGTATGTTATTTATTTAATTGCAATTAGAAATTTTTATCACAATGTAGCCCTAAAAAAAATTAAACAAATAATAAAAAGATAAGAAATACATATTGAAAAATTGCAAATTAAAGAATCTAATCTGCATGCAGCATAACTATAAACAGCCTTACAGCTTTCAGAGCCTACGTCAGAAAAGCAAGCCTATTAAAAACATGATTAGTTAATTCTGCTTTTAATGATGAAAGGAGTGGAGGAGTAGCCTAATGGTTACTGCTGTGCGCTTTGCTCCCGGTAACCTGGGTTCAGTTCCCACTGTAGTTCCTTATGACCTTGGGCAAGTCATTTAACCCTCCATTGTCCCAGGAACAAAAATTTATGGGTAGATAATCGAAATCCCAGTGCAGTTCCAAACAGCGCTCTAAAAATAGCACAGGGCTTTACCGCCCCTATGATCAGAGATAATAGCATGCAAATTTAAGCACGCTATTATTTCTGATCATAGGGTAAAGTGTGTGAGGATTGTGCCTGAGCGCATCCGCCTGCACTTGTTTGATAGGTCTGGTCAGTCAAAAGCCCAAACCTGTCAAATACAGGGGCAGGAAGTCCAAGGGATCACTAGATCTCAAGTACCCCCACCCCAAACCAAGCAACACAGGGGCTGGAGGTCCAGCAGACCTCGAGAGCCCCTGCCCCCCAACACATGTTTGGGGGGCTGGGTGTCCAGCCCCCTAACCCCCCCCCCCCAGCATCCTCTCAAATGTCCCTGGTGGCCCAGTGGGCTGTGAGTCAACCCCCACCCCAACCTGGTGGTCTAGCGGCCCTCTTCCTCAGTCAAAAGGAAGGTAGGGGTGGGGAAGTGGGCCCCACCAGCTCTCCAGCCCCCCTCCCCCGAACGTGTCAGGGGGGTTGGGGGACTGGAGGTCCACCCCCATGTTACTGGGGGGGGGTCTGGGTTGGGGTTCCTGCTCCTGTGGTGGGGGCTGCTGCTGCATTGGGGGGGATGGGGGGCCTGCTAGCATACAAATGCATGTTGGACAGGGCTCACCATTCCTGGTCTGCAAACCCTAATGTCAGCTCCGAGCTGGCGTAGGGTTTGCCATGGACATTACCCCAATGTTTGGTGCACTCCTCGCAGATCACTGGGGAGGAATACATTTAGCATGCATTTGCATGCTACTTGCGCTAAGAGCCCTGTTTTGCATGCATTTGCATGCTAACTGCATTCAGAGCCCACCAGCGCATTGTTTTACATGCTCGGGGGCTCTGATCATGGGGCGGTAGCAAATGCAGGTACTAGTATAGTGCTAGCAACTGCGTTTGCTTCTGATTATCGGCCCATTAGATTGTGAGCCCTCTAAGGACAGAGAAAGTACCTGCTTATAATGTGTACAGTGCTGCGTACATGTAGTAGCGCTACAGAAATGATTAGTAGTGAGGGCTTCTTTTACAAAGCTGTACTAGTGATTCCCATGCAGCAAATGAAGCCTATAGGAATTGAATGGGTTTTCTCTCATTTGCCACATCGAGATTTGTTAACGCAGCTTTGTAAAAGAAGCCCAAAGTGCCCTGTTTACTAAGGTGCCCTAGAATTTTCATCACGCACTAACACTAGAGACACCCATCAGAATATATGGGTGTCTCTAGTGTTACCTATTTTTTAGCACGCTAAAAATGCTAGCGCGCCTACAGTACGGCATAGTAAACAGGGCCCTAAGGCTAGTTGTCCAGTATTTATTTAGGAACAGACTGGCTGCTAGGAATCAATTAAAGTTAGTTATTTTCCTCTTAATGCTGCCGAACATTTACTAAGGTGCACTAACAGATTTAGTGCGCGCTAACGATTATATTTTTATGGGCATCTTATCATGCAGCACAAGCTAAACCTGCTAGCGTACCGTAGAAAAAAGGACCCCCTAATCAGGTCTTCTATTCTTATGTATTTAGAAATTGCAAATTTAGGAGCTCATTTTCTAGCTAATTAGGGGTTATCTAAGAGTACATAAAACCCAGTGTTTTTGCATAGTAGGTGCTGTGTTATATGAATGTTCCTCCGTGCTGCCCTATTATATCATTTATACCTTGCTAGCAATTACATTTGTTACAAAATTGTTCAACTGTGCAGTTTTGAACTGTATATTTCCGACGCTGTATCCTCTTATTCCTATTGTTAAGATTCAATTCATCTTTCTCCAGGTTTACTTCATTGAGGGGCCCTTTTATAAAATGGCGGTAAACCCAATGCAGGCTTACCGCAAGCTACCCGAGAACGACCACTGCCCAACGTGACCACTGGCAGAAGTTCTGGCTTCAGTGCGTGCCACTTCCGGCACACCAGAAAATATTTTTGGTAGCATAGTGCTAACCTGGTGGTAATCGAGTATCGCTGTGTGCCGCTTGGTTACTGCCAGATTCCCACAGGAGCCCTTACTGCCACCTTGGCAAGTGCTCCCCACCGCCTGGCCATGCGGTAAGAGTTATCTTACCACACGACCCTTTTTTATTTTATGGGCTTTATACCCATTGCGGTAAAAAGGGCCCTGGCACGTGGGAAAAATGGCCTCCGCCGCTACCGCGAGGTTCTTTCTCCTGCAGCTTAGTAAAAGGACCCCTGATTGTATTTATGCTGACATTTGGTCATTTTGCTATTGTTTTGTTGTTCACAAAATTGTAAGTTTTACATCCAGCTGTAGGTGGAGCTCTTCATAAAGGCAGTTAAACCCCAATTTATTTATTTATTTGTTACATTTGCATCCCATATTTTCCCACCTATTTGCAGGCTCAATGTGGCTTACATAGTATCAGAGAGGCGTTACAGTCTCCGGAGTGAACAAATACAAAGTGATGTTGTGGTAAGATAAAGTTCATGTGGCACAGACACACTAGGGAATCGTACAACGGAAGAGTTGTGTTATGTCCATTACGTGCTTTAGTTTTGTTGTGTTGCAGAGATCAGGCATTTATGTTGGATCGGTAGGGTATGCCTTTTTAAACAGGTTAGTTTTTAGTGTTTTCCGGAAGTTGAGGTGGTCGTATGTCGTTTTCAAGGCTTTCGGTAGTGCGTTCCACAGTTGTGTGCTTATGTAGAAAAAACTGGATGCGTAAGTTGATTTGTATTTAAGTCCTTTGCAGCTTGGGTAGTGCAGATTTAGATATGATCGTGTTGATTCGGAAGAGTTTCTAGCTGGTAGATTGATCCAGTCTGTCGTGTATTCCGGGGCTTCACCGTAGATAATTTTGTTAACCAGGGTGCAAGTGCTAAATCCATTTTTCCTGTGGAATTAAATATATACCTTTATGCAGCTGAGGAACCAGCCCAAAAAAGGCACAAAAACTAAGTGAAGAATCCAAGACAGGCAAGGGGAAGGCTGAGAGACTAAGGGAAGCAAAATTAGTAAAATAGATGTTTGTCCAATAAACATCTATTTTAATAATTTTGCCCGAACTACACTATGTTTTCTTGGCTGACGCTTATGATACATGCACAGATGAGGTTTTAATATACTGGAGAGATCGATGACTTCGCATTAAATAATCCTGTATGATGTTCAATTCTGTAGGCGAGAGAAAATCATTCTACTTCCAGTGTTTGCCTTTCAGCACATGTCATATAACAATGCATCTATTATATTATTACACAAGCAATATTTTTATATTTTAAATCAGCTTTAATGGGCAGTATTAGGTGAATCATTTTATCACTAAACCTTTATTTATTAAACACATTTATATACCATCTGGTCCAATCTATAAGGTGGTTTACAACCAGTAATATTCATACAGCCTTGTCTTGAAACAGACTTCACATCTTTGTGCATGTTTCACATTCTGCTGTCTAAAAAAAAAACCCCAAAAAACATTAAAATAGGAGTTTGTCCCACAGATCTACACCATATACTCTGAGCTTTCAAAATAAAAGCACAACTATTTTTAAAAAATTCTAAATAACTCACACCGTTGACAGCAGTCATCTTTGGAATCAGTGATAGTGGACTTTCGTCTACTCTTGTGTTGACCTGGACATTTTTGGAGCATTGGGGTGGGGGGCGGTGGAGATGTTTGGAGGGTGGAGGGGCAAACTCATATTAGTTCAATTTCCAAACATTGGCTTAACAAGGCCCAAGATGTTGAAGATATTTCATCTGTGGCCACTTGTAGTAGCCAAATAGCTCTGTATGAAGACCTGAGCTGCTTCTGTTGTATGAAGTGAATTTGATGTAAAGGTTTACACGTGCTGAAAAGGGAGCTGTCAAAATATTCTAAGGTACAGGTAGGGGGAAGACTATAAGAACATTTCAATGTGTTTGGACATCTCTTGGACCACTGTCAACTAATAGTCTGACACTCCCAAAATATACTACCTCAGTCAGGCCATTCCTCCAAAGTCAGGAGATGATGGACAAAGAAACTTGAAGTAGTACAGTAATGGCTCATCCAGTCTACTCAACAACGTGGGTAGCAATGTACTTCACAGTGAGCAATTGTTTACCCCCGTTACTCCTGTCTCCAAAGAACACATCCTTCAGTAGACCCTGAGCCTTTTTATGTGAAGAGAGATCTCAGTGTTGTTTTGAGCTGAGGTGCTCAATATTTGGTTTCCATCTTTTTGCATTTTTGGGATCTTTTTTTTTTTTGTTGTTGTTGTTACATTTGTACCCCGCGCTTTCCCACTCATGGCAGGCTCAATGCGGCTTACATGGGGCAATGGAGGGTTAAGTGACTTGCCCAGAGTCACAAGGAGCTGCCTGTGCCTGAAGTGGGAATCCAACTCAGTTCCTCAGTTCCCCAGGACCAAAGTCCACCACCCTAACCACTAGGCCACTCCTCCACTTGTGTACATTCCATTCATTTTTGAATTCCACCACTGATTTTCTCTCCATCACCTTCTCCAGGACTTTCCCCAGCATCCACTGCCCCTTCCCGTGACAAAATGTTTCTGGATCTTGCATTTCCCTGCAGCTTCACATCATGTGCTCTAGCTCTACAGCTTTCTTTCCTTTGGAAAATGTTCACTTCTCGCGCATTAAAACATGTCAAGTATATAAGAGGGAAGTTATCAAGGTGCAGTAAAAAGGCAAACTTTTACTACAACTTGATTTACCATGGTGAGTCACGAGCCTGCTGTATTCCAGTACCACAGGTTGCTGACTCTTGCGGTAAATGAATAACACTGCTGATAAACCATCTCACAAGCAGCATTATTCCATCGGCTCCATTGGGCTGCAAATTTGTAGTGGCCATAGTGGCCCTCTCCTCCCCAAACCAAGGCACCCCCAAGCAGTAAACTTTGCATTCAGGTTTTTCCTCCCTGAAGGACTCCTTGGCCTACCTTTGTAAACTCTACATAAGTATTGACATACTGGGACAGACCAAAGGTCCATCGAGCCCAGCATCCTGTTTCCAACAGTGGCCAATTCAGGTCACAAATACCTGGCAAGATCCCAAAAAAGTACAAAACATTTTATACTGCTAATCCCAGAAATAGTGGATTTTCCCCAAGTCCAATTTAACAATGGTCTCTGGATATTTCCTTTAGGAAGCCATCCAAACCTTTTTTAAACATTCTCTGGCAATGAATTCCAGAGTTTAATTAAACGTTGAGTGAAGAAAGATTTTCTCAGATTCGTTCTAAATTTACTACTTTGTAGCTTCATCGCAAGCCCCTTAGTCCTAGTATTTTTGGAAAGCGTAAACAGACGCTTAAAGTCTACTAGTTCAACTCCTCATTATTTTATAGACCTCTATCATATCTCCCCTCAACCGCCTTTTCTCCAAGCTGAAGAGCCCTAGCCGCTTCAGTCTTTCCTCATAGGGAAGTCGTCCCATCCCCGTTATCATTTTTGTCACCCTACTCTGCACCGTTTCTAATTCCACTATATCTTTTTTGAGATGCGGCGACCAGAATCGAACACAATATTCGAGGTGCGATCGCACCATGGAGCGATACAAAGGCATTATAACATCCTCATTTTTGTTTTCCATTCCTTTCCTAATAATACCCAACATTCTATTTGCTTTCTTAACCGCAGCAGCACACTGAGAAGAAGGTTTGGAGTGGAGGAGTAGCCTAGTGGTTAGTGCAGTGGATTTTGATCCTGGGGAACTGAGTTCAATTCCCACTGCAGCTCCTTGTGACTCTGGGCAAGTCACTTAACCCTCCATTGCCCCTGGTACAAAATAAGTACCTGAATATATGTAAACCGCTTTGAATGTAGTTGCAAAAACCTCAGAAAGGCGGTATATCAAGTCCCATTTCCCTTTCTCTAGCCTTTTCTTAAACAGTCATACAATCCCTCCATCACTGCCACTGCTCTACTTATATGAGTGGAGGAGTAGCTTAATGGTTAGTGCAGCGGGCTTTGATCCTGGTGATCTGGGTTCAATTCCCACTGCAGCTCCTTGTGACTCTGGCCAAGTCACTTAAACCTCCATTACCCCCAGGTACAAATAAGTACCTGTATATACTATGTAAATCTCTTTGAATGTAGTTGCAAAAACCACAGAAAGGCAGTATATCAAGTCCCATTTCCCTTTCCCCTTTACTAAGGTGCACTAAAAATGAGTATGCGCTAAACATTGACATACATAGGAATATGTGCTAAAGAATGCTAGCACACCTTAGTAAAAGGGGCCCTAAATTATTTGACAGTAGCTCGATTTTTCTTTAGCAAATAACAGAACCAATTTCATTAATATCTTCCATATACAATAAAAATCAGACAATGAGAGCAGAGGCTGTGAAATGGCAAATTTAAATGTTTCAGCAACTTACTTAGTCTGAATCACTGAACCTATCAGGATAGGAAACAGAGCTATGTCAGCACTAGGTTAACAAAAATAACACAGGAAACACGGGCTGTACCGTACTGGATGTAACTTAGGGCAGCAGAACATCAAGAGCACAATAGCAACACAGTTATGAAATCATGTTTCACTGTGTTGCAAGAGGACTAGGCCTATTCTTTTAAAGCAATAAAGCTTTTGCAATTATGAATTCTGTATTTGCTTCTGTAGTTTTGTTTTTCCATTGTTTGTTTTGTTTTAATTCGGGTCATATTGTAATGAGGTCCAAGAATTTCAGGATGCCTCAATTTCAAATCTTTATGCAAATTAAAACAAAGAATACTTTACAGTTACAGCTCGACTCCCACTTTCTGTATCTCAGTTTTATACTTGGAAATTAGAGACCATCAATGAATTGTATTGTAGCAATACATGCTTTGTTAACCAGTCCATGTGGCAACCTTAAAAAAAAAACCACACACAACACAACCTGTTTAACAACAATTAAAGAATGTGCTAAAAACAACAAAACAGCAGCCTTTGGCACTGTGGATCATAACATCACGGGAACAAGACTGGCAAAACAGGTGTCAGTGGCACAAAACCTACTGGTCAGTTCTCTTCAGCAACAGCATATCATGATCTTGGGCACTGAACTGTGGGCTGCCACAGGGATCCATCCTGTCTCCCGTTTTATTTAATATCTACCTCAAGCCTTTGACCGAGATGCTTCGGTCGATGGATACAACATTCTATATCTACTAGTAAAAAAGGCCCATTTCTGACACAAATGAAATGGGCACTAGCAAGGTTTTCCTCTGAGTGTGTATGTTTGTCACACACTCACTCTCACACACACTCTCTCAGAGAGAGAGTGAAACTGGGTGCGAGTGTGTCTGTGAGAGAGAGAGTGTATGTGATTCTCCTCTCTCCCCTGCCCACCCTGCAGCCACCCAGCAATTCTCCTCTCTCCCCTGCCCCCCCCTGCAGCCACCCAGCGATTCTCCTCTCTCCCCTGCCCCCCTCCAGCCACCCAGCAATTCTCCTCTCTCCCCTGCCCCCCCCATTCCAGCCAGCCAGCAATTCTCCTCTGTCCCCTGCCCCCCCCTCCAGCCACCCAGCGATTCTACTCGCTCCCCTGCCCACCCTCCAGTCACCCAGCGATTCTCCTCGCTCCCCTGATTACCTCCATCGAAGTGGCCGCGTCATTGAATGCCCTGCCCGTTTCCAGCCTGCCCTTCGAGTTCGTTCCCTCAGAGTCCCGCCCTCTGGCTGGCTTCCGAACATTCCATTCATAACATCTCCTCCTGTTAGCCAGCCTCCAGCGTTCCCTTCCCTCTCACTGTTCCGCCCTCTGACATCATTTTGAGACGAGGGTGGGGCAGTGAGGGGGAATGGAACGCTGGAGGCTGGCTGACGTCAGGAGATGGTAACGAACGCAGGTAGACACATTGGAACGTTGCAGGAGCAAATTATTATATAGATGTACAACTAGTCTTCTCCACTGAACCAGATCTACCCACATCTACCCACCTCTTCCCTGCCCCCTCCTGCAGCCATCCATGTCCAGCGACCCTCCTCTCCCCCTGCAGCCACCCATGTCCAGCGACCCTCCCCTCCCCCCTCGGCACATCACCCAAACCCCTACCCTCCCAGCGCATCACCCAAGCCCCTACCCCCCCCTCGGGCACATCAACCCCCTCGCCACCCGCAGCCACCAATACTAACGCTGTCTGGCCGCTGCTGCGTTTCCTGTTGAGCAGCAGCGGCCGGTACAAAAAGAAAAAAGCCAAAAAAAGATTTTAAACCTGAAACACGGCTCCGTAGACAGCCATCTGGCATTGGCTGTCATCTCTGCAGCCGCTCCTCCTCTCCCCTCTGACGTCGCTGCGCTCCTCCGGGGTCTTCCTGCAGGGGCAGTGACGTGGAGGGGAGAGGAGGAACGGCTGCAGTGACGACAGCCAATGCCAGATTTCTGTCTATGGAGCCACGTTTCAGGTTAAAAATCTTTTTTTGGCTTTTTTCTTTTTGTACCGGCCGCTGCTGCTCAACAGAAGCAGCAGCGGCCAGACAGCGTTAGTATTGGCGGCTGCGGGTGGCGAGGGAGTTGATGTGCCCGGGGGGGGGGGGGGGTAGGGGCTTTGGTGATGCACCGGGGGGAGGGTCTTGGATGATGCATCGAGGGGGGGGGGTAGGGGCTTGGGTGCTGCGCCGGGGTGAAGGGGCTTGGGTGTTGCGCCGGGGGGGGGGGGGGTACTGAGAGCTGATTGGTGTTTCCCTACTCCTCCCCCTGCCTGGCTCGCGGTTTTGCAGGGCAGGGGCTTGGGTGTTGCGCCGAGGGGGGGCACTGACAGCTGTTTCCCAGGCAGGGGGAGGAGTAGGGAAACATACTCCTCCCCTTGCCTTGGAATCAGCTGTCAGTGACATCACTGACATCAGTGCATTCTAAACTGCCTAGCAGACCACCTCCAAGGGAGCCACGGTACCAGGCACATTAGAACGTTGGAGGTGAGAATTATTATATAGCATTATATTTGTATCCTGCACTTTCCCACTAAAAGCAGGCTCAATGCGGCTTACATAGTAATAGGTAACACAGAATTTTGTTATGTAAAGTAGGAAATTAAGTATAACATAGCAATGATGGGTAGTAATAGGACGGATGGGTAGGTAGACATAGGTGATAGAGAGGAAGGTAAGGCGGGAGATAGAGTCTGGGACAATGTCGTTTTCTCTTCGGTATATGTAAGGTAGATGGGTTCATAAGATTAATCTGGGTCTTTTGGGTAGGCTTGTTTGAATAGATGGGTTTTTAGTGCTTTTCTAAATGGTAGGTGGTCATGGATTGCTTGGATAGGTCTAGGGAGCGCGTTCCATAGACGGCTGCCCAGGAAAGAGAAATTGGATCCATAATAAGTTTTGTACTTGAGACCTTTACAGCTGGGGTAGTGCAGGTTGAGGTACTTTTGTGAGGATACAGACATGTTTCTTGCTGGAAGGTCGACCAGATTTATCATATAGTTCGGAGATTCTCCGTGTATTATCTTGTGGATTAAAGTCTGGGCTTTGAAATTGATATGTTCTTTGATTGGGAGCCAGTGCAGTCTTGCACGGAGAGGAGTTGCACTCTCAAAACGTGATCTGCCAAAGATGAGTCTTGCTGCTGTATTTTGGGCGGTCTGAAGTTTTTAAAGGATATAGGCTTTGCAGCCTAAGAAAATACTGTTGCAAAGCAGGGAGATCCTGGAGTCTCTACAGGGGGACTATTCCAGTAGTTGGTAATGGAACCCATGCAGGGGAATAGACTCAGAAGTAACCTGAGGAAATACTTCTTCACAGAAAGGGTGGTGAATTCATGGAATGGACTCTCGGTGGAGTGGAGACAAAAACAGTATCTGAATTCAAGAGAACTTGGGCAAGTTCATAAAGTCTCTAAGGGAGTGATAGGGAGAGTAGATGCCACAGATGGGCAGACTTAATGGGCGTTCCTAGGGTGGACTTACTAATGGGGAGAGTGTTTCTGATGTTATAGTAGATGATCATCGGTACCCAGTGATCACCAGATGGTGTGGTTTAATATTAAGATAGGCGTGGAGAGGGTTTATTCAAAAGTGAACGTTCTAGACGTAAAAAAAAAAAAACCTCTAACTTTATTCAGATGGGGAATGACCTTAAGGAATTGCTTTCTGGATGGAACATCTGGAAGAAGTTGGAAAGTAGTGGGCAAAACAGAAAGGAGTTATTGAAAGGGTAACAAACCTTTTTTGTAAGGAAACTAAATAAAGGTAAGAGGAAAAGGAGGCCACTTTGGTTCTCACAAGTAATCGCTGAAAAGGTATGGAAAATGAGGTTAGCCTTTATAAACTACAAGAGATTGCAGAAGGAAGAAGACAGGTGGCAATATCTGGAAAAGTTAAGAGAAGCTGATAGGAAAGCAAAGATGCAAATGGAAGAAAAAATAGCCAATACAGTAAAATGGAGGGACAAGACATTATTTAGATACTAGTAAAAGAGGCCTGTTTCTGAGCAAATGAAACGGGCGCTAGCAAGGTTTTCGTCGGCAACACCCCCCTGCCAACCCCTTAGTTGTTGTGGCATTGCTCCGCCCTCAACGTCATGACGGGGCCCGTAGCGATTTCCCCCCCCCCCCGCCTCCCTCCCTTCCTCCTTGCCAACCCCTTCGTTGTTCTGCCCTTGCTCCGCCCTCAAGGGCGTGGCCCGTAGCGATTTCCCACCCACCCCGCCTCCCTCCCTGCCAACCCCTTCATTGTTCTGCCCTTGCTCCGCCCTCGAGGGCGGGCCCGGAGCGATTTTGGTGGCTTCACCACCACGAACCTTCGAACCTTTTTGAGGGAAGTCAGGGCTTGGCTTCACTGACGTCACTGTCTTCAGAACGTTGAGGGTGAGTTTTATATATATAGATTAGTGATAGGAAGAAGTGCAAAAGTGACTGTGACACTCAAAGGTGAAAGGAAGGAATATGTAGAAGCTGATAAAGATAAGGCAGAATTGCTTCTGTTTTGTGTTCACATTTGAAAGGCCAGGAGCAGGACTGCAAATACAAATGGAGGGGTGGTAGCCTCTGAACAATTTTCAGAAGACTGTGTTTGTGAGGAGCTGGCTAAAGGTGGAAAAAGAAGTGGGGCCAAATGGCTGACCTTTTCAAAGCTTATCGAGAATTGGGAGCGGTCCTGGAGGACTTAAGAGCAGATGTGGTCCCTTCTCCACAAAAGCGGACATAAGGTTTTGGGAAATGGAGCTCATTCTGAGGAAAAGGATGACAACAGTGGTGTGCCCAAAGGTTCTGTTCTTGGGACAGTTTTTTTTTTTTTTTTTAACATTTTTGTAAGCAATATTGCTGAAGGGCTGCTGGTAAGATTTCCCTCTTGGCAGATAATACAAAAACCTGCAATAGGGTAGGCACCCCTGATGGTGTGGATAACTTGGAGGAAGGACTTAGTGAAGCTAAAGGAATGGTCTGGAATTTGGCAGTTAAGATTTAATGGTAAAAAAAATACAGGGACATGCATTTGGGCTGCAAAAACTCAAGGGAACAATACAGTTTAGGGCGTGAAGAGTTTTTGAGCATGAAAGAGGAGCGGGACTTGGGTGTGATCGTATATGATGACCTTAAGCAATGTTCCCTTTAAGCGGAGCGCAGGAGCGATTGTTCATACATTTTAGGTGCATCGCTCACAGTTTACATTGTTGCTCACAAAAATGGGGGTGGGTGGGGGGTGGGCTATATATAGAAATGCATTGCTAATACTGGCGCTCAAAAATGGTTTTTAAAACTTGTTGCTCACACTAGGCCACTCCGAAGAGGAAACATTACTACTACTACTATTTAACATTTCTAAAGCGCTACCAGGGTTGCGCAGCGCTGTACAATTAACAAAGGAGGACAGTCCCTGCTCAAAGGAGCTTATAATCTAAAGGACAAAAAGTGCAGTCAATCAAGATTGAGGCAGTCTAGATTTCCTGGATAGAGGTACAATGGTTAGGTGCCGAAAGCGACATCGAAGAGGTGGGCTTTGAGCAAGGATTTGAAGATGGCCAGGGAGGGGGCTTGGCTTATGGGCTCGGGGAGTTTATTCCAATCATAGGGTGAGGCGAGGCAGAAAGGGCGCAGCCTGGAGTTGGCGGTGGTGGAGAAGGGTACTGAGAGGAGGGATTTGTCCTGTGAGCGGAGGTTACGGGTAGGAGCGTAAGGGGCTGCCGATTGAGTGTGTTTGTAGGTTAGTAGGAGAAGCTTGAACTGTATGCGGTGCCTGATCGTAAGCCAGTAAAGTGACTTGAGGAGAGGGGTGATATGAGCATATCGGTCTAGGCGGAAGATAAGACGCGCAGCAGAGGTCTGAATGGACTGATATTAAGATGGCTAAACAGGTAGAAAAGGTGACAGCAAAAGCTAGAAGGATTCTTGGGTGCATAGGGTGAGGAATGACCAATAGGAAAAAGGAGGAGATGATGCCCCTGTATAAGACTCTGGTGAGACCCCATTTAGGATACTGTGTACAATTCTGGAAACCACACCTTCAAAAAGATATAAACAGGATGGAGTCAGTCCAGAGGGTGGCTACTAAAATGGTCAGTGGTCTTCATCATAAAGCATACGGGGACAGACAAACATCTCAATACATATTCTTTGGAAGAAAGGCAGGAGATATGAGAGACATTTTAATACCTATGTGACAAATGCACAGAAGAGTCTCTTTCAATTGAAAGGAAACTCTGGAACGAGGGGGAAAAGGATGAAGGTGAAATGGAATAGACTCAGAAGTAACCCGAGGAAATACTTCGTCACGGAAAGAGTGGTGAATTCATGGAATGGCCTCTCGGTGGAGTGGAGACAAAAACAGTATCTGAATTCAAGAGAACTTGGGCAAGTTCATAAAGTCTCTAAGGGAGTGATAGGGAGAGTAGATGCCACAGATGGGCAGACTGGACAGGCCATATGATTTTTATCTGCCCACATTTTTCTGTTTCTATTTTACTATTGTTATGCTGTTAACAGAAAGTAAGTTTTATGTTAAACTGTACCTGCTGTACACCACCTTGGGTGAATCAAACATATAAATGGCAAGTGACCGACTCACCTGCAAATGCGCAGTAGAGACTTCCCTCTCTGTCCCGCCCTCGCATCAAGACGTGATGATGTCAGAGGGTGGAACAGAGAGGGAAACGGAGTCGGACTGTTGGACGCTGCGGCTGCCGCTGGAGCCTGGAAACCAACATCGCACGCACCAACCTCCAGGAGCCCTCCCCGCCGCTGCTCCTGCTCCCTTCCGTATCGGGCCCTCTGCACTGACCTGACAGCGCCTCTCACCTCCGTGTGGAAGCGCTGCAGGCAGCAGCAGATCGCTCTGCTGCTGCCTGCAGCACTTTCACACGGAGGTGAGAGGCGTTGTCAGGTCAGTGCAGAGGGCCCGGCACAGAGGGAGGGAGGGAGCGGCGGCGAGGAGGGTAGCTGGAAATCTCGCCCGTTTTAACGGGCTTAATGGCTAGTCTCTTCATAAAGGCAGTTAATAAAGCCCAATAAATACATTTTTGCCTGAACCCAAATAAAACGGAGCTCCTGTGGGTCCCTAAAACAAAGTGAGCAAATAACCCATATCAAAATCTCTTTCATGAGATACGAATTGTCTCTTAAACTGCAAGTCAGGAACATTGGGGTATAGCTAGAATCAACGCTTATGCTGATCCCTCAAATCCAAGCAGCCGAGGTGCTTCTATCATCTGCAAAAATACATTCTCTCTCTCCATACATTGAGAAGGCAAATCTTGTCACAATAAGAACATAAGAATAGCCATACAGGGTCAGACCACTGATCCATCTAGCCCAGTATCCTGTTTCCAACAGTGGCCAATCCAGATCACAAGTACCTGGCAGATACCGCATACAATTCAAGCTTCTCCTCCTTACCTACAAATGCACCCGGTCTGCGGCTCCTCACTACCTCTCTACCCTCATCTCCCCCTATGTTCCAGCCCGTAACCTCCGCCCACAGAACAAATCCCTCCTTTCATTACCCTTCTCCACCACTGCCAACTCCAGGCTCCGCTCATTCTGCCTTGCCTCACCCTATGCCTGGAACAATCTTCCTCAACCCCTACGCCAAGCCCCCTCCCTACCCATCTTCAAATCTCTGCTTAAAACTCACCTCTTCAATGCTGCCTTCGGCACCTAACCTTCGAGAAATATAGTTTGCCCTATCAGATTGACTCTACACTTGTCTTTTAGATTGTATACTTGTCTCTAGATTGTACACCTGTCTTTTAGGTTGTTCACTTATCGTTAGATTGTACACCTGTCTTTTAGATTGTAAGCTCCTTGAGTAGGGACTGTCCTTCCATGTTAAATTGTACAGTGCTGCGTAACCCTAGTAGCGCTTTAGAATGTTAAGTAGTAGTAGTAGAAACCCAAGCAGTAGCAACATTCCATGCTGCCAATCCCGGGGCAAGCAGTAGCTTTCCCCCATGTCTGTCTATCTCAATTACAGACTATGGACCTTTCCTCCTGGAACGTGTCCAATCTTTTTTAAACCCAGATACACTAATTACCACATCCTCCAGCAGCGAGCTCCAGAGCTTAACTATTCTTTGAGTGAAAAAATATTTCTTCCTATTTGTTTTAAAAGTATTTCCATGCCCAGGTTCTGTTACAGAAAAATAGAGTAACCTGGTATAAGTGCGCTTAATATTTAAACAGGATTATTGCTAAAGGAAAATGCTAAAAACCATCCAAAAAAAATAAAAATAAAATAAAACCACTGTAGCTGTTGTCTGCCTTGGCATTGCACTGCAGTTCTGAACTTTACTGCTTCACATCACAACCTCCGTTCAGAAGTGGATCCAGTTTAATTCACGAAGTATTTTCCTCAAGCGCTCGCTTCAAACACTTGGGACACAGGAGTGCAAAACATTGCATCAAATACAGAAACATGATTACAGTTAGTTTGGAGGTGCCATGTGGACAAAAACACGCTGCTTAGGAGTGGATTACATTGGTCTGACTACAAAGAGTTTGCACCAGCTCCAACTGATTCAACATTGATTGTAAGCAAGATTTTACCACACCAGTTCTGCAAAAACTTCACAGGCTACCAGTACGATACAGGGCTAAATTTAACTTTGTGCTTAATCTTCAAGGAAATGGGCCAGAGCGTATTTGAACAGGATCTCCCTCTATACACCTCCAAGGTAGCTAAGGTCCTCCCAAGAAGTATCCCTAACATGCCATCTCCAAAGGACATCACATGATGTGACACCCACCAATGAACCTTCTCTAGAGTAGCCCCCACATTCTGGAATGCACTCCCTTGAAAGGCTTCACTCAAAGCAATACTTTCGCTACTTCAGGAAGCAGGTAAAGCTTTTAATGGAAGAAGCAACTAACTTTCCAGTCACATACTTGCGACTAACACCAGCTAGACATACTGTTGCATGACTTGTTTACCCACTCCTACCCGAGCTGGGATCATTTTCATGCACCTTTCTGACTTCACATGCAATTTTGCTTAAGTTTCTCCTCTTAAGTCCTCTCATCTGTCTATATGTTCCACCTCCACTCTATGCTGTCTATATTAAGATGTTTCATTGTGCAGTGCATTGCCCTTGTAAGTAGTATACTGTGTCATATGTACTGTTTGAACATTTTTTTCTGTTGCAATTGTCTATTGCCTTTGTCCAGACTGTTCTTGCTGTATACCACTTTGGGTGAATTTCTTCAAAAAGCTGGTAAATAAATCCTAATAAATGAATAAAATGAACATACAAAACAAACTTCATGGCCACATAAAATGGTAAATAACGACAGATACAGATCGAAGATTAATATGGTTAATCTAGTGTCCCAGTAGGGTTGTATGTGCAGTATCTACTTCCCAGTGTAGATTTTTTTCCCCATGCCTTTTTCCGGGGGGGGGGGGGGGGGGGGTCATATCTGCCACATGTTACTTCCCCATGGTTTCTTAAAATAAGAACCGGGAGGGGGGGGGGTCATATCTGCCACACGTTACTTCCCCATAGTTTCTTAAAATAAGAACGGGGGGGGGGGGGGGGGGGGGGGGGTCATATCTGTTACTTCCCCATGGTTTCTTAAAATAAGAACGGGGGGGGGGGGTCATATCTGTTACTTCCCCATGGTTTCTTAAAATAACGGGGGGGGGGGGGTCATATCTGCCACACGTTACTTCCCCATAGTTTCTTAAAATAAGAATGGGGGGGGGTCATATCTGTTACTTCCCCATGGTTTCTTAAATATGAACGGGGGGGGGGGTCATATCTGTTACTTCCCCATGGTTTCTTAAAATAAGAACGGGGGGGGGGGTCATATCTGTTACTTCCCCATGGTTTCTTAAAATAAGAACGGGGGGGGGGGGGGGTCATATCTGCCACGTTACTTCCCCATGGTTTCTTAAAATAAGAACGGGGGGGGGGGGGGGTCATATCTGCCACACATGTTACTTCCCCATGGTTTCTTAAAATAAGAACCGGGAGGGGGGGTCATATCTGCCACACGTTACTTCCCCATGGTTTCTTAAAATAAGAACCGGGAGGGGGGGGTCATATCTGCCACACGTTACTTCCCCATGGTTTCTTAAAATAAGAACTGGGGGGGGGGGGTCATATCTGTTACTTCCCCATGGTTTCTTAAAATAAGAACGGGGGGGGGGGGTCATATCTGCCACACGTTACTTCCCCATGGTTTCTTAAAATAAGAACGGGGGGGGGGGGGGGTCATATCTGTTACTTCCCCATGGTTTCTTAAAATAAGAACCGGGAGGGGGGGGGTCATATCTGCCACACGTTACTTCCCCATAGTTTCTTAAAATAAGAACGGGGGGGGGGGGGTCATATCTGTTACTTCCCCATGGTTTCTTAAAATAAGAACGGGGGGGGGTCATATCTGTTACTTCCCCATGGTTTCTTAAAATAACGGGGGGGGGGGTCATATCTGCCACACGTTACTTCCCCATAGTTTCTTAAAATAAGAACGGGGGGGGGGGGGTCATATCTGTTACTTCCCCATGGTTTCTTAAAATAAGAACGGGGGGGGGGGTCATATCTGTTACTTCCCCATGGTTTCTTAAAATAAGAACGGGGGGGGGGGGTCATATCTGCCACGTTACTTCCCCATGGTTTCTTAAAATAAGAACAGGGGGGGGGGGTCATATCTGCCACACATGTTACTTCCCATGGTTTCTTAAAATAAGAACCGGGAGGGGGGGTCATATCTGCCACACGTTACTTCCCCATGGTTTCTTAAAATAAGAACCGGGGGGGGGGGGTCATATCTGCCACACGTACTTCCCCATGGTTTCTTAAAATAAGAACTGGGGGGGGGGGGGTCATATCTGTTACTTCCCCATGGTTTCTTAAAATAAGAACTGGGGGGGGGGGGGTCATATCTGTTACTTCCCCATGGTTTCTTAAATAAGAACGGGGGGGGGGGTCATATCTGCCACACATGTTACTTTCCCATAGTTTCTTAAAATAAGAAGGGAGGGGGGGGTCATATCTGCCACACGTTACTTCCCCATGGTTTCTTAAAATAAGAACGGGGGGGGGGGGGTCATATCTGTTACTTCCCCATGGTTTCTTAAAATAAGAACGGGGGGGGGGGGTCATATCTGTTACTTCCCCATGGTTTCTTAAAATAAGAACGGGGAGGGGGGTCATATCTGTTACTTCCCCATGGTTTCTTAAAATAAGAACGGGGGGGGGGGGGTCATATCTGCCACGTTACTTCCCCATGGTTTCTTAAAATAAGAACCGGGAGGGGGGGTCATATCTGCCACAAGTTACTTCCCCATGGTTTCTTAAAATAAGAACTGGGGGGGGGTCATATCTGTTACTTCCCCATGGTTTCTTAAAATAAGAACGGGGGGGGGGGTCATATCTGCCACACGTTACTTCCCCATGGTTTCTTAAAATAAGAACGGGGGGGGGGGGGAGTCATATCTGCCACACGTTACTTCCCCATAGTTTCTTAAAATAAGAACGGGGGTGGGGGGTCATATCTGCCACACATGTTACTTCCCCATGGTTTCTTAAAATAAGAACGGGGGGGGGGGGGGGGTCATATCTGCCACACATGTTACTTCCCCATGGTTTCTTAAAATAAGAACCGGGAGGGGGGGGGGGTCATATCTGCCACACATGTTACTTCCCCATGGTTTCTTAAAATAAGAATGGGGGGGGTCATATCTGCCACACGTTACTTCCCCATGGTTTCTTAAAATAAGAAAGGGGGGGGGGGGTCATATCTGTTACTTCCCCATGGTTTCTTAAAATAAGAACGGGGGGGGGGGGTCATATCTGCCACGTTACTTCCCCATGGTTTCTTAAAATAAGAACGGGGGGGGGGGGGGTCATATCTGCCACACATGTTACTTCCCCATGGTTTCTTAAAATAAGAACCGGGAGGGGGGGTCATATCTGCCACACGTTACTTCCCCATGGTTTCTTAAAATAAGAACCGGGAGGGGGGGGTCATATCTGCCACACGTTACTTCCCCATGGTTTCTTAAAATAAGAACTGGGGGGGGGGTCATATCTGTTACTTCCCCATGGTTTCTTAAAATAAGAACGGGGGGGGGGGTCATATCTGCCACACGTTACTTCCCCATGGTTTCTTAAAATAAGAACGGGGGGGGTCATATCTGTTACTTCCCCATGGTTTCTTAAAATAAGAACGGGGGGGGGGGGTCATATCTGCCACACATGTTACTTTCCCATAGTTTCTTAAAATAAGAAGGGAGGGGGGGGTCATATCTGCCACACGTTACTTCCCCATAGTTTCTTAAAATAAGAACGGGGGGGGGGGGGGGTCATATCTGTTACTTCCCCATGGTTTCTTAAAATAAGAACGGGGGGGGGGGGGGGTCATATCTGTTACTTCCCCATGGTTTCTTAAAATAAGAACGGGGGGGGGGGTCATATCTGTTACTTCCCCATGGTTTCTTAAAATAAGAACGGGGAGGGGGGTCATATCTGTTACTTCCCCATGGTTTCTTAAAATAAGAACGGGGGGGGGGTCATATCTGCCACGTTACTTCCCCATGGTTTCTTAAAATAAGAACGGGGGGGGGGGGGGTCATATCTGCCACACATGTTACTTCCCCATGGTTTCTTAAAATAAGAACCGGGAGGGGGGGTCATATCTGCCACACGTTACTTCCCCATGGTTTCTTAAAATAAGAACGGGGGGGTCATATCTGCCACACATGTTACTTCCCCATGGTTTCTTAAAATAAGAACCGGGAGGGGGGGTCATATCTGCCACACGTTACTTCCCCATGGTTTCTTAAAATAAGAACTGGGGGGGGGGTCATATCTGTTACTTCCCCATGGTTTCTTAAAATAAGAACGGGGGGGGGGGGTCATATCTGCCACACGTTACTTCCCCATGGTTTCTTAAAATAAGAACGGGGGGGGGGGGGTCATATCTGCCACACGTTACTTCCCCATAGTTTCTTAAAATAAGAACGGGGGTGGGGGGTCATATCTGCCACACATGTTACTTCCCCATGGTTTCTTAAAATAAGAACGGGGGGGGGGGGTCATATCTGCCACACATGTTACTTCCCCATGGTTTCTTAAAATAAGAACCGGGAGGGGGGGGGGTCATATCTGCCACACATGTTACTTCCCCATGGTTTCTTAAAATAAGAATGGGGGGGGGTCATATCTGCCACACGTTACTTCCCCATGGTTTCTTAAAATAAGAACGGGGGGGGGGGGGTCATATCTGCCACACATGTTACTTCCCCATGGTTTCTTAAAATAAGAACCGGGAGAGGGGGTCATATCTGCCACACGTTACTTCCCCATGGTTTTTTAAAATAAGGGAGGGGGGTCATATCTGCCACACGTTACTTCCCCATAGTTTCTTAAAATAAGAACAGGGGGGGGGCATATCTGCCACACGTTACTTCCCCATAGTTTCTTAAAATAAGAACGGGGGTGGGGGGGGGTCATATCTGCCACACGTTACTTCCCCATAGTTTCTTAAAAGAAGGGAGGGGGGGGGGTCATATCTGCCACACGTTACTTCCCCATAGTTTCTTAAAATAAGAACCGGGAGGGGGGGGGTCATATCTGCCACACGTTACTTCCCCATAGTTTCTTAAAATAAGAAGGGAGGGGGGGTCATATCTGCCACACGTTACTTCCCCATAGTTTCTTAAAATAAGAACGGGGGGGGGGGGTCATATCTGCCACACACGTGACTTCCCCATGGTTTCTTAAAATAAGAACGGGGGGGGGGGGTCATATCTGCCACACACGTTACTTCCCCATGGTTTCTTAAAATAAGAACGGGGGGGGGTGGTCATATCTGCCACACGTTACTTCCCCATAGTTTCTTAAAATAAGAACGGGGGGGGGGGTCATATCTGCCACACGTTACTTCCCCATGGTTTCTTCAAATAACAACGGGGGGGGGGGGTCATATCTGCCACACGTTACTTCCCCATGGTTTCTTAAAATAAGAACAGGGAGCGGGGGTCATATCTGTCACACGTTACTTCCCCATGGTTTCTTAAAATAAGAACCGGGAGGGGGGGGGGGGTCATATCTGCCACACATGTTACTTCCTCATGGTTTCTTAAAATAAGAACCGGGGGGGGGGGGGGTCATATCTGCCACACATGTTACTTCCCCATGGTTTCTTAAAATAAGAACGGGGAGGGGGGTCATATCTGCCACACGTTACTTCCCCATGGTTTCTTAAAATAAGAACGAGGGGGGGGGTCATATCTGTTACTTCCCCATGGTTTCTTAAAATAAGAACGGGGGGGGGGGTCATATCTGTTACTTCCCCATGGTTTCTTAAAATAAGAACGGGGGGGGGGGTCATATCTGTTACTTCCCCATGGTTTCTTAAAATAAGAACGGGGGGGGGGGGTCATATCTGCCACGTTACTTCCCCATGGTTTCTTAAAATAAGAACGGGGGGGGGGGGTCATATCTGCCACACATGTTACTTCCCCATAGTTTCTTAAAATAAGAACCGGGAGGGGGGGTCATATCTGCCACACGTTACTTCCCCATGGTTTCTTAAAATAAGAACCGGGAGGGGGGGGTCATATCTGCCACACGTTACTTCCCCATGGTTTCTTAAAATAAGAACTGGGGGGGGGGGGGTCATATCTGTTACTTCCCCATGGTTTCTTAAAATAAGAACGGGGGGG